>NC_133933.1:99474889-100075067 GCF_031877795.1 Strix aluco | reverse complement strand
CATAACATGGCAAGCTTTTTTGGTTAAATAGTAGCATAGGAACTTATAGGAGCAATCATCCAAATTAACTTTAAGCAATCAATTTGAAGTTTGCACCCAGTCATAAGAACTAAGCTACTATTTAGGGTTCTCCCCAATGTCTTCCCCTCCCCTCTAGTTAATTAAGCAATTTACAGCACAATAGCTTTCTTACTCACCCAGAATTATTAGCCAGTTTCCATTCTTTTTTCTTGAACATAACATCAAATATTCAGAGAAATACTGTTATAGTTATCCTCTGAGAAACTGAATCCTTCCTCTGACAAACCCTACAGGCCTCCTTCCAAAAATACCAAAAACTAATTGGATAGCACAACTAAATCCAACTTCACAGCTCAAACCTTTACTTTGCTATTTTTCATAGAATCATCTAGGTTGGAAAAGACCTTGAAGATCATCTAGTTCAACCATTTTTGCTAGATAATACCGAATAACTTCCCTAAAGCTAACAACAGTATGTATGTAAGTTTCAAATACTACAGCTATGTTTAAAACTGAAAATAAAAAAACAAACCCAGCACTATTTCCCCTTCAATACTTGTGAAAATTTTACCTATGTTCTGAAGTTTAGGGGAAAAACCCCACACATAAGTGACCCCTTTTTATAACATATCACACAACATACTTAAGACACCGTATTTGATGATCCTTCTGTACATGTATTTGAAACCAACATTTAATATCCATTTTGAAAGTTTAAATTATGTTCAATGGAACATTAAGAAACTATCTGACTGAAAAATTGATAATTGTATACCAGAAGTATATTATCAGGTTCTGCCTCAGTGGGTGAGTTTGCATTCCTTTTATAATCCCACTACAACTGAATGGACATAGAACAAACATCCAAAATTAAGATCTTTGTTTTTCTTGGGTTAACTGCAGAAAGACAAAGGAAAAGGATAAGTTAATATAAGAACAGGACAACAGGTTGAAGTAAAGACAACAGGAAAGGATTTTGTCCTCATTTCTCCAGTATCTGGAACACAAAATAACCTTTTGCAACCATACTGACTGGGGACTTGATGGCTGTAGAATAGCTCTACAAAAACCCAGGGGGGGGTCTTGAAAGACAGCAATCCGAAGATAAACCAGTGTACTGTGGCAGCACAGAAGTCCAACAGCATCCTGGACTGTATCAACAGGAGCATGTCCATCTATTAAGGGAACGGACCATACAGCGAATAGCACAACCAGTTTTGAGGTCCCCACTACTGTCAAAATTGATAAATCTGAGCAAGTTAAGGGAGAGTTAAATTGGTCAGAGGTTGGAGCACATACTATGCAGACATGTTGAGGGAGTCAGGCTTGTTCAGGCTGGAACAGACAGCTTTCGAGAGACCTAATATAGCCTGTCTGTTTATCAAAGAGGTGGAGACCAGCCTCTTCAGTGCTGCACAGGAGCTGAGTGTAATGCAATCATGCCCATGCTGGATAAGAGGATAATTTTTTTTTTTCACCATGAGATCAAAGTCTCCATTCCTAGGGGTTTTTCAAGAGCCAGCTGATAAAGCCCTAGGCAACCTGGTCTGACCTTACACCTTCTTCCTTCGTGCAGGACATTGGACTAGGTGACCTGAGGTCTCTTTAGTCTGAACTATCCTATGAGATTAAAAGTTACGAGAGAATGCTGGTAGAGTCAGAAATCAAAAACAGACTTCCACAGCCAAATCTAGCATCTTAATGATTAAATCCTCCTAGAAAAAAACATCAGCTATATACTACACTTGCATAGCAAAGACATGTACAGAGCTGAATATTTAATTGACAGCCATATCAAGGTGGCCTAGAAAAATTACCTTACATCTCAACTACTGTCACTACCTGTATAAAGAGTTAAAGCAACATTTTATTCTACGCTGTCAGTTAGAATTTTTGTGAAGCAAGAGAAACACAAACAAGCAGACAGCTGAAATTCTGAAAGAGCTATGGACTTGCCATCCCTGTCTCCTATGCTTGCAAGCACAGCTTACTGCACAGCACATATGATGAAAGACTCTGCAAGGATGTCAAAGGCAACAAGGGCTTCTTCAAGTAGTGGCAAAAGGAAAACGAGGCAAAATGTGGGTGTGTTGCTGAGTGAGGCAAGGGCCCTGGTGACACAGGACATGGCTTCAGTAAAGGCAAATCACGCCTGACAAGTTTGGCTGCCTTCTACAATGGGGTTACAGCATTAGTGGATAAGAGAAGAGCAACTGATATCATCTATCCAGATTTGTGGAAAGCATCTGACACTGTCCTGCATGACATCCTTGTCTTTGAATTGGAGAGAGACACGGATTGGATGGATGGACCATTCTGTGGATAAGGAATTGGCTGGATGACCATAACTCACTCAGTTCAACCAATGGCTTGATGTCTTAGTGGAGAGCAGTGGCAAGTGGCATTCCTAAGGGGTCAGTATTGGGACTGGTGCTATTTGACATCTTTGTTGGCAATATGGACAGTGGGATTAAGTGCACCCTCAGCAAGTTTGCTGATGACACCAAGCTGTGTGATGTGGACAACACACTGGAGGGAAGGGATGCCATCCAGACGGACCCAGGTAGGCTCAAGAAGCAGGCCCGTGCAAACCTCATGAAGTTCAGCAAGGTCAAGTGCAAGATCCTGCACATAGGTCAAGGCAATCCCAAACACAAATACAGGCTGGCCAGTCAGTGGATTGACAGCAGCCCTGTGGAGAAGGACTTGAGGGTATTGGTGGATGAAAAACTTAGCATGAGCCAGCAATGTGTGCTCACAGCCCAGAAAACCAACTATATCCTGGGCTGCATCAAGAGAAGTGTGGCCAGCAGGTCAAGGGAGGTGATTCTTCCCCTCTACTCCCCTCCTGTGAGACTCCACCTGGAGTACTGTGTCCAGTTCTGAGGCCCCCAACATAAGGGCATGGACCTGCTTGAATGGGTCCAGAAGAGGCCATGAAGATCATCAGGGGGCTGGAGTACCTCCTTTATGAGGACAGGCTAAGAGAGTTAGGGTTGTTCAGCCTGGAGAACCTCTGAGGAGACCTTATAGCAGCCTTCCAGTACTTAAAGGGGGCCTACAGGAAAGATGGGAAGGGACTATCAGGGAGGGTAGTGACAGGACAAGGGGTAACAGTTTTCAACTGAAAGAGTAGATTTAGATTAGGTGTAAGGAGGAAATTCTTCACTGTGAGGGTGGTGAGACACTGGAACAGGTTGCCCAGAGAAGCTGTGGCTGCTCCCTCCCTGGAAGTGTTCAAGGCCAGGTTGGACAGGGCTTTGGGCAACCTGGTCTAGAGGAAGGTGTCCCTGCCCATGGCAGGGGGGTTGGAACTAGATGATCTTTAAGGTCCCTTCCAACCGAAACCATTCTATGATTCTACAAAAAGGCTGAAGTACTGAATGTCTTGACTCAGTCTTTATCAGCAATACCAGACTTCAGGAAACAGGCCTGACAGACCAGGGGAAAGGTTGTAAGGAAGATGCACCCTTGATGGAAGAGGATTAGGTTAGAGAAACTGGACATACAAAGTTGATCAGTGTATCCCTTCAGGACCAAGTGTTGACAGAGCTGGCAAATGTCATAGCAGGAAATTTTTAGTCAGTACAAAATTCCTAGAATAATGCAGGATACTACTCGACCAAGGCTCATAGCATTATCCTCTAAAACATTCAGACAGAAGCCAATACTCTGAATCATAGCAAGAATGAGGCACAAATATTAGCATACTTATGCATTTGGATTAATGTTTGGTAAGTAACTTTCAATTACCATTTTTCTGGGTACATTTGGAAAGTGACATCAAGTCTGTCTTAGCTCACTTATAAAACACTTTCTTCATATCTTTGCTCTGAAAATACACCCTGGCTAAATACATGAACTGCATAAGCTAAACATGAAATAGAACTTCATGGAGTTTGGCTTTCAGAATAGTTCTTTATCTCCCTAGCATAAAAAGTATAACAAATGCAAACAAAACAATTTTAGAAGAGGTAAATACTAGGAGAACAAAGGGAAAAAAAATCATAAGACCCATAGGATTTTCCTGTCTAAATAGACAAAACCACTTATGAAAGTCTCATGTGATATTGCTGTGAACAGCAGCATCACATTAAATAGGTAAGCACTTGAAAAACATCATACGATAAGATACACACTCACCATACTGAAGTTCACCGATTTTAGGATATCCAACTAACATTTAAAAGCTGTGTTGAGTGAAGACTCCATGGAAGTACCTTCCCCTCCCCACCATTAATATCATTAGAATCCTGCTGTCAAATGGGGACGGTAATGAAAGCAGACACTGGCTGTGTCTCCTCTCTGTACTTGAAAGACAGTTCTCATTGTTTGAGCAAAAAGAGAACAATATTACTGCAAAGGTAAGCAGTTAAGAGTTAGAAAACTGTCACCAAGAAAGTAAGTTTTCTTGTTCAACGATGAGTATGCCAAAATAAGTCAGCAACAAGTTATACAAAGCTCAGAACAAATCTCAAACTTACGACTACTTCCAAATTCTTCAAACAGGAGCTTCACTTTCTCCCACTCTGTGGAATTCTTCTTGTTGGGAATATCCAAAGGAACGAAAGCACTGTAACGAAGCAAAAGTCATGTCGCCCTAATTAATCCAGTATCAGAAGAATTCTACTTCCAAGTTAAGAAAACAGAAATCCATTTATTCCTGAAGAAAAACTGTATGACATCAGGTTTAAAAAATTCTGAAGGCAATGTTTCATTTTATTCACATTCCCCTCAAAGACTGTACTAGGTCAGCAGAGTACGTGTGTGTGTGCAGAATCAGGTCTGAGGTCAATGAAGAAGTGATTTTCTATTTACCAGTCCTAACCAAGGTAAGGATCCCACACTCAAACGTCATTAGAAGATGTATTAATCTGATTTACTATCCTAGTTTGACTCACATACAGAGGAGTAAAGACTTTAAGCATCAACTGAGACAAATTATCTTAGAAATCCACACTTCAAAACAATTAATGATTCCCACACCAAGCATTAAAGGGACATGTTTATCTTCCATTATTACAACTAAAATAACACATTTGCTGCATTCCTTTCCTTGTTCTGTAGCTGGCCCAGAGAACAGAACTGCAGAGAAATTCATCAAATATTTCTGACCTTCCAATAAGCAGAGACAAGAAAGAGTGCTCAGAAGAATGTCAGGTACAACAGCCTTCTGGGGAGGCAAAAGCTTCCTGCTGTCACTCTCCCCATCTAAAGTCCACCACCTTCATAGACAAAACATTTAGTTTTGTAACAACTGGAAAACCAGTACCTCCACACCAATGCGAAATCATAGCTTCCAGACATAAAAACAGAATGCCTACAAGTCACAAGGAAATCAGATTTGGAGGGAAGCTTTTTAGGCAAGGAATGCAAGAACCTGACCAAAGTCCATAAAAAAAAAAAAATACATTCACAAGTATCTTTTGGACTTCTGTAAGAAAGAGTACGCAATCAGATCCCTGCTTGAAGTCCCAATAAACAAATGAATAACAAATATGCATCTTCCAGTAGCATGCCTCAAACTTCAAGTATGGAGCATAAGCATGTGTTTCAAAGGTAAGCGTTAAACTAACTACATGCACTTATAATCATCTCATCAAAACCAAAACCAAGCTGGTACTCTGCAAACAAAGTTGAAACTTTAAAAATTAAGCTCTTAACTTTTAAAAAAGTTTGATTTTCAGCTTCTTGACTGTGCAAGAGGTAGATTAAGGCTAGCATTTACTTAAGTTGATGCATGCTTGCTGACTTTAGGTTTTGTTCTTATATCTGCCTCTAGCAGGAATTCTTTCTGTAAAATAGCATTCAGGCAAAAATTAAGACAGGTATTAACACAGGCAAAATTTCTACTTTCAAGAGATAACAAATATCTGCATGTTTACTTGCTAAAAAAGGGTTAAAATAGGAGACTGGGAAACTACATGAGCTCAAGCCCTTTTATTTTAGGATCAGTATGAATTTGCTATCTGTGGACCACATGCAGGGAACAAATGATAGAAGAACATCTTAGGATATTTATAGTTTGCTTGAATTTCCCCCCCCCCCCTCCAAGAGCAATAAGGTTAAAATTATTTTCTAAGACTACCTACAACCAGCATGTCAAAGGACACCAATCAGAGCAGAATCCCATTATATACATTCTTCAGTTAGTACTCAGCTATATCTTGACTGGAGGAGATGGACATCTGATACTGCTCCTGTGCAAGCTCCATGCAACAAGGGCTTCAAAGGAATGCAGAAGCTCTAAATTGACACACCTTAGACCCAGGCAAGCAGGAATCTTATTCCCCTCCCTGCCCCCAAACTAGTAGCAAACTAGCCAGAAGGCTAACTAGCCCACTTGAACAGAATTTTGGCCTTAACAGACCACAAGAAGAATAAGACAGAGTTAGCATGCCTAGCCATCTACAGACCTGCATCCAGTCCACATTCCCAAAGGATCTCTGAAACACAGCCCATCCCTTGCACTAGCACAGCACACTGCAGTTTAGGCCTATTCTTCATGCACACTAAGCAAGAAGAAATTTGACAAAAGTCTGGGCTATTTTGCTATGTCGACTAAATGGTCAACACAGCCTGAGGACCACAGTAGCCATCAAAAGAATAAGTTTCCATGCTAAATAACTCCATTCACTGTCATCACTGTGATGCAGTACAAGTCAGTCCATTGACAGTGAGCGAGCAGAGTACAAGTGCCAGTGTTGGGTTTTATAGGTGTAGCCGAGAATTCAGTTAATGCAGCTTTGTTTCCCAAAACAGTTGCACAGAACTCTAATGGAGCAATGTAAACATAGAGGTAAGAATAAGATATAACTAAACTTCAAGATTAATATAGCTTTTATGGTTTCTTTGAGGACTGCTGACCAGGAAAGAAGTAGGGACCTCTTGTCTAGATCTATCTTCAAAGGAACCAAGCTATTGACCTGTTTTAATTATACAGATTACTTTTAAGTCTATCAGAACACAGGTTGTCTTGATGAGACACCAGTTATGTAAGCACAAAAAGATCAACTATTTGCTAGGCACTTCACAGAAAATATTCCAACCCCTCTTGCTCTTGTAAACTGTGGGCATGACTATTCTAGTCCATTAAGCCAGCCTCCTAAAATTAAATCCCGTACATAAAATTTCAGTCTGTTTTAGTGTTGGTCTGATCCTGACCACCAGCAAGAAAATCTCCTGCTACTGCCAGATATAGGCAGCAGTACTTCAAGACTGCTTCTTCACTATCACATTCAGTTGAGCCCCTCATGTAGAAGCTTCAGCTCCAACACTTGTATCTCTTTCCCATCACACTGGGACTTCTGAGGCTGCTCTTTGCCCTTGCTGTGTAGACAGCTGACTAACTTTAAGACAGGTAAGTTCTCTAACGATGTACATAAACACTGAGACACCCACTTTTTAAATATATATGTATATAACTATACTAGAATCAAAGTTCACGTTTTTCTTCAGCACAGTCACCTAATTTGCTTCCTAAACTGAGCTGTTCAGTCTTGTAGTTTCTCTTAAAGGGAACAGACAAGAACTATATTCTTCTGTAGCAGCATCTTAAGTAGCAAGGATGCTTTTCCATTCCAAGGGCATTAGGATGACACTACTACTTAATCATTATCATCTTAAAAGAAAGCAAGAAACCTCATACATATAATAGCAGAAAAACTGTTCCAATTAGAATCCAGAAATACTAAAACTATCAGTATCTAAAGAAGTTCTGCCTCTCTGCAGCAGATACTCCTGCTGTTTAGATCAGTGGGTTTCAAGTCTGCACCTATGGAGAAGCACTGTTCAGTAACTTAGTCCCAGGCCAAGTACTACAGCTGTCTGATTTGCAAGTCAATGTCACTGTCATATGGCACAGTGTTGAGGGACATCATGGAAGCTGCTGTAATTTACAAGTTGTGAAAACTTTAAAGAACAAGCCTAGGAACACAGAGGACAATTCAGAAGTCAAGAACCAAGTTCCATCTTACTGGAAGAGAGGAACAAACATGCTTACAGCTACTGAGGATTCAGCTGACAACTACTAGAGACACTGCAAAATTTTCTAAACTGGATATATTTGTTATACAGTACACATGATGTATGCCTATGATGTGAGCCAACAGTCAGAGAAATACATTTTGTCAGAAGCTTTAGTAGTATTTCTAGACCATGATTAAGCTAACTCAAACTCCTTTAGTCTCTCACAATAGCAAATTTGTCACTTTCAATTAAAAGCACAGACTTCTTAGAAGTGTACCTTAAGCATTTATCAAAACTAAACCAATAATCTAATAAGATGGTATACAATTAGAAGTGTTAATTTCAGTCTAGTTTCTACTTGACACTCCAGTATTTAGATAGGGATCATTTATCATACATTTTGTGATTTTTACCAACTTTATTACTGCAGTCAAAATGCTAAAAAGCTCATGACACAGCATACATGAGAAACATCCAATACTGGTGTGCATGTCATGCTTAATGGTGATCTTAAATTGAATTTGTAATAGTGCTTGGAGTTTCAGAATAACAGCACTTGCTGCAAACAAGTTAACCATTTCAGTAATGTCTGCCTTCCAAACAAAGGCCAGCAAAACCCTGATCATACAAGGTACAGCTATGTCAAGTGTAACACCACATTATACTTGTCCTCCACAGAACACTTCCATTTAGGAAAGTACTAAGCACTTAACACCTACTCATATTCCTAAAAAGCTGTTTTGGCATATCTATGAAAGCATGTGGTAAGAGGCAGAAAACAGGAAGATGACAAATATTTTACTGCCTGTTGTACACTGAGATATCAATACAGTTGTAAACGTCATAGCTATCATGTCCTTCATGGATGTTCACACTGCACAAACAGGCAGAACTTGGAAGCACACATACCTCCACAATTAAAGTAAACCATTTTAGCTTCTAGTAAAACTCTTACTTTTCAGGTATCTAATTCTCAGGATATTTAAACCCTATTAGATGTTAAGATAGATATTCATTATATGCATCAAGTGCACCATAATCTGCCTTTTTAATCTTGCACAGAACAAAGTTCTATTTGGGCTTCTATTTAGTATATGCCCTGTTAATGTTCAATACAGATACTTACCCAATTAAGAGAAGAACTGCACAAATTGTGATGAATCCCAGAGTATATTTGAATGCAGTTTTAACCTGCTGTATATTAAAGAGAAAGTTAACATACTAAGATAACATAAATCCAAATGGATTTATCCAACAAGTTATAGCAAAGCATACTTAGCATAACAGGTGTTCTACAAAAGGACCTCCACATAAAACATGAGCTGTTTTAGATACAAGTCAGAAGTACACATTCTTGAAGAGTCTCATAGCTTCAGAACTACAAACAATGACATTGAATTATGCTTCCATCATAAACTATGCACTTGAGCAGCTGTGGCCAGAAGCCAGCATACAATTCGTCCAGTGTAAATACACTCAAAGAAAATTCTTATTACCAATGCTTTATTTTGTATCTATGACTAGAAGTCTTTTCCTCATGTTAAGGTTACAACTGAATAGAGAGGCAAATGATCATGATCAATCATTAAAAGATTCTTTAAGAACAGCATTTTAATTTGAGACATTAGCACCTTACTGGCATGTATCTATTTTATTCCCTGGAATGTCAAACATGTCAAGAATCTTCAGTGTGTTACAAAAATAACCAAGTGCTAACTTCAGGTAAATTACTACTGCCTACTTCAAGAAAAAAATGCAAATGCTACAAGGAGGAAGGTACTCAAATTGTTTATCTCAGAATCAGTATATTCTTCCTGTCTTCTACTTTAAAATCTGTTCATACATGTTTTCTATTCTAAGGAAAAAAATCTCACATAAGAAGTTTTAACTTCCCGTATATGAAATCAGGCTCAAAGAAATTTGTATGAAGCATAAAGAATTCATGGCAATCAGATGTTAATTACTTATCTCACTAAAGTTTCATTTCATGTGAGATCACAGTGCTTAGAATAGACTGTCAGACTAAGTGTTATTAAGAGCTGCCTCAGTATTTCAAAGGAACTGTAGTAATTGACTTAGAAATGCTATTAACATTGTAGTATTCAAGTTAGACAATCGTTCTTGCTTTCATTTTTGCCCATATTCATTTGTCTTTTCCCTGCTTGGTGCATTTGCTAGAGTGAACTTACTGAGCACGTGTTGCCATCATCTTCTTCCTTCTCCTCATAATAGAAATAGACAAAGGGAATCCACAGAAACACGCAGAACAGTATGATGGAGTACAAAGCTAGGAGAAAGAATTTAATTAAGTGAAGAGACAAAGTTACATTGGTACTTCATTTACTGCACAGTAATTCAAAGGAAAGAATCAAACATTAGTTTCCTCTCATTCTAGCTCTTACTAATTCCAAGCACTGAAAAGTTAATAAAATTCACTAGCCAGCGTATGAACTACTACTGTTTTGTGAACTCCAAAGGACTTATGGCACCAACCCTCTCAAAGGATTTCAGTTCCACCTTCAATTCAGCAACAATAAAAAGACTAAAAGTAATCATCTGCATGCAAGTGATATACAGGACTAGCACGCTAGGGAAGAGGTAGCATAGCAAATAGTGAATAAAAGCAAGCTATGCCACCTAATAACTGAAGTTATTCACAGAAAATATATATACAAAAAAGTAACAAATTTAAAGATATTTTGATCACTGGACTCCATTTCAGGGGATGTTCTACTATTAATGTAAGTACATTATAGATGGAAGGCGTGGTTCTATTATTGATAACCTAAATTTAAAAAATAGAACAAGACATCACAATAAGTATCATCACTTAACATCCCTTTCTAGAAGGCAGCACTAATTGGAGGTTGCAACCAACATTTATCTGAGTGGTCCCTAAATTGAAACAGTCATACTGTCATATGACTTAGATGCACAGGTGATCTGGAGAGACATTAAACCAGCTAGTTTAACATAGTGAAGGGTTAAACTAACACACCAGTCTTCACAAATACTATCTGGCAAGTTTGAAGACCTTAAGAAAGCTAGTCAAAATCAACTGGACTGATCAGCCAGTGATGTGAATGGAGGAGACCAATTTCAGATCAAAATTTTCCAGTTTAAGTCTTCAGTTCTCTATTGTAAGAAGTTACATAATTTTAGGACATAATTATTTAGCAAAATCCTTCAATACTTCAAAATATCTTATACTATGAACATTTCAAAAGTCTATTAGGAAACTAAAAACTGTCAAGCAGTATGTTACAGCATTTGCACCCCACAAGAAAGGAATTCTAGAATAGTTAGCCAAACCCTCAAAATGTTAGAAGTACCACACAACCAAGCACAAAACCACCCCTTTGAGCCAGTAAGTCAAGACACCCAGGACCACACAAATCCTGTGATTTTGCCTCATTTCGCATAACTAATTAGTGCCCTTCCCACCACTAACCAATATAATCGTCTCTAACTTAAGTTTGTGGCCTCTTATCTTGGTTAGTGCTCTCTTTACAGTATCCATGCGCTTCCGAGAAATCTACCATTTTTACTGAAGGTGGTGTAGAAGCCAAACAAAGCGTCAACACCTAGAACCTAAATCTAAATAACAAATTATTTCTAAACATAATCTATTCTTTGGAAAAATATTTCAAGGTGTTAAAGTATCTACTTTTTACAGTGCTGATTTAATGTGGCAGCATAATAAACAGAACAAGTTCTTGGTTAGTTCATAAGTTTTCTCACATTTCCAAGAGCATAAAATTCAGGGCTCTAAGACACCTTAAAACTTCAAACTCTGAAATGTAGCATTCTTAGACTTCTAGAGCAGTACTCAAACTGCTTCAATATCATGAATGCTTTCAGAAATCAAGCCTCTAATCTAAAAATCTGGGGATTTTTTGGACTAGACTACACTGTGCCAGTGAATTAGGCAAGTTACACGCATCATTAATCAAAGATCAGACTATTCAGCCCACAGAAATCACTGCAAGAACATAAAACATCCTCACTTCCAAGTTTATGTCACAGAATCATCTAGGTTGGAAAGGACCTTGAAGATCATCCAGTCCAACCATTAACCTAACACTGACAGATCCCAACTACACCATATCCCCAAGCGCCACGTCAACCCAACTCTTAAACACCTCCAGGGATGGGGACTCCACCACCTCCCTGGGCAGCCCATTCCAACACCTAACAACTCCTTCTGTAAAGAAATGCTTCCTAATATCCAGTCTAAACCTTCCCTGGTGCAACTTGAGGCCATTCCCTCTTGTCCTATCGCTTGTTACTTCATTAAAGAGACTCATCCCCAGCTCTCTGCAGCCTCCTTTCAGGTAGTTGTAGAGGGCGATGAGGTCTCCCCTCAGCCTCCTCTTCTCCAGACCAAACAACCCCAGTTCCCTCAGCCGCTCCTCGTACGACATGTGCTCCAGACCCTTCACCAGCTTCGTTGCCCTTCTCTGGACACGCTCGAGTAATTCAATGTCCTTTTTGTAGTGAGGGGCCCGAATATTACACCATATTAACCTCAGCATACCTTACTCATATGAGGTACACCCATAGCTCATTAGCTAATGTGACTGATCCATGTTTCTTCCAAGGGGATAAAGGAAGAGATACTTGAATTCAAGAGAGTATCTGAACTGTGTGAAATAAGGCTACCATTTACCACTACACCAATCAAATACTGGTACTACCTGAATGCTATTAATCAGTAGCTTAATTCAGTTTTAAGAGAACAGCTCAGGCTTCTGACACTAAACTTAGCTTTTTGTATTTAAGCTGCTGGTATTCCATTACTAAATACATAGCTTATCTAGATCTGGAATTTGTTTCATATATTATGTTTTATGGTCATATTATAGAACTATAAATCCTTTGCTTTCTGAAAACTGTTTCCTGACACTTTCCTGTAACTCTTCATACTAGTGTCCAGTTTTCTGTTTTTCTGGTCTGTGACAATATATTAGCAGAGGACTACTCCCAATGACTACTAAGTCAGCTACACTTATCAACTGAACTTTTTGTTGAATTGTCTTATTTAATTGAATTGAGGCTGTTGAATCAATGTATAGTTTGTCCAGCCTTAACCAGGTTTTAAAAAAGCCATTCACAGCATAAGCATCTGAAGAACACACAGTAAGTCAAGTAAGCAAAGTTTAGTTAACTAAACCTATGGTTTAGTCTCATTTCAGATCATCAAATTAATGCCTTTCACATAGAACTCCATCAGCTCAGGCCCTACGCCTTCTTAAAAAACCAGAAAACTACACTGGCTATTAAACTAGTAGAAAAATCTATTAAGGTGTATTTCTGCAAGACTTTACTAATAGAACATCCTTCCATTTCTGCAGTTCTCAATACAAATTTGGAAAAAACACAACAATCCTGTAAAAATCAGTGTGGAATGCAAAACTGGAGTCAAACCAATGGTTCATCAAGCTCAGTATCATCCTCTCCATGGTGTCAGAAGGAGAATATATTTAGAAAAAGTATGCAAGCCTGGTCACTTACTGCAGTTTCAGCTTTTAGGACTCCCATCACTGCAGCATCCTGGCCTATTCCCTTTTCCTACTCAAAATGAGTCCATTTTAAGTAGGCAAGTGACATCAAAAAGCTAGCAGCAAGGCCAATGCTGTTGTGCTACTGATAAGCAACTACAGTATGCTTCGAGCAGTAATAAGTGTAAGTGGATACTGAAGACTCATCTGATCTTGCTTGGTCAACTATTTCTGTGGAAAAGCTTTCAATTTCCACCCTGATCTAAGAAATATGGTTAGGTCAGATTTTTCTTTATCACATTTGGCTTGGTCTTTACCTAAACTAAATCCCTCAAGCTGCAGGTGAAGTATACCATAAGACTTGCTTCTAGATTCAAGTCTTCTCTACCCCACAAACCATTCATGACTCCTAAAGCATGGACAATAGCCACACTACAGAGCTAGATCAAGTTAAACACATGGGTATTAACTAGGAGTTCAAGACTGGATAGGTGTATCTAAAGTATTCAGCCATAACTGTTTACTTCTAAACATAGGCACCTGAGAAGCAGACCATAAAACACATCAGCATTCCACACCAATAACTAAAGAAAAAACAGAAACTTATTTACTTGACCATAGCAGTCAGATGCTGAAATGCTTTCTTCAGTGAGCATTAAGAGGCAAGTCATATCTGATCCAAGGAGGGGTCCTACTTCCCCCTCTCCACCATCTACCTGGCCTATTAAAATTCTTCGCACCAGCTCCAGCATTTGCTAGACCTTGTGCTGGGTCACCTTAACTTAACACACTGGCAGAAAAGAGCCTCAAATCTAGCAATCTTGCAGCATTGGTGGCCAACAGCACCTTGGACTGCACTAGGAAGAGTTGTCACCACTAGATGGAGGAAGGTAGTTACTGCTCTTAACTCAATGTGGTCTCACCAGTACTTCAGAATTGGAGTGCCATGTCCAGTTCTGGGCTCCTCAGTACAGGAGACCACATACTGGACAGTCCCAAGAGCAACAATGATTAAGGGCTTGAGCATCAGAGAGCTGGGACCGTTCAACGTGAACAGGCGGCTTTGGGATGCGTATAAATGCTTGTGTGGGACTGAAGACTGTGGCAGACTTGTGGTGCCAGTGGTGCCCAGGGAAAGGATAAAAAGGGAATGAGCACAAACTATGGAAATTTCCATTTAAACAAGAACTTTTAGTCTGTCTGCAGTCAGAAACTGGAACAGGCTACTCAAAGACATAGTAGAGTCTCCATTCTTGGAGATATTCAAAATCCAGCTGGAGACTGGCATAAATGAGCTACTGTGAATGGGAAGTATATGGAACTAGATTATCTCCAGAGTTTTATTTTCAACCTCAGCACTTCTGAGTCAAAGTAAGTGTTCACCATTTTTGAAGTTTGGGTTAGCACACCACAAGCATTCATCAAATGCCAGTAATGGTTCAAGCAGGGGGGCAAAAAGCACACTAGCATGTGGCTGGAAACAGGACCCCTTCTAGCACAAATTGTGCACTTTCATTTCAAGAGAGCATCTACGTTTAATACTGAAGTGATAGCTTAAATAGTGAGAAGTATCAACTACCAAAATTGAGCCAAGTTAATTCCAGGTGCAGCTAAAGCTTTGTTTCTGCCAACACAATTGTTGAAGTCACCAGACCTGTACAGTTACAATGGTTCTCCTTGGGGGTTCTTCAGGGAAGACCCTGGGAAATCCCCAAGTAGAAACTAATACATACCTTCAGGCAGTTCACAAGCCTGTCAGGTAGTCACTTCCACCTAAAATGAGGAACAATCAACTTCGGTTGCAGTTCTATCTCAAACATTATTTGAAATCATTAAATAGTCACAATTCCTTCAAAGTTATTCTTTACTAAAAGAACTGCAGTTCTCAGCCAATGCTGACTTGTAACTGATGTTTTGTATTAAAAACCTTAAACTCTTATAGCATATTCTGTATCAACTCTGAGACAGGATCTGCATACACAACAAGATTCAGCATGAGACTCATTCCAGAATTTTCCATCCATCACAAATGCTCTGCTGGCACTTAGACCTTAATCTCACCTTGAATATGCTCTCTAGAAGTTACGGGCTTTCAATGCATTTTAAGGTAAGATTTAATATTACAATTTGATGGTAAATTTATTTACATGTAGTAGCATAAACTCCAACATACACTTAATGTTGCAACAGTTCTGCTAGTTCCTCTGTTGAAAAACCTTGTTACCATAGTAATTTTATAAGACTGTAAGACAGAAAAAAATAATTTGAAAGCAGCTTTGCATTTGCTTTTCCCAAGCAAAATCATTCCAAGACAGACCTTTTTGTTCATCCATCAGAAGATGTCTTAAAACTGCCTATGAGAATTTAGTTAGAACTGAAAATTAAATTTATAGCTCACACTGCTAAAGCAATAAAACATTGTTCCTATTATACTACAAAGGAAACTTTAAAAGATTTGGCAAAGTTCCTGTCAACAAGACAAGAGACTGATCATCTGGTTTTTGAATTTTATTTTTCAGAACTTATGAAAAAGGAAGGCTCATCCAAGTTAGCTACCCAAGGGCAAGCATGTAATTGCCTGTTGTTCTACCCACTAAAAAGGTTGTTTAATCCCTGGAAAGCTAACCTTCGAACTCAAAGGTCTTGCAGCAGCAAACAGCCCATCAACCAAGTGACAAAGACATTCCCTTCCCCCTAACTCCCCTGTGACCTTGTGGCATGACAGACTGTCTCAGCTTTCATTATTGCACTTCTGTGGACTTTAGTTTTAAATCAGGGACTGCTCTTTGCTCTGGTTCAGAGCTCCAACCTTTGTTTCAAAACACGTTTCTGGGGTGTATCAGAAGCCTGAAGCACTACCACTGGAAGTGCTCCACTATATGGTCAGTACAACAATGGTTCCTGCCACAGTCTAAGCAATCTTCAGCAAGAATTCCTTGGTAATGTCTGTTTGTTTTAAACATGTTTCTCGGAGAGCAATTCTTATCTCAAAATTACTCGTTTTCTGCTGTTTTGCACACAAAGACACCTAAACTATGAGAAATGTAGACCTGGTAGTAGTCTTCAAGTACATTATAGCAATGGTCCCTTCATTATGTTTTGACTTGGTTTTTTGTTATCCTAGTAGTATCCAAGGGCAACTAGGAACAACATCAGGAACAAAGAATAGCAAAATGAAGTAGGTAGAAAGAACCAAAATATCTTCAAGAACTGGGAAGATTTCAAGCAGAGTATGTAAGATGAACATAGTCCCTCAAATCCCTTTGAAGGTCTACAGGCAGCTCAAGAATATTATATGACCAGAAGTCTCTTCCATCACACAGAAGGGTCTTCCTGAGGGTATCATATACCAGTGCATTGCATAACATCAATAACACTAAGTTGCTTAAAACAATGTTTTGTTATATACTCCCTCATTTCTCCTGCTGAGAAATCACAAGCTACTTCAGAAAAACCTAAGATGAGTGTTTCTTCCCAAATATATTATTCTTACATCTAATAAACTTCTTTAAACATTTTTTCATCAAGACTGTAAAAACAGACATCTTGTTTTCCCCAGTGAAAGTTAAGGAATACAACACAGTAGTGAATTTCAAGTCATCATCAGACACTTGTTTGAAACAGGATAGTTAAGCAGTTCACCACAGCAGGTGTCAATACTGTAACAGACTTTCAACTTATGTTCTGGCACACTGCTTCTCAAAAAAAAAAGAAAAAATCACACTTATTAGGAGAGTGTTCCTACAGATGTAACTCCACAGTACTCATCAAGTACAGCTATGCAAGTCTTCCACAGTATTTAGCATGTCTTCCCCTTACACCAGACCATTAAAACATGTAGCTGCATTTGACTTGCACCTAATTCCTTGTGTCAATGACTCTGTATCAAACACTTGCAGTAAGCAGACAAAACTCCATGCAAAAACGATCCAAGTTATATCAAGTACTGTTTTGGATAAATTCTTACTCAAGACCTTTTTTAACCTAGGAACCACCATACAATAAACTATTGTTGACTTAAGAAAATACTTCTATTTAAGAAGAAAGAAATGAAGAATTGGAAGTGTAGCATAGACTTTAAAGCACACCCAAAATGATCCCAATAGAATTTCGCAGACAGTCTTTGCCACACTACAGTTGGGAGACACTTAACACATGGTCAGAGGTCAAGAAATCTAGGTCTACCTCACAAGAAGACTGGGATCTACCAATGGCATCCTTTCACCATTCACAAAACTTTACCAAAGTACACTGAACATCAGGCTGACTCAAACAGGTAAGATTTACTTAGTAGAGGGAGAAGAGCTACAGAATACAGCTCCAGGTTACTGTCAGTTGTTTCAGACTGATTCCTTGTACAGAGGAAATTGCAGTTGAGAGTTTCCAATTATAAACCTTTCTGAAAAGGGTTTCCCTTCCAAACACAAGCTGACATGCTGTTTTAAAGCATCTGCCAACTACTGATCATTCTTCAATCACTCAAATACTGGCAGACATTCTACTACAGTTGGTTTTATGAGAATTAACACACTAAGCCACTACAGCTTCAAAGTAATCAAGTAGACTGGTTTCCTAAATTTTTAGGCTACTGAAGTCCCACTTCAAAATACAGTTATTTCAAGTTTCATTCTGAAAGCTACCTCATTTACCATTCTACTAGTACAAAGCCATTCTACTTTTCTATCAGTCTAGCCAAGAAACCAGCTGGGTATGAGAAAGAACATTGTTCATGGAGACTAACAACTCTGTAAAAAAAAAACCTTCTCTACATGTAGCAACAGCTTTCTTGGGAAATTGCAGTAAAAGTAGTAAAGTAATCCTTAATATTCTAAAACATCAGTTAAACCACAGCCTCCTATTTCTTGCTACAATTAGAAGTGACTTTGATGGAAGTACAATGACCTAAGTGTACCAATTATTCATACTATAAGTTGCCAGTATAGCTACAGGAGGCAAGTAAGATCCATACAGTTATCACTGCATTTTCAGGGTAGATAAGAACGTACTGGTATTCATGTCTGTTGTGGATTAAACACAGCTGGCAGCCAAACACCCCACAGCCGCTCACTCACCCTCCCCCAGCCCCAGGGCATGGGGTAGAGAGTTAGAGGGGTAAGGAGACTCATAGGTTGAGATAAAAACAGTTTAATAATGGAAATAAAATTAGAATAATGATAAGACTAATAGTAATAATAGAAAATACAAATTAGTAATGCACAATGCGATTGCTCACCACCTGTCTACTGATGCCCAGTCCATTCCCTTCCCAGCTAGTGATCCCAGAAAAGAGAATCCCAAAACCACAATCCCAGAAGTGAGAGCAGCTTCCTGAGCAACCCTCATCTATATACTGACACTGTATGATATGGAATATTCCACTGGCCAATTTGGGTTCATTGCTCTGGCTCTGCTCCCTCCCAGCTTCTTGTGCACCTGCGCACTTGCAGCACACAGGAGGTTGAAGAGTCCTTGGTTTCTTAGCAAAAACTAAACAGATCAGCGCACTATCATTCTTCTCATATCAAAACCCATACTGAATCCAAAACACAGCACTATTCTAGCTATTAAGAAGGAAAAAAAAAATAGCTCTATCCCAGCCAAAACCAAGACACTGTCCTTGAGTACAAAAGGAGATTTCAGTTCTGTTCATCCTGTTTACTTAAAAAAACAAACCATGCCAAGACTAAATACTTTTACAAAAAGATACACATAGAAAAAAAAGAATATTACAAGATTGAAAGAGATGTTTAACATACTGTCTCAGCTTTCATGTCACTACGCTATACAACAGCAGCAGGGGACTAGACCTAATGATGCAGGAGAGGCATTAAGTTCTGGTTTTATATACAAATGGTGGAGACTTCTGAAAAATAAGTTACCTATTACTGTTCACCTCAGTGTAGCTCTAGTTATGAAAATGTGCATCATTCTTCAAGATCACAAAAGAAAAACACTTTTAAAACCATCTTTAAATCTCTACCACCATCTGGAGGATATGCTATGGAATAAAACATTAGTCCTATAATATTTCAAGTAGACCTGTCCAGACAGGCCAAAAACAAAAGAAGGTTTTCAGGTTTAAGCTCAGATGTGTTCCATAAATTATTTCAGGATTTACCAAAAGACATTTTGCTTTAAAAAGACTCAGTTGGCCCAAAACATCTTACAGAAATTCATCCATCAGTCTCACAAATCTATAGGAAATGGTCCACAGAAGAGTTTGAGAACTGTTCCACATTAGGAGTTGTGAAATGCTTGGGCTGTTAAACAAGACCCTGGCAACCTAAAAAGAGTAGAAAGCAAATATAAAGCAATTCCACTATTCTATAGTGAAGAATCTTTGTGGAAAATAAACTAGTATTTGGAAAGGTCTTTTGAAAACACAAGTTTCTTAATACTTTTCACTTCACTCAACATGAAACTGCACATTCTAGTTTCTGTCACTATCACTGGCAGGCAAAAAGTACTCTGCAACTTAACCAAAAAGTTCACTATTTAGAACGAATTATTTTCTGATCTAAAAAAATATATTCAAAAGAGCCAACCCATAGTCTTCAAAGAGGAAAAACTTCAAGTCTTAGGAAGTGGGATGAAAAGCAGGCAGCTACCTGAGTTCGTATCACTGACCGAGGCAGGCATTTCACTCAAACTGTGGTAAGTATCACTCTTCTATACCTACTTCTTACATATATTCTTCATTAGGAGGACTTTCATAAGGACTAAAATGAACTGATCTAAAACTACACACAGGTTTGGTGAACAGTTATTTCATTAGATTTGATTTCAGTTCATTTTTTGCTTCAGTTTTGTTTAGGATTATCACTCTTGATTCAACTCCTTTATGCTCCTTTACAGTAGCTCTTACTTTGAATATGGTAGTTGCTGAATCTGAACACTTAAAACACAAGAGTTACGCTCACAGTTGCATGAACTTTATATACAGTAGACTAGTTTCATACTGCTGCATATGTTAAGTGCCATAAAAGTTACAGCAAAACCACGTGTTTCCCTTAATGGACCTCCAAATACACACACAGGAAACACGTTAACAGGAGATAATATGACTGAAGCTATTAACATTTTCATGGATTGGCCTTCAGTATACTTGCATTTTTAGGAGGCTCTTAAACATAAAAAAAATTCACTGAAGGTCACTAAGTGTAAGGCTAATGTTTAACCAAAAAGGGATAATCCAGTATGACCCCTAAAAGCTTCATGCCTTTACTCAGAGGTCCTATTAATTGAAAAAAAAGTTAAAAATACTTACTGTAGTATCCATAAAGTACAGTGTCTTCAATTTGTCTTGAAACATTAGCATCAGCCCAGTCCTAGTAATAAAGGATAGAAGCATTTAACATCAAATGAAACTAAAGAACACTTCGTTCAAAAGCATTCTCATAGAACTGAAAAAACTGCTTGTATCAAATCCTTAAAGAAAAGCATTAAGAACCCAGTTTACCCATTTTAAGTGTTGGGATTTAAGTTAGAGCAAATTCACTTAACAAAGACGATTAAGGAGCGTGCTGCATTTCAGGGGACAAACACTGCAGCAGTATCCCCACTGCTTATTCTCACTTTGGCTGTTAGCCTCCTACTTAGAGTGCTCTTTTTTTTTCCAGCTGAAGAATCCTTAGTTACCATGCATTATATTGTCAACACACAGCTGAAATAAAATTATTAGTGAATACCGTTTTTAGCAGCTAACAATTTACTTTTGTCCTGTACTTAGTATTTAAATGGCACTCTAAATACCTATTTTTATGAAACTGATGTTTGTTTTCTACATGTCAGACAATGCAGCTACAGTCCGAAGCTCAATCTGAACATTTTTTCAAAATGTTTTGTAAAAGACAAGGTATGGTTATTTGCAGTTCTAGCCCTTTTTTTCTGGACTCTGAGCACTGCAGTAGACACTAAACTTCAAAGTCAAGTCTTTACAGGGACAAAGCTCCTCAGGATGAGTTTTCTACAAAACCCTATATATGATAGGCTTGGAAGCAGTGTGGTATATTACAAAAGACTGCACAGACAACTAAGCTGTATGAGTTGCCCAGCCCAGTAGTTGGATGTGTGGGATTTAATTTTATAATTAACACATTTACATCTGCTTTGCAACTCTTCAGTAAATATGTACGTGCAAAGCATTAATGGGGGGACCCAATCAAGTCAAGGATGCACTCATTTTGAAGTCAATACCTCTCAATCAAAAAAAGCACTAGTTTTATATCAGTGAAGCTGACACTGGGAATTGCTAAAAGAGCACCCCCAAAACCCCACTTGAGGCTGATACCCACATTACTCAATTTCAGTCACAGAAATGGTACCACAAACTAGAGTTTAGGAACACCTAGAAAGAAAAGTCTGATAATGAAGATAGAAGTGTTTTCTAGATGCAACTCAACAGAAAAAGCAGAGTCAAATTTGGTAAGTAGAATTTGCTTTCTTAAGACTTTGAATCAGGAAGAAAAATTAATTCTAAACAGATGGCCCTTTCTAAGGTATCAAACATCTATTTCTCAAGCATGTGAGTCTAGATATGAATGGTATATAAAGACCTACATTCTTATGAAAATCTCTATAGTACTTCACTTCCTGTTACTACCGTATTTAGTAACGCAAGAGAATCACTCATTAAACAACACAAATACATAGAGAGATAGATATTTTAAAAATGCTACTTACAAAAACTTACTGTGTACTGAGTGGTAGCAAGGGTGCAAATGACTGGGCATACAGGAATAAGCATAGGGCAGTTTCATAAAAGGAAGACCAGAAAGAACATTGAGTAGTTTTGGCAGCTCCCAAGTGAGTTGTGCTAATTCCCACAATACCTTGATAACAGGGTTTAAGATCATCATAGAACAGTTCGGGTTGGAAAGAACCTTAAAGATCATATAGTTCCAACTCCCCTGCCACAGGCAGGGACACCTTCCACTAGACCAGGTTGCTCAAAGCCCCGTCCAACCTGGCCTTCAACACTTCCATGGAGAGAGCAGCCACAGCTTCTCTGGGCAACCTGTTCCAGTGTCTCACCACGCTCACTGTAAAAAAAAAACTTCATGTCCAATCTAAATCTACCCTCTTTCAGTTTAAAACTTGCCCTGCCACTACAGGCCCTGGGCAAAAGCGTTTTTCCACCTTTCTTATAAGCCCTCTCTGTATATTCAGAGACTGCAATAAGGTCTCCTCGAAGCCTTCTCTTCTCCAGGTTGAAACACCCCAACTGTTTCAGCCTTTCTTTACAGGAGAGGTGCTCCAGCCCCCTGACCATTTTTGTGTCCCTGCTCTAACAGCTCCATGTGTTTCTTGTACTGTGGGCCAGAGCTGGACACAGTATGCAGTGCACAGAATGCACACAGAATTTCTATCACAGAATAGCTATGACTAAAATTTATATATACAGATGCAATGATACTTCGACATAAGAATGGCAAATAGCTTACTATGCTCAGTTGTAGCTTACAAACGTCTATTTTTTATTAGCTATCCACACAGTTTAAGCCATCATCTCCCTTTTCAGAAGTATGAGCCTTTACTTTTTAGTTTGACCAAGACTTGAATTATATGAATATTCAAGTTAGCTTAAAAAAAAAAGTAGTATCCTAAACCAGGTATTAGAAAAAAGTTATTGAGTTACTTGATACTATGCACACTAGCAGAGCTGAGACACTAACTATGCCAGTCTTGGGTTTCTGGCCTAAGGACTGAAGTTCTTTACATAACACCAAAGGGCAGACTGTTTTCCTGAAATTCCTATTCAAAAAATGACATTCTGATAAAGAAACCTTAATTCTTATTAGTAGAGTAACATATCTCAAATCTTACCACATAACTGAAGGAGATTCATCCATGAGTTTTAGAATTGAGATCCTACAACTCCCAGTGTAACAGCATTGATATCCCTTATTTGCGCAAAAATTGATCTTTTTCAGAACTGTGCTACCCAGTCCTGGGGAATTGTTCAAAGAATGGAAGTGAAAATACAACTCTAACTACATTGATAACTTCACCCAGCCAGAAGGCTGAAGCCAAGTTCCTGCCCATATCCCTTTCTTCTTCTCCTTGAGAGGACCTATTGGTTTAAGAAAGCTAAATGTTTTGTAACATGATTGTTGGCAGCCAAACTAAGGATTGATTCCAGAGGTCCAAGCCTGCCTGTACAGCTTAAACATATTCCAGAATTGTTCAAGTCTTGTGGGATCCACTCCACATGCAGTCAAGAAAGTAGTTATCCAGAAACAAAATTCTTCAAAAGCTGCAATTTTGGAGACACACCAACATAACTCAATTAGTGACAAAATAAAAGATGCAGTACTGTCAAAGCTGCTTTCAATTTCTATGTGTAGGCTTTTTTCAAACTAGTAAGCTCAGACCCTTTCAGTTGTTATAAAGAAACATGCACTAATCACAGAGCATATGAAAAATGCAAGTGAGCATACTCCTTAGACTGCACATGATAAGTCTTAAAGTTTAACACTTGCGTTATCAGTTCTCTCAGAACTGCCTAAACTCTCATGGAATATGGGCTTGATGACATACCATAAACACTTCGTTTTTCTATTATCTCAAAATCAGCACCATCTTTTCCTTTGTGTTAATATATTAAGACTTTCAGTAGGCCACTTTAAGCTTTTAAAGCTCACTGTCTTAAATAGATTATCATCCAACTGGAATTTGAGTAGAAAAGTATACATGCATTTTGTCATCTACTCAGCAAAAAGAAAGGTTGAAAAGTTTTTTAGCAGAAGGGACGGAAGCAACACCTTAAGTGTCTGTCAGGTACACAGTAAGCCCAATCTTTGAAGACTGTCAGGCTCAAACTCCACAGCATTTCGACTGAAAAGTTTCTAGGCATTTATATGAACACCATGAAAGAATTTGATCATAATAAGTTAAGAATACATACACAGAACATTAAAGTGTTTAAATTGCCTAGTGTTATAAATTAAGGAAATGCATTGCTTTAATTATGCCTAAGGGAAAAGCAAGACTGAACTGCACAGGTGGCACTATTTACTTCCAAATAAGTATTTGAAAAATGTCTCTCCTATGAGCAATGAAGACATTCAAAACCCACACCAACCATGAATAAGCAAGAAAAGCAACAGTAAGACCCAAAGTTTAAGTGGTAGCTAGTAATTGAAATACAACAGGGCTTAACTGCCAAAAAGCTGCTTCTCCTCCAACTCCAGAAAAGCATTAAAGTTCTACATCTGTGTCCTATTACAAATGTTAAAACACTGTAATTGCCTTTCATTTTGTTGCTCAAAGTAGGTTGTGTACAGGACCAGAGTAATATACCAGGAAACACACATTACGACATATTAAACTATTGAGATTTTATCTTACACAAAAAGATGTAAACAAAGATGTGTGCATTTCACCACTGTACATGTGCCCAAACTTACAGACTTTGCATTACTCTACACAAGAAGAATCTGTAATACAAGAAATTTAATAGTATATCCTAACAGCTTTCAGTTAGCTGCTGAAGCCCCGCATTTACACAAACTAAGGAGGTAAAAACCCTTATTCTAACTGGCAAATTATCCATATGCACACATCAGCAGCAGCTCAAAAGCAGTAACCAGTTCATGTGAGCCATTTCAAAAGCTAGTGTCAGCAGCACTGTCTCATCAAAAGCAAGAAGCACTACTACCTACTGAGTGTCAGAGCCCTGACATTCTCAGCAACAGTGCTGATATATCAAATTGGTACATATATGAATCTACTGGACAATACATCCAGAGAACTCATCTGGACAACCTCTAGATCTACTCTGTTTTCTTCTCCATCCATTATAGTCCAAGCTTACAACATACATAGCAAATACCTTAGAAGCACAATAGATTAGGATCATGAGAATTCATTACTACCTTTAACATCAAGTTAAGATGTGAAAATGTGACCACAAATTCTCTTACGATCCACAGAATTCAGACACTCTGTACTGTTCTGCTGTACTTCAATCTGACCCATGTATTTTAGCAAGCGTACATCATATCACCTTTAAAATACCTGTAACAATGCATTGTATTGACAGATAAGGGAATCAACAAATGGCAAGGATATGTGCAATGAGTATGATGGCCTACATTAAGTTATTATTCTTAAGTATTCCTTTACACAAGCCATGTTGAAGGATTCGGGAAACTGAAATACAGTTAAAGTGTAAAAAGTAAATAGATTAGTAAAATGTTGCTACATAAGTAAGGATATAAAAAAGGCAGTTTAAGACACTTCCAGTTTACCTAAATGCTAAAACCAAAGCAAAGCTCCCTCAAAAGATTCATATTATAACTACATTCATAGAAAATTAATTATGAAGAACAGCTGCTTCCCCCAGTAATCATTGAGCAGAGTCTGCCTTCTACCAGCAACCATGTCCAGTTAGTGACTTATGTTAACATATTTCAACAGAACAGTACTATTCAAACTGTACAGATAACCTCCCCAAACAAAAGCAGTACAAGCTAATGGGACATTTTTGAGCTTCCCCCCTTTTTGGTGAGGGAATGACCATGAATTTAATTCTTTGGTCCCCATTAAAGGGAACATTCCTACTGTCACTACTGAACTGTGCAAGGATTTCATGAGTAGTCAGTGAAGATGGCTCTCACTCTCCACAATGTATCTTAATTGAGCTTGAAGTGGTATAACACTCCAGTCTTTAGTATTTGTGATGTTTCATCAAATGTAGATGAAGCAGTCATTCTACTGATTAGCCTCTCCCAAAGCTTAGCCAACAAAAGAAAGATACGGTACCAAAGACTGGAGAGTGGGTCATAGCATGGTTAGATATAAAGAAATTTCATATCTAGGTCTTGGATCTTCCAGCCTGTTACCTCCAAAATGAGACAGAGTCAGGATTTTGACTGTCAGATGGAGAGTAACATCCAGAAACATGCATCTCAGCCACATCAGGGTACCATGAATATTATAGCCAAGTATTGTTACTTCACAAGTAGTAATTCCTACTCAGGACAGGAAACATGGTCCAAGTCAATAATGATTTCTCAGCTAACACCTTTCTAAAATAAAAAAAAAATCTGACATTTCTAGTGGTTCTGTATTCTGAGCAGCTACATAATGAGTTTCCCCCCAAGAGGCAAAAAATCTTATTAGAAAGATCTGCAGAAAGGATCTCCCATTAAACACATACTACTCCTTGAATTATTAAGGAGACAACTGGCTTTTAACATATCAGGCAGACACCCACAGTTTGTGAGGTGTTCTGTCTAACCAGACTGAAAGAAATGCCACTGGCTTTTAACTTCACGTAGAAGTAAGAATACGTATAGTTCAAAAAGAACTGTTCTCATGACCTTCCCTGCCTTCTGCTGCATCAACAGTAGAGTAGAAAAGACAGCATGGTGATGGTACTAACATCCTTGTTTCAAACAGTCTTCCTGCTGCAAGATAGCATCAGCTATGTTTTAAATATTTATGAGACTTGCAGGTCAGACCCAGAGGTCTTGGGTTCTGGCAGCAATCTTAAGTCTTTAGGTGAGGTTTTCTGTTCCTAAGTGCTTGTTATAAATCAAACAAGCTTTCAGATCAAACATATGCACTGTCAATGCAAACAGTCAAAGCCTTCAAGATAAAAATAGCGCCAGTGAATACTATCAGGACTTCACTTGGAAGGTAATACTCAAGTTCTTTTGATTAGTACTAGAACCAAAAGCCTGCTTTCCTACTTATCAGCACTATGAATCAAAGCAATCCCAGCCTCCCGAAAAGGTGGTGTTGCAATGAATTCTATTGTACATAGGAATAATGACCACCCAAGTCCATGCACCACTGCTTCTTTCCTAAAGGACTACACAACTACTGTGCAAAGCTTTCTAATACCAAAACTGTTCAATTCACTCACTATAAAAGCTTTAAGATAGTATTTGATAGGTCTCACAAAATATGGTGACACACACCAACAGGTACCAAATGCCACAAGCCACTTATTTATAGTAGAGAATAACTTGTCTTAACCAAAAGATGTACAAACAGTTTGTTAAGTTTAACAGTCCTGTTGAAATGGAAAAAACCTCAAAGTTAACAAAGACTGATCTAGGTAGAGTATATGGCCCTGGTCAAGCAAGACACCTCAGAGTACATGATGGAAAAGGGCTACACAACACTGTTTTAAGTTAATTCCTCCAGAAAGCAGCATCACTTTGACAGCCTTTAGATAAGGGTAATCTGCCTGGGTACTACACTTCAGACAATTAAGCCAACCCTTGTAGCCAGGACACATACCTTCAAATGCCTCTGAACACACAATCCACAATAAGAACTCTGAACCACCAGACTATGCCTTCAATTTAACCTCTGCTATTAGTGTAACATGCCTCTCCCCAAGTTCGCTACAAGTTCGTTCACAGGAAAACCTCAAGAATATCTACAAGTTGATAGTAGGGTCAGATGCATTAAAAATGAACTGAAAGTTCACAGATAGTATTTCTTCCTTGTAAGCTGAGCATCCTTGATTTTCTCATCTCTAACACTGACACTGGGAATTACAGTTGGGAGGTAGAGGAAAAGAGCACGTACAGCAAAAAAAATGTTTACCTAGGATCTGGATAACTGCCAATACTCTTTTGGCATAAGCTCTGAAATCATCAAGTCGGAAGCTTTTTGATGAACTAATGTTTTATCTACAGAGAATATTATCCACATCTGCTACCTGGATCTGTCTCAAAAATTCACTGAAGAAGAATCTAGTGAAGACTTAACTCACTCTGGCCATCCAAAACAACACAGGATTCTTGCCAGAGTCATAGTCCTTCAGACCCCAGCATCAGATATATGGCCTTACAGGTGCTGGGTTTGAAAGAACGGTCCAGAGGAAAGGCAGTAGTCTCTTGGAAATTCTCTGAACCAATCCAGTCTGTCCTAGTTGTAAAACAGTAGCAGAAACACAGCGCATTAAAGCTTTTAACACTGGGTAACGCTTCATGAAGATGTCACATTAAGATGCTGTCAACCTCCTCACTTGACATTACTCCTAAATTGAAATAGCCAAATCAATAAAGCTGTCGGTTTACGTATAGGTTTGCATGTTATGACTTCAGACCCACTCACCTTTATCAGGAAGGCCGTATTAGTATTTCTGTATCATAATTTCACACTTGTGTTAGATCAAATGTTTTAATATCATGGTCATATTATTGCTGCAAAGCTAGAAACTCATTCAGCTGAGCCTTAAAAGAGAAGGAAGAATTCTTCTGCAAGGCAGTATGGAGCAATTTTTCAACAGGCCACCAGCAGCATCTAGAACTAAGCAGGACCAAGAAGCCTCAGAAGCATATACAAAGGTACTTGAAAGATGTAAAAGCTTTACCACAAGAATGAAAGCTTGCTTTCAGATACAGTTTTCAACAGAATCTATCCACCCCATCATATCACAGCATGGGGCTGTTAAGAAAGAAATCTAGCTCAAGAAAAGCAGTATTTTAAGTATAGTAATTTTCCTTCTATTAATCATACTTCCTTAAATAAGACTGTAGTGACTGCATGATGACATTTGGTCTCCTCCTCACAGGTGTGTTTCTCAAATCAGGGAATGCATATATTAACAAAGTAGGTCTCCTTTGCAACAGAAAATTCTGCTTTGTCTCCAGATGTGCATTTTTCAGCTGGGCCTAGTTACATCATTGTTATTTCTCTACCTTGTCAGGCTCAACATACTTCTTAATACTCCGTATTATTCTCACTGAACTGCTAGTATCATGATATATGAAAGCTCTCTTCCACCGTCTATATCCATTTTAATTCTGAACAAGCAAGGTCTAAAGACACAAACTTTGAACAATAACAATGAAAATAGCTTAACTTACTCTGTATTACCACTGAGTGATAAACACAACAAAAATCACGACACAGCTCAATTCTAAAGGCTTCTTATGACTTGCATTTACATGAGCACCAGCCAAAAGGCACTGCACTGGCTGCAAGCTAGTTCTCATGCATTACCAAGGATCTGGCAAGGACCTAGGTTTGCCTTTGGAAGCAGGGCTAGAAGGAAATACAGTCTAAGACTAGTGTGCAGGCATTTACCATCTGCCCACTCTCCCATTCATTTCAGGATCTCTTTTACTATAGATCCAGGTAGGCTCCAAACCAAACTAAGTTATTTAAATTATTAATATACCCTAGTTTGACCCATTTCTAACAATAGCATCCTCACAAAGACACCAGGTCACTACCTTCAAGAAGCCTCCTTGAAAATTAAAAAGACCAGT
The DNA here is from genome assembly GCF_031877795.1 of Strix aluco. Classification (NCBI taxonomy): domain Eukaryota; kingdom Metazoa; phylum Chordata; class Aves; order Strigiformes; family Strigidae; genus Strix; species Strix aluco. The sequence goes on along the minus strand of NC_133933.1, from coordinate 100,045,339 downwards.
GTTTTAAGCACTGGGAAGAACTCTTACAGTAATGCTTAGAGCAGACTGCAGTGAGTACTCATCTCATTAAGAACCCATTTTACATAGGAACCCCCTACAGTTTAAGTTTATAAAGACAGTAGTTCAGTTGAGGCAGTATCAGCCAAGAAGAGATACTACTGTATTCCCCACCCCAAGAGTTTCTCCAGCTTTCCCACTTTAAAAAAAAGTGCCTATTAACTCCGGCTGTACATTATAGGTAGCTTAACACAGTACATATTTGTAAGTTTTAATGTTTCAGTACCAGAATAAGAGAATGATGGCAAAAGAGACAATCATAATAATCTTAAACTGCAAATGGGTAATACAGTCTGTTTTTGAACAAAGGGCCAGTAAAGTCCATTCTATAATGCCCCATTATGATGCACTAAAAAGCAACATTTAAGAGATTTCTTGGCATCTTCAGGATGGCATACACACTCCTTTTAGCACAACAGAAGGAATGAGTGTTTGGAAATGAGTATCAAAAATAAAGAAGTGAAAACTGAAATTCAGTTCCAATAACAAACAGAGCTCAGTGTTGTATTCACAGTACTAGCTGCCACCTTTCCATAAAACTCAGGCACTAGAACAGGTATTAGTACTGGTTTTAAACACTTTGACAACCCAAGAATATCTTCTTTCAACACAAGTGTTTCTTTTGAAGAGGCAGTTAACATTTTTAAAAGCCCATACCTTAAATGTACCATTTTGATTTTTCATATATGAAACCAAGAAGATGTCCACTGGTAGTAGCGCAGATGAGATAAGAGCAACTGCCAACGCAAAGATAGCTGTTATGGTAGAAATCACTTCACTCTCCCGCCGACTCTGATACTTGCGCACATAAACCCAGCAGAATATGAGAATAGCCTGAAATACACAGGGAAAAATAATTAGAGTTGCGTAACAAGGACGTCAAAAAGCAGGTACTCAAGTTCGACTCTGTATCTTGGTACAGATGACCAGCACAGCATCAACCCAGTTTGCACCGGAGCCCTAAGCATCAGTGTTGCATTCACCACTCACAGTTCACTCTTTGTACCGTCGCCAAGAGCTGCCCGAGCAACAACAGGAGCAGCGCTCACACGCGGAACAGGCTGAAACACAGCCAAGCCGCGGTGGGTAGCCGGGCAGGAAGGCAAAGCAGCCCCGCACCCGCGGCTCTGGGCTCTGCTGTGTCCGGCGGCGTCGGCAGGGGGGCGCTCGCTGCCGGGGCGGGCTGGGGGACACAACCCGAGCGAGGAGGCCAGGCAGGAAGCCGGGCGCTGAAAGGGCGAGGGGCCGAGGAAGGAGGCGCAGACGGCCCGGCCGGGGCTAGCGGAGGGGCGGACAGGGGTGCCGCCTGCCCGGGGGAGAGGTGGGGAGGCGGGGGGGTGTGCCCGGGGCAGCCGCCGCTCACCAGCAGCGCCAGGCCGAAGAGACACCATCCCGTCAGCAGCTCTGAGGCGGCCGCAGCCATCTTCGCTTCCGTCAGCACCGGCGAACCCGCCCCCTGAGGCGGGGACTTTTAACGGGGCGGGCACACGGCACCCTGGGGATCGTACCTATCAGCTGCCAGGCGCGCCGCCGGGCGTGACGTCATGGGCCTGTGGCGGTGACAGCTCTCGCTTTAGTTAGCAGCTGGAGGCTCCTGCCCCTGCCTGGCGTGTCCCGTGTCGGCGCAGCAGGCAGCAGGAAGGGGCTGGCAGCCAGGGGCTCGCTGCGCGGGGACTGTCCGCCGCGATAGTTTGTGACGCGAGAGAGGCGCGGCCGGAGGGGAAAGGTGACGAGAGCCCCTCCCCCGGCCGGGGTTCGCCGCCGTGCCGCGACCGAAGGCAGGACCGGGGGCGTTGGGGCGCATCAGGGTGATCCCCCGACCCGCTGGGTGGGCGGTGCCGCTACCGGGCGCCCTCAGCCCCTGCTCCCGCGTGGCGCTCGTCTGTCCTTCCCCACCCAGGCCGGGGGCAGAGGCGGGGGGGGGGGGCTCGGCCCGTGGGGACTCCTGCCAGCAGGGTGCCCAGGTGGCCAAGAAGGCCAATGGCATCCGGGCTTGTGTCAGAAATAGCGTGGCCAGCAGGGACAGGGAAGGGATCTTACCCCTGTACTCGGCACTGGTGAGGCCGCACCTCGATTACTGTGTTTAGTTTTGGGCCCCTCACGCCAAAAAGGACACTGAATTACTCCAGCATGTCCAGAGAAGGGCAACGAAGGTGGTGCAGGGTCTGGAGCACATGTCGTACGAGGAGTGGCTGAGGGAACTGGGGTTGTTTAGTCTGGAGAAGAGGAGGCTGAGGGGAGACCTCATCGCCCTCTACAACTACCTGAAAGGAGGTTACAGAGAGCTGGGGATGAGTCTCTTTAACCAAGTAATAAGTGATAGGACAAGAGGTAATGGCCTCAAGTTGTACCAGGGAAGGTTTAGACTGGATATTAGGAAGCATTTCTTTACAGAACAGGTTGTTAGGCGTTGGAATGGGCTGCCCAGGGGGGTGGTGGAGTCCCCATCCCTGGAGGTATTTAAGAGTCCGGTCGACAAAGCGCTGAGGGATATGGTGTATTTGGGAACTGTCAGTGTTAGGTTAATGGTTGGACTGGATGATCTTCAAGGTCTTTTCCAACCTTGATGATTCTGTGATTCTGCTCAGTGGGGCAGTGGGGGAGGGGAAAGGGGGGCTGGGGAAATGTAAAAAAATGCACTAAGAGGTATGGACTACTCTCAGTTTTCTCGCCATTGCCCCTCTCTGTACCAGCTCCTACAGTACCTCCTCCGTCACGCACAGCTCCCTGCAGGCGCCTGGCACGTGTGCAGGCTTCGGTAGTGCCGTTCCGGCAGGAGGGCAGGAGTGCACGAGCTTGGGGGGTGGAGCCGCGAGGGCAGGAAGGTCACCCAGCGGGCTCACGTGAGGGGTGGTGTGCACCAGGACTGGTGCGTGCGGGGCGGGGTGGGGTGAGCCGCGCGCCCTGGCGCCTTTGCCCAGGACTGGATTTCACTGCTGTGGCGCCGAGGCGCAAAGAGCGGCATGTGGCGGGCAGGTTTGTACCGTCAGTGGTGGCAGGCGGCCTCACCCTGGGGCAACTTGCTCCTCTGGGAGGTGTACAGGTGGCGTGAGGTGCCCGTGAGTGAAGCGGAGGGTGCTGGGGGAGGCTCGGAGCCTACCGAGAGGGTACGTGGGGCAGCAGGGCTGGGCTGCCACAGTCTGTGAGGGTGGCGTGGGGTGGCATACACGATCTCAGGGCGAGATCCTGGTCTCGCCAGAAGCCTTGCGTCAGAGCGGGGGCCACTAACAGGCGGTGCAAGGGTGGCCTTGGGGAGGGAGTCGATGTGTGGTTTGGTGGTGCTTAGGGGAGTTGGTAGCCTTGAGAGTGTGGATTTGTTGGCCTGAGGAGTGGGAGAGGCTCACCTTAAAGGTGCTGAGTCTTGTCTTAGTCTTTACTTTGCTGTGAGTGCTTCAGGCAGGTCAGGTGCAAAGGAGACTACAGGAGTGCCCAAGGGGTTGGATTGGGAGCCTTGTTCTGGAGCATGGATGGTTGTGCTGGGTTTTTGTTTGGTGTGCAGGTGGTTCAGGGGTAAAAATGTGCATGAGCTTTGTTAGTTCATCAGCCTTGGTACTGGGGTTCACAGAGCTGCTGGAAGGGACCTGTCAGAGTGCGGGGGTAGCTACATTCTCATCCTGAAGCAGTAGATACCTTTGCTAAGTTTCCATTTGCTGTGAGAGCAAAGGTACTCATGAGCCAAGTAAGAGGTTGGTTGAGATTCAGGCCATTTTGTAGCCTTGTGAGAAGAGACCATTTGGGGCAGGGGGAGCTTGGCAAGCTTCCAGTTGCTGTGAGGCCGGTGTGGGTGACAGGAACTTGTGGTGGCAACAGTGCTCATGAACTGAGTGTGAGGTCAGGGGAGAGATGGCACTTTTCATGGGCACATAGCCTTGAGAGAAGGGATCTGTTGGTAAAGGGGTTGTGAGAGCCTCACCCCAGACTGGTTTTTGCCTTTGCTGAACCTTAATTTATTATGAGGGCTGTATATGAGACAGTGGTGTGTGGTGGTGCTCATGAGCTATATCTGGGGCATCCAAGGTGTGTGCTCAGGAGGACTCATTCTCTAGAAAAAAGGTATCTGGTGGTATGTGTGATGGAACAGCTTTGCCATGAAGTGGTTGACACCTTTGGGCTTCAGTTTACTCTCAGAGTGTTGTGACGGAACTCACAAGCTATGCATGGGGTGGTTGGGGGCAGCAGGAGTTCAGATGGGCTTGCAGCTTTGCAAGAAGGGACCTGTGTTTGGGAGGACAAGAGAATTGGGCTCACTCACTGCTCAGAGCAGTGGACACATGCTCAGGGCAGTGTGGAGGGCACTGGCATGTGGCAGCATTCATGAACCAAGTGATAATGGAGGTGAGGAGGGTTCTGGAGAGCTTGTAAACCTTGCAGGTAGGTACCTGCAGTGGGTGTGTTGGCTCATGGAGGGAAATGTTGCTTGCAGAGGCAAATAGCTGTACCATGTGTTAACTTACTGTGAGGGCAGTGCAGGTGGAAGCAGAGTGCAGTGGTTATTCACAAGCTGCTTGGCTCATGGTGCAGTTTTTGGGTGAGTTTGTAGTGTTGCAAGAAAGGGCCTGCTGGTGGAGAAGTAGATCTGTTAGGGAGGCTGATTCTGGAGGGGCAGATGCTTGTGCTGGGTTTCCGTTTGGTGTGAGGACACAGGCAGCAGGCAGGTGGCTGTGCGGTGGCTGTGGTGCTCATGAGCCAAGTGAAGGACAGCTTATAGCAATCCAGGTGGGCTCACAGTCCGATGAGAAGAGCAGCAGATGCTATATAATTAGTTACAAGTCAGCAAGCAGATAACTATGTTGTTGTGTATGTCCTCTTAGATTATTTTTTTTATATCTATATTACTGTTAATGTGTATGTATTATGTCCACCACAGAAAATATTTCCCTGGATGTCATTACTATTAAATATGTATGTTATAATTCAAAATTGCCCCAGAACCCATGAAGAATTAAAAACTTAAAGAACAGCATTAAAAATAAACTATTCCCAAGTGGGAAGGGAAGTAATTTGCCCTTGGAGTATATAAAGATTTAATGTTTTGTACAACACTGAATACTTTTATCAATAAAACATTGAAATACCAAACATCAGAGACCTGTAACTAGTTAAGAATTAAGGCTGCTGTAAAAAAAAAAAAAAAAAAAAAAAAAAAGAAATGCTATAGCTATATCCTACCACAAATCTTTTTGTTTTGACTGAAATGGTTATGTAAATATTTAAATTGCTTTAGTAAATAAGCCATAACAGTAACTTCAGCATGATCAAAAAATCTTTTCCATTCTAAACAGTTAGGAGTTTATATAGTTTAACAAACAGTAAAAAAAAAAAAGAAAGAGAAAACAAAATTATATATTTCCCCCTAACAGAAAAATGCAATCTTTGAGTCTTTTGTTAAAATCTTCCTATATTTTTGCAGTAAATGGTTATTTTGGAGAAATTAGCATTGCGCTGTCAGCTGTTTTCCTCTTTGGTAGGTATGGTTGCTAACCTAGTCTTAATTGGGTAACAGGCAAGGTTTTCGAGGTTCCAGTGAAAAATTTTTCATCTCCCTGTGTGTAAAATGGTTACTGTAATTCGTAGTTTAAAGGAAGAACTTCAGTTTTTGTCAGAATGGAAGTAATGGTTTTATGTACAGTGTAGGTAAAACAGAAGTTCAATGCCATGTTACCACTAGCTATCTGAATGTATTTTCTTTATTTCCTAAAATTCAGAGTTTATAAATTCAGAGCATTTTATCCCTTATTCTAATAACATCAGCAGATCTTTATCTGAAGAATGATCTACAAACAGAATTCAAAGGATCCATTTTTTTACTGTTGGGTAGGACACAGCGGGTGTCAAATACATGCAAAAACGTGAAAAAAACCCCACAGTTTAATAGCAAAGTTAGTATTTTTGTAATTATTCAAATAGTGACCTTTCTCCTATGCATTGTGCCAACATAAGTCCTGTAAACTTCAGTCTTAGAAATGGTGTTCAGCCAATGTGTTGACTTTTGTGATACCTTTTGGAGACAAATTTCATCCCTTGTTTAGTATTCCTGGGGAACCTAAGACTAACATTTTTCATGACTGTATTCATGCAGCTCTGCCTATAAGAGGGTGTTCATGGATAAATTTGAGGTCAGATTTCTGAGTATTCACAATGTCTACTGACAGGACCACCCTTGAGGATATGTTGGTTAGATGTTTCTTGGTACACCAGGGCTATGTTTGTCTTTCACAGTCACTGTAGACAACTTCTAGGACAGCTACTGTTTGCAGTGTCCCAAGTCCACCTGCACTTTGCTCAATTGTGGTGTTATGTCATGGGGTAAAAATGAGCAAGCACAGAACAAAACTCCGTAAGTCACATTGGTCATTAAGCCTAATTAATGAGAGACCATGGGTCAAGAAATAAGAGATGAGGCAATTGGTCACCAGTGCAGAAGTAGCATCTTCACTCTGCACAAACAGAAGAGGAGGCCAGAAGAACTGATGTATTTTTTGCAGAGGGTTATTGCTTGAGAGAAGGTAGGGGGTTGTGGTATGAGCTAGCCAGTGAAGTGGCCTCATTCATACCAAAGTTACTGATCGCCTCCCAGCTGAAAGATAGCGTGGTGCCACATGAGTGTTTGGGACCCTCATGATCAGTAGATCTAGTCTTGGCTGCAGAGGTGTAGAGCAGGGATGTGTTTCCAACAGCCAGGTTAAGCTAGCATGGCTTACAAGATGAGCCTAGTAGTTGTCTCTGTGGTGCTGTTCTCCCCTATGCCCCAGTAGTGGATGTGCCTCTCTTCCTGCCAAGACTCAGAGATTTGTCTTGTCCTCTTTCACGCTTCTCTGCTCTTACAAGTAAAAGCTTGTCATCAAGATGCCATGATGTGCAGCAAGATCAGTGAATGCACTAAAGAGTGGCAGTGGACAGAAGTACTTGTGTAGGGCATCTTGTATGGGGTCAGAGGGTGAGAGTAGTACAAAAAGTGGGCCTGTACAAAAAGAGAAATTATTTCTGAAAAGGTTTTGTTGGATGTGTTTGTAGCTAGGGTTGATAACTGCAAACTAATAATTAACTGACTCTAAAAATTGCACACAGAAAAAACAAAAAGTAGGGATTTCTATAGATCACTGACAGAATGTGTGAATTAAAATAGAATGAGTGAGTCTGAAGAGGAAAAAAAACCCTGACATGCATTGTGGCAGTAGCAGTTGTAGTGTGGAAAAATAAAGAATGATATCAGTGGCCTTCCCTAAATACCATCCTCATTTTCCCAGGCAAGACAGTTGCACAGTGCCAAAAAAAAGAAGACTGCAAAAATTTTGTCTTATAAAGAAAAGAAACTTTAAAATAAATTTGAAATTTATATTCTTTATCTAAAAAGAACCATTATAGTAATTCTTTTGTATAGTGACAAATAAGTCCAAACTGTGAAAAATGTCTTAGATGCTCCTTAAAAGTAAATTCCACAAGTTTGTTATCAATAAAGTATTCATTTGGTAAAAAGACGGAGAATGAAGAGGAGTGATATTGTAGAAACTAAAGTCTATGAAACAAGATACAGTCTTCATTTTGACCAGGACAAGGGATTAGTATCATACTTGAACTCGATAGTGTACATACCAGAAGGGAGCAGGTGCACCTTCTTGCTTGCCTGAGCTGCTCTTGTCACCACTTGATAATCCCACAAGTTTCAAGGGGGCTGAAAGCATGTGGGCTAATGGCAATGCTGTATTTTAAAATTCTCGGATTAACTCTACTTTTTCTATATTTATTTTTTTCTCATCTTAGAAGAGAAGGTAGTGAAACTGGGTTTAGCAGTATTTGACAGAGCATGTCATGGTCTTGTACTTGAAGGTGTACTGATTCTTTGTGTTGTGTGGCTTAGAATCCAGTAAAATCTGTAAGCCCTACAGCACAGAACACACTGGACGTGGTACTGTGCAAGTACGCATAATAAACCATTGGCAATAATAACAAATTTGTTCTTTTTTTTAAGTCCTTAAACTTATGTGAAGAAAATTGACTGTAACTTCTTGAAATTTGTTCCATTTGATTTAATGCTGTAGTTCACTTACCATTACTGCAGACCAAACTAGGTTTCTGAGTTTGGCTTGTCATACTGTATTATGTCAACGCAGGCATCTTTCCTTCCATCACTGTAGTTCAGTGCTTAGCCTTATTTAACCAGAAGCACAGCTTCGGTTTTCTTCTTAAACACTATTAAGAGTTAATTTTCATTCTGTGAATAAGACTTTCCACTGTATCATGCATAGCCAAAAAAAAAAAAAAAAAAAAAAAAAGAACAGACAAAAATTGAATCTGTCAGTCTGCATGATAATTAACAAATATTTTAGAAGGCATTCAGAAAATTAACTTGGACATTATTTATCACTAGCTTAATAGAGAACATCGTGATGTGTCCTTTACATCTTTGGTCCTTGTATTGTTTCTTTATCCTAAAATGTTACCTTGTTTCAAGCTCCTCAGTCATGCTGATCTCTTGGAGTGCTTGGCTTTAGTGCTGTCTGTCATGCCTTTTCACTGAGAGAAACCTCATTTTCCCTTTCAACCTTATTCATTATCAGTAGTTTGTACTGTTGTATCAGTGACTGAACATTTACATGAAAAATAGGGACAAGGCATAGTTTTATGAACCTCATAAAAATTCCAGTCTGACCTTAACTTGGTTTAAGTCACCTCAGTTCTATTTTGGGTAAACATGGGGAGGAGAACAGTTTAAAAGAAGTAATGAGGAAAAACAAATGGTCCCATTGGGTTGGAAAAAAGGTTTTCTCAATATTTAGTGGAATTTAGGGAAAGCCTGTATGAAGCAGGTAAGCATACAGTGGTGGTCCTCCCAGTACACTCATCCCCGCTGGCAAGCTGTTCTTCAGGGAACTCAAGTCAAAGGCTGAATCATCATTTTTTGAAAGTAAAGCTAGTGTGCCATCAATTTGTCAAAACACTTTTAGTGCCTATTTATCATGTCATTCTTAACAATATTTTTAATAATAGATTCCACAAAACAATTTATATGAATCAATTTGTATAATTGATATACATAGTAATTGGTGTACTTAAAATGGATTATTGTATTAGGCAAAGCCCCGTCCCTAGAACATGGGAGTTTCTAACATGCAAAGAGAAATCTGGCATAGTTTGGGACTAGTAAACTCTTTATGAAAAAATAGAACTGTAACAAGGTGGAGAGGAATAGCTAATCTGTGCATTAGGATGTGTGTGTCTTTTATTGCTGGGGTATTATTGAAGTAGGGGAAAAGGGTTTTGGTTGTTTTAATTTGGAACAGAGATCTTATATTAAAAGGTTGCAACATGATAAATAAAAATTAATAGTTGAGTTAGAAATTTAGAATTAATCTATAGAAGAATTTAGAGTGGTTGTTCTTTTAATACATTACTAACAACTGCATAGTAATGTTTATGGAGGTTCTTTTCTGTTCTGTTCCTTGGTTTGTTTACTTCAACAAACCCAGAATTTTAAAAAAGAAGTCTCAGGGCAGAAGAGATGATTCATTTCTCTAGGAGATGGAGAATGTAGGTCAGTAACATTTTCTTTCATGAGGGCTGTAAAAATGATTAGGAGCCTTCAAGGTCAATTTCTTTCTAATTTTTTTTTTGTTTAATTCAAAAAAACAATTGAAAGCTTTCTGTATGTAAATTACAGTTCTGTATGAGCTGATAAAAATGAAAACAATGTGAACTTCCACAATAGAAATGTGTGAACATTCCCACAACAAAAATGATTGTGGACTGCTGTGAAACTTTCTGCCTGATTTTTTCAGTCAGAATAAAAAGAGATTTCCCCATAGTACTAGTTAAATAATGAACTGACTGCTTGATCATATTAGATCATCCAAAGTACTGTTTTCTGCATATTTGTCCTAAATTATTAGAGATACTTCTAGTCTTCTGTACATGGGAAAACTGCAACCAAGGCATAAACTTGGAAGGAACATGTCTGGAGATTTTCCCAGGATGGGCTGAGGAAACTAGATAGAGAGAAGGAAAACAATGGATTAAATTCTGACCCCCTGAATTTAATGGCAAAGCTGCCAGTAAGTTTAGCTTTTAACAAAATTAATCTTCAGAGATAGTTAAAAAGGCAGATAATGATACGAATCGTCATTATGCTTCATGAACAGTGAGCTGTTTTGACATCCATGTCAAAAAGAGATACAGAATTTCTGATTGGTCATGCTTGCCTTCCTCTAAACTAAGTAAGGAATAACTTCTGTGCACAGAAAAAAGCAAATAATTTGGAATCTCCATCTTGAAAAAGATGCTACTCAAGGAGAAATGATAGAATTTTAAAAGTTCTGACTGGCACAAGGAACAGTGAATAGAGAACGATTAGTCATGGTCATATCAAGAATATCGGGCACGAAGTAGATTAACAAGCAGCAGACTTAGAAGGGAACTGTTTCATACAATTTAAAGAATAGATATCCTTACCTTAGGATGATTTGAATACCAAGAGTATGCATGTGTTAAAAATTAATAGAGAAATTCATGGCTGAGAGGTCTGTCAAGCAGTATTAAGCACTCTGATAGAGAAGCAACCTCCAGCTCAGAAGGTCCTTAATCAGGGGAGTGAGAGAAATGGGCAGAATTTGCAAGAGAAGCTTCTTCAGCTTTCGCTGTTTTCCAAAGGGTTTGCTGTTGGCACTGAAATGTTGATATAGGAAGCTGCACAGTCTTTCAATCACTCCAGTTACTGTCTTTCAGTTAGTCCAGCCCAGCATACCTGTTCTTAGGATGTCAACAATGGCTAGGTTTTTGATGATTTGATACAGTTAGAGGGTAATCTTCATGATAAAGGTGAATTTCTTTTGGTTAGAAGACTCATTCAAAGCTATTTATATTATATATATACTAGCATATGGATTGCATAAAGAATCCTGAATATTAAGGGCTGTCTAGAAGCACAGGAGAGGTGATACTATATTATAGTGAGTGACTGAGCCTCATCTCTAACCAACAAAATAGGCTTTAAACTCATACCCAGGAGCACAGAAGTTCCCTTTTGTTTCAGAATGAGAAAAAATGTAGCCTTAATGCTTCCATGTGAAAAGAAAGAGTTGACAAATCTGATTTCCTCGGTTCAAGATATACATTGATAAACTGGAGCGAGGTCAGGGGAGGGTCACTGGGATGGCTGGGTCTGGAGCACTTGCTTTGTGAAGAGAGATGGGGGAGCTGGGCTTGTTGATCCCAGGGAAGAGATGGCTTTGGGGCCCTAACAGCAGGCTGGCGGGCTGGCAGCGAGGTTGTCTAGATGATGGAGTTGGTAGTACATGGTAGGAGGAGAGACAGCAGCCATAAATTGGAATAGGACAATGTGACTGGATATATGGAAATAAAAAACAAGTGTAAGGATAATTAAGCAGTGGAGCAGATAGCCCAGATAGGTTTTGTAACCTCCGTTCTTGTCAGTTTACAAGACTCGACTGATAAAACCTTGAACAATCTGGTCTGGATTCATTGTGACCCTGCTTTGAGCAGGAGGTTGGACAAGAAAGGTCCCGAGAGTCACTTCCTACCTGAAGGAGTCGGTGACTAATTCCACTCACACAACAGCTGTATTTAGAAAGAGCATAATATTTTGGAGAATGCAAAGGAAATCATTATTCTCAGCAATTGCATCAGGAATTGAATAGTAGGGCAGTAACACAAAGCAGTGTCACAGAGATTATGGCTGCTGACTTTGAAGTTTTATCATTTAGGCCCTTTTGATCAGTAGTGGCATAGCAGCAGTTACATCTATAGTTTTGATTTCACAGAAGAGCAAATTATTTTACCTTCTGCTATTTCTATCTTTTCTTAAATGTATAATCTTTAACTATGTGGATCATGTATCACTTGGTTGTCAGTGGATATGGATACAACCAAATACCAATCTCTTTGCCTGTATCCTGGGACAAAAAGATTTTTAAACATACGGAGACACTGAGTATATGCAAACTGTGCAGAGCTAGGCCTGTGTATGTACATAGTGAGGAGCGATATCAGAGTCTTTATTCAGTATTGAAAGTTTTTTTGTGTATAATGTTTATTTTACAGGACCCAAAGGAATGCTAGGGCTTCAAGCTACTACTAAGACTTAATGTTCCCTGTACCCAGTAATAGAAACAGCAACGATGGATACATGATATGGTAACACTTTTTCTTCTGTGTTGTTGACAAGGATTTATTTTAACATATTCTTCCTGTTTTATTTATTTTCTGCGAGTGAACTGCTTTTCTCTTGGAGTTGCAGCTGAATAATCATTAGAGTAGTGGGGGGAAAACACAGAGGGTAATTATAGAGGAGGAGTGATGTCAAAACTCACTATTTTGTAATAGATGATTCAAATAAATACATTTTAATTAATTAATAATTACAAACCACTGCGATCTTAGATGTAAAAATCCATTTTAAGTGGCAGGAGTCATCTTTCTTGGAGATTGGCATTTCGGGGGCATTTTCCCCTTTCACCCACCAGAGGGCTCCCGTAGCGAAGGTCTCCAAAATCGTTTCCGTGCTTGATGCAGTCAACAGGAGGTTTGCCAGAGATCTCAGTAGAAGCCAAATCTTTAAGTCCTTACTTTGAGAAATTTCTCATTTCCACAGAAGTTTAAGCACAGCAAGAACTTCAGGAGTTGGTTTGTAATATATGAGTGATTTTTCTAGTTAAGTATACATCAACTTAAAAGTAAATCTAATTTTTCAAAACTAAATCGTAATCTTTGTCTGTCAAGCTCTGTCACTATTGATGGCACCCTTGCTTTCCAAAGCATTCAAGCCTGTAATTCAGTGCCGTCATAAAAATTTCCATTTCTGTAGATATATACAACTAGAACATACCTAAATTTTGCTATTTCTTTACTATTAGATATTCAAGAATGAATCCTTTTATATTATTGTATGATTAACTTATCTAAAACATTCTTTCCCATACTTGCAACCATAGCATTTACATTCTGAACTCTGATGAGCTTTGTAATTCAAAAAGAGAGGGAAAATCATATTATATATGGTCACGTTGATCTTTGCACCTTCATCTTCCAGTCTGTTAGTCTCTTATTTGTTGCATGACAGACAAGCTAGTAAGAGTTTGTACAATCCTGTCTCTCTTTTATATACTGACAGACTTCAGTGTCTGTTCTCATTCCTTTATTCCAGCAAACAATTGTTTTGTTCTGTCATTGAAATGCTCAGTTCATGTGTCAGAATCTGTCCCTCTTCTTGACATGGCCTATTAAACTATGGAATATCTCATAAACCAGTCCACAGAGCTTCATTCATGTCTTAAAATACCACTTACTACTAATTTTTGACTTAATACCTAAAGTTCCATGAGACCAGTTAATGGCCATGAAAGTAATGATTTCTGAAATTTTTTTCTACACCTTATTTATATCTCCCTTTTATGGAAACAGTTAGTACGTATTTGTATTAGTGTAGTTCTCATTTCTCTTCTTTTATTAGTTCATATATTTTACATTGTGTTTTAATTTGATTTAAAAGTCTTCTGTAGTGAAATTGGGTTTTTTGCTTCTTACCACACAAGATCTTCAATACAGTAATACAGTACATGCTAGTAATTTAATGTTTTATGTAATAAGCAATTGCCAAACAAGTTCTACTGAATAAATCTTGAGATCCTTTCTAATATTTGCTAAAAAGTGATACAGATAGTATTTCTTGATGTGAAATACTAGAAATATGCAGATGTTATGTAAAATGCTGCAGGGCAGGTATTCACTTAATTATGTACTTGTATTTATTTTGTGTGTATATTTGCTTTAATATAAAAAATAAACTTTCCACTCCTGTTTCTTCACTGTGTTATCATTTGCTTTCTCACAGTCACCAAAGAGAAAAGGACCATGAGAAATGTTGCTGTATTTAAGGTAACTGCTGTAATACACTCAATGTCTCAGAAGTTTTAACCATAGGAAAGAGGCAGTGCACAAAAGAATCAGGTGCACAGGTCATACCTCTCTGTAGAGGTAAAGGACATCAAGACATTTCACAAAGCACATTTTCAGTCACTCAGAGAAGAAAAACTCTGGTGGGAATCTGGTATGAAGAAGAGTTGAAAATAGGTACCCAACTGAGTTGATAGCCAAATCATTGTTCCACGTTGTCTATATAAAAGATGTAGAGCAGATACAGTCTGCAAATAATTTGCTTTCTGTGTCAGTATACTTGTTATTACAGGAGGGTGGAACTGGTCTTTGATCAGCATGGAGAAGAGAAGTCTTCAGGACACCTAACAGCAGCCTTCCAGAATGGAGGAGGTCATCAAGAAAGCTGAAGCTGAGCTTTTCAGAAATACGTGATGGGAGTATGACAGTGGGCACAAGCGGAAATGAGAGAGGCTCTGACTGGATATGAGAGAAACCTGTTCACCGTGAGGACAGTCAAGCAGTGGAGCAGGTTGCCTGGAGAAATTGTAGTCTCCCTCCTTGGAGGCTTTCAAGTCCTGACTTGCTGCAGCTACACTACTATTTTGTTAACATTCCATTCCAGGACTCTTACACTGGTAAAGTAATTCTGTTGTAGATGTTGCTTAAATTGCTCCCTCCCTTACCTGGTTTCATGAGTTGTTTATTTCCAGTTTGTTTGTTACACTGTGTATCTGTTCAGCTTCATCATGTTTGGGCATAGTCTCCACTGTGTGGACACTGTATAATATTACTGGTCATCTAGCAGGTATGTATGCTCTATCTTGTTTTCTACAGCATCAACTTACACTTGCTAATCTTTCAGAAATTAGTTCACTTATATCTTTTTGCACTTTTAAATAGTATACTCGGTGTGTGATATTTTATAGGCTTTTTAAAAACATTTTCCAAGGTATGAGCATGATTGTTATTACATTCACTATCATCTTTGCTCAGGTGCAGTTTAATACTGATCACCTTTGAAGCCCTAAGCTATTGCAGATGATATTAGATGGACTCTATTCCATTTGGGTTTTAGTTTTGCTGACTTTTGGCATCATTCAAACAAATAACATGCAACACCAATGTGTTGAAAATATGAGCACTTTCTTTAAACACACCTGACATCCATAGGATAGACTTTTAAATAAATCAATAGCATTAATTTTTGTTCTTAGTAGCTATTTTCTCCTTCACAAAGGGGCTTTTAAGGGCCTCCATGTGACTACCATTAGAATCGGCCTGTTTCTGTAAATAAAGCAGGTCTGCAAGCATGGCTTTGGTACACCTTCTTGTATGAGAGAGTGCAGGTGTGAATGATATTAATGAATGATTGAGTAGTTCTTGAAATGTAAGCAGTTACAGGTTAGGCGAGGCATTGCTAAGCAACTTCAAAACTTGTTTGAGTCCTGCTTTTCCCATTCCACTTTTCCAATTTCCAAAAAAAAAATAATGTTCTTGCATGTATCTAGAACATTCCCCTAAAATTTGGAGATTGCTCAGCTGTCTTGCTGCAAAACTATCATGTTACCTCTAGATAAATATCATTAAACTGAGCATAGGGCTTTGCTTTCCTCAGCTAGAAAACATTGTGAATAGCTTGCTGTTGACATGAAAATGATTGAGTTGGAAATAATTGTATGTCCATTTTTGTAGGGTGATTTAGATTGCCCAGGAAAAGGGTGATACAGTGAAATCAAATGTAAGGTTACACTTGCAGGAGCAAATACTGCAGGGCTAAGCCTACTGGGCAGTATACAGCATTCTGGAGAGCTGTAACTCTGAGAGAGGTAATGATAGCTTCATGCACACTGCCATGGCTTAAGAAAGATGGGGCTTAGCAGAAAGAAACGCTAAGCAGTAATATAGCTGTGTTATAGCTGTGTTACTACTTTACACGGTATTGATGGTACAACTATGCCAGTATGTTAGCTTCTACCATCCAAGCATTCTGCTTTCTAATTGATGTCAATGAGCAGGAATGGTTCCAGAAGAAAACTCAAAACAAACAAACAAACCAACCACCATGAAACCACACTGCTTTGTAGTGAAGAACAGGTAAAACAAAACAAAAGCTCCTCGATCCATTTTCGTTATTCAGAAAAAGAGTTGAGGATCGCCTAAGTCTGTACAATGAGACTTCTGATACCATAAGGATATTTAACAGATAAAGGCATATCATAATGTAAAGGCTGAAGCCTGAAGCTAGATAAATTAATAAAAACAAGGCACATGGGGGAAACAAATAATCACATAAATATGGTTACATATGCAATTATTAGCCTAGGTATGTGGTAGAATCTTTATAATTTCATGTATTTAAAACTAGATCATACCTTTTTTAAAAAGAGGAGGTATAGCTTACCTGTAAACTAGACATTTGTCAGAAATGACTGAATATCATTTTATGGTCTAGATTAAGAAAGAAATCATGGAAAATAGTTCTGACAGGTATTATGACATCAGGAAGGAAAGAAACTGCCAAGACAGGACCCTCTGCTCTCCACTGAGGGAGAACAGAATCTTCTCTGGAAATAGTTAGTGTGTCTAGGTGGAAAATGTCTCCTTGGGACATGGTCCCGGGCAACGGCTCTAGATGGCCCTGTTTGCACAGAGGGGTTGAACCAGATGATGTCAAGGAGTCCCTTCCATCCTCCACCGTTCTATGAGAAGCTTCAACAGTATCAGGCTGGAACAGGGAGAGAAAAACAAGCAAGAAGCATGAAGCTACAGTCAAGGAAGGCTTCTTGCAGCAAAGATAAGATCCCAGCCCAAGTCTTAGTGATGACAGTTAAGAAAAGACTTTCTGAGAGACCTGATGGACTCTGAAACATAAGTAACAACTGAAAGCTGCAAGATTTTCGGGAGAATGGGATGAAAAGACTTACCCTGCAAAGATACAATGGATGGTGAGTAGGTATGTGTTCAAACTTTTTTATTTAAACTTTTTCACTTAATAGAGCTGATCTGCTTCTATTTAAAGAGTTACTTTGTTAATGCTTCTATAAAGTCTACTTTTAGATATGAGAAATCTTTTAATTTAATAAATCCCAGAGTAACATGCAAGTAGCTCCACTTCAAGAACTTGGTCGACCTGCAGTCAGGTGCTGAGATCATGGCCTTGAAAACAGTGACAATAACAAAGCCTCATTCAAAACATCCTGAAAAAAAGTATGTGGGTTTCCTCATGTTAATTTTTTTTTTTCATGTAATTTAGCTATCTTTCTGTTACAGCTGAAAAAAAGATGTCATTTAATCCATAGATAGCTGACTAGATCAACAGTGGTCTCTCTGGATGTCCCAGATCAGGAACTCAAGCAACCACTGCAGGAGAGGAAAACGAGGAATTCACACACAATGAGGGCTGGAAAGGGATGAGAAAGCAAAACAGGGGGAAGAACCTTAACCGTATTAAAAAAAAATTACTGTATTAACTGCAGAATACCATTACACACCCTTATTATAATCCAGATGAGAAGCTAGTGAAATCTCAGCTTCTAAATAGTATTTTTTCCAGTTTCTGGGTCACAAAGTTGTGTTGTCTCTGTTATTGTTCAAGTGTTACCACTAAATACCGCACAACCTAGTGTCATGGTTTAACCCCAGCTGGCAACTAAGCACCATGCAGCCCCTCACTCACTGCCCCACACCTAGGATCCACAAAAGCCTTTCTGGCAAGCACTATTATTCTGGTATATTTATTTCTTAATTGTGTCTCCCTGAGGATGAGAGGAAGTGTTGCTAATACTTTCTGTTGAGTGAAATCCTGTCTTGATTGAATTCTCCAGTACTCCTAGCTCATGGCATCAGCAGCTAAAGAGAGGTCACAAAATCACAGAATGGTTTGGGTTGGAAGGGACCTTAAAGATCATCTAGTTCCAACCCCCCTGCCATGGGCAGGGACACCTCCCACTAGACCAGGTTGCTCAAAGCCCCGTCCAACCTGGCCTTGAACACTTCCAGTGAGGGGGCAGCCACAGCTTCTCTGGGCAACCTGTTCCAGTGTTTCACCACAATCACAGTGAAGAATTTCTTCCTTATTTCTAATCTAAATCTACCCTCCTTCAGTTTAAAACCTTTACCCCTTGTCTTCTCACTACAGTCCCTGATACAGAGTCCTTCCCCATCTTTCCTGTAGTCCCCCTTTAAGTACTGGAAGGCCGCTATAAGGTCTCCCCGAAGCCTTTTCTTCTCTACGCTGAACAACCCCAACTCTCTCAGCCTGTTCTCACAGGGGAGGTGCTCCAGGCCCCCAGTCATCTTCATGGCCTCCTCTGGACCCACTCGAGTAGGTCCATGTCCTTCTTATGTTGGGGGCCCCAGAGCTGAACACAGTACTCCAGGTCAGGAGGGTGGAGTGAAGGGGGAGAATCCCCTCCCTCGACCTGGTGGTCACAATTCTCTTGATGCAGCCCAGGACATGTTGGCTTTCTGGGCTGTGAGCACACATTGCTGGCTCATAGTCACTTTTCCATCCACTTATACCCCCAAGTCCTTCTTTTATAGCAAAGTGTAGACTGACTTCAGCAAAGCCAAAATTTCACTCTAAATAAAATTACTTACCAACACTTCCCATGGTCTGCAGAAAGGAGTGTTTTACTTACACTAACTTTCTTCTCTTTCATTCATTCTTTCCAGTAGGAGCCTAGAGTGGGCTTACATAGTGGTCTCCCACAGGCAACAATGGAGAGAACGACCCTTTGCTAAGAAACCAAATCTGACAGGAGAGAGCAAGGACCTCAGTGAACTGGTATCAGTCCTGTAGGAGAGAGTTTATTTCAGGAGAAACCATAAGAAAAGGAATGACAAAAATTCATTTCTAGATAAGGACTATTGAAGATGTTTAAAAACATTTCAGTTTTTAAGTTAGCCATAGTGACTTCTTTTTGTCTTCCGTGTTATTTGATTAGAAATTAAGTTGAAGCTATTTTCAGGTGGGTTTCCCATTGTATTATTTTAATAGTGAAGTGTATTTCTTTTATTTTCATTTTTTTCCTGTGTTGTGGCATTCTTGTTCTTAACGTTGATAGGTTTTCAGTAAATCATTGTTAAATGCACTTCTCAACCGTCTCAAAGTTATGAAGACATTTTAATAAGTATTTTAACTTCAGAGAAAAGAAGGTAATTGCTACTGAAATACGAGGGGAGAGGGGGAAATTATGGCTTGATTTTGTATTTCTTAGGTATCAAAAGCATACCCTTTGTATACATCAGAAAAGTTAAGATCAAATCCTTAATTCACTCTGATATATAGTCTTTGTTTAATGTCCATGCCCACTTACACATGTGGAATGAACTGTATAATGATATTTCACTGTTATCTCAATTTATTGTTAAACAAAAAATCTTCCAGGACTCTGAAGTTGGTAACATCTAAAAAAGAACTGCCTTGCATGATAATCTATGCTGAAAGAGATTAAGTGAATCTGATTTCATCAAGATTATCGTGTGATTCTTTAAGAAAGAGATGAAAAGGAATCCAGCCCAATCCATTTTGCTACTCTACGTCAAAGGATATCCTAGTATCTTAATTTTAGCTTCTGTTTCTTTCATTTTATCTTACTGCCTCAGCTCCTGGCTGCCGTACTGATAAATAGTTTAAAGACAGAGTAGAAAGAAATCACTAAATTAATTTGTTGTTTTATTTTTCAGTTGTTTTAGCTCACATAGTGAGCAGTGATGACTTCCCCTGGTATAAATATCAAAGAATCTTTCTTGTCTCCTGCCCCTTTTCCTTGTCTGGGTTTCCTTGCCTTGTCTCTCCAGTCTGGAGACAAATTGCCACCATGCAGGCAAGGCAAAGGATTGGGCACTTCAGTGGGACAGTGTGTTTGAACACAACATAATGGCAGTGGCATAGATGGAGAAGTATTTAAAACTTCTGAACCAATTTATGACATGAAGGAAAATATAGGAAGGTGGGGATCTGAGCAGTTACGACTACCTGTCTGTACTCCCTGAGACCATCTAGAATATAAACAGAGAACACTCTTCTACAAATTTTAGAATTTATCTTTAATATTCTGATAAAATCACAGGAGTAGAAGTCACCAACTGAAAATACTACTTCAAATTTTGTCATCTCTTAGATGATGAAATTAGATTATATTTAAAAAGGATATGCACACTTTTACTGTAGGCCAAGGTAAGTTTGTGTCAGTAATACTGTTGAGGACAGTTGCTCTGAATGTAAATGGAAAGTTTTTACATGGATGTAACTGAAAATTCTTATTTAATCATGTCTGCTACAGGCAATGCTTGTGGAATATTCATTTAAATCCTCTGTACATAGAATTTGACTCACTGAATTAAAAATACAGATTCACATTGGTTTAAGACAATCCAATTTACAGAATTGTAAAAATGTGTTTTAGTAGTGTAGGTCATTTTTTAGTTAATTTTTAGCTGTAAAAACAATGTAAGTATTTCTAAGTATATAAGACTACCTTATCTGAATGTATCTAAAAGCTGTACTGTCCTCCTAAACAAGTTTAAATAATGTTGTTGGATGTCCACAGATTCTATAAAATCTTTAACCAAGTAGAAAAATCTTAAACCAAGTTCAGAAACTTAGCTGTCAGATTGAAGTTAGGAATACTGTCACTGTTAAATAAAGGAAAAGAGACACTTGCAAAGAACAGTTAATGCCAAATCTGGATTTCCCAAGGGAAATTATACCCTTAATTTTGACATCTCATGTGCATCACATAACATGTCTTGCATTCAGGTTTCACCACACTTGCTGTTTGGTTACATCTGCAGACAGGAACATAAGTCAGTTCCATGATTCCCTTGGCCTGAAGTAACTGATACTGCTTAAAGCTGGATTTAAACTCATGTTTAAATTGCTTTTGGTTTATTAGCTGTGGTCTTTACACTGCAGAAACACGCCAAATAATTTTGTGTAGTCCTTTGTTCTCTCGTAATTGCAGAAGCGTGCTTGGACGTAGACAGCGTCTTAGTGCACTGGGAACAGTCCTCCAACAGTTTGCCATACTGTACCACAGGCAGCCGTGGGATACACTCAGACATCCTACTGATTTATGTAGTAAAGCTCAGTACTAGGGAGGACTCTGAAGAAGGCTTGCCAGCTTCATCACTTGGAACTAGGCTAGTCTAATTTGGCATTCAAACCTACATCCTGGTTGCAAGAAATACTTCTGTGAGGAAGATAAACCCTGTGTGAAGACAAATGTGTGCTGGATGCAAGCTCTTGTTTTCTGTTATGTATTCTTCTACTTACAAGCATTATATGGTTAGAGTAGTCTTTTTTTTTTTTTTTTTTTTTTTCAACTCCTGTCAACAGGCTTAGTTTGTTCAGCCTTTATTCTAATTTTATTCTCCAGGAGTCAAATCATCTGTTGAAGTAAATTTCAAAGTTCCTTAAAGATCAGTGAAGTATCTACAACACACGAATAGTTCCTTAAAGAAATAGCCTCTATTCTAAGTTCTGGGAAATAGGAGAGACGAGCTCAATGTTGCTCATGAATGTCTGAGCACATTGGTCCTAAAACAGTTCATGAGTTCTTAGACTTCTTTTTTTTTTTTTTAAAATCTGGCCTTGTACTTTTAATACATGAACAAAAGTTACTTCTTCCAAAGTAGGTTTGAAGGCACGTCAAGCTATAATTATTCATACTGAAAAGATTTGGATGAACGCAATTTTATTACACAAAATTTTGTATCTTCATGAAAAGTGTCTTCCACCTCTAAGTTTATATTCTTCTCTGAATACAACCTGACAACATCTCAGCAATGTAGTTACCTTCAGTAAAATTTGCATTTTTGGACTAAGGTCATCTTCCTACCATAAGTTTTATGATTAAGTACTATGTATCTATGTCAGATACTACTGCTCCGATAACTGTAGATTATATCTGCTGATTTAGACATGAACTCTAAATGCATTTGAATAATTTTGCACATGAAAATATAGCCTCACTAAATAGTTGCAGGATGCCACTTTAAGTTGTTCGAATGTAGTTGGTTCCAGCACCAGCACTAATAATTGGTTCCAGCACATTTAGCCAATGACTAATTGTCAAGATTAAGTTAAGTACTCAGCTAAAATAACCAACAGGATATATCTGGATTCCACTTATCAGGAAAGGGAAGAAACCAGAGCAGTTCCCAGCTACTCCAAGCTTCATCAAAATGGCACATTCATGCTACATTGCTTGGCCTTGCTACAAAATTAAATTCATCCATTGTGTCCAAACCACATTTGACGAGCCAAAAATAAACAGTTTAGAGATTGATGCAAATGTTATGGTTGATACACTACATAGCTACATTTGTTTTAAGAACCTTCCATTTATTGAAATACTGGCCTTTCTAGGAGCTAGTGTTTGATTTTGCATTCCTAGTAAACAGTAAAATTTATTTGAATTGCAGTGCATAAAGATACAAATAGTTATGCAAACACAGTCTGATAGATTCTTCCTTTCAACTGTCATTTTCTATTAATGCACAAATTCCTCAGCTCCCAAAAATACATATATACACGGGATGACGTAGAATGTTGACTTGCAATATGTATAGGTCAGTAGACTGTTTTAGAGGGCATGTAACAGATTTTTTTTTTTTTTTTGCATGTACTTCTGTCTCACTTCTAGCTGCAACCTGTAGATACTATTGAGTTTAGAGTTCTCTTACATCTGAGATCATGCCTAGATAGCTCCAGGCAGACATCAAGGCTTACACAGATCTATAAAATTATTGATTTAAAAGTATAATAGTAACTAAATCCTGAGAATATTTACTCCTAGATGAAAAGCAAATAAAGTATGTGGATGCAAAGATACAGATTAAATACACATTTAATTTGACTTCCCAGATTATTGTGCCTATTTATTCAGGAATATAAATAAAATACTAGTAGTTTTATTTAATCTTTATGTTGCTTGACAGTATTGAAATTGAGCATTAAAATAACATAACGGTAAATAGCTCTGCATGAACTCTAAATCCTGGATGTGTTAATATAATTGTAGCTACTAAAACTGATGGTCGCATGTATCAGTTAGTCTTGCATAGGCAAATTTATAGAAGTTACTTTCCGAAAATGTGAAATTATTCATAACTAGACCTAAACGTTGTTTATTTATCAAAATAGTATTCTGTTTTTAAATAAAATTTGGGCAAATCAGCTGGATAGAAAGCACACAACAGTAGGAGACACTGGCTAATACTGAGACTTGTAAATTCTTAGACATATTTGTTACAATTTAAAATGGAATTTTAACTGACATTTCTTGGACTCTCTGTGCTTTGTCTTCTTGAAGTTTAAAAAAACAAGCATAGAATATTCAGCCTTTTGATCTAAAATAAAGTTGCCCTTTAAGCCTCAAGGGCTTATACAGCCTAGTCTATTTGTAGGATCTTAAACTTTGCTGATACCTTTCCTTTGCTCTTCACCTTCCTTTTTCTAATATTTGCATTATAAAAATTTTAAATTAACATATTTCACTGCTTTATAGATATTTTCAGGCTGCATGTAGGATTTTAGCATATTCATACAGAAGTACTGGGCAAACACCTGTAATTCCCAGCACAGCTGCCTAAAACCTGGCTTTCGTTTTCATTAATGACAATCATGTAATGACATTTGAAGACATATGGGTACTTCAGGCTAAAACAAGCCAGATAATGTGCTTTGACTTGGGTTTGGAAAATCATCTTTCAGCTTTTCTCATCCCTCATCAGCTGTTTGACCATATTCTCTGTTCTTGTACAATACGAAAGCCACCAAAAGACACGTATTTCCTCCGTTACAGGTAGGATGGATTCCATATGAAAGAAGGAAGAGAAAGAAAAACAATGGTAAATGGTCAGAATTTTTTCTTCATAATGTATGTCTCTTTGTGGTTCATGAAACAATAGAACATGAGGCAAGCTGTTTGTAGTATGGCAGTATGGTTATATACATGCATTTATAGATTGGAAGACAAAGTAAAGTATGCATTTTAATAAATTAGGGACATACACGTTTTTGACACTATTAATTTTAGCATTGTTTCTCTAAGTCTGGACTGGACTGATGTTTTACTGAATTCTATAAATCCAGCACTATTTCAGGTTTGAATAACTGGTGAACTTTTGTACTAACAGTTTATAGATTAGTATATGCACAGAAATGTGTTTTTCTGGAATGGTAATGAATACTTTACAAATCATATGATACAGCTGTTGAAATGTTTGCAACTGGTAAATATAACCAATATATCAAGATGCTGATTTATGTACTTTGAAATGTATATATTTTGGATTAAAATGTCATTATTAAAAATATGAAACCTATTAGGACCAGCTAGCACTAAACTTTACGAACAATACAACACCACATTATTTTTTTGAGACTGGGATTATCAGTGGCATTGGAATTGGACATAAAGTATGGACATTTTTGTTGCTGTACCATTATATTTATTACTATTCGGTTATTTTAAGACATGTTATAAAGTGTCAAAGGATGGAGAAAATGTCTGAGCCAAGACAACTAATACCACAAAAGTATAGCAGTAAGTATTCTCTCTGCATCTTTTTGACAGTTATTTTGGCCCCTTTACTGAAAATCTGAGTGCTTCCTAAGTATTCAGAAAAAGAAGTAGCAGTTGGGTTTTTTTCTTTTCCTCTCTAGAAGAAATGAAGTGACATCCAGCTTTTCTGTTGGCTTTGCTGCTGAGGAGTGCTTAGTGTGTGTGCACATGTATATAAATAATTCCTTTTTGATGTAATTTTTGCCAAAGTTCCCTCATTTGAGTGACATTTTTGCCCCATTTACATCAATGTTAAAATTTCCATTAACTTCTCTAAGGCTGGGATTCCACCTGTTTTGTCTAAGTTCATTATAGTTCAGTCTAATGTATTTAAAAGCATTTATATTTTAATTGCTTCAGTGGAATGCAGTTGTCATGACAGGCAAATCTTGCAGAGGGCAGAAAGGATCATCTGGCAAAGAACAATCACACATAAGGGCTTATACAATGGAATAGAAATACTAAGCTCTTCATTCAGTGAGAAATAGTGTGGTAAGGGGCATTTCAGATAGTCCCTCTTTAAAAATTTGTTTTCAAGTAGAATACTGCTGCTTTTAAAAAGTTTTGTCAAAGTTTACAGCTTCATTCCTGCATATGCATTGTCGTAAGCAACACAAGTTAAAAATGTGGGTCTAACGAGATGGAGACAAATCTGTTAGCACCATGCAGACAAGAGTGAATTATGCTAGTTGGCTGGTTTGGATATCTAATGCTGAAAAAGAAACAAAGGTTGAAAGTGAGTGTCAGCAATAAAGAAACATTTTCTACCAAAAAATAAGTCTGTCCCTTTGCCCCCAATTCTCTCACCTTTTCCCCTGCATCTTGCCTGCAACTGCAGTTGTAGTAAAAGCTGTTCAGCAGAGCAGTTCACCCTTGGCACAGGAGATGAAATGTGCTCTTCACGTCTGTGCTAAATATGGTTTCAAACTTAAATTTCTCTCTTTTCTGCTTCTTGGTGTATTTGCCTTGGCTCTTGCCTGGATCTGGGCCTAATCCTGTCTTCTGTGTGCAAGAAAGTGCTTTAGCTAAATTCTGAGATATCTGGAAAACTGTTACTGCAAAGATAACATGGGATATCATCCATTGGCTGCTATCATCAGTTATCACCAGCTTCTATCATCAGTTTTTCCAGTACTTCCCAGATACAAAGGAGATGAGGCGATGTATAGAAAACGTTTTCTCTTGAGTGCACCAGTAACTGTTTGCAGGTGGTTGGTATCTCTAAGCTGTTTATGATAACAGAGATTTTTGCCATTTGTGGCTTTGCTGCTTATATTGCGGGAGGCAGAGTGAGAAGCCTTTTTTTGGCTTATGACACAAGTTTGTAAACAGTAAGGTTTTCTTGTTCCCAATTTTCATGTCACTAGACCTTCAAGACTCTATTCATTAATGTGAACAGTGCTGTCCATAAATATGTATGGTGGCAGCCCCAAATGTCGAGGTCCTCAACTAGTATAAATCAGTGTAATTCCTTTGATTTATGTGAACTGGCATAATCCTGTTCAGTTGAAAATACAGGAAGCATATGTGTTAGCCAGGGAAGGTTGTAGTAGTTTCTACTTCTTCTACTTACTTCTTTCATATGGATATGGAGTGTTTTGAAGTTGGCATGGTCCAAAGAAGGTATTTTTAATTTTCTATTTGGAGTGTCAACATCTCAGTAAGTGGAAAAACATCCTTGGTTTAGGGCTTATGTTTCATTATTGCTTCATAGGAAACGAAGACCCAGTTTGGATCTGGACTTTTGAGCAATACTGAAACTTGGAGAAACAGAAATATTTCTTTAAGGGATGAACTGATTGTATGTGCAAAGTATTATACAATTAAAATTTTTAGCTATTTCAGAACTTATATTCATTGAAATTAATAAGCCTGTGCATATTCATGTAACAGCTGAATCCAGATATTTAGGGCATCTAAAATGAAGTAAAACAAAAAGATTTTAAGAATTTTGTAGCTTGAAAGAGCAATGAGAAATGCAGCTCTTTCCAAATCAAAAATGATAATGCCTTTCACTAGGAGCAGAGCTTTTACAAAGGGTCTTTCAACTGAGGATCTCACAACTCTGCTTGAAACACTGAATTAGGGCTCAACACTGAAGCCTTTATCAAATGAACAGTCTGAAGGGGAAGGGAGTGCTCCGATGATTTGTCAGCTGTAGGATTGGGCTCTTGCTCCTCACCCTGCGAGGTAAGGCAGCTTTACTTTCTATAATTTACAGAATGAGCAAGCAAGAAGTGTGACTTGCCTAAAGTTACACCACAAGTCTGTGACAAAGTTGTGGAATAAAACACCCTAGCAGACATGTACATAAGCTGGAATTTCATCTTTCTCTCGTGATTCTAAGTTAGGAAGAACAACTGTTTTGAAATTTAAACCAGAAAGATAATCATGTCTTTCCATGTGATTTGTTGGTTATCCTGGCTAGTTATCTTGGTTGAAATGAGGAAACACTCTTCAAAATCTGTTGGGTGGGGGGGAAGCAAAAAGCTAACCCTTTGAATTTTTTGACCTGAAGAACAGTTGTGTTAAATTGATGTTAAGCTAATAAATTTTCATGAAATAGTCACCACCTTCCTTTCCCTGTCAGAATGATTCTACTAGAAAAAGATAAAATATGTCTTGGATATATAAAAATGATATATGTTTAATTAAAGCTCTACTCTCTGTCTTCTGTGCAGTTATTTCTAGTCATTTTACTTTTCTCTGTCCTTTTATCTGGTTTACATCTTTAAAATGCAATACAGAAAACTGCCACAAGCACACTTGGGGAACCTGAGAAAAGTGCTGTTTCGCACATTCAGACGAGAGCCAGTGGCAGTACTCAATCTCACCATTTCATCACAGGCAGATGATACTACAGTGCAAGAACATTCAGGTTTGTAAATGATAGATTTTAAAAGGCTAAACAAATGTCAGTAACCTGCTGTACTTTGCAGTATCAGTGCCATAAATAGGTACACTCTCTTTGTTACTTGGGTGGCTGATTTTTAGATTTATGATAAAGCATATAAAACTAATGATGTGTGCTTACACTTTAAGTGATAAAAGTTAGTTTCTGCCAGTGTGCTAATGTACATAATTGGTTCTTTACAACTAGAAACCAGATATTCTTTCATTCACACGTTCATACTCTGGCAGTTTAATTTATGGAACTGTGGGTGGGGTGGGGGGGGGGGGAGAAAAAAAAACCATTTCTCACATTGTTACTGGTCTTGGGATATACAAGTATGATTATGTAAAATCTGTGTCTGGGTGGCTGTTTGTCCTTTCTTGCAGAGTATTCTGTGCTGAGTGGGAGGGTCACACTCTGTGAGACTAATAAGGACAGAGCTGCATCCCCCTCTACCACTCTTTGGAGACTCACTCCAGCAACTCCTCGGCGCTACAGCAGCTCTGTACAGGCATTTTCAGTGCTTCTGGGAGACATACTAAAATAAAAATTAAAGGTAAGCAACTCATTATTTGTAGTCAATTGTCTAAACATCTCACATGTGCGCACACGTGCTACAATATTCCTGCTGGCTTGTTTTGTGGTGTTTTGGTTTTGGTTCGGTTGGGTTTTACTTTTTCAGAATTGCCATTTAAGTTTATCACTGATTTTGCCAATATTAACTATGTCCTATATAAACATAATGTACACAGTGAGCTTTTAATGTCATGTAATCAGTCTGTTAGAGGATTGTGCTTGTGTAAATACATTGTATATGTTTGTGGGTGACTATAGGTATATGCTAAGATATGCTAATAGAAACAGTCCTACTAAATTTGCAGCAATTTACAAAACCGAATAAAATTGTGGTGCAAATTGCCACGATGCTGAGCATACTTATTAATTGTATGCATACATTTACATTTAAAAATCTACCTATTAGTGTGTATCATTCTAATCAGCAGGCGTATCGAGGGGCCTACACCCAGCTAGTCGCGGCACACTCGTGAGCAGGGGCACGGGTGGGAAGCGCAGCAAATGCCCGCCCGGGCGGGGGCACCCGCCCGGTTCGGCGGCTCTGGGCACCGGCCGGGGCGCCAGCGCTGCCCTGCCCTGCCCGAGCCCGCCCGGCGGGCAGCGCCTTCTCCCTCACCTCCGGCCCCCGCACCTGCGCGCCCCGGGCAGCGCCCGGCAGCAGAGGGCTCCCGAGCCCGGGGTGGGCGCTCGACCCCGCTCGCGGGCGCCGCCAGCCCGAGCGGGCTCCTGGCCCCGCTCCGCCCCGGGGCTGCGGAGGAAGCGTCGGCGGGCGCCTGCCCCCCTCGCTCGACCGGCCGGGGGCAGCCGCTGCCGGCGCCGCAGGCAGGTTGCGGAGAGACGGCGGGTCGGGGCCCGGCAGCGGGGGTGCGGGGGCGGCGCCGAGCCGAGCCGAGGGGAGAGCGGCGCTCGGGCAGCGAGGCGGGGGCGCTGCCCGGCCCGGCGCCTCGCTGCTCCCCGCCCAGCTGCCCGCTCGCCCTGCCGCCGACTCACCCGGCCTGGCGGCTTAAACCCTCCCCCCGGCAAACCCGACGCCAACCGACAGAAATTAAACTGCCGCCGCGTTGCGGTCCGAGCTGCTGAGGGCTCCGGTGCGGCCGCTGTGCGCGGGAGCGGTGCCGCCCGCAGCGGCCGGCGGGAGGGACCCGCGCCCGGAGGTGCGGAGGCAGCGAGGGGGTGGCGGCGTTAGTGATCTGCTTGGTGAGAGCCCTTCAGAAAATGAGACCTCTGGAGCGGCAGCCCCAGTGAATTACTGATGCCTGCTTGTAAAGCAGGTGCAGGAAATTAAATGGTAATGTTATTTGAACATGTATTCACTTCGCTGCTGCTGGGGAGGCTGGAAAAGTTAATGACGGTGTAGTCGCTGTCAGTGCATGTGACTGACAGAATAGTTACGACGATGAATAAGATGCCTTGAGAAAATAATTATTAAAATTGCATCTTAGGCATGCGATTTGTTTTTCTTACAGAAAATGTGATTAGGAAAATATTTGTCATTTTCTGTGTTTCATTAAACTCACATGTATCTACATTGCAGTTGGTTTAGAAGAAAAGCCAATACTGTCTTTAGAGCACAAAAGATTTGTTGAAACCAGACAGCGTTTTTGTGAGGTTTAAACTGTAAACTCAGTACAGGCTGCTCTAGGCACTTGTATACTTTGCAAGGCAGCAAAATATCGTATTTTGGTTTATTTTGCAGTTAAACTGAAACAATTGCACGTTGTCCTTGTTTGATTTGATGACTGGCAGTGTTGTGACACCAAACGGTTTAGCTAATATATTTAAAATTGAAAACCTGGGAAAAAATAAAATTAGTCATTACTAATGAAATGAAAATTCAGTGCCTTTACAACTAATATCTCTGAGTTAATATTTCTAACATGTTACTTCTGAGTTTAATAAAGAACTAAAGGAGTATATTTGTCATTTATTTCTAAATTTACATAAGTCTGGTTTTGTAGCTCCTTAAAACAGATAAATGGTACACTCTGCGTGTGACTAGCGACTTCCTCTTCACCGTTAAGAAATTCTTGTTTGTATTCCGATGGGGTGAGGGGAAAAAGAATAAGAAAAGATTGTTCTGAATATGATTGTTTTCTGTTTCAGATTTGTAGCTGAGTGTTCACATGTGTCCAGGGGGAGATGAAGTACGTTGGATCCTTCATAGTTTGGCTTTGTATGGCAGTCTTCCTCCTCCTTCCTGTTTCTACTTCTGTGGCTGTCAGTGACCAGACAGGTACTTCCGTTTTTCTTGCCCATCACAGACCGTAAATCACAGATGTAAATCTCAGTTCTGAACAAATTTGAACAAATAATGACAGTACATGGAAAATAAGCAGTATGAGCAAATGAAATTATACAAGACTTTTTTTAATCTCTTTTTTTAAAGCATCTTAAGTTTGAAGCAGTTCCAGAGCAGCCTTTCTGTTTCCTGTGCTTTGAGGTTTCACGTTTGGAAGCAGCTGTAGTTCTTAGGAGTTTGTTTTGTACTTTTTCAACCTACCATGCAAAATGAGATTCTAAATGTGAGCTTGCAAAACTTGTGTGAACAAAATCATGTGGCTTTATTATAGCAGATCAGTGATCACACTGACCTCAACAACCTAATGCTCGTGTTAACCTCACCTAAACTTAAACCCCAGATCAGGTCATATGTTTCACAGATGCAGAGTTAGACAAAACCTTATGCGTAAGAAGCCAGGGGAAAGGAATATAGTGATATTAACTTAAAAGCTGTTACCTGCCTTCTGCAACTTTTCTCATACTTCCCTCTTTTCTTCTTTCTCTTGCTGTCCTCATGTTATCTAGCTGTCTCACTTAAACTCTACATTGACTCTCCAGTATGGTATATTCTGTCTTAAAGGCACAGCACTTGTGCTACTGTAGAATAAGGAATTGTCAGTTTTCTAGAACTGCTCAGCCTCAACACATACCTCATCTTTCTAGAATTTTCCTACAGTTATTAATCAAAGACTTTTTTGCCTTATATTTTTAGAGCAGCAAGGCTAAATGCTCTACTAAGGAATTATTCTTAACCCCTGCGAGAGAGTGAACCTACATCATAGCTGTGCAATCATTCTCTTCAGCTGTCTGAAAGAAGCAAAATAGGTTGTCTTCTCTGTCGTTGCTAGCTGCTGGATTGTAGAAGGGAAGTTTTAAAAGTGCTAAAAGGGTGTGAGTGCAGAAGGTTCCCTTATAATATAAATGAATAAATGGAAACTTGAAAAATTTTTAAACAAAATGCCAGGATTTTTTTTTTCCTAATGAAAAGGTGCCTTAGTAAAAGGAGAACCAGTCACAGAAGATGACAGATACACTGAACTGCTAATGAACAGTGTATCGGAACTGTACGTTACGTTCTGTTACAAGTTTGTGGCTAGGCAGCCTGCAGGGAGGTTGCAGTTTTCCTTAACCTGATTGCCACAAATGGATCAAATATGGATCAAATTGAACTACTGGGAAGAAGAGGAGAGATTGAACCTCTCCTGAGAATAACTGATGGTATACAGTTGTGAGAGGCTTCTGCAGCTTGAGGTGATACGGACAGATGGTGAGGAATAACAAGTAGATAACTGCCAGCTTGAGCAGCTCCGCCGACAGCAGGGAATATGCTCAGAGTGAAGCCTCAAGTTGATAACAGCAAAGAGATTCTTCTAGAGACGGAGGGGATGGTTACTGTCCAAAAGACAAATGTAAGTTATAGACCAGAAAGCAGGAGTTGAGAAAGAACGGACCCTGCAAGCAAAGTTGCAAAGTTGTCTCATACTAGTTTAATAATT
Organism: Strix aluco; assembly: GCF_031877795.1. Classification (NCBI taxonomy): domain Eukaryota; kingdom Metazoa; phylum Chordata; class Aves; order Strigiformes; family Strigidae; genus Strix; species Strix aluco. The sequence continues at coordinate 100,013,576 of NC_133933.1, read as the reverse complement.
TGTATGCAGATGAATCTGTTACAAAATGAAAATGTGCTCCCTTCAAGAAGAGAGAAATATCTAACCTTCTCTTTTTTTTTTTTTCAATTTCTTTCTTGGCTCTTTCTTGGGCATTTGTTGTCTTCCATGTACCAGTTCTGTTTGGATCAGCATCTGTCCTTCAGGATTTGCCTAGGCAATCCTTTTGGTTTTCTTCCTTCAACAGCATACGCATAGCATTTATTTCTCACTGTGCTAGTATGAAAGCTTTTCTGGCAAAGCCCATTTAGATAGGATCTTGGATTATTACAGTTACATCCTGAAATTTCTCACATGATCTACTTGAGTCTAAAGGAGCGGCCTTCAAATGCAGGGAAAAGGTTAAATTAAAGTTAGTTTGAAGGGTGGGCAGGGGAAGAAGTGTGTTAGGGGAAGGCAATTGCTTGTGCAAGAGAAAGGATTAACTTCACATATGTAGGGGAGAGCTTTCTGAGCTGGCATTCTGAATATACTTTGGGACTTACTCATTGGGTCAATATTGTAGTAAATAAATACCAGTATTGGAAAAAAATGTTAGAGAGTGACAGAGTGTGCCTGATCTTCTCAGAGCAGTCCTCCTTGGGCTCTGAATGTGTGCTAGTTACCATTAGATTCACATCAAGGATTTCTTTTGGTTCTCACTTGTCCAGAAGTTTTGATGTGCCAATCATTCATCAGAAGGAAGCACTCACTTCTAATGGAAGAATATACTAAATCTGAGGGTGGGGGTTCAGGAGTTCTCCACAATCATGGTTTTGACCTGACTTCAAGAATATTTTCTTCATGTTGTCAACTTACATTTTTTTATTGTTGGGAACATTTGGTTTTGGAACGTGGACAGGAGCTCTTTCTGCAGTGACACATGAAGTTCTGATTTGATCATTCCTGAATGCTTCTTATTTAAAATATTAATACTTTGTCTCATTCCCAGATCATTGCTGCTTTTTCAACTTTCTTTTACAATTACTGTTTTCAAAGTCACTTTCTAACCCGTAAAAAATGTAGTATAAACAAAGTCCTGTGACTGACAGGCATGGTGAATTTCCATTGCTTTTTGACGTGGAATGTATTGTGAAAAGTATTGGCTCTAGATCACAATTTTAGATAGGCCCTTTAACCCAAATACAGTGAGTGGTTTCAAGTATGCAAATCAGTTCAGCTTTTTGGTTTTCATGTTTCAGCATGGCTAGATACTTCTCAAAATCAAGATAATGGCTTTACAGTAACTCATACACAATGTATTCATAGTCTTAATATTCTGAATATCATAGTCTTAGTATTCTGAATGTTTAAGGTTGGATCCACAAACTATTGTTAACATTGCAGTGTTTAAGTGACCCTGCCACCCTTGGATTCCTTCATTTGTTAAATACCAAGTCTTCCTGGGCAGTGAATAAGGAACTTAACTGTAAGAATGTGGTTCCTGAAAGCCTGCACACTGTGGAAAACGACTTCAGCTCGTAAGTAGTATGTAAGAGAGATCACAGACCACAAAGGGGAACATTCGCAGCTACACACATTCTCCTAGTGTGAAGCCTGTAAACTAGATCAGCGCCCCCCCCCCCCCCCCCTTTTTTTTTTCTTTTTTTATGGAAAGGTAGAGAAAGAAAAAACATCAACTCCTACAGCCAAGATACTCACCTGGGATATCATAGAATCACAGAATAGTTTGGCTTGGAAGGGACCTTCAAGGATTATCTAGTTCCAACTCCCCTGCAGTGAGCAGAGACATCTTCAACTAGGTCAAGTTGCTCAAAGCCCTGTTCAACGTGGCCTTGAGTGTTTCAGGGATGGGGCATCTACCATGTCTCTGGGCAACCTGTGCCAGTGTTTCACCACCCCCATTGTAAAAAATTTCTTCCTTCTATCTAGTCTAACTCTACCCTCTCTTAATTTAAAACCATTACTCCTCATCTTGTTGCAATAGGCCCTACTAAAGAGTTTGTTCCGGTCTTTCTTATAAGTCCCCTTTAAGTACTGAAAGGCTGCAATAAGGTCTCCCCAGAGCCTTCTCTTCTCCAAGCTGAACAATCCCAGCTCTCTCAGCCTGTCCTCATAGGAGAGGTGTTCCAGCACTATGATCATTTTTGTGACTCTCCTCTGGACCTGCTCAACAAGTCCATGTTTTTTCTGTGCTGAGGACTCCAGAGCTGGACACAGTACTCCAGGTGGGGTCTCTCCAGAGCTGAGTAGAGGGGCAGAATCACCTCCCTCGGTCTGCTGGCTGCACTTCTTTGATGCAACCCAGGATATGGTTGGCTTTCTGGGCTGTGAGTGCATGTTACTGGCTCATGCCCAGCTTTTCATCCACCAGTACCCCCAAGTCTTTCTCTCCAGGGCTGCTCTCAATCCCTTCATCCCCCAGCCTGTATTGATGCTGGGGGTTGTCCCAACCCAGGTGCTGGACCTTGCACTTGGCCTTGTTGAACCTCATATGAGGTTCACATGGGCCCACTTGCTGAGTTCTTGAGCTTGTCCATGGATGGTGTATTGTCCCTCAGGCCTGTCAACTGTACCATTCAGCTTGGTGTCATCTGCAAATTTTCTTAGGGTGCTCGCGATCCCACTGTCTGTGTCATTGACGAACATGTTAAACAGTACTGGTCCCAGTATGGACCCCTGAGAGACACTACTCATCACTGATCTCCATCTGGACACTGAGCTGTTGACCACTACTCTCTGGATGTAACCATCCAACCGGTTCCTCATCCACCAACAGTCCATCCATCAAATCCATATCTCTCCAATTTAGAGAGAATGATGTTGTGGGGGACCGTGTCAGAGGCCTTACAGAAGTCCAGATAGATGACATCTGTAGCTCTTCCTTTGTCCCCTGATGTATTCACTCCATCGTAGAAGGCCTCTAGGTTGGTCAGACAAGACATGCCCTTGGTGAAGCCATGCTAGCTGTCTTGAATATTATGAAGTCCTGTTTTTCGTTACCTACTCTTCCTCATGGGAGAATCCAGTTCTCCAGGGTCTAGCATGAACAGCCTAATACTTAAACTCCATTGGTATGTATTTCTTAATCCCACCTGGCATAGCTCTTATGTTATTTCCATAACTGTCTAAATAGTCACTAGACTTGCAGTTGACTTCTTTCCTGTATCAACAAAGTTGTAGATTCAGCCTCCTTCAATTCCTCTTCTCACCCTTGTCTTATTTAACACATTTATTGTAATGGAATATAATGTGGCTTAAAGAGTGAAAAAGGAAGACAAAAAAATCATGTCTGATTTTCTGGTACATCTATAAATGAGGCTACAGTTATGTTGGAAATCTAAATTCTTGACCCTATTTGAAAGCAGGTCAGCTGTGCCTGCTTATCTTCAATACAAATACCTGCTTATCTTCAGTACAAATAGCTTTGAGGTAGACTCATTGGATGTCATTGCTGACACTTGCAGGTATGTCGCACACTCTGAAGAGGTTCCCTATGTCTGTATGTTTATGAAGCCTGATCCAGTAAGAGTGTGAGACAAATCCTAGCTGATAGGGATTTCTGACTGAAGCTTGAGGCCAACATAGGATGTGGGTATATGTTAAGTGGGGCTTTGCTGTTTGGCCACATTCATTTGGCTGATCATGGTTGCTGATGAAAACTTCAATGCCCTTGCAATGTGCACGTTGGTGGCATTAGATGGCAGCTGAAAATTTCACCTGAACATAAATTTTAATTACAAAGTAGCAGATAAGTACTTGTAAAGTGAATCTAGCCATTACAGGTTACACTTGATCTGGAGGAGCCAAGAGTGCTTACTGGAAGCTACAGTTCCCAGTCAGGAAGTGCACACAAGAGATGTCTGTAAGAGTGAGACTGCAGCATGCACCAGAGTCTCCTCTGTCCTCATTTGCACGGAAAGGAAAACTGGGCATGGGGCCTAGATGGAAGCTGCAGTGTGCTTCAACAGGTGCCCTGATCATCCCAGGAATTCAGAACATGCCATTGCATGTTGCAGCAGATATGTCTAGATGCAACGCCTTTATATTTTTTTTTTTTTTTTGCATGATGGTATTAGAAAACAAAAAATATTCTTACTAGCATCTTATTGGAGAGACAGAAGATCAATGATCTGTGATATATCTGCAGAAATACGTATTTTCAAAATCATTAGGTTGATTTTATAATAATAAGCTCCTATGAAGAGCTCATTGATTTCTAAAGATTAAGGTCTGGAATTTGTCCTATGGATAGGTGATCTCATTAATTTATAGGTATGTTAACTTGAGCTTTGACATCACCATTTTAATACGAATTGTTGACTTCAATCCAGACAGACCCAGTTTTATCACATGCAGAGCAATCTAACATATAAATGTAAGCTCATTCTTCTTACCGCTTCATTAGTTTTATAGTAATGTATTCCAACAGGGCTTGAAGGTGCATGGTTTCCATGCCTAGATTAGCAGTAGGAGTTTATCTTGTTCTTTTTCTTTCCTGAATGTCTTCATGTAGATCTTGTAATTCAGCTACCCACAGGATGAATGGGTAAACTGTCTGTTTTGTCTCAGGCCAAAGAAAATTTAAAGATCTGCCAGCAGTACTAAAAATCGTGGAAGAGGCTAACTTTTAGACTGTACAAACTGTAACTGTAGAAAGAATTTTCATCAATCTATAGCAATGAAAGTTGTCAGTCTTGGTGTGGAGAGGTTTTGGTTTTAATATTTTAGAGTTTTGCCTTAGCTCTCTGGTAAAAATAACACTGGGCTAAAGGAGTGCATCAGCAGCATGGGATAGAAGAAGATTCATAGTAACCCTTTCAGTTCTTTTGGGGATATGGAACACAACCAAGTAAGTAACACTTAAATTGCTGTAACTGTTATGCCACTGATAAAAATAGGTCCGCAGTCCAGTCTGTGGCATGCGAGGAATCGTTGCTATCATCTGGATAACAGAGAAATTAAGGCTTGAGTCTTTATTTGGACTTGTGAGAAAGTGGCTGGGGGGAATAAGCTAAAACTCCCTAGTCTTTTGCCACTCAGCCCTCATGTCAGTTAATCTTGAAAAAAAAAAAGCACAGTTGTGTCCCACGTTCTCTAGAGCTTACTACAGCAGTTCAACGTAAAATCAACAATAAGTAATATCTGGCTGCTCTTATTACAAGTACTGTAAAGTAATTTAACCAAAAAGGGAATCTGCCCCATAGTCTTTATATATATATTTTAAAAAGCTCCTTGGTTAGAAAACACGTAGATTTAAGAAGAACGCTTGTCAGTGTATGTGTGACATGCTATTTCAGCTTCAGCCATAACAGGATTCCTTTACACCAACATACTTCTTACAGCTATACTTGTGTAAATCTCCCATAACTACATGCATTGCTTTAGAGTGGCTATAGATAAAAGTCTGTAGTCCAATAATCTGTTTAAATTATTGAAGGCTGAGGTTTGTAGATTAAAGGTTATCTAAGGTGATCCTGTTTCTGTCCCATAATGTGTGTGTGTATATCAAATGGTGTATTGAAATTGTTATGTTAGTATGTAATTCCAGTGAATGCTTTTCACACTACATAAAACTCCCTGCAAACCAAGAATGATGAAAGATTTAATTTCAGTTTCAGAGATTTCAACACGAATATTCTTTACAGTTCTGTGACTTTTCTGGGGAAAGGGAATTTACAGTGTTTTTAATGTATAGGTTTTATCTCATTTGTCATGAACCTTTTATGTTTATATGTATAGGTAAATGCTTGTATATACACATTTATGTATATATGTATGAAGGAAAGAAAGAATATTCTCTTAGAGCCTTAGAAATAAATTAATATATGACTGATGTTACTTGTAATTGTAGATTGCAATTTAGACATAAAGGACATGGAACTTGATGAATCTTATGAAAAAATGTCTTCTACCTGGTCTGTTCTTTAAGCAATTGACATAGCTTTAATTAACTATGTAGTCAGGAGGTGTCTTTATATCTGTATTATATAATTTAGTTTCACTTTTACTGGTTATTTCCAATTAGCCATTCTTAATCCAGATCAAATACTGTAACACATTTAATAGATTTTAAGACTTCTGAAGGATAATACGCTTTCTACATTACTACAGAATGACAAATTTCACATGCATTAAGATTACAAATACAGTTATTTTGAATGACAACTTCCAGTCTGGATGCTCTTGGAAATCTTTAAATATAGATGATTTCTGGGTTAGTGGTAGGATAGTCCTCCTTACATTCTTCATTGAACTGACACTTCAGAAAGCCCCTCGACCTTCACTGTTCAGCAGCTTCAGATATACGTTGGCCATCTTTTTAGTTGCGTCAGCTCAACAGGGAGCTCTGTGCTCGAGAAGTGCATGGGCCAAATCCTGCTTGTCGTCTTTTGATAGTTTTATTAGGGTTTAGCAGGGCTATTTGCAAAGTTTGTTGAACAAAGAGTCCTATTTCTCAAAATTTCTCAAACCCATGCTCAAAAATGACATTTCTCTGCATTTGCTTCTTAAAAGTGTGTATTCCTGTGTATATACTGGGGGGGGGGAAAAAAAAAAAAGAATGTTATGCAAGATAGATACTGCATATTAATAAAATATAGTGTTTGATCTAAGTGTTCAGTTATATTTAACCTTAGAATGTACCGTGCTTCAGATTTTAGAACATTCTGCTTGTTTACCTAAGTACTTTGGTTCAGACAATCCCCTGTAAAGCTGCTTAATTTTCAACCATTTTTTTCAAAATGTTAGTATTGCTTACATTGTTTATTATATGATATGAATATATCCTTGTTAATCCACATTTTGAAATTACTGTTCACTGAATTAACAATAGATTATTGTCATGGTAATCAAGCATTCATGTTCATTCATGGGGGAAAAAGAGATTTTATAATAATATAGCCAGAAACACAAAAAAACCTTAGAACAGATGTTATTGCTTTATACAGTGTTGTAGATGGAAAGAGCTTGGTAAGAATTTAGTGTTTTTCTTCTGGTTTTATTGTTCATGTGAGCTTTAATCATAAACAGCTGAATTAAAATGTGATAAAGTTTGTATCTGCTTATATTATTAGAAGCATAGTATGAAATCTGAAATATCAGTGCTCTTACTTAGATTTTGTAATTTGGTTTATTGCTGTTTTTCAGATCCTAAAGAAACAAAAAGAAACATTCCTGTTAATATTACTATCACTGTCATGATAGTTTGCTCTGATTCATTTTTGTTTGATAGAATTTTATAATAGATACTAAACTGTATTCTCTTGAAGGTGCTGTGTGTCCTGTAATGAAAACAGTTGTTCACCATCTCAAACAAATGAACAGAGGCAGTCTTGGTGTTTCAGGTAAATGATTGTGTTAATATGGATATCTAAATTAATTGGCTAGTAGTGGATGTAATCATAATCCGACTGAAGCTGGCTTTAGAACTGAAAGGACAGTACAGAATGCCACCCCCATGCTCCAGAAGCTGTAGTTGTTTTTAAGAAGGTGGGGTTAAGATCAGAACATGTTCTTGAAAAGTGTTGGTTCAAGTTCTGCAGCCATACTAATTTTCGTTGCTTTTCCCAAACATGCTTCATTCTTATCAGTTCAGATGATAAAAGGAAATAGCAAATGCATTTCTCAGATTGCAAAGTCATGTACTGAGTGAATTTTGCACTGATAGTTTCTCTGTCAATAAAGTGAATATTGAGAGTTTCTCTGACTTAAAGTACTGGTTATCAAAATAGCTTGTCAGCCTGTACTCTAGAAAGTCACCAAGCATGCTAAAGTCAGTATTTACCTCCATTTTTTAGATTCCATTAAACTAAAATCATTGTATCCTATTTCATAGGGTTTGATCTGGCAGAAAGCTTTTCTTTGAGGCAAACAACTTGTGGAGGGGAAAAAATCTGTTTTAAACTGGGAAGCGCACCTCTCGTCAGAGACACAAAGTAAGTAAGATACTACTTTCATCCTGTCTTTAAAAGGCAGAGCTCAGACTAAATGCAACTAACAAACTGAAACACTGAGCCATGTATCTAAAGGATGCCACAGAAAGACAAGTATGTCTGTTTTCAGGCATTTTCATCTGTAACAGTTTTTTCTTCAGGAAACATTTTGATTCAAGTGTGTGTTTCTTCTGGAATCTGGCAGTATCTAGGTAGAAAGTTAATTGTGAATACATTTTTCTAAAATCATGATTCTGCTACTGAAAGCTCTACTGTTTATACATAAATATTTATAAAATGAAGGAAACAAAAAACTTTCATGGTATGACAAGAAGTGTTATAGTAATCTTCCCTTGGTGAAGTTGGCTTTCCTCTTTCTCATTGCTGCAGTCAGGATTAAAAAGAGAGAGTCACCATTTCCTTAAACACTATTTTCATGATTTTTTTTTTTTTTTTCCAGTGGAATTGGCAGCTTGCCTTTGGGCAGCAACAGAATCGTGGATACTCAGCGTAGAAACTAGAAAGCATCCTATTCTGACACAGGGTGGGATGAAAGGCAGAGACTGTATCAAAAATCAAAAGGGAGGTGAAAGAGAGTAAGGCACAATGGGATTGTATGGACTTCAGTTTGCACAGGGACAAGGAAATGGCAAGAAGCAGTTAGGAATGTAGTTTCAAGTTCCCCATGCTCAGTGGAGAGAGAGAGAATCATCTCAGAGCTTCTTGGTTGAGATGTGCTCCAAGTCATGGGACTGTGGTTTCTGTACAGCATGTTCCTGTGATGATGAGGGAAGCAACTGTACTCCCGTGTCTTCAGGTTGGGTATTCTCTGTTGCAAGAGGGCTGGCTCCAGCTTGCCTAGGAAAGAATACACCCAGCCCTTGGACTTCCCCTTGCTTGGATCCTGGGCAGAGCAAAGAGGGGCTGTGGGTAGTGTGAGCCAGGGGAGAGGGACAAGAGAGGAATCGGAGGCACCCAGACACAAAACAAAGTGATCTTTGAGAGAGGAGAATGAGTGAAGAAATAGGACCTAAATATTCTAGATTACTAGATAGATTCTAGTTTTTCTGAGGTATTAAATACTGTAAATGCTAAATTTTTATGCTTGTGTAGTTCTACAAAGTTAAAGTAATTGCTATATTTTTTTAAATACCTTGGACATTAGCTATTGAAGGAAAAATGACTAGATAAAATTACTTGACACAGACTGCCCTAATTTTAGTAGGTCCTTCCCAGTATTATCAAGATTGTCTTTAGAATAGGAACAGGTAAAATTAGGTACCACCTATACATGTCTTTATTAAAAATATTTTGAAGGTTTGTCAGTAAGAAAACTTTTTTTTTAATCCATTATTCATTTTTCAGGTTTTACAGATTTTTTTTTTTTTCCGGTGGATGGGAATTTGAGGAAAACATGAGACTATAGAAGAGCAGACAATCAAGGCAATAACAAAAAATGTGGGGTAATTTTCCTTTAGGAATAAGAAGCTAAGTAGTGCTTTGTGTGCATATTGCAAACGGACTTACTTTATTCTGAAACTGTGAGAAAATCAATGGCAAAAACGGACTGAGAAGAACCAGAAATTGGAAAAGGGCGAATTACTTAAAATTTATATTACTTTGAGGGAAAATTCATTATTTGAAAGGATTGATTTCTAAGAATTTGATGGTTTTGGAGGGGTTCTCACAGGTGATGTTGAGGTTGAAAAATGTAAAGCTTTTTCCCTAGCTTTTTTTAGTAGGCCTGAACACTAATGTCTGTGTTTTATTTTCTTCTTTTAAAAATGGTTTATTAGTGAAGGCAGTGAAAATAGGGGATTCACGTCATGGCTGATAGCTGTGGCTTAGCAAAGCCTTAACTCTTAGCAGTTGCAAGGAGAATACTCGAGAAAGACAAAATACTTTTTTTTTTTTTTTTCCTTTATGGAGTGAGAGAGCAATCTAATAGATTTTTTTCTATATTTTATCTGTTCAGCTCTTTGGAGGGCGGATGACTCTTTGAGACAAAAATGGCTAGTTTGTCGTAATTTTCAGTGTAACTTCATCAGGGGATAAAGAATTTCAGTAAAGGGTAAACCTGGAAGGCAGGTGGTTTGGCTTTAATGGTCTCTTGTTTCTCACATTCCTCTCCCTCTCTGTTGTTTTCTTCTGTGTATCCTCATTAAAGAAAACTAAAGAGAAAATGTTCCAGTTTCCCCTAAAAATATATGTATCTAATGGATGAAGACTTTAGCTGGGTGATGCAACTGAGGTGATTATTAATAGAATGTGTAACAGTGCTAATGTATGAGTATAGTTAGGCTGAAAATGAGTATCACCTTATTGATGCTAATAAGGTACAAGATAAGCTTTTCAGTCAGCTTGTTGTGGAAATAAATAGTACCTCTTACATATATCTTCCTGAATAAAAAAAGGTTGAAAGTATTTTCAATAACATTCAAGCATTGAAGAATTTCCACTAAATCAAGTTCTTTATGGCAATAGTCTTGCTCATGCTTTTTAATCTTTCTTCAGAGAAATGCATGTCATAATTAAGAACAGAATTTACTTTTTTTATTCAATATGTTGAATATATAATAGCTTTCTGTTGTTGGGATAACGCTTCAGGCAAGATTTTTAAAAATCATTAAAAATATCATTTTTGATACTCTTCCAAACTTCTGAGCTGTTTTTTTAAAAATAAGGGAAGAGGGCAGTCAGCAGCACAAAGTCAGGTTTTGACATGGTAGGGTTACAATGAAGGATAGTCAGGAACTCAGATATCTGTTCATCATAACCTTATAATTTGCTTTATCTCAGTTATCCATGTACAATACCTTGTAATTGATTATTTCTATTTAAAACTCCTTTTACGTTATGTCAGACTCTGTGATTGCAGACCCCTTGCGTTATTGGATGCACAAGGGTTTTTAGGATCTTTCTGCCTCAGAAAATATTTTGGTAGACGTGGTGTGCAGTAAGCAGAACAGTGTTTGTTATCCATCCTGCAGGAAACTGAGAGTATCTGATTAAGCTGACTAGCAAGTATCAAGTAACTTGGCACATCTCCTCTTGCATTTCATTCATTCAGTTGTAGTGTGGGTAATAGAAAGCTATGCTGTGCCATTTTTCTTGTGTGATGCCATTTTGGTTTTTTTCAATGGACCTGGAGTAGTGTTGCACCTATTTATATGTTGTAAATAATTTACAATGCAGTGTCAGCTTGGGAAATCAATTATGTCTATTTATGTTGGGTTTTGGCTATCTCTCTCTATCTTTTTTTGTGAGGGAGTTCTGTATGTATGTTGTCTTGTGATAGGAGATGGATATCTTTTCTTATGCTCCATGTAAATTATTATTAAATATTAATTCTAATAATATTTTAAGGATTAAAGGATGATTTTTAAATTAAAGTACTGTGAGTTACTTACTGCAATTCTTATCCTGCTTTGTCTTAGTCTTAGCAGTGGAACTGGCTGTTCCCTGGACACCCAGCCTCACGAGCTGGGAGATGGGGAGGGGAAGCAGAATGAGGTCAGCACAATTAAAGAGGAAGTGGTCAGAGACCTGCTACACCACTTGGATGCACACAAGTCTGTGGGACCGGATGGGTTACACCCAAGGGTGCTGAAAGAGTTGGCAGATGTGCTCGCCAAGCCGCTTTCCACGATTTACCTGAAGTCATGGCTAACTGGGGAGGTCCCATTGGACTGGAGGGTAGCAAATGTAACACTCATCTACAAGAAAGGCAGAAAGGATGATCCAGTAAACTATAGACCTGTCAGTGTGACCTCGGTGCCAGGGAAGGTCATGGAGCAGATCATCTCAAGTGCCATTAAAAGTCATATAATGGACAGCCACGGGATCAGGCCTAGTCAGCATGGGTTTATGAAAGGCAGGTCCTGCCTGACAAACCTGATCTCCTTCTATGACAAGATGACTCGACTGTTGGATGAGGGAAAGCTGTCGGTATTATCTACCCGGATTTTCAAAAAGCATTTGACACAGTTCCCCATAGAATTCTCATAGAAAAACTGGCTGCCCATGGCCTGGATGAGCGAACGGTCTGATGGATCAAGCACTGGCTGGATGGACGGTCCCAGAGAGTGGTGGTCAATGGAGTTAAATCCAGCTGGCGACCGGTCACAAGTGGTGTTCCTCAGGGCTCAGTGTTGAGACCATTTCTGTTCAATGTCTTTATTGATGATCTTGATAAGGACATAGAGTGTATCATCAGTAAGTTCGCAGATGACACCAAGTTAAGCGGGAGTGTCGATCTGCATGAGGATAGGGAGGCACTACAGAGAGACTTGGATAGATTGGATTGGTGGGCCAATGTTAACGGGATGAGGTTCAAGAAGGCCAATTGCCAGGTCCTGCACTTGGGCCACAACAACCCCATGCATCACTACAGGCTTGGGGAGGTGTGGCTGGAGAGCTGTCTGGAAGAGAAGGATCTGGGGGTTCTAATTGACAAACAGCTGAACATGAGCCGGCAGTGTGCCCAGGTGGCCAAGAAAGCCAATGGCATCCTGGCTTGTATTAGAAATAGTGTGACCAGCAGAAGTAGGGAGGTGACAGTCCCCCTGTACTCTGCACTGGTGAGGCCACACCTGGAGTATTGTGTCCAGTTTTGGGCACCTCAATACGAGAGAGATATCGAGGTGCTGGAGCAAGTGCAGAGGAGGGCAACGAAGGTGGTGAAGGGCCTGGAGAATAAATCCTATGAGGAGCGATTGAAGGAACTGGGACTGTTCAGTTTGAGGAGGAGAAGGGTAAAGGGAGACGTCATCACTCTCTACAACTACCTGAAAGGACATTGTAGAGAAAGGACATTGGTGCTTCTCACAGGTAATTAGCAATAGAACAAGAGGGAATGGCTTTCAACTGCAACAGGAGAGGTTTAGACTTGACATTAGGAAAAAATTTTTCACAGAAAGAGTGGTCAGACATTGAAATAGGCTGCCCAGGGAGGTGGTGGAGTCACCATCCCTGGATGTGTTTAAGGGTCATTTGGATGAGATGTTGGGGGATATGGTGTAGGGGAGAACTTTGTAGAGTAGGGCTGATGGTTGGACTCGATGATCCCAAGGGTCTTTTCCAACCTGAATGATTTTGTGATTCTGTGGACATTAATAGAAGTTATTCCTGAGTAAAGTAGTATAACTGAGCCTTTGAATCCTGAAGAAATTCACAGTAAAATATTGTTATGCAGACAATCTAATTATATAGTCATAATAATAGTAATTGTATAATGTTTTAATTTTATTTCAATAATTATATTATGGAGTCATATTTTGTTCTCTAGAGTTTAACACATACAGCCTATGCAGTGTATTCCAGTTTGGCGCACAGCTTGCTGACACAAGAGGCATAGGGCTCTGTGCTGATAACAACTCCTTTAGATGTGCCAGCAGTGTTCAGTACTTCTGGACATGAAGCCTTTTTGGCTAATCTTTGTTCTATAGTTGCCTTAGAGTAAATAGTACTATGATGAAACAATTTTACTATCCTGCTCTAAAGATGCATCAGATGTCAGTTGTTCCTCATTCTCACGTTTCTGGGTTGCTGGTGGGCCATTTTTTGCTCCTCTGACAGTGCCAATAAAGAAGATAGTAAGTTGATTTCGGCAGAGTTTCAGAATGTTTTTGAAATGGATGTTTATGATTAGCAAATCTTAATGGCACAGTCATGGCTTTCTTATTTTGTAGTTTGTTTGGCTTGACAAACCATATTAATTTACTGAGGACATTACTGTAGCTGGCTGTTAAATAAGCTCAGAGTTACAGCAGTTGGGATTACTCACGACTTTTTTAGGAATTCTTCCCCTTTTGGTGTAAGATACTGCAAAAGAGCTTGGATTTTGACTGTATTTGGACTACTGAGCTCCATCAGCAATGTTGTCACTCACTGCTGCCAGAAGAGCTGTGGCTGTGGCTTGGGCCATATTTCAGAGAAAATGTTTCATCTCCTTGTGATGTCTAGTTACTGGATGCAGAAATACTGTTCCCACTACTGCCAATATATTCCAGGCTGGAGAATTCTTTCTGCTAAAACCAGAAATCAATGATGAAAGAATATTTATATGGGGTTTTTGTTTGTTTTTAATGCTGACCTTTTTAATCTCAAAAACCACGTAGGGAATTGTATTTCCTAGAGCACAGCTGATATCAAGCAAGGCAGTTTCTGTGCTCACTGTTAGAAGTCTTTTCATAGCTAGCATAGCTAGCACTTTGCTCCCCAAAGGCACCTAGCTCTGGGTGGCTTTGCAGCCATTTACTTCGCTGTATGTTCTCTGGTTGTATCTCCTGAGTCTTCTTTCTTCACCAAATAAATACCATGTTCCTTGCATATGACTTCAGCTGTCAGCGAATGTCCACATGGGTATGATTTTTGATTAGTTTTGCACATGGCATGTGTTTTGGGCAGTGGAGTCAGGTTCAGCAGTCATCTTGAAAAATATTATTAAGATATATATTCAGAAGTAGTATACCTATTTCTTAAATACAGTATTGAATAGATAGATGTGAAATTCACCAGTTTCCAAAAGATTTCACTGAAAACTTTTAAAACATCTGCTGAAAATGGCAATGAGGTGCCACCCCTGTTTGGAGGCAGTAGTTACAGTTCTGCTAATCAGCTTTTATCTGTGCTTACACGAAGTCCTGCTAGCCTTTGGTCTATTAAAATGTTAGATAGTTTTGTAAGAAATCACCTCTCCCTTCCTATATTGTGTATTTATTTGAGGTCATTTGAGCTGTTGGAGCCAACAGTGTGCTAAGACTGAAATGTCTGGTATTTTAGTTGCAGGGTATTTTCAAGAAAAGGGCCTTGTCTATGGAATTTGCTTCCTGAGTATGGGAGCCTGAATTTAGTACAAATCCTGATGCTTTCTACAGGTCTTTCAAAGTAGTGGATCAGAAGCTGCAGTGATACAATCTCTCTTTTTCCGATTCTGGTTGAAAGGTACTGCAATTGTGTACTTTGTGTTTATTTCCAGAAATTTGAAAATGTACTGCATTTTATAAATTGAAGGATAATACAGGGATTACTGTTGAAAGAGCAGATTGGAGCTGTACCTACCATGTAAATACCAATTTTGTTTCATAACTAAGGAGAAAACTGGGGCCTCTTACCATGAAAAATGTTAGGACAATGCTTCATTTAAAGAATGAATTTGAATATCTTTTTCTGCATATTTGGGCTTGTTTCTACCTGACCATTTACAAGAAATACACCAAAATATTTTAATAAAATTTAAAATTCAGTCATTAGTGGATTTTAATTGCTATATTGGGCTTGAATTGTCCTATAATTTAACATGCAATTTACTATGCGGAAAGAATTAGGAAAGAATAGTAATGACAGAGAGGTGGCAGAGGGGAAGAGTTTATATAAAAATGTACAGTACTTACATTGAAAGCAGACTGTGAGGAAACGCAGAGCAGGAAAACTATTTTAATTATGCCACTAACTGTAGCAAATTTGAATTCTTTGATCTGTAGTCTGTTCCCCCAACGGTAGAGCACTTAGTGTGGCAGCGTCGTACCAGCTGAATTGGGAAGACAATGTTGGATGAAGCAGACTGTTTCTGTTCCTTTTTTTTCCTCAGTAGTGTTGTTCTTGCCATAAAGCATTTGCAGATAAAGGGAAGGAACTTTTGGGAGATGTGTACTTTAAGGGCACTGGTCCACAATCAGAGTGTGCAGGAGACCAGCAGTGTTTGTGTGGATTCCCCCTGTGCCTCAGGGTTCAGGATGAAACTTAAGGCAGGCAATACGCAAATCATGGAAAAACTGGGTGAACAAATAGTAAAGGCAGTCTACTCGCCTTACTTGAAAAGATTTCCTTAATTTGAAATACAGGTACTTCAGTTCAGATTAGTGTTATTTTTTCCTGCTGCCTCTGTTTTAAGGGAGAAATCTGTCCAGCCAAGACTATTATTTGGAAGAAAATAATATTAGGAGTTCACCTTCACAGCACTCCTCTACAGCTTTCAGCCTCATCCCCCTTCTTCCACATCGGCATCAGCCTCTTTGGTGAGCGAGGCCAGCAGCTGATCCCGGTGGCAGTGTGTGATCTCCTGCAGTCACAGTGTGGAAGTAGCAAGAATGCACTGCTGGGGTGGGGGACAGCCTGCTGTTAGCTTAAGCGAACCCTGAAATGGCACCTTCAGTTTAATGGTTTAACCTGCCCTGTGGAAAACAATTAAGCTGTTCTGATTAAAACAATGGCATCTGCAATATCTAAGCAATTTCATTTTTGCTATATACTACTATATAGAATTTGGTTTTATTTTCATCCAGTATGTATGCCAAAAGCATTTTTCAGTTTTCTTGTTGGATGAAATAGAAAAACTTAAAACATATACTGTCATAGATACCGCAATTGCTAAACAAAGTTATTGTGTTACTGGATTTCTAGATTCAGCACAAGCAGTTAAACTGCACGCTTCCCTATGGCCCTTGTTCAAAATATTGGACACAGATTGTACCATAGGTTGTTCAGTTTACCGGTGTGTTAGCTGAAGAGATCCTTAAGTGGTGCCGGACTGTGGGGAACTTTCATAAAAGTTTATACGTCTCTTGCTCCCTGCCAAACATGCTGACTTTTAAAATATCTGTAACGTTGTCTTGGTTTTTCTTGGCCATCTTTTTTTAAGATAATGTCCCCCAAAAGTAAGTACAAGATAGTACCATAAATCAATAAGCAGGATACGGATCTAAGTCTGTAACAAGACCTCTATTTGATAAAAACACTAGACAGCATAGTCTTAGAACAAAAATACAGTTGCAAAATTAATACAGTTGAAATTTCTTAGAAATCCAGAGTAAAAATGGGTATATACAGGAATGCTATATGCAACCACACAGAATTCAATGAAATGTACTGGATATAATGTATGCAGCTGAGGATAGACTGTAGCCCCCATATGTTGTAGTATAAAATTAGAGATTGAAAGATCATTTATCAGTTTTGCTGATTGTGCTGAGAGGATTCAAGTGTCTTTGTAAAATGCATATTATTTCTCCAGCTGAAGCAGTGGTGTCATGTGCTTCAGAAGTCATTTATCAGCAGAGTGGAAAAAAAAACCCTGTAATAAATCAGATTTAATTTTTTTTTTGGCTTTACTGATTTAAGACTTTGTGAAATGTAGTTTGCATTAGCTATACTGTAAGGCGTTTCTCCTCTTAAAGTTGTACCTACAAAAAGATGTTCGTGCTGATACATCTGTGTCTACACTGGGACTTTGTTGTTTAAAGATGTCATAGAGATTCATTCCCTTCCCCCACCTTGCCTCTGAGTTTTTAGTTTTTCTATCTAAAAATAGTTCATGGGCTCTCTCACAGTGAAACTGCCTGGTGCTTTTTTCATTACACTGATTTTCATTTATTGTCGGTTGTGAAAGATTTTTGGCCTCTAGCATTTCTCTGTAGGCTTAGCTCTTTGCAGTTTATCATCATGCCATGAAACATTTTTATTTATTGAGATAAATTGCCAAATTTTTTAAAATACTTTTTAATTTTGCATCAACAGTGCAATCCATGCCCTGGATTTTTCACTTGGAGGTCTGGGTATCAACTTGATTTCAGTCATAAGTGTACAGAGTTTGCTGATGGCAGCCTTGTCTCAAGTGAATTTTTGTCATGTCACAAACTCAATTCAAAACTTGGAATGATTTAATAAACTTCAACATGAACAACAGTCTGTCATCTATAGAAACTAAGTCCTGATATACAGATATTGGTGTATCAACAGAACCATGTGCAAGAGATCATGTTATTTTTGGATTTAGTCAATGTAACCAGTTGCAGAATCTCAGAATTCTATTAAAAAAAAATCCTAAAAATACTCTGGGATTGAGCATGGCAATACAGGCCTTGAATAATTCGTTCATAGTTCCTAATACGGCAATAGGCTTTTAATTGTCATATGAAAAGGCGTGTATCTTTTATTTTAGGGATTAGGCCACTGCTTATTTCTACACCTGTATTGGCAATGTTAATGTTGAAGTCCTTGATAAACTTTGATTTATCTCTTTTACTCAGTTTTCTCTGTGAACTCTGCTGAGAGTTTAGTAGGAAACGTGTATGTTCATAATCTGTAGTGAGCAGTGTTGATTACTCAAATACTGTTGAATGCATAGGAACATGAGATTTGCTTTGGACCATACCTGAGGAATAACAACACAGCATCATCAAGGTGCTGTGACTCCATGCACCTGTTTTTTTTATCTTACTGGATCTGTCTCTAAGTGAGCAGTTCAGAATGCTAGATGACTGCCAATTTAAATTAATCTGTGAAACCAAACAAAAAAGGTAATAGTATTCACCAGGAGCACATGCAATAACAGGAACTGTTTGCCGAGGCTTGGGAGGAAGAAGTACACTTCCAGCTCCAATTCTTGCATCAGGACCCTCCACGCTGGATGTGCTTACTCTGAAGTACAGAACGTGCTATTGCAGCATTAATTATTGCCATTGCTCAGTATTAACATCTAGCAGCTGACTTGTACAGAATTAGTAGATAATGCTCACTCATTTTAAAGGTAAAGGTGTTACTTGAAAATGAGGTGTTTGGGGATGGGAGTCTCCTAGTGCAGGAGGCTTGTTTTTTTAAAAGGTCTGTGAAATTAAGTCACTGAGAATTGAGAATGTTTAACATAGGATGTTTCATTCCTATATGAACTGTGGATAATATGTGATAAAGATAGTAAGAATAATCATATGGACAGAGACATTGGAAGAAAATGTACCACAAAAAGACCGAACGTAGAAAATAAGTTGTAGTGGTAGTTCAGTAATGAAACTGTATATGATGACTTGAATGTCTGAAAATGTCAGATGCAAGAAAGGCCATCAGACACCTGTGTTTACTCAAAAATAAGCATAGACTTTTGAAACGCTTTTTTTTTTTTTTATAGGTTACTTTCCTTTCTGCAGGACTTTCTTTAAATTTAGGAAGTGATAAATGATTGTATTACTGTTAGTATGTGGAGACAGATACGCTATGCTACTAGGAAATTACATAAGCTTAAGATTGGTTTGTTATGAAAGTGTTAGGAGCACTAAAAAAACACTTTGTGATTCAAGATAGCTGGTATGATTTCATGGAAAGGAAAGTCATGACTCATTAACTGGTTAGAGTTCTTGAAAGACTGAAGAGTTTAACACAGCCTTGCTTCATTGCTCTCTTTAAGGACCAGTTAACACTACTAATATGAATCCATATTATGCCCAAGATAACATTTTTTTTTTACAGCATCCTAACTTTTGTTATTGCAATTAAATGTCATCTCTTTAAACAGCTTAAGTTGGATTGATTTTGTTGTCATACACAAGTAAATGTGTACTGCTATCCAGCTGGCTCTAGGTGCCCAGCTGCCCGAGTTGGACCAGGTGATCTCCAGAGGTCTGTTCCAGCCTCAACCATTCTGGGATTCTGGGATTCTGTTATAGACTATACTCTTAACAAATAGATTCCTATAATATTGGATACTTAATTCCATTGTCAATGAATTTAGAGGGTAAGAGCAAATTCATCAGAATGCTAGTTTTGTCATAGGGTGGTGAGGGAACAAAGTATTTCCTTTTTAGAACTTCCAAAACATTTCTTGCATCTCATTGTATGCTTAAATCTTACAGTTTTATACAATGCAAAATATTGGTGATATTAGTGATACTTTCTTTACTGTCATAACTCTTTGCACTTCATCTACTAGCCTGAGGTTTGTAGTAGGTAATACCATGTTCTTAGAATTTTCATCAGCAGTAAAGATTTTGGTCTCAGCCTTACTGTTGAAAAATAAGGTCATTGTTCATTCTAGTTCTGCTACTTTCATGTAGAAGTTACATAGATGATTCAACCGCAAATTTTTATAGTTGTATAGAATTGTTTTAGTGCAAAGTTTTTTGTACTGGGGAGCCCTCACTGTTTTGAGAAAAGTTTGTAAATTCCCAGCATATCAAGCGTCCTTGTTTGTATATAAGGCATCTGGCCAGTTTCCACAGCCTGAGAAGGATTCCCAGTAATATTCTGTGTTCTTTCAAGTTGGGTTTGGTGGGTTCTTTTGATGTGAAGTTTAGGTAAAATCTAAGTAAAATGTTCATTGACTTACCTGAAGCTACCACTACTTGAAGCCTCCTTTCCACACCTCTGTCTTGGGCCTAATGCAAGACCCCCATCTCTCTTTCCAAGCTTTTTTTGGTTTCTCTCCTAGCTCTTTAAAGGGAATACCTGGCTGTTTCCCAGCTGGGTCTGATAGTAACAGAGTTAGCAAGTCACAGGTCCTTGGCCCATCATGTTAAACATAGTTATGACTTGGCAGATAGCAATGCAGTGTTGGTATTTTTGAGCTTGATATATTTTAACCCCATTTAATCTGTAATTTACAAAAAAATCTCGTTATTACAGGAAGTGTGAGAGATGCAGGCTAAGGTGTATGGACTTTTTTTTTTTTTTTAAACTTAATTTTAGTTAGACAACTCATTTCTAAGTCCTGAGACTTCAGAAAAGTAATAATTTTCAGTTTCTGAAAATGCTATTAAGTCTTTTTATGTGATGCAAATGAATTTTTCGATCTTTTCCATATTCATTCACATAGAACCCATGAATGTTAACAGTTTTTGCAAACTGTAAAAGAGCACTTTATTTATCTAATTATCCTTCAAATTGTAAGCAGAACACCAGACTTAAATATTCATAGACTAGTTATGCTGCGTGTAGGGGGTGTTAAAGCAAAAGCATGTTCTCTCTCTGTAGCTTCACTCTTGCAGCTGACAGAGCTACTTATTTCAGGTCAGACCCTGATATCTGGTATCATTAACCTTCTTTCCTACTCCGGTCTCTTCTGTTGGTAACTTAATCTTTACCACTTACACCTTCTTTTTTGGGGGGGATCAGCTGGAACCATGATGGGTAGATATATCCATCTATAACAGTGTTGTAGGCTGTAGTACTTTCGATGTTGCCTGTGCTTTTTTTCTCAAGCTTTTTTCCTTGGCTTGGCCTGCTTGTGACTTTAGCCTGGAATTAATTTATTTATAGGCAGTCCTGCATGCTGAAGGGGAGGAGGCTAGTTATCCAGGTGATTATTTGAGGAGGTGAGGAAAAACGCATCCCTTAGTTTGGTTCAGCTGTACTCCATGCAGCAGTTCCTTCCAGCTCTCCCTTTCCACTGCTAGCCATGCTCTTAAGTTCACTGTGAGCACTCAGCATTTTCATAAGAGGAATGCTGGCCTGCAAGATAGTTTGCCTTTTACCATCAGCCAGGGTTGTCTAGGACCTGGCAGAATGAGCCAGGGAAGGAAAGGGGCAGCCTGTGCTAAGTATAATCAACAGTTCACTTCACTAGCATTTGTTCCATTGACTCATTGTAAAAAGCTACCAAAATCTTGGAGTGAGGGTGAGGGGAGACTAAACAGGAAGAAATCGAGGGTTCTAAGGAGACAATACATTTAGGCTGAGTAGCACAATGTCATCCAGAAATACAGAAGGTAGCTCTCACAAGACCAGCGTGAGAAGTAGGAGTGTGCAAGTCTCTCAGCATGCAGCTCTGCTAGAGTTGACTTAGCCCTCCTGTGTACCAAACTAAAAAGATCATTCTGTTTCTGGAATCAGCTAGCATCTCTAGATACCGTACAAATGTCTGTATAGTGCTGGTAAATTGGCTGTAAAAACCTCCAAGGAGAGATGGATGCTTAGATTTCTTCCTCCTTTAGAAAAGATATGCATATATAGGCCAAGAAAAAAGAAATATCATTCCTTATTTCCTCCCTCCTTTCCAAGTATGAAGAGCATCGTCTGTCTTCAGACTGAATGATCATCGTCTCCAATAGACAAATCCTCTATTGTAGTCTGCATTTTCTTTGCTTTTCCAGACAACAGCAACCACTGACATCTACAAATAATTAGCACTGTACCATAGATCTTGCTTCAGGGTAGGAAGCATGTGAAAATGCATGCAGAGCAATTTTTGCTGCCAGTTGACTTTCAGAGGTTACTGTAATTATTTTTCCTCTAACGTCTTCAGAGGGTTTCTTGATCAGCCAAATAACTCCATTCCACTGTAGATAATCATATTTAGCATAAGAATTTAATATCTCATTGACTTCAGAGACTGCCAAATAACAGACTAATAACTAGACCTGTTCTCTTTGTTCCATTTCTGGGAGCAAACTAGGAGGACCTAGTGAGTTATAGAGCTGCTCATAAAATGTCTAAATAAAGACATGGGTAGATGTTAAAAGAAGTATGTAAAGTTCCTGTAAAAGTATTTAAGTTCACATCCTCTTGTCTTGATGGTGCCACACTTGAAAAAAAGAGTAGCACAATTGGATTTTAGAACATTTAGCACAGCAAAATGGCCTTGAGAGATTATGTAAACATGCCAAAAAGCTTGATACAATTCTTGAATGACTTGAAGACAACTTAAATATCTTCCATTCTTTTAAGCACATTAGCTTAGGAGACAACCACTGAAGAAACAGACAGATCATTAAACTTCTCTGGATTCTGCCATTAATATCCAAAGAGAAAATTTTGTTCAGTTTTTGTGGATTTCTTGTGAGGAATGTGTCAGACCCTGAATAAGTTTCCTTACAGAAGCAATCGATTTACTAGTGTGGCTCTGAGTAAGGAAGAGCACTGAAGATTTCTGGGACGTTCATGCTGGAGAATAAAACCATGTTTGTATGTGTTCAGGGGGGTTTCATTCCCTGCAGTGAATCACAGGAGTAGAAACCTGTTAGGAAAATGGGGATGGCGGGTGCACGTGTGTGTTATTCTACATTGAGCTATAGAAAGGAAAGGAGAATGAGGTATACATCTAGGAAGAGCATGATTCCTGACAGGAGATGATGAGAGTTGAAAAAAGATAGTTTTCTTTTGAATTCTTTTTATATTTCCAGTGTAGCTATGATAGGAAGATGGATACTAGTAGTGGAAGGACCTTTTCCTAACTGACATTTTTTAATTTAGATATATGAGCAGATTTAGCATCCATGGAATGTGGAGAAATGCTCAGTGAAATGGCACTTGGTGTGAGAAACATCACTGTATTCACAAGACTCTAAAACCAGTAGACTCAATGCGACTTTTTATTGTAATGTCCATGTGAGGAGGAGCACATGGAACTGAAGGTATCCATTACTGATGTATCAGTATCTGCTACAGAGGTGTTACCTGTCTGCCACAGCTACTGAAAATATATATGAGAAGAATCAGATTGAAAAAAAAGACTGAGGCAAGAGAGGCTGGTTTTGGTCACTTTCTGCCAGCAGTGTTAGAAAGTCTCTGCATGCTTCTCAGTCAGAAAGTGGTACCAACACATGGAAAACCACCGATCTGGTTTGAGCAGCATGAGGCAGAGGGACACCAGAAAGTGTCATGTAATTGCATGACTAGGAGAAAGTAGATGCAGAGGAAATGTTTTTACCCTTTGTGGAAGAACTAGAGTTCCACATTTTTCTCATCTGTGTTCCCCGTCTCTCAGACTCTGAGAACAGTATGTTTACTTGTTCTCTGGCCATCTCCGAAGGAAAAGAAACATTCTGACTGCAAGACCTGTATTTAGTGTAAGACCTGAGTGTATCATATAGACTGACTTCAGTCTTTCTGAATCACAGGTGACCATGCATTAGATGTTGAGCTCAATAGTGTCTGAAGGAACATCTCAATGCCTGTATACTGTAAAAGCCACCCAAACCTTTCTAGTACCCTATATGTTTCCTTTACTTGCTTAGTACATAAAAAGGCAGCTTAGTAGTATATCCATTGTCTGGGGTCACTCTTGCATTGTGTTTTCTTGAGTCTATACCAGTGCAAGTGCAGGAGGATCCTTTGGAGTATGAGATCACTTTGAGTAAAGTTTTAGCTTGCTGAGGTGGTCATGCTCTGGCTTTCTCCTCTTCCCTGACACATGTTCCTTCACATGGTGGTATGGCTGTCATTCTTTGCCACCCCATGTGCCTCTGTGTGGAAAGATGCTTACTACTGATTAGGGCAGCTTGATTTACTGTGCAACATTCAGGGTAAGGTGTGATAGTTTGGAAGGGGAAACATGCTGTTTGAATATAGCATTTTATAATGTGGTACTCTTGCTGGTTTCTGAACCTGTTTTGTCATCTTTTTACAGTTTAAAATATATTCATTATTAAAAGGAGAGAAAAAAAATGACTGTGTGCTCAAATAACACATTCTTGCTTTTGGTAGCCTATGGTCTTTGTTAGGGTTATTTTTATTTTTCAGGTACAAGGAAAGTTCACTGATTAACCTGAGACCTATTTGGTTCATAAAACAAATATCCTAGTTGAGCAAGGGAAGTGTATAACTGTATCAGAAGTGCTGAAAGTTGCCTTACACAAGAAAAGACTCCAAAAGCCTAAACATTGACCTGAATTTTCTCAAAACTTTATCAGGCAGCAGAATTCTGTTTAAGAAAATGAGAAGAAACACTGTTGCATTTTCAGTGTCCTTTATTATATGTTACTACTTTTAAGTCTGGTGTTCTTATTGCTGCTGATTTTTTTTTTTTTTCCCAGAAAAGTTAAAATGCACAGAAATTGGCCAAACTTAGAAAGTAGACAGTTTTGTTAGCCTGACCTCTTTAAAATAGATGGCAGACTGGCCTTTGACTTCATTAAGGCCAGGAGTTCACCAATAATTCCTGTAAATAATAAGAGTACTGGTGGAAACTCTAGGGGAAAAGTACTCTGTGAAGGTGTAACAGTTTTGGTATTTCTATTTCTCTTTCAAACCAATCTCTTTTTAAATGTCCTTTAAAATTTTGATAACAATAACATTGACTTTTATTTTTAAAAAAAATTCTAAACCACCTGTATATTAGAAGTGACAGCTAATCTATACTTATTCAGTAAATGAAAGCAGAGGCACACTGAAGTATATGAAATATTAGGTAAATCCGTTTTCTCAGTGTTAAAATAATTTGCAGCTTTGCTTTCAGTGGCACATTTTCTGAGTGGGTTGAGCTCTCCCTAGGTAATTAATAACTCTTAAGCTGTCTGAATAGTTTCCCTTGAGTTGCATCATATAATGTGTCATATGAAAACAACTTGAGGCCTACTGTAACATGAAACTGTATAGTGCATCTTAATGTGATTTGAGGAAGATGGATGGGAAGGAAATTATTTCTTATTCTGAGTAACAAACAGCTGTTCTTTTATTTGAAAAGAATTTAAAATACCCTTTATAGACAGAGATTGGTAGATTGTTTGTTAGATATTTCCCCTTCTCCCATTGTACCCGCCAAGTTAGGCAAAAACTGAGAATCAAAAATACAATATTTTGATGTAGAAATATTGAGAATAATGTGGAGATTTTTTGTATTTGGTCACCTGAGCTTTACTTTTTTATTCATAATGAATCTCGGTTTAAATCCCTTAGTAAACACGAAAAGGTTAAGATTTCAGTGTCCCCATCAACGTAGTACTAAATAAATCATTATCCACCATAGGAAAATTGTTTAAACTAACTCCTTGAGCTCTGGTCACCAAATTATTGTAACATTGTCATGTTACAAGTGACATATACCAGGTAATGGTATATGTCAGCTGGAAAAGGTATGTCTTGCCATAAACTCTAAACATCTCTCACTTCACTCTCAGGAAATGTAAGTTGGCTCATCTTTCTCTTCTTGGAAGATATTCAGCAAGCTGGAGGCTTCATTGATACTTGTAAATACGGAAGTTTATCATATACTGTAGTGTATTCTCATTTGATATGGAACAATTAGAGTTCATAAGATTTAAAAATAGATGCTGCTTTTCCATTAGTTCTTTTTTTAAAAATAAAAACAAAAGGTAAATAAAGGATTGCCTTACTAAATTTGATATGGGTAACTCAATACTGCTTTACAAAGATAGAACTAAAACTGTTTATAGCACAGTGAATACACAGTTAATTCATTCATAATTACCTCTTTTAGCATGGTAGCAGTAGGAGAACCAGCTGATATCTTAATTTCAGAATTTTTCAGGACTTTTGAGGAAATGAATAAGCAAATATTTTGCCAAAAATCAGTCTATACTTGATCATTACAAACTGTGGAAGGTGTGCATAAATACAGTTGTAAAGTTCATGCAAAATTCCAGTAACTGCTGTTCTAGTAACCTCATAATGCACAATCTGTGCTGTGCTTGGGCCACAGAACCTGTTTTTAGGAAGAATTTTGGCTACATTTAATCCAGTAAAAAAGAGGAGAATGCAACAAAAGCCTTTGCAACTTTGAGTATACATATGCTTTGATAGAATGGCTCATGGTTTTTGCAGGAATGTCAGTGTGTATTTATTAACATTCTGGATGCATCTGCCTGATGCTTCAACATGTGGAACATTAAGAGATACCTGAATGTCTGGATTTGTAATGTATATATATACGATCTAAAACCTTATATTGTTAGGGATTTTCCTTCTTGTTATCTTTGGTCTCCTCAATCTGCCAGCTGGAATCTCTGTAATTTACCGTATACCTCAATCCAGCAGACTAGGGTGGTGTAAATTCAAGCTTGTGTATTCAGTTCATGTGCTTCAATTCCTGCTATTGTTTTCAGCAGTTTCCACCAAGGGTGTGCTTCACTTTGAGAACATAGTGCTCCATTCATCAACTTTCATTTTTTATTATATACTACTCACGATGTGGATAGAGGGAGACAATCAAACTCTAAATTCCACCTAAAGTATAATTTAGTCAGACTTTGGGCGCCTGAGTTTCAGAGAATGATTCAAATTGCCTACTCTCAAGCACCACCTAACCCCTGGTGGCACCTAAAATGAATCATTTTGGACAACATATTTTCCCTGGCATCTGGGTATAAGTTCCAGGGAAGCTCAGAAGCACCATCACTTAAGCAGCCAGACATGTAACTCACACCCGAGTTTCATTGTGACTCAAAGATGTATGGAGAGATGCCTGAATGCTGCCTGTGTTCCCAGAGGTGTCTAAGCCATTGACTGTGCTTAAATCGCACATAGTAAGCTTGGACAGCATTTAAAATTCAGTATTCTGCAAAATTTTATTTGGCTTTTCTCATATTCTGATATGAGATTTTATGTTCACATTTCTGTTCCAGCTTTTTTTTTCCCCCCATCAAATGTCATTATATATTTATTGTTTAAAACACATACATACTTTGCCTGTTGCTGAGGAGTTTTTAACTGGTCTTTACAGAATAGAATATACCATGGTAGTAATACTTAAATTTTGCTATAGTATCTTACTGATCGTCTGTACCTGAGTCACTTCAACGCTAGATGAATACTTTTTATTCTATTATGTTCACCTGAGGCTATTCAGGGAGCAAGAGCATAGGGGAAATTGTGTATAGTGGTAGATATTATGCTAGTTTTCTGAGCATTTTATCCCTTCATTTTTTTCTTTTTAGCATTCACCATCTGACTGGAAGGGTTGAGTGTTAAGTGTATACTTCAAAGCATCTTTTAATGACTTTTCGGTCACCAAGGAATGTTCATATTGTTACACAATGGGAACTCTTCTCAGAAAAAAAGATATTGCTTCTGTTATGTCTTTGGTATACAGTAGCTGTATACCAGATTTGTGCTGTTTGCTGGCTAGACACTGAAACAAGTTTCCCAGAGGGTTGTAGAAAAATTCCTGTTACTGAAGACTTTCAAAACTTAGCTGAGCAGGACTCATAGTAACCTGAGACACTTTTCAGGTTGGCCCTGCTTCGAGTAGGGGGTAAGATCCATTGGCCTTCAGAGGTACCTTCCTACCTAAATTACTTTGTCAATCTAACTGAATATATACTTGATCCAATTCTGCTTGAATCTTAGCTCTTTAGTTGACTTCATGGAAATTCATGTAATGCCCTTAGGAATTAATTTGACCTTGTCTGCTTTTCTCGTTTCTCCCAATATAGTTTTCTCTGTCAGTTTAAAGATAAGAGGAGCTAGAGTGAGCTCCCATTCTTTTCACTCTTTTTCATAATGCTGGCCCATACCTTAACTTTTGTCCTGTTTCCCAAATGGTTTGATAAACAGTTAAGGAAAGTAATTGTATATCATGTGCACTCACACACAACCAAATTTTTTTTGAGAAAATTCTGAAAGAAACACTTAACATTTTAGAAGCCTCACACTGTCATTCATTTAGATAGCTCTTAAAGTGTCAGGGAGGCTTACAGTAAAAAACAACCATGGTGGAAAAAAAAAAAAAAAAAGTGCTCCATATTTACTAGAACACCTACTATGTCCAGAAACTACTTCCGTTAGTTTTGCAGACTTATCATACCAATCACAGTTTCCCTTCCTTTCATTTGATGAAGACTTCTGATCATTTCGCTTCCACAGTTGTCTGTCCTTTGCCCATTAATGTAAACACCCCTGTGTTTCCCAATATGGAGCTTAGCTGGGAAAGTTAATTGGAGAGCTAATGATATGCTCCCACAGCCAGATATCCTGTCTAGTTTACAGCTGTAAACCTGAGATGCCATCTCCTTAGCTTGCCTGGGGTGCTGTAAACCATAGGGCTGATCCCAAGTCCACATAGTTTACTGGTGTGCAGAGATGCACTCATGTATTACTGATGCCCAATTAAGGTATTTTCTTTAGGAATCAAACATACGCTTTATGCTATAATTAAAATACAGAGTAGTATGAAATCTGAGTGCTACGAAGCCTGTCCACTTTTTCCTTGCCTTTTGACATTGAAACATCTATAGCTGTACAACAGAGCATATGGGTCCACTAACAATGTGGGAGAGCAGCCAATTTGGTCCTGGGATAAAACAGGAATCAGCTGTGGGAAATAAGCCAAAGAAGTGTGATTCCCACATCAGGGACTTAAATAGGTGTTAGTCCATAAAGAAACTCTTTGACAGGATTTAGAGAAGCCATCTTACACAGAAGGCATTTTTACTGAGATCCTAAGTTAACTGAAGTGCACTCATTTCCAGGAGAGTTGGGGGGTTATTGTCTCGTCAGCCGATGCTTTCCTCTTCTGTTTTTTTTCCATTTGTTTTGGTTTGGTTTTAATTTTTTTAATAAAGCCTTTATAGCACATTACTGTGTAATTATAATCCCATTTGTAGTTTTTTAGAACTAAACTATTTACTTCACATGATTGTGGGAAGAAAAACAGAGGAAATTTTTCTGCTACGTGGGGCCCTAAAGTTTCCTCTGTTCTGATCCAGGGAATTGCCATGTGGCTAGTTGGGCAATCCTGACAGTTTTCAGCAAACAGCAATGTTAACACTTTAGTTATTTGTGTCTTGAGTAGTGTGCATCTGTGGTTTTCACATGTCTTACCTCTGTCTTAGAAAAGAAATAATTTGAAATGCAGAAGCTTCAAAAGAAGAAAGCTGATTGCACATCCTAATTTGTTTAGTACAGAATTAGTATGTATTTAATGATTACCAAAGTCTGTGGAGTTGAGTTACAGACTAATTTCATTTTTTCTGAAATACAAACTTTGTTTGTAGAAGTGGTATTGTACTGTATTCTGTGATATAGGTAGCAAGTCAGACTTTTTTTCAGAGACGTCGACATAGGTAAGAAAGGAATAACAAAATCAAACAGCAGCAAGTCAGTTATTCAGAAATGCATTCCTTATTTTCATTCAAGCCTGCTAAAGTCCAGCTGTTCTGATGCTCAAGATGTCTGAGCTGTTGCCCATGGAGGTCACTGGATCAAATCCCCTGCTCAAAGCAGAACCAACTTGAAAGTTAGATCAGGTTATGATGAGCCCCATCCAGCTGTGTTTTGAAAGTCTCCAAGGATGGGGATTATTTCAGAAATCCTCTGGGAAACTTGTTCCAGTATCCCAAGCAGTAAATTAGGAAAAGTAGTACTTTAAAATATATTTGTGTGTGGCATTCACTTCACAGCAGTTCCTTCAGACTCCTATTTATAATATTCATATTTATAATAATAACAAATTTTTAAAAAGTTAGAACAAAAAATTCATTAATGAAATCTTCAGCCATTCTCATAAATAGACTGAACTGTACTTTTGAGAAGAGGCACTTCTGAACACTGAAGCCTGTGAATTTGTATGAGTGTGAGTGAGTGTTTGGCTCCTTTTTTTTGACAGGTATTATTTCTGTTCATTCCTTTTAAGCAGTGTTTGTGTGGATAAGAATAACAAGAAATCTTTTTTTCTTCCCTCCTGTTGTAGGCAAGTATTTCCAAATGGGCTTCCTGAAGAATACTCTCTAGTAGCTACGTTCCGTGTACGGCGAAATACCAAGAAAGAGCGTTGGTATATATGGCAAGTTTTAAATCAGTATGACACACCTGAGGTTAGAATCATCTTTAATTTATTTTTTTTCATTAAGTTTCTTTTTTTTCCCATATAATATGGCAAATACAACTTAGTGGATTTTTTGCCACTGAATGTAGCTACAGTTTATATGGAACAGACAGTCTACTCTGAAATAATTGTTGATTTATTATGGGAATGACAGAAATTTAACAAAATGTATTAAGACTGTAGACTAGGATAAGAAGGCATGTTATGATTTATAGCTGATATGTATTTACAAAGTTACACAGAAGAGTGCTTCATTATATAATTCTTGCCCCATCTATGTAGTTGAAGTATTTTTATTGTATATGGTTTATATATGTGTTTAATTCTTATACTTGTAAATTTTAAATGACCGCTTTTATTTTATTTTGCTTTCAGATCTCTGTCCTTCTGGATGGTACAAAAAAGGTTGTGGAGTATATGACCAAATCTGCTCAGGGAAATATACTGCACTACACTTTTAAGAGTCGAGAAATTTATCCATTGTTTGATCGGCAGTGGCATAAGCTTGGTATTAGCGTGCAGTTGGGGATCATTTCCCTCTATTTGGATTGTAATTTAATTGAGAGAAAACAGACTGATGAAAAATTCACCATTGACTTGCAGGGAAGGACACTGATTGCTTCTCGTGCTGCAGATGATAAGCCTGTAGATGTGAGTAGTATGAAAGGAAAACCAGATAACTTAAAATCATGTTTTAGCCACACTTTTACTAACACCTTTGTAAAGAATTATGCAGATAAAAGGTTCAAAACTGATTATTAATTTTGAGTGTGTATTCATAATTTGAAGTCCTTAAGTCTTTTTCTCTAAACAGTATTCAGTGCTGTTAACATCTGCTAAGACAAACCTTCTGTTACCAAAGTAACTGCAGAAACTCGGTCCTGGTTTCAGGAGTCTGTTTTTCTGTATTCACTTTGGAGTAAGAGCAACATAGTTACCATAGACATATTATTACTACATTTAGAGATGACTTCCAG
This sequence comes from Strix aluco, assembly GCF_031877795.1. Taxonomy (NCBI): domain Eukaryota; kingdom Metazoa; phylum Chordata; class Aves; order Strigiformes; family Strigidae; genus Strix; species Strix aluco. The sequence goes on along the minus strand of NC_133933.1, from coordinate 99,982,440 downwards.
TGGTAATTTTTTTCTTTCACTTTTTACAAGAATTATTTATAAGATTCTATCAGTCATCTGTTACAGTTTCTCCCTTTGATAAAGGGGAGACACAAAAAAATTAAGAATTACCTCTGTATCAAGATTGTATCACATTCCAGGGTGATTCAGCTATGCAGAAATAGGGGCACATTGTTCATAGTTGTCCCTCCCTTCTCCAAATGGGAGGGATTAGGAAATGGTTGGAAGTGTGTTTCCTGCAGCCTTTGGTCCAAGAATTACCCGAGGCAACTCCATAATATTCTGGGCTGTGTTCAGTCCCAGAGATGCTCTTCTCTGTTTCCTCATGCACAGAGCTCACAGCAAGTAATTTGAAAGCTCCAGGAAATGTCAGTTTGTTTTAAGTATGCTGACATCCAGTTACCAGGTTTAAAGCATCTGGCTTGGAGTTTATAGTGACCATCTGAAAGTTTCACCTATATTATGTACACTGTACAGTTCCAGATGAAAATAGCACGTTGTAACTGCAAACTAGCATTGTGGGAGGAATCAGTCCTGTGAGGCACTAAACAGTTTGGCATGGACTCAGAGCTCTTATTTCATGGGGCCAAGCTCATGCTTCATTTTATTTTCTAAGACTGAGTTCAACTTTATTTGAAATGTATGTACCATCTCCTCATTTCCAAGTAGCACACAGGAGAAGGAGCAGATTCTTTTTATCTTGTGTTGGTTGCATGGCACGGGCTGGATAATTCTGAGTGGAAGTTGTTAATTGTGATTTCGACATTTTCAGGAAGAAATTATGGGCATAAAGCTGACAAAGGCAGCGGAGTGAATCCTGTACCAACAGTCACTTTCTCAATACAAGTGCAAGGGAGAGAATAAGAAGATACAAAACAGATGCAGAAAGAGACATACAAGGGCAAGATTAGATAGTTAAAATTAGATGCTGTTCATCTCACCAATCCACCCAAAATCTCCAAAACGGAAGCTTTATGTACAGAATTTGTGATTTTTTTTTTTACTCTTCAGGTGATTCAGTGAAAGTCCAGGCAAAGCTCTGTCCAAAGTGATAGAAGATGTATATGAGAGAGAGCTTATCAAACCTTTACTCTAGTTCATTCCCAGAGAGAATTATATTCCTGAAAAGAAGGTTTGCAGAAGATGTCTAGAGCGCTAAAATGTTTATGTAATATAGCAAGGGCAGTACAGAGGGGTGCAATTTTCATAAAGATAAATCTAAAATGTAATTTACATCAAAGTAATAGACTGCATAATTTGTTCCTTAAGTGAGGAGTTGTGTAATTGTTTTGGTTTTGTCTCTTTTCAGCATTTCAGAAATACGCAGTGTTTCACAGAGAAAGTTCATTATGCCAAGATAAGAAAATGCATGCTGTAACAGATTTTTACATGTCATATTAATCTCTTTTGTATTTCTTAATAGATTGAACTTCACCGCATAACAGTTTATTGTAATCCAAAACTTGCAACAGAGGATACATGTTGTGAAATATCTGCAGACCTCGTAAGTTATTTTTTAAAATGCGAATGTTAATACCAAAGAAATTGCTTCGCTGTTTCTTACTAGAGTTGTAAAGAAATTTCAATAGAAGTGTTAGATTAATTACGTCCTAAAAATGAATCCTCTATCTGGAGTCATGGTACATTGTTTCTTGCTGCCTAACTAAATGGCATAGTGGAACTTCAGTCAAAGTCACTAGGTGTTGCTAGTTCTTTTTAAATGCATTTCTTAACATTGCTTAATATCTAATTAGTAACTGAGGAAATCTCAGAGAGTAGTAAACAAGTCACTGCGATGACCTGAGGATGGCTTCAAATAACAGAGGCCATTTCAATAACAGTTGCATCCAGTGAAGCATTACAGATGATAAACAAAGCCTGTGAAAGAGTGACAGTGGAAGGAAAGAAAAATAGGAAGGTGTTGAGGGTTTTCCCTTATTTCAATACACTAACGTGGAGGAATGTGTGGTTCATAATAGGTGAATACTTTCTTCTTTATAATGCACATGCTGAGATGTATATATTGTTTAACATAAGGGAAAACATTGATATAGTTTAGAGGGTACACTTTTCCCTTTTGTTTTGATAGACAGAATCAGTGTAAACTGGAAGATAGTAGAACTATAGAAATACTTCAAGTTGCAGGTGTGATTATTTTGCTGAATCAAGCCTATTTGGAGAAAAAAGAAATAAAGAAAAAAAAAAACCTCAGAAAATATGTTAAAATATTGGTCTGCTCGTTATAAATAGTCTGTAAGAGCAGGGTCCTCTGAGATAGTGGGCAGTACCATCACCACCCAGCCTGCAGTCAGCGAAAAAGACTCAGAGAGTGCAAAAGGATTAGTTGATTCCATGTGCAAAGACATGGGAGAAAAGGTTAGCTAGAATGGAGGGATAAAGCTGCTCAAGAACAGAGGAACAGAAAACTTTGTGGGAACTGACATCTGAAGCTCAGAAGCATGAAAGAGGCTGGATCTAATTTATCAAGGGAAATTTCAATTTTAAATAATTATTTATTGTTCAAATATATTTCAAAATATATTCCTGATAATAGTGCAGACTTTCTCTTGAATGTATAAGCTCATGGGTAAGTGAAACGAATGGATTTTTTTTTTTGTAGCTTCCACTTTGTGCACGGAAATACAATTAATTTAACAGTTGTGACACAGTAGCAAAAAAGCAAAACCAAAACAAACCCTAATTATATATGAACACAAAAAGTTCAAGGATAGGCTCTGTTAATTGCATCTGAAACATTCATTCAGCTATATAGCTAAAAGCACCATCGGTTTCATTTCTGTCATGTTGGAGATGTAAAAAATGGTGGGCTACTTGTTAATGACTTTCATATTGAAACCAGCATTACATTTTCTGATTTATTTTTTCATTACTTCCTTACCAATTGTAAGGGTTACTTTTTCAGCAATTTAAGGGAATGGATTTATCTTTGGATACAAATTTCTACACTAAGTTGTAAATCCTGTGGGAATTTCTTTGACAGAAAGCTCGCAGGAGACCTCATTACATCTTGATGAGAGCTTCTGAAATTTGTCAGGTTCTTTTGACTTGTCCTGTGGTATATCTTCAGGTTGGCTCGGCTCTCATGAGTTACAGACAGGTGAATATTGGCTTCAGTGCTTTTTGTTTGTTTCCAAACTGTGCATGCCCAAAGTCTTTTATTACAAAAGAATGACAGAATTTTCCTCTCACACGCACTCTGACATTTTGCATATCAGTATGAGACGGAGAAGTACTCTTTTTTTCCCATGGGCATTTTCTGCTTTACTACTTCTAATTACAGGAGACTTTATTCCTCTGTCTGGGCTCTTTTGGAAGAAAGAAGTGGGCCAGATCAGTTTTAACTGGCACTGATTTTAGTACAGAAGGATCACAATGTCTAGACTTCATTTTACTACAGCTTTTTCCTCTGTTTGGCAATTGTGGCTTCTCTGCAGTATGGTGTGTATAGGAGTATTAAAACAGAAAGTAACTTAAAAATAGTGTTTGGATTATGTTTATCTATTAACCAAAGTGGTCCAAAAGTCAGAAAATCTTTTTATTTTAGTGCCCACGTGAGGAGAGGTTGCTTGCTACGACTTCATCACCAGTGACTGTTCATGTCAGTAAAATATACACACTTCCAGGAATGCAACAAGAATCTGGAGAGAGATGCCACTGCTTTCCAAATAAAGTATGAGGTTTTCCTATTGCTTTTTAATGCATCATGCTGTTTAATCCTCCTAGGTATCAAAAAAACAAAAAAGTCTTTGGTATTTTTTGTAGTTATGAAGAATGTCTTACTGGTTTGTAGTGTTGTAATGTACTTACATTGTATTTCCCACTTAAGAAACAGTACGTGTTAGACTTAGTTAATTTAGAGTTGCAGGGGTCTATAAGGTTTAGTTATTCGATTACACACCGTAAAAAAAGATTCATGGTAAAAATGAAAATTATATTTAGGCATTATATGTAGTGTAAATGTTTTTACTTGAGAATAAATTATTTTCTACATAACCATTTTATTTAAATGCTTCTCCTGGGTGTGGCACTATATTTATTCTGAGTCATTTGCTTTGTTAGACTTCTGTGATAAAGACAAGGAAACCAAACAAAATACATACTTTGGATCTGCTTCTTTGTTGATTTTTGATTTCTTTTAAAACCAGGGAGAAGCAGGATTGCCAGGTGTAGCTGGTTTGCCAGGCCAGAAAGGCGATAAAGGTGAAAAGGTAAAATATCAGTTGAATCTTCTCTTTCAAATCTTTATCTTTGGCTTATCTTTCTTAAGTAAAAACTTTATGGGCTTTGTTATTCCTTAAAGGAATCTCCTTGTAACAGGTTAAATCCTTTGTCAGTCAGTCTCTGTTTCTGTATGCAGGCTTCCTGCCAGGCAGCCCTCAGCTGTTGCACTTTGGGGTCCCCTCATCAACTCCATGGAACAGGGTTTGCCTGGCTGGAAATCACATGCCTACCCAACCCTGTCATCAAGTCCTATTGCCTGTTACCCTTATCCAAAATAAAGAGGTCATGTATGTAGTCTGTGACAAGGATTTTCCCATATCATGTGTGTACGTCAGCACTGATGGACAGAATCCTGTGCGGTGGGTTCATCCTTGCAGTCATCAGTAGTGGGGTATGAATTCACTCATATGACCTCAGCACTGTATATTCTTTGACATCATTCTTACCTGAAACTTTCTTAACTGTGAAGAGAGAGGGACCTGACATTGACAAGCCCCTAGGACAGTCGAGTTGGTGCGCCTTTCCTCGGACCTATTCTGTATTTTTATTCTGTAAGACTTATCATGACATTCCTGTGTTACTTAGCTTGGGGGTTTCCTAATAATAAAGGTCAGGATAATGTATGTTTTCCCTTCACACTCTGTTCCCTAAATTTGATTGGAGAATGCTGGATTAGGACATGCCCGGAAATGTGTTTTTCTTGTTCTGATAGAGGGGACAACTTGAATAAACTATTGCAAATCGACCAGAACAACAGTAGATAGGAATTCTGAGTTCAGGGAATGCAGTATGAGAGGAAGATACCTGGAATGTCGAATGTCCCAATCCAGAGGTTAGGCTGGAGGTGTTCTAACCCATCATCCTACCTCACAGCACACTGTTTAATACATGATCTGAAATAGTTTGTGAAGACAGCCAGCACTGTTCCTAGGACTGCAGTACCTGGCTGAAATAGGTCCAATTCTGAGAGGGCTTATCCACACAGTCAGTTGAAATTAAATAAATTCCTTGATAATGTCTTTCCCCCCATCTCCTCCCCTCCAATATATATTTCACTTTTGATAGTAGTTTTGTCTTTTTCCTAGGTGGAAAAGAAAGTTCAAGGATGTTAGTTTCAGTAGCCCAGCTGAACCTAGAGGGATTGCTGGCAGTTTCCAAATTTAATCATGAATTTTTGCTGATCCCAGGTCTGAGTATATAGGACAACTGTCAGGGTTAGCCTATGTTACCAACATAAGGGGTTTCCTAGCATTTATTTGGGAAAGTGCTCTTCTGCCCCTGACATGATCCATTTAGACTATTACTGCTACTAAGATGAGAAAGGAGACTTCAGAAGTCTAATTTTTTTACCATTCAGTCTCAGCCAATTAGCAATATTTACCATGCTAAGCATAGTACCTCAAAATAAAGCATGTTGGGTGCCTGGTTACCCCCGGTTCTGTTCTCCTGATCGTTTTACAAAGAAACCCTCATTGTATTGATTCAAAAACCTTCCAACGGTCAGTTAACCCTTTCAGCTTCTATGCATCACTAATAGCAAATTGCATGAGTCTGTGTCTGACATAGTTGGTAATTACAAAGTGCAAAATTTTTGGTTTAGATGTAAAACTGAAAATTCTTAAGCTTGAGATTCATGAAAAATAAATCTTTCAAAATTTATACAAATAGATGGTGTTGGGGTAGTGGCCTACTACCTATAAATCCAAATTTGATCTGTTTATCCCCAGCCGCTCTGATACTTCACTGAATGTATAGAGCCTGAGCAGGATTATGTGCATCCAGCAGCTTAGCCTAATGATAGTAAATTGACATTTGTGAATGTCAATTCACAAAATTCAATGAATAAGTAAGTTAAAGTCAGAGGTAGTACAGCAAACAGCTAGAAAGCTGCTTAATTTAGACCGTCCTTATAATTGACCAGTACTTGCTACTTCCTAGCTTTAAGGTGGGGGTTTTTTGAGTTTTGTTTGGGGATGATGGAGGGCACGTTACTGCTGTGATTAAAAGGATGATCTCACTGTTGACCTTCGGGAGCAAATGAATACTGCCTTGAATAGTGCCTACCATGATGGAGTTGAATGCCATATTCTCTGAGGCTTTAGTACCATTTTTTCTTCGCATCTGCATTTATGCAAGTTTTTAGTAATGCTTGCCCTCAATGATGGCATTGTTACATTAATTATTAGAGGTGGAGAGGCAGCAAGATCTCAGACCATTCCAGACATGCAGGATACATGATTTATTGCCAGATTATGTAAAGAAGAGTAACAGACGGTGGTTGGATGTTTTGAATATGTTACACATGAAATAGGCAGCTTTTCGATGACTTTGCTGGCCAGTCACAAAAAAATGGGATTTCTCTAAGTTGTCTCATGGTTCTTCAGCCTATGTTTCCTACTTTGCTTGTGCTCAGCTCCTCATTTTATTGTTTTCTTTTGTTTCTAAATTATATTATTATTAGCATCCAATTAACTATATTTAAATGTCCTTGCCATGGCAGCATCCAAGTGAAAACAAGTTAATGTTAATTTTTTAGGTTCTTTCCTAGGATATTTCTGTACCTGTCTATATTGTCTCTTATTCAGCATAACATTCCTTATCCTTTCATTGTACATTGTCTCATTCCAATTTCCCATCCACAGTAATTGATGGTATGACTGGATTTACATGTCTTTTTGTTGCTATGGGATTGGCAAGAAAGACTCTACACAAATTGGTGTTAGGCTATATTCAAGCCCCCCAAAATCGCCCTTCTCTTCAGTCTAACGTAGTTATTCCCTAAAATCAGACTCTGTTTTGCCTGTTCGGGTATATCTAAGCTATCACCATACAAAGCATGATACCTGATAAGCCATTTTTAGCCATTTTGAATTTAATTGTTAGCCTGTTTCCACTTCATTCCTGCACACTTGGCTGTACTCTTGGCTCATCTCAGTACCTCTGAACGGGTTTGAGCCCAAGTCCAAAGCGTATTGTGGGCCCAAATGACTGAAGTGCCGTATTGTCACTGGAACAAGCATTCATGCAAATATTGACGCATGTCTGGCAAGCTGTCCATCTGAATGTACAGGAGCATCGCTGATCAAAATTATTCCATTTGTGTGAATGACTTTCGTGTTTGTATGCCTGGCCTTCTGTTATGGCTTTATGAGGACATTAATGAGGACAGTTTTTCACTCAACAATAGATGTATTAACTTTGGTCCTTTGGGGTGAAGAAGCTGCTCAGTTTGAAGACTGTCTCCCTTTTTGAATGACCAGACTGTTCGGTTTGGTGCCATACTCCACTTAATGTAGCAAAAACTGCCTCAAGGGCAGTAGCCCCCGTCCCTTTTGTTTCCTGTGCAAGCTTGGATCCAGGGATGGTTGCTCTGTAGGATTTTATTTGCTGGGAGATCAGCTTCTGCAGCGATCTGCAGCAAGGGACAACCTCCTGTTCTTTAATATCTGAATAATTAAGACTCAAAAAGTCACCAGGACCAACTTTGTTTACTGCTTACTGATCTCTGCCCTTGAAACAGACATTTTGGACTGCCTGATAGCTTTTTCCTGTTGGATGAAAACTGAGGCACCAGCAGTCAAGTGTACAATTTATGTTATCCCTGAATGATATGATATGCCATGTTACTGTCATGGTAGCTTCGTTCTGAGCACAGTGTATTTCACAAGTTTCAAGTGGTCACAAGTCAGGTGGAAGTCTCCTATGATTTAACACATTCTGATTGGTTCTGTAGAGCTAGGTTTCCTCTTCTGCTGAGCTCAGTGAGAAATTTGCCACATTTTCTGTTTTGAAAGCAATTTCTACTACTTCAGCATGATATATAGCTATTCAGACTCTTACAAATATATTTGCTGTTAGCAAATGTCTTTTGATCACGATGTGAAGGTCCTGTTTTGTTCTCAAGATGTAAAAATTGTTCAGAATATGGATCACAGAAATTGGAATGATTACATATATACTGAACACACAAATTAATTTCCTCTATCAAAGAGGCTAAAAAAAGTAATGGTATGTTATCTTTTTTATTTTTATTTCTCTTAAGCAAACTTAGTGCCTATGAAAAATTTTAAATTGAAATCCAAAGAGAATTAAATATTTTGGTATAATATTAAACCATTCCAAGCTGTGTTAATAGGTCTATGGTTAATGATGTAAAGTACAGCAGAGAGCAAAAAGCCAGAGGGAGAGTGCTTTCAAACACTGAAGTACCTGTTGATGTACACCGTGGAGAAATTTGTTACTATTCACGTGAGCTTCATTAATTTAAATTTTACTTAAGGACAAAGACATTTAAAAGGCTATTTTAGGATTGTTAGAGATAGATTTATGCAATATGTTGTTGCACTAGGAAAATATTTGTAATAGAATGATAAGGAAAAAAGAACTCATAGAGAACAAATGAGGTGTCGTGACTGCTCTTTCTGCCTATTTTCCTTGCTAGCCTTCCTTTCCTCCTCCTCTGTCATTCCTCTTATAACGCAGATCCACTGGATTCCACCTGAGGCATATCTATTGTGTTATGCAGCCTTGAGAATGGTTCCTTTCTGCTCCAATTTTTGTTGCAGAGGTTATTGCAGATGTTTTGTTGCAGATAGGGAATATAGATGTTTTGTTGCAGACAGGGACCTAGAAGCTGGAATACATGAAAAAGAAAAATTTGGGGCAAAATACAGCTGGCCGTCAGTAATGACAGTGTCAGGAACTGCCAGTGTACTTGGTAGACTAAAATCTTATAATGGGCGGAAGGGAACGCTCCATGCCTATGAAGTTAAGAATTTATTGGTAGTCCTACTTAACATTTTAACCATCTAATAGTCCAAGTTATCAAATTAATAAGGAAAAAATATCATTAGTAATACCTTTAATTTGTGGGTGTTTTTTGGTTTTTTTTTTAAAGTCTTAAATATGTACCTCTTTTCTGTGTTACCATATTCACCATTCCGGTATTCCATCTCAGTCCTGAGGATGGCAGTTTAAGTCCTCCTCAGGAGGGAGTGGAGAGGGTGACAGTGAGTCATCAGCACTCTGAGGTGCTCAGAGGGTTGGGGGGTGTCACCCCCTCCCCAGCTGAGGCTGGAGCAGAGGAGACAGCAGCCACTGACTCTACCACAGGGGTTAAAACAGCGACACCCAGCTCAGGCCATGGCGAGGTTGAGGCCCTGCACTGCCAGGTCGGTGCACAGCTAGGGGCTTCTACTAGAAGTAGCAGGGATGATAATTCCTGGGCTATATACTCCCTGCTTCTCCCCCAGTGCCAGGAAAACCTTGGAGTGATGCCACCTCTGGGATGAGTTTTCTTTCTCACCCTTGGCAGATTCTCCAAATTTGAATTTATTGTATTCATCAACTAAACATTCCTAATGAGGTTTTCTTTTTTTTTTTTCCCCCAGGTCTAAATACTTCTAGCACCATTTTATAATCATTAGAACTGTTTACCTGTCTGTACATCTAAGTTTTAAATTTTAGCTTACATAATTTCTTAGAGGGACTGTCTCTGACAGTGATTAGATAATGGATCTAGTATAAAGGATGATTTCTCTACAGTACCTCTTTCACCTTCCACTTTATCACTTTTGGAAACCCTGCCGGTAAACTGTCTGCTGGGAACAACTCTCTTCAGAGTGTGCTGGTATTTCTTTCTTGATAATAATACACATTTTCTTACCTGGATGTTTCTGATGCTATTGGCACACATAACTCTGCAGAGATGAAAACCGGAAAAGCTAATTTACTTAATCAAATCTTACAAAACCTAAACTGATTTTGGTTAAGGAGTGTTTTGACAACTGACATAGATTGCTCGTTTTATCTGAACTAATATGTCCCCATTGTAGACAAGAGCAATGTTATAATGCAGTCTCTAGCAGTGTGTGCTCTAGGCCACGTTAACGTCATTCTTTCTGTTTATTAAGTGCATTTGCTTTTATCTTAGTATTAAAATCATCATTTGTACCTGGTTAGTGCAGAACCCTGCTGAGAATATTTTCCTCATCTCAAAATACCTTGTAGGCTTTGTTTTCTAGATTAAATATTAATGTGTCAAGTTAACCCACTCCATATCACAATGTAAACAGATTTTAAATAGATTTGCAATTTAAGAGAAAAAATAATGTGTTTAAATAAAATGCTTTCTTGTAAGACTGGTTTTTGGTTTTATATGAGAAAGGAGTGTAATTTATTAACAAATAATTATCACTGTCATTCTCTCTATCCCCCCATTTGGCTTCAGGCTATCTTTGCTGTACATGCCTTTTCAATAGTAATGTGTGGTGTAGAAATCAAGGTACTGTATTTTGCATCTGCTACTAGCATATCATTTCTTCTACAACAGGTGCATTGAATAAAGAGGTAAAGGTCAAGTGCTATTGAAACTCTCTGAATCATTAATGTGAAAAAATGATCACAAGTGTAATACTGCAGGTGGTCTCAGATGTGCAAAATTGTTTCCACTTCAGATAGAATGCTGATTAGTATCATTGGAAAGAAACGTGTTTGCTGTCTGCAATCTCTTTTTAAGAATTTAGTTTGGCTTGGCTTTACAGAAAGTTAACAGAAGATTTTTTTCTTTTTTTTTCAGCCAGCTGAATTTCCACCCTGTCTGCTCTGCTTATGAGTTTACCAAAGTAAACATTGTCAAAAATATAGTAGCCATCCTATTGTTTGCAAGAGAAATGTGCTATGGCTTAAATATTTTATTCAATAGGTATTTTGTGCTCAGTTGAAAAGGATATTCACTGGTACCCTTGGTAGAAAATCCTAACAGTAGATTTAAAGCTCACGGTACTAACTTTGAATGTTGTTACACTGAGTGTACCTCATAACCTATAAATGCCAGCATTGTACTGCTAGTGTTCACCAGCTTATGAAGTTTTTCTGGCAGCATATATTTCTGTTGGCTTTGGTATTCTAAGCAAATGTGATTATTTATTCCCGTTCTTGCTGATTTATTTACATAAACTTAAAAAGCTCAATTGCAGTGTGTGTTGGGAGTTAGAATACTCTTGTTAAGGTATAAAAGAGATTTATTTATGGGTAGATGTAGGCCTGGTGGTCAGGAACACAGTTTGTTAATCTCAATTTCTATACTTTTGACATCTACTATGTAAGAAAGAGAAAAGAATGGTCTTTCATTTTTGTGGAGGACTTTGAGATCTGCAGAAGCAAAGGAAAATGCCATTAAACAAAAAAAAAAGTAAAAAAAACCTTAAAAATGCATTTGGTCTATTTTTTTTCTATTCTGTCATGATGCCTGTGTGAATGCTGTTATAGGTTGTACAACCTATAGTATCTGATCTTTAAACTCATTGAATAAAATAATGAAAAACTAGAATCTTTCAGACTGTAGTCATTAAAATCACAATTACGAGAAAGAAGCAGAACTTTATGATCTAATTTGCAGTGGAAAATAATTGTCTTCGCGGTGGGGAGTCTGTCTGCAGTTAGTGGAACAGAAGTGTAAACATACCTTGGTTAATTGGCTAGTAAGTCATACACGCTAAAGGCTTCCTAGCCTGTAGCAGGCTGTGTAATTTTAGACTATACAGTATATAAAAATACACTGCTGAATGTAACAAAGTGGTTCTGGTCTATTAAAATACTGTCAAGCGGCATAAGGGAACAGCGTGTGCATAGATAAGAGAGTCACTCTGTGGGTGATTAGATAAGGTAACCAGGGGTCAAGCCTGCTTCTTTCTCTCTCACAGTGCCAGTGGGTTCATGCTATTCACACACACAGGATTTTGGTCTACTTTTGAGACAGAGCTAACTAAGGACCATTCCAATATTTTAATAAAAAGGACATAGGAGGTAGCTCATATGCTCCTCCAGAACATTGTTGTTTCTGAGCAGTGGTTTAAACTTATGGCTGGAATAGTACTCTGCGCCTGGCAGTCACTCATTTTGATTGATTTGCTTAGCTCATGTGTTATAAACAAAGGAGTTTCGAGCCAGGATGTGCACATGCAGTTATTTTTATGATGGTTTCTGTGAATAGCTGTTAAGAAATTAAAATGGGGGGCAAGGAAGGTAGGTAAGTTTTATGGTAGGCAAGAAGTAACACCAGTAGTATTAGGGTATGACAGCTTACTTCAAAATTATGGTGATGGCCATTAGGACACATCATTCTGCTTTTAGAAAAAGTTAACGAGGAAACTTGACCTGTAGCACTTTGGGTTTGGGGGATTTTTTTGGTGGGTTTGTGGGGGGTTTTTACCTTCTTTTTTCTCTTGAGGCTAGAGACAAAAATACTGAATTCTGAGAACTTAACTGAGATTGCCATCCAGGGCCTTGGATCCAATCCATAGACTCCCTGGGTAGAGCATAAGGAGCCTTAAACATCTCCGAGTGCAGTGTGCTGACTCAGTAGCTGCTGCGTGCCAGCCTAGAGGGAGTGCTGAGGAAAAACATATATTATAAATCCTTCCTTTACCAGGGATTAAAAGTTTTATAATGGCTGCTCTGTGGTATAGCAAATACTGTTGTTATGTACGATGGTTGGACTGGATGATCTTCAAGGTCTTTTCCAACCTAGACTATTCTGTGATTCTGTACTACTACTTTCCAATCTTACTGTTCCTTCCCTTACTTCAGAAAGGTTCATACCTTCATTTCAGAACAGAGGTATTACATTTACACTGAAAAGATACAGATACTACAGTATTCTGTCTGTGAAGCTCTTTCAGATTTATTTTTTTCTGGTGGGGTTTTTTGGGGGGGAGAGGGGGTTTGGTTTGTTTTTTATGTTTTTATTTTTTTAAAAAGCTTTACAGCAGTTTGTGTTCTGATACTGAGTTCTGAGATACCTAGCTGATATTATTGTACCATAACTACATTAATTAAGATCACTTTAAACCTGATGGAGAGACTTAAGTTGTAAGTTAAGAAATGGTTATGCACTTTACATGGGGACAGTCTCACGATAAAATGCAGGAACAGTTATCCAGATATGAACCTGGTCTCTGCTCTCAGGAAAGACACCAGGCTGCTGGGATGTGTTTCACTTGTGCAGTTCCTAATGTTCCTTTTGTGAACTTTGGAGCAACTTTATATGCCATGACCACCAGGGCGCTGGCAGGCATCAGCAGTGGAGGCAGGCGGGGCTTTAGACTGGGTGCACTCACAGGCTGCAGATGGCACGGAACGTGTATGTTCTGGGGCCTAGACAAAACCTTTCTGCCACACTGTTGAGTTAGGCGTCTCTGGTCCTATATGTAACAGAAGAAGAAGAAATCACTGCAGCACTGTGTGTGTCTCCTATTTGGGAAGATTGTAAGAAACTGATACTTGTTACTGCAGAGTGGGTTTATTGACTAAACAGATGAACTTTGCCTAATACCGAGAAGATTCTACTTATGCTGAATATCAGAATTATGAGTTTCCAGGATCTTGCTATTTAAAAAGTTATGGACTTTGTGAGTTTAGAGGTCTTGGGGACTAATTCCTCAGCAGGGGCATTTGGGTTTGCAGTTTTAGATTTGGGCTCCAAACCTAGACTTACAACCTATTTTAGGAACCCATTACTTGTGTAAATGTGGCTCTTCTGCTTCTTCGTGCAACCCTTTCTCTCAAAGAACAAATTGATAATTAATTCTTTGCAAACCAGTGATATTTTCTTCATGAACAATTGGGTTACTCCAAAAAAAGGCTGTGGCATTTTCTGTTTGCTGGAGAACATTCTCTTCTTGATACAAGTAGACAAACCTAATGTTTTGTTTTGTTTTTAAATGAAGATTATAATATGGTTTCAGCGCTTTTGATATATTCCTCTAGCATCCACCCAATTTTTACTTTAAACTTTGTAACCCTTATACTTGACATTATTAAGCAAAATTTGTTTGATGTTTTCTTCAGTCATTTTTAAGACTCATGGTCCAGTTCACAGCTGCTGGGATCTTCCATACCTCACCTCATCGATCGGTCATTTGTCTCTTAAAACTAAAATTTTCTTATAGATTGCTTATGGTTTGGGGTTTTGTTTCTCTGAAGGTGTAAAAGGGAGGGAGAGAGGAACTGAATTTAAATGGTGTCCTTTAAAAATACTGTGGGCACATGACTTTCAGACAAAACAAACTTGTATTACATGTTGAGCTTTCTCAGTGTAGAACACACACAACCCAGTGAAAATAGACCCACTTGGCTTTACTCTGCTGTCACAGTGAATTCCATTGAAATCAGCAGACCTGCTTTTTATGGAAATGTGCATGTGCAAGTATTTTCAGATGAGGGTCTTAATTGACATTATAGGGGTTTTAAAATGTATTTATTTTGTCTGATATTAGTGTTACATGTAAGGCATCCTCCTCCACAGTGGTTACATTATGAAGCATGGCAAAAACAGGGTAGAAGATGCTTTTCTGTTGAATTAGATATGACCCGAGCGGTTGTTGTTAACCTCAGAAGTCTTTAAAACTTTTAACTGAGTAATTTGTTTTGTAGGGTGAAATGGGTGCAAAAGGACAGGATGGTGTTGCTGGTCTTCCTGGCGAAAAGGTATGTTCTTGTATATTGATATGTAATCTGACTCACGGGAAGTTATCATTATGTCAGTGGCTTATCTGTAATTATGTACAGAAATGGGAGGATAGAACGCTTCTGTTAAAAAATGAATTCCTCTTATGTGGACTGCCATGCATCTTACCTGCACATGCCAATATTTACTGCCATCTCTTACCTGCACATGCCAGTATTCACTGCGAATGCGGTTGTTTGGTTTAGTTTTTTTTCTCTAGAAGGGGTGGATATGCAGAACCAAAGGAAGCCACTTGTTCAGCTGTGCACTTTGTGGTCTGCAAGCCTGGAAAAGAGCTCTTACGCTCTTGACAGGCCACTTGGTAGAGCTTTGAGATAACCACCACTGACCTCTAAGCAAAGACTTGGGAATAGCCATGGCTAAGAAACCATGTCAGCCTACCTGCATATTCAAAATGGTAATTTTCACTTAATTTCAGGATGTCAGTGTGCAAATTAAGGCAAATGTACATGTATTACGAGTTCAGAGGTTACCTGTATTAGAGGAAGTCTACTAGTCTAATATCCAGCATCTTCAGTATAGAGGACAGCCCTCATAACACTGAGGAAACAGTGTGTTACTGGAGTTTCTACTCATTTGGCCTTTTGTGATTTTTTTTTTTTTTTTTTTTTTTTTCCCTGTTCCATAGTAACAGTTGAAATCGTAGTGGATTTTCTGCATATACATGGAAGCCAGTTAATACATAAATGAATGAAACTCTCCAGATACATGTGTTAGTGCACTTCACTGATTTTTTCTTTTTTTCAGTGATATCTTTAGCATCACGATTTAAGTTCTCAACCCTCAATTCTGTCAATTTAGGTTCCTTTTCATCATGTACTTCAAGTGTCTGTTCTTTTAGTGCCATAAACAAGTATGCCTTTTAAAGGCAGCTGTTTCAGTGACAGGCTCAGAATTTCAATATTGCACTTTATTGGTTGACATGCTGTTTTCATATGTATGCAACATTTTAGTAATGTCAGAAGGTTTAGTTTATTTTGTAATTATCCAGATTTTGAAGTACTGAAAGAAGCAGAGTTTCACTTCAACTGTCAGATTTAAAATCTGTAATTAACAAGATACAGAATTATGAAACTGTCTTTTTACTTACCGTTTCTGTCTCAAATTGTGGTTTTTTAAAAAATGGAAGGTAAATATATAATATTACCAAAGAAGTGAGTTAAAATAATGATATTTGCTGCTGCTGCTAAGTTCAAAGGACTTTGCAATATTGAGGGACTGAATCATAAAGTGGTATGTAAAACTCAGAGAAGGTAATAGTAAAGTGATGCAGAGGAAGAGGGAAAACAAAGCGAATGTTACATATTTCATGTCGGACTCCAGACTAGCTATTACTGTTCAGGAAAGTGATCTTGGAATTACAGATCAGTGAAAATATACATTCACTGCTAGGTACTAGTCAGATAAAAAAATGGAATTTAGGAATTATTAGGAAGAGAATAGTGAACAAAGCAAAAGCATTTTAATGTCACTATTATTAATGAAACCGTATTTTGCTGCATCTTGAATGATGTATACAGTTCTGCTTCCCACATCTCAAAGTGTATCTAATATTACTGGAAAAGGTTCAGAGGAGGTGTCGATAGTGATCAAGAGCATTGGGCATCTTCCAATTCAGGTGTGACAATGTGGACTTCAATTTGAAAAAGGCACAACTGAGATGAAATATGTCCTGTTCTGTGCTTTATGCAATCATGAATGGAACAGAAAAGATTAATAGGGATTTATTTATTTTACTCGCCTTTTCGGTGTGTGAACTAGAACATCAAACCTTTCTGAAAGCAAGTTCCAAAAGGATAGAAGGGGCTCGTTTTTCCTATTACATGATTACAGTTTGAACACTCTGCCACATGATTTAAACAGTCTGAAAAGTTATTAGAAAGTGGAATAAAAATCCATGGAGTATGTCAGACAGGCAGTGCTGCTTGTCTGAAAGTTCTTGAGCTCCAAGACACTGAAGCCTGGGAAACTCACTGGAGAAGTCTTTATGGTTGCCCTGTGGTACTTTTCTGTAGACATCTGTTGTTGCCACAATTGTAGTCATATACTTGACTTGAGAAACCTTTGATTTGATCCAGCCAGACAGTTTTTACTTTATTGTGCTCCCAGATGTGAATTAATGGAAGGAGTTATTGTAAAACATTGTAGATTGAATGAGATTGATCTAGAATGAAGCTGTGTTTTCCCTTGGCTCTTTCCGCAGCTCCTTCTCTGATGTTATCTTTCTTTAAAATTACCAGGCTACATTGCTTTCCAGGACAAGTTGTTATTACAGTTTCCATGGTTAATACTGTTTGGGTTTTTTTTGCTTAGCGCCTTGCAGATTCACTGTCAGGCCAAATCCCAAAGCTCCTGCTAGTTTACGTAAGGCTCAACAGTCAGATCATATTTAATATCAAGACACTGTACTTTTCCTGAACATTATAACTCCTTTAATTCAGACTACATAAAAGCCATACTGTTGTTGCAAATTAAAAATGAAGTACCGTGGAATCTGAAACTGGCAAAACCAAAAGCTGTTTAAAACAAAAATAAAATGGGCAAACAAAATGTTTTGTACATGCGCAGCTAGATGAAGAAACTGAGATCCAGCCACCCAGCTTCTGCTAGCCAGAGTTGTCATGTCTATGCAGAGTGGCACAGTGTTATGTGGAATTATTAGCTCCTCTCTGGACGTAGAATCACTTTATTTTCCTCATGTTGTGAATGGTGTTAACATGATCTGTCTCTCAGTTGATGCAGCAAGAGCTATGTAAATTTGTGCGCGTCTGTTATTTTTGTGCTTCTTTTTCTGGGATGTTCTGAATGCTAAAAATGTACACAGATTCAAAGGCAACTGAACAAAGTAAAAGAATAAAAATACTCTAAACACTGTTATAGACAAAGGTGTCTCCTACGTTTCGGGAAGTTGAGGTGCAGATTGTCCAATGCTGGGAGAGCATTCTCAGGAGCTATTGCTGTTTGTTTATCCTTTTAAACCTTTCAATACATGTTATCTTTTGTTAGAGATTTGATATTATATTTGAAATTATATTTGATTGACTGGTATGGCTATTTTTATGTTTTTCTGCATTGTATCTTTCGGGGCTTTGTGCAGATGTGCTCCCTGAGTCACTGGTTAGAAACAGGAAAAAGAAAAAAGAAATTGTACAATTATTTCTTATGTAAATGCAGTTTGAGGCTTCAGAGAGCAGAGGGGCTCTTTCTGATACACCCAAGCACTATCCACTGTAGTCTCCACCGTTCATACTTATTTCCCTGGGGAAAGCTTCACAGAACAAATACATGGCATATCTTACTCATATTGCTACAAGTAAGCAACAATATCAATCTGACCTATTTTAGAAATTTACCTTAGAATAGGATAAACTTGGCTATTAGAAGGCCTGTTTCTGTACATTTGATTATCTCAAACATACCTGACATTGTAGTGAAAAAGTAAAGTTAGAATAATCCTATCCAATACACTTTATTACCTGAGAGAATCTTACCAGGAGAATCTCCCAGGAAAATGCTCCATGGTCGTATGCTTAATTTTCAAATCTGTGTAAGTGGTGAGAAGTCTGTAAGGCTTCATATGTGGCCTTGACTTTCAGGGATCTAAAGTGTGAAAATAGATTGTGTACCTCACATATCTTCAGTCTGTCTTCAAATCTGACACTTAGCCTTCTTGTCATTCATAAGATGTATTATCACCGACAGCATCATTTCACATTCACTAAATGCTGCAGTGATTTTGCAACAGTTGTACTGGCTAATAGGTGCACATCTAAGTGGTGTAGACTTCTAGGAGGTTCTTGCCATTTGAGAAGTTTGATCTGCTGTGGGCTAATTAAGTCTTGATGACTCTAGGGTGACATAAGAATAGACTTAACACCCAAAAGAAAATAGATGAGTGTTCAGGCCATAGTTCTGTAGTTTTGCTGATTTTTCTACTGCAGTTCTGGTAAGCTGCAAAAAGAAAAAATGAGGTTTCCACTGATTGGCAACACACCACAATGTGCCGGTTGTCTCATCTGCCTTCAGGGCAAAAGCAGTCAGTGTAACAGTGCTGATGACTAATCTAGAGAGTCAAGAATCAAATGCGGTCCCTGTGGAGCCCTATCTCAGGCCCCAGAAATCACAACACAGTAGACTGTGGACACCATCACATACATGACTCTATTTGATGTCAAACTACCTAGTTCCTTCATACCTATCCTTTTCAGGGAATCATCTGAAGAGATACTTTTTAAATAGTGGATCCTACTTAGGGCAACAGAAGAAATTCTTGAGATTATCAGAGGAGAAAGTTTTGTGGTGTTAGTTTGTAGTTCTCAAAAATAAGAGGGTAGTACTCCTCCCTTGGAAGGAAACTTGTGTCATTTGTAGACTACCAGGAGATATGGAATACATCGCCATGATCCCCTTCCTGCAATCAGGACTGATTTGTAGCTCAGCCTTTTGGTGACAGTTCTTCAAGGTATCTGTCAAATCATGATAGGAGAAGAACTGGAATGTTGTGGTAAATCAGAATCACTATGTGTGTGAGACCTTATGCTTTTGCCTTCTGGAGGTGTTCAGCAAAGTCTGAGGACAGAAGAAACATGTCAAGGGAAGCACTTGTGTTAGACTACTTTTTGGCAATTAGCAAGTGAAATTGTCCCTAGATACACTTCTCAAGCCATTTAGTGTAATTGGATTGCAGCCAGAGTGCTGGCTGTATGGCCTGAGAAATTAAATCTATCCCTGAAGTGGAGCTTTGAGGTGACGGGAGTGCTCTAAGGTGTAGGATGACAGTTGCCTATCTGCTGCAGATCAAGCTCCACAAGTTAAGCAACCCTGATCTAGTTACACTAACCTCATTATGACAATAAGAACTGGTTGCTCTGCTGTTAAGAATGGTCTTCACATGCCATTGCTGTGTGCAGGGTCACACCACTGGTGATACACTGCTGGAAAGCATTTCTATTAAAAAAGTTCTATTATTTTCCTAGTGTTCCTGTTGTACTGAAATGGTGAAAGGACTCTTCTGTTGGTGAGACCCACAGGCTTCTCCTTTACTGAAGTCATAGTGTCTTATTACTTCCATAGGTTGCATGTGTGCAGGTCCTTTTCATAGCACCTACTGGGGGATTGATACAGATAAGGATGGTCAAATTCACTGCAATGCATTTTGTATTGGGAGAGAACGGGGTTAGTCTCTCCACTCTTCCAGGCCAGGAAACAATTAGACTTTGCACAAAGCATATGGTGTGTTGGATCCTCCTTTTGTAGTATACTTCTAGGCCTTCTAACAGTCTGACAACTTAAGGAGGTGTACACTTTGAGCCATGACTAGAAGATCAAGTATTCCAGCCTTAAAAATGTGTTGTGAGACCTTTTCTGAGGAAATGGAAAAAAAAAAGCAAGCCTCCAGATCTTTTTGTTCTCATTTACAGTGAGTTCATTCTGTCCCTTTCCTTTCCTGAGCTTTTTGTAAACTCAAACAAGATGGGTTTGCTATGCCTCTGTATAGTTGAGATTTGTGTTTCCTGCACTTCTTGTGTCACTCAGCTGAGTAACTCAAGTCCTTTCCTTCTGTTTGCTTCTGAGTCTATAATGCCATGACACTGAAGCTCCAAATAAAAAATTTGTTTGTCCTGGATGCTAGGTGATATAGTCCTGTTTGGGTTGGAGTTTTTTGTGCTGGTTTCTAATGCCTTGGCAGTCAAGATGAACCTCTTAATTGTTTTGGTGTATCATATTTTAGGGGGTGGATGATCTCTATGTACTTGAAAAGTTAAGTGGGAGAATTTGTGGTTCTGAGAGATAGGTTGCCACCATGGCATGTACTTTGATGGAAAGTACTAAGCCTCTTGGGGAGCTACAGCTTATGTGTGTTATGGGTCCTGCTAGCCAAAAAGCTCTTAAACCTCTGAGAAAGTCCTGTTGGCAGCAAGACTCAAAGGACTCAAGCTGCTAAAGGCAAGTTGGTTCTTTCTTGGCCATTCCATATTTGTCTATTTTTTTCTATTGTGAAACTAGTTTTTCTTCTTTCTCGGCCACTGCATTCTGAAAAATAAAACTGATGTAGCCAGAAATGTAATACAGAAAATTCAGAATACTTACCAAACTGAACTTGTTTTGTCTGTTCCCCTTTATCCAAACCTCCACAATAATTGTCTTCTTATGGTTCATGATACACAATTCATAGTGATGGAGATGATGCATCTGTTTCTTAAACTACATTTTGTGAAATACTTGTGACACCGTTCACTTTCAATGTTGAACTTTCAAATGGCTTAGCTTTACTGTTGTAGTTTTTCACACTAATTTTTTTCAATTTAGATTATGAAAGACATCCTAAAATATTAAATATATTGAGTAAGCTTTTTAAAATAGCTGGTTTTGCAGAAGCAGTGAAATATCTAATATGCTGTGCATTTGCTACTGCACTGTATGGGTGCTCCCGCAGTGTATTAATAAAATAAACAATTTAGACTGAAAGGAGAAAGAAATGCTTATGTGAATAGAAACAATGTTTATCAACTTAGATTTATATTCAGACTAGAGAAAAAGACTGAGAACATTTCAAGACATTTCAAGAGCTCTACCAATTGTACCTCAAGAGTCATGAAAATGAGATTGGGTTTACTTGAAACTTTGCAGTAGGTACTTGTAAAAGGATTGTTCCTTCTTTTGTTCACTTACATATATTTGTGATGATGGCCCAACAAAGTATACACGAACTCACATATTTTTTGAGCTAGAAGATAACAGGACTAGAATATATAATGCTGTTGGTGGTGGTGTTTTTCTCATTTAACTGTATGAGATGGTTATCTGTAACTTCAGTTTTCTCAAGTCCATTATCAGTGTGCTGTCTTCAGTTTTAACTGACTCTGAAACCTAACACACATGATTTTATTCTTGTTAAATTTGCTCTACCTTTTGTAATAAGGTTCTCTTTATATTTGGTATGGGTAAGGAAATGATTATTAAAAGTCATCCCAAAACATGATACAGATACCATTTGTGGTGCAGATGCTGCATCAAAATGGCATGTTAACACTTCCTGAACAGCCTACTTTGCATTGCCTGGTGGGAAGAGCTCCCCCTTCCCTTAGTGGTGCCTGAGAAAATGAGTTTGAAAACTGCTGCATTGTAAGATTTATTTTTTTTTAAAGAAGAAATTGAATTCAGAAGCTCAATGTAAAAGATGGCTTAGAAATGTCCAGTCCAGTGCTTTGTTTTCCAACATGATTTAAATATATATACACTCATTTAAAATTTTGGAAAAAAATTATAAATGACATGCTAGTATAGCTTGTGACTTCAAATTACTTTCAGCGATGCTTTTAATACCCATCTCCATACTGAGTTACTCCAGGGTCAGATCTTCAGAGCCAGCTATGTCATAAAATCCACAACCGGAAACTTGTTAAATGTGCATCCAAATCAAATTGTGTCATTGTGAAGATTCTTGAGACCATTGACCTGCTTTCCCCATTGCTCCGGCTAGACCATGGCAACTCCATCTAGAATTTTCCAAGGCATATTTGGCTTCGCAGAAGAGCCATGGATATATGGCCTATTATGCCAGTTCAGCATATGCTCCTGGAGCATCAATCATTCATGCAAATACACAAATCTGAGGAGACATTAGTGTTGAGCTTACAGTAATGCAGTCTTTTCCTTGCAGCTGTCTCGAAAGATCTCTGGACACAGTGCCTTCCACATTTCATGTGCTGTACAGGGGTCAGGATATTTCCGAAGTAGCTCATCAGCATCTCTGAGAAAGCTTCCAAAAATGCATGTGGAGCACTGGATAGATACTGCTTAAAGCCATGTTACTCAGCTTGCCTTGTCTTTCATTGAGTGCTGTCCAATTTCTGAGCTCCTGTCATTGCTAATCAGTTATATTTCAATATTTTTAGATCAGGTATGGACATAAGTTTTGCAAGTTATGCAGCTTTTGAAATATCCTTGTACTGCTTTACTCTAAAGTCTCCAACAGAGATAAAAAGACTGTAATTACTAATACAGGAAGAAGTATTTGACATCAGAAAGCTTTTCAGAGTAGGAGAATTGTGAGCTGTAAGAATGTAAAGCCAAAACAACATTTTAATAGGAAATATGGTGCAAATTTTTAAAAACTAGGTTTTTATGCGTAAACAAGTAAATAGATTAGCCTCAAAAAAGAAAGACAGTGGTTTTCCAATTGGAAACTTCATTTCCACAAAATTTAAAGCCTTGAGTTTGAGAATCGCTGGCCACTGGAAATCAGACAGTTGGACACCATCTATTACAGCAACAAATTTGATACGAGTTTTCTATTCTTTTTGTGTTTTCAGTGATATCTTTGTGTATAATTAACACACATCTGATTTTAAGAGATGGCTGAATATGAAAACAATAGCTCTCAATAGCTTTCCTATGCATAAATATGCTTTCTAAAAATCTTACTGGGCAAATACACTTTAGACCATTACGTTTTCCAAAACTTGTTTCATTGCTTCAGCATGTATAGTTCTTGCTTGCTTGCTCTTGCTCTCTCCTTAGCATTACAAGGATGTGTTTTGAATAGCCTTTGATCATAAATTTGATTCCAGAGAGCTGTCTGCTGTGCTGACTTATTTTTGCCTTATTAGGTGATTTTTGCAGTTCACAACTCCAGGAACTGTTGAGCTCCCTGGTTTTTCAGTTCCTAAAGCTAAACGGCAGCAGTCAGTTTGGTTCTCGATAGAAAGCTCCCTGGAATCAAATTACCTTGCGTGCAGTGACACGGCTTGAGTGTTATTCCCGTTCTGGAGGGAATGGTGCTAGTGACTGCTGTAGGTTCTGTACCGTTGGTGAGAAGAGACTTCATTTTTAATTAAAGAATTGC
The DNA here is from genome assembly GCF_031877795.1 of Strix aluco. NCBI lineage: Eukaryota > Metazoa > Chordata > Aves > Strigiformes > Strigidae > Strix > Strix aluco. The sequence continues at coordinate 99,958,822 of NC_133933.1, read as the reverse complement.
TGCTTTTTGAGAAAGAAAAAAAAATATGCTTCAGTCTGTCAGCTAACCCATTTGAGGAAAGTTGTGGCATTGTCTTCTGTCCCCTTGTGGTTTCCCTCAAAATCAGATTAGTCCGTCCCAGTAGAACAAAAGTACAAATGTGTTTTGGGAGCCAGATGCTATGCTTGTATTGCTCAGCATCAAAGCCCTGGGTTCCTTCAGGCAAGTGACACTGTTGAGATAAGAGTGGGAATGGAAGGGTATACTCTCTGGAATTTGCAGTGAAACTAATAACCAGCAGAATGTGGCCAGTCACAGGGCCCGTGTGCAGTGGCCGCTATTGTGATGCGAGGTGTGGCCAAAGAAACCAGAGGTCACCATCCATTTAATAGGGGTCTGGGCTGCTGGGAGCAAAACTGAGGGTGGCACGCTGCCATGCAGGACAGGCTTTTGTTAGCTTGTTATGTAACGTGGAAGTAAAAAATAATGCGGTTACTAAATAATGCAGTCATTAAATGCAGCTCTTTGTTCCTTAATCAGGGATTCATGAATACTCTAGCTGTGAGCCTGCCTGGTTCTGGGATTCTTAACTATGTTTGAAAAGCCTCAGTCAGGACCTCACGGACTTTGAGAGGACGGGAGGAGGCTTGAGGATTCTTCTTCAATTGTTCGTAAATTACATTTATTGAGTTCTTTCTGTGCGGTTTCTGTGGCAATAGGTTTATTTTTTTTTCCCCTCCTTCAGTTGTGAGGGCTACAGACTGTAGGTTTTGAAACTAATATTCTGAGCTTTTCACATCTCATCAGAAAGTAGGGCTTTAAGAAAAATACCTGTTATTGCAAGACAGTGTTGTAAAAGTTGGCAGCAGTGTGTTGCAGATGATGGACTAATTGGAGAGAAAGGAACTTTCTCGCTGTACTGCAGCATAGTACAGCTTGTCTGACATGTTTTGCTTAGGATTTTTTTGTCTTCTTTTGAGGAGTTAGGTACTGGACTTCACCAAATACTAGATTTTGGATCTGATGAATCATTGATTTGTATTAGGATAGTTATGGATAACTTATGTTACTGTAATTAATTTATATAGAACAATATTTTCTCCCTGGCTAACAACTCCTATTACAAGCAGTGCATGAGATTTTTTTTAAAAAATGTTAGCTTCATGCAGTAGAAAATTTATACATAGTACAAATTGTGCAGAGGTTATAGATAATACTGTTGGCTGCTGTTACTTGTGACCTATTAACTATTAACTCTCCTTTGTCCTTGTTTTGGTGGATGAGCTGTGTTAGTCATATAACTATTTAAATAAAACCAGCTCAGATGTGCATTTTTAATGTCAGTGAATATACTTCTTCCCAAGAAAAACTTAAAAATTATAATGTAGGTTTTATATTCCAAATTTCATGTAAATGGCCTTATTAAATTCATAGATGCCAAATTGTTGGACAAAAAAACTGCTTTTTTGTTCGTATAGTAAAATCATTCATAGGTATTGCAAAACAGAATGTTGTTTGTTGGGTTGGTTTTTTTTTTAATTCCCACTGCTAGCCAGTATTTATCAACACCTGAGATTCATACTGCATGCTTCAAGTCTGAATCGATTAAATCATTGTGACATGCTGAGGCTGGGCCAAGTCTTGTCTAATCAGCAGTCAGCACTGTTGCTCTGGCATGAGGCTCCCAAAAATAGAAACACAAGAAGTCAAACAAGTAAGTGGAAGGGCACTAAAAGAAAAAGTGCTGCTAATTCCACTGTTGACTTTCTGTCTAATGGATTCTTGTTCCCAGGCCACGCTAAGTAAAGCAACTGGCATGGGGTGTGTTTCTGCAGATGGCTCAGCAGTGACACACGCAGCCCAGCTGGTTGACAGGTGTTTGATTTGTATTTAACAAGTACCTCGCACAAGCCAGATTTTTTTTTTTTTTTAAAGATACTGAGAAGTTAGTCAGCTAATGCTTTTTCGTCAGAATTAACACCCCTTTCACTATACTTCCTTTTTGTTGTGAATGGCAGTTCTGATTTTCCCTTACAAATGAAGATAAAATTATTTTAGTTTGTATTAAGAAAGACACTAAATAGGATAAATTGATCCATAGTTAATTTAATAGTTGTAACCTGTTACCTTTACATGTGGAAAATGCACAACATTTTATTTATAGCTACTGACAGTAAGATCTCAAGAACTGTTTATTTAGTTGTCCACATCTTAGTCTGAAAATTCCCTTAAAGAGTATGCATGGAAGGAAAATGCCAGACTTCTGGGGTATAGCTGTTACGCTATGTGTCCATGTGTCTTCCCATAGTGTGAGAAGGTCTTGGGACTTTCTTGTATTGTGTAGCACAAGCCTGGAGTAAAAGAAATTCGCTGCCCAGAGGAGCATATAGTATGGCTAGAGATGCACCCAGTGCTGCAAGGGAGGAGTGAAGGTGGGAAACCACTTAACAGATGAGAATATATAGTGTACAATGTTATTCCTTACTGATTTTGTTGTACTCTACATAAGAGCACGCTGCATAATTGGAGAGAGATTGTCTCGATGATGGCCTGTTTATTTAATTACAGTTCAGGGGTTTTGTTTTGTTTTAATAACTATGAGTGGAAGAAATTATGATCTTTGTGGCATTTGTTAGTCAGTGCTGTGATGGCAACTCTACAGGCAAAGCCAGAAGTGGAAATAGTAGAGTATCAGGATGCTCTTACAAATCATCTTTGATTAATGTGAACTCTCAGAGTCTTAGCCAATAAGATGTGTAATGTAACAGTGACTATGGCCAGTTTGTCTTCCCCACCCCCTGCCCCATTTGTTCATACTTTAGTCTGAGCATTTTTATTTTCTCATATCAAATCCATGATGTGGAATGAGGTGAGACTTAAGGAACTGTTCACAAAAATGTGTGGCTTTTTGCAGTGACAGTGACAGGGTTATAATGACAGTGTTGTGAAATAGCCAGAAGAAATACCACTCTGTAGAATGTGGTATACTGGCAATACTTCTGTTGAACCTCGGAAGAATGAGAAAGGAATGCAGCCAGAAAAATGGCTGTCAGAGTAGTGTTGATTTTCTAAATAAACATTGGGTTTTAGTGAGAGGATGATTAAAAACTCATGCAGAGATACTGTGTCTCTCAGTTGACTAACTTCTTCCTGTCAGGCGTCCTAGATGCAGAATATGGAGTAGGCTAATAAGCCTCAAAAAGGTTAAGAAAATGGCTTGAAAGTAAGAGTTACAACCCTACTAGGCCAAGATATCACTGTTTAACACAAAACTGCTCAGAATTGATAGTAATGGGGTACACCTGGAGCTTTACCTTTAGGGAGCAGTTCCTAGTGCTCCTGTGCTGACAGTAGATCAGGTGATCTGAGATTCACAGGTGGGGAACTGTCTGCTGGAGTCCTAGGTAGGTGGTTAGTATATCCTCTTCATCCAAATACTAACCCATCCCCAAAATACATCAGATGTCAAAAGGCATTGTTTTTGAAGTGAGGAGGTATATTTATTGGTAAAGTCTTTAAGCTTCTGAGTGTAAATGGAGACATGGAAACTGTACCTTGAACTGCTTTATTTATCAGTTGATGGAAGGTTTGCAGTTACAAAAGCACACCAATAATATGGTATTTCAGAAAAAGTACTCATCTGAGTTAGATTAGAAATTCCAGTCTATATGCAGTCTATTAATTTTTTGATTCACCTTAAATCCTTAGTTTTGCTACTGCTTTTTTGCATTTCATATCTGTGTGGTTAGACATTAGACTTAATAGTGTCTAATGGTCTGTGGGACAGATCTTTGTTAGTGTAAACTGACATTTGTACCAGTTGAGAATCTGCCTCCTGAATCTTCAGGTTATGGAAATGGATGATGGTGATAACAACAACAATAATAATAATAATTCCTGCAGTAAAGAACAGCCTCTGACATCTAAGAAGTTGACCAATGCTGTTTACCTTCCTAGTATAAACTTGGGGCTCCAATTATTATGGTGAATTTAATAGTCATATTTTGAAAAGGCTTCGGCAATTCATTAATATTGGATAGTGCTTTCTAACTTATATTTAACATTATTGCATTCCAAATACTATATTAGCAAGGCCAATTAGATTAATTTCCAGTTCTGTTGAAACTTTAATAGGATTTAATTTGCTTTAATGCCGTGTTATGGCTGGGTTAACAATAAATCAATAGATGGTAAGTCGGGCAATTTTTCTGTTGTAACATAGTTACAAAAATCTATCAGTTGTCCATGAGTATAAGATCACTTCAAAATTTTTTCTACTGTGTTGCTTCAGATGATAGAAATACCCAACTGGCTAGAATTAATTTTCTAAACTGTTCATCCATAAGATATTATGAATCTTTGAGAACCTGTTGCAGCCAGAAGCCTCTCTGCCGATCCCTGGTACTCTGCAGGAAGTGTTCTCATGGTTTTCATTTGCATTTTCTTTAAGCTCCATGTATGGTCAACTGAACTGGATTGTTTTCAAGCCCATGTTCAGTTCATGTCTGCACTGCATTTTTAAATAGCAATATTAAAAAATTGAAAATTAACATTATCCACTTCTATGTCGTATAGTGTGCTTCTTAGCCTTCTTCAGGAATGTAACTGGGTAGTGGGCCATGAAAAAAGCTGTTAGTTGAGTCATTTGACTCAGTCTGAAAAGTAGAGGAAAAATTTGTAAAGGCTCTTCAGGCTCTAGGACACAATGAGACAAAATGAGAAACTGTCCTGTTCCACTGCTCTTCCACATTGCCTAGAACTTTCCCCTTGCTTGTAAAACTCCATCATGACAGCCCCTGAGGGCTCCACAGAGACTAATGAGTTTCCTCTCACAACTGAGAAACTAAACCCAAGCTACCCAAGGTCCTGGTTATGTGCTGGTAATACATTCTGCCTTGATTTTTCTCCTCTATTTGCTGTTTAGTTCCTTGCAGTCCAGTTCTGTTCTTTTTGAAATCAGTGGCATTCAAGAGTGGTGACTGGAAACGTGCCTTCAGCTTGAGGAAGAGTGGCTGGAAAGCTGCCTAGCGGAAAAGGACCTGGGTGTGTTGGTTGAAAGCCAGCTGAATAAGCCAGCACTGTGCCCAGGTAGCCATGAAGGCCAATAGCATCCCGGCTAATATCAGAAATAGTGTGGCCAGCAGGACTAGGGAAGTGATTTTCCCCCTGTACTCAGCACTGGTGAGGCCACACCTCAACTACTGCATTCAGTTTTGGGCCCGTTGCTATGAGAAAGACCTTGAGGTACTGGAGCGTGTCCAAAGAGCAACAAAGCTGGTGAAGGGTCTAGAGCACAGGTCTTATGGGGAGCAGCTGAGGGAACTGGGATTGTTTAGGCTGGAGAAAAGGACAGGGAGACCTCAGGGGAGACCTTATCGCTCTCTACAACTACCTGAAAGAAGGCTGTAGTGAGGTGGGTGTCAGTCTCTTCTCCCAAATAACAAGTGATAGAACAAGAGGAAATGGCCTCAAGTTACATCGGGGGGGGGTTTAATTGGATGTTAGGAAAAATTCCTTCACCAAAAGGGTTGTCAAGCATTGGAACAGGCTGCCCAGGGAAATGGTTAAGTCACCATCCCTGGAGGTATTTAAAAGACCTGTAGATGTGGTGCTTAGGGACATGGTTTAGCAGTGGACTTGGCAGTGTTAGGCTTACAGTTGGACTGGATGATCTTAAAGGTCTTTTCCAACCTCAACAATTATATGATTCTATGATTCTTGATGAAGAAGGTCAAGAAGAATGCAGTTGTCACTTCTTCAAGGACCTGTGATAGCAGTGAACGCCACTTGTATGTGCCAAATGCAGAAAGAACATTTACTGACAGCAGAGGCTCTGCTTCTGCTAATACTTTTTTTAACAGTATAAAAACCGCTTCTTGACTTCTATCATAAAGGCTTCAGTCAGCTCATTATCAGTTTTCAAAAGGAAAAAAAAAAAAAAAGGGCAATATGCCAGCCTGTATTTCTGCATGAAAATAAATTGAGTGATCCTTTCATCTCCGTTTTTTCAGAACAACTTCTCTGACTTCTCATGTTGTGTGAAAATAATTTGTGGGAACAAAAAATAGAAGCAAACTTTTGACTTAATGCGTTTTATTTGTGAAATACGTGTGCTTTGCATATTTGAGTATAGAAATTGTGCAAGTTGCGTGCTTTTTAAGACATACTAATACCAAAAAAGGAAACAATGCCAAATAAAGAGTGTAGTCAGGAGTAAGGACCCCTGTGGCCATATTCTCTGAAGCTCTAAGCTGCCACTGGCTGCTGGTTCATTGGTTTGCATGCAGATCATCAAAACCTAAATTTTCAAGTGTCGTTTAATTTGGAGTGTATTAACATCTAGTTGCCTAAACAGATAAGCAAGTCAGACTTGTCCCAAAGATGGGTATCAGGAAGGGCTGGGAATGAGGAAAAACTGCTGTCTCCTGAACTCAGATTATGTTATGAGGTGCAAATGAGAACAATAGGGCTATTCATATTTGCCTTTCTCTTGAGCAGCTACATAAAAAAGCCACAGGAGCCGTGATCACTAGGACACAAGAGTTCTCTGACCAGCCCTCACCCTTGTGGCCAAAATGTGGTTCTGCTGGGGCTGTTGTGGAAGCAGGACAGAGCAAAGGAAACAAACCATTTACCTGTCACAAGGCCTTCTTCATCAGATTATTTTAAGAGAGGATCTTATACTTGCTCACATGGGTCAAGTTTGCATCAAGGATAACACTGAGCAAGTATTCAGCAAGTGTACTTACAAGTGCTGAGTAGTGGTAGTTCAGCAGTAACCAAGTAGAAACAAAAGGATCAGTAGATGCAGTGAAACCAAAATGTCATAATGTTTAGCAGAAACTTCCTGATGTGACTAATCCAGGAAATTCATGGGGCAAGTCTTAGTAAATATCAGCTGAATGTATTTTTATGTAATTAATATTCTATCAGGTGATCCTAACCATTAACAGGAGCCTGTTTAAAGAAACAAGGAAATATACCAGTAGGTTAAGGAAGGTGTCATGTAATGGAATATAATTGGTGTGTGATTTTTATTTCATTAAATGTGAAGCTCTGCCCCCGCTGGTAGCTCTGGACTGGCTTGGTACGTGCTCCACGGGGGAGGATGCTGCTCAAGCCTTCAGACAGTACGTTGTTGAACATTCCGCTCCATTTCTGCAATGCTAAAAATAGTTGTCCTCATTTTAAAACACCGGGCTATTAGATTATTCCAAGGGTCTGGCATACTCAGGCTAATGGAAGGCATGTATCCATAAATTATCAAAACAGTAAGTAGTGTTTGACCATGCTGATTTTACTTCTATTAAGATGAGTTTCCTTGCTAGTAACCCCGGAGTACCAAGCCTGTTCTGTAAATCAAGCTCCTGGCAGTGCCCCAGTAAATTTAAAAATAAAAGGAAAAATGTTCATCTTTCATATTGAGGATGGAGAAACATATGACTGCCTCTTCGTGGTTTTGGGTTTTCTTTACATTTTGCAAAACCATATCTACAAAATGCTTAAAGTATTTTACAGTAATTGTTTCTCTTTCCCAGCCTTAAAGAGAATCTCACAAAGTTCCAGCATGTTTGCTGTTATAAATCATGTTAATGCCTAAAATGTTCCAAATAGCAAAATGCATTCCAAGTGATTGATACACAAGTTTCTCTCCACTCTTTTTTTTTTTTAGTGATTAGATAATGTGACAGCTAATTCATTTTTGGCACCATATTGATGGTTTTACAAGTAACCAATCCACTTAATAAAGTTCACATACTTTTACATTAAGATAGCCTCTCCTTTTATTTTGTTACTATTTTTTAATGTTCAAGTCTCTTCTTTGGGGGGAAAAAATAGCTAAATGTAGAAGTCAAGGTATAAAAATCAGTGTAAATGCATTCTAAGAAAGTTGCTAAGTACACAGATACAAAGCATCCTACTCTGTCTTAAACACCTTTACCTATAAACTGAATCTAATTTTATAGGGTGTTGCAGTGCAGTTACAATCTGCAAATTCAATGAATGATAAATACATTAAGAGCCATGATTATAAATACACTGCACATTTCCAAAATAGTTAAAGCAACCACAACATCTGACACTGTCCTGCATGAAATCCTTGTCTCTAAATTGGAGAGACATGGATTTGATGGATGGATCACTCTGTGGATAAGGAATTGGCTGGATGGTCACACTCAAAGAGTTGCGGCCAATGGCTCGATGTCTATGTAGGGAACAGTGGTGAGTGCCGTTCCTCGAGGGTCAGTATTGGGACTGGTGCTGTTTAACATCTTTGTCAGCAACATGGAGAGTGGGATTGAGTGCACCCTCAGCAAGTTTGCCAACAACACCAAGCTATGTGGTGCAGCCAACACGCTGGAGGGAAGGGATGCCATCCAGAGGGACCTGGACAGGTTTGAGAGGTGGGTCTGTGCAAACCTCATGAAGTTCAACAAGGCCAAGTGCAAGGTCCTGCACATGGGTCAAGGCAATGCCAAGCACAAATACAGGCTGGGCAATGAGAAGATTGAGAGCAGCCCTGCAGAGAAGGACTTGGGGGTGTTGGTTGATGAGAAGCTCAATGCGACCTAGCAATGTGCGCTTGCAGCCCAGAAAGCCATCCATATCCTGGGCTGCATCAAAAGAAGTGTCATTAAGAGGTTGAGGGAGGTGATTCTCCCCCTCTACTCTGCTTTCATGAGACCTCACCTGCAGTACTGTGTCCATCTCTGGGGTCTCAGTATAAGGACAAGGACCTGCTTGAATGGGTCCAGAGGAGGCCCACGAAGATGATCAGAGGGCTGGAGCACCTCTCCTGTGAGAACAGGGTGAGAGAGTTGGGGTTGTTCAGCCTGGAGAAGAGAAGGCTCTGGGGAGACCTTATAGCGGCCTTCCAGTACTTTAAGGGGGCCTGCAGGAAAGATGGGGAGGGACTCTTTATCAGGGATTGTAGTGACGGGACAAGGGGTAACAGTTTTAAACTGAAGGAGGATAGGTTTAGACAAGATATGAGGAAGAAATTCTTTACTGTGAAGGTGGTGAGACACTGGAACAGGTTGCCCAGAGAAGCTGTGGATGCCCCCTCCCTGGAAGTGTTCAAGGCCAGGTTGGACGGGGCTTTGAGCAACCTGGTCTAGGGGAAGGTGTCCCTGCCCATGGCAGGGGGGTTGGAACTAGATGATCTTTAAGGTCCTTTCCAACCCAAACCATTCTGTGATTTTATGATTCTATTACATTAATCATTTTAGATTTAACAAAAATCAGTACAAATGTATGAGTTTATTTTTGCACTGTTGTGTTGAAGGGATAATCATTTGTAGAACGCTGATTAAACAGTGCAAGGCAAAACATCTATGGCTTGGCTCTACAAAAAAAAAAAGTGAATGTGATTTTTTTCCTAGTTTACAGTGATCTAATATAGCAGGAAGATGAAGTATTATTATCTGGTAACTTGTACTGATTAATTAGAATTTTTCCCCAGCACACTAGCATCTATTTTTACAGAGGGGAGCTGGAAGGAAGATTTTGGAAACTGTGCCATGAGTGGAGTTAGAAAAATGCCATTTTAACAAGCTATTTTAAGCTCTATTTTAATTGTTGTTTATCATGAGTGTTTTGCATTTATGTGCTTAATTACTTGTATCATTTTGATGAGTAATTGTTCTTTTATTGGCTCTTTTTGTTGTTGCGAGAGATTGGAGTTCTTCCTTTGTCTCTGTTCTTTTTTTTTTTTTTTTTTTTTGCGTCTGTGAGGCATTTCTCTTCTGCTTGGCTTGGAATCAAACAAGTGAACTTTTCAAAACTTTCTTTTGTTACTGAATCCTGGCTTGTCTAGAAAACTGAATTGGATGATGTGCAAGTTACCAGGGCAAACTTCTGTCAAGGAATTAAGACCCATGAATGGAATGGAGAAAGCATTTGATTTTAGATTCCTTTAATATGTCTTCTAAACTCCCACTTGAAGTCATATGAGCATGGATGAACTCTTCTAACAGAACTTAAATCAGTAACTTTAGATTTATTGAGATCAAAATTAATGTACTTTACAGTGGCATATTTCATGAATCTGTAAAGGGGGGGGGTGGTTCTTAACTTTGTGTGGCAGAGCCTGGTTCTCACTAGGTCTGTAATTGTTTAACATGCTTTGCTAAGAAGGAACAGAAAAGGAAACCGTTGCAATATTTTGTATTTTAATTCTAAGTGAGATATTACTAGGTTTTTAACTATAGCTTTTCCTTGGAAAATCCTATATTAAATGCAGAATTGAATTGTCTTTAGCTTTCAACTCAGACATATTGATTTATTTTTTTTCTTTTGCTCAACTAGTCCTTATTCAGATATTGAAGATGAAGTTTACCATATTACTTAGCTTGGATTACTTACCTTTTAAAAACATTTTTGATTAACAAGGTGCTTTTTTGTAGTTGTGCTCAGTTGCTGAGCTTTTAAGCATCTGGTTTCTTGAATGGAATTTACAAACCCAAATAAGATTCTTAATATTCATAGACAGTGCAAGGATAAGGTAATTTGGGGGACAGGGGATGACTGTCAACTGTACAGCTGACTTACTTTTCTCTTCTAAAACATGGGGTAGGGGAGGTAGTAATTTAACAACATATACAGGACATACACTTACGAAGTAGGAGAAAGATTTTTGTCTGCCTGGTTGCACAGGATCAAGATTTGCATTTCCTCCTGCAGAGTAGGCTGGGCATTCCCCTAGAGATGGGGAAAGATCTGAAACTCCCCTTTGAGCAGAGCCTAGAAAACAGTAGTCAGCTTCATATGTACAACTCCCTGTAGAACCCAATGGTTTAAGTGTAGGTCCCTGTGGACTCAAGCACCTAATAGGTATTAGGGAGAGAGTGGCAGCTGTAGCACCCTTGTTGGGATTTTAGGTGCTTGGGTAGTATGCAGCTGTCTTCTGAAGTATTTTTTTCTGATTTGGGTCCTGAAATAAAACTTAAGAAAGATTTTCATGTGATCCAGACTCTCAAATCTTTTTTTTGTTGTCCAATTGTCTGAAGCAATACAGCTATATCTGCTGCATAGGTAATCTGTAATTGTTAATTGCCTAATATTTTGAAAGTGAAATGTGTTTTAACCAAGTACAAGTCAACAGACATAAACAACCCTAGAAATCAGTTCAGCTGTTCTGTAGAAAAGTAACAAGAAGCAATAACTGTCCAGATGTCTTTTTCTCTTAATTGAGCTCAGTCATGAGTTAGGTCTGTAAAATGACTGCTATGTACATTTTGTTTCAGGGGGAAGCTGGCTTAGCAGGTGCTCCTGGCATACCTGGTCTTACTGGTTCCAAGGTAAAAAAAACAAAAACAAAAAATGCCAGAAAAACTCCAAAACAAACCACAAAGAAAACCTAGTCTCATTTTATGCATTTTCACTCTCAACATCCTCTTTGCCAGCTGCCCAGTATCTACATAAATTGTATTTGAATTATATATCTAGTTTCCAAGTTGTATAATGTGATAGAGGAACTTTACTATCAGCTTCTCTTTTGACAGAGAAAGGGCATGTGATGCAGTGGCACAATCCTGCCTATGAGTATTATTTTGCATTAAGAGTAGTCACCTAAGTCTCAGAACTGTGCAGGTGTTTCCAGCCACAAGATAGCAGATTCAAAAATTTGAAATTTGAGAGTCTCTTGATCTCAGCAAAATGAGATGAGGGACGGCACTGCTTCTTCCACTCTTCCGTTTCAATCTTCTGCTTCTATCCAGAGGTGGAATATTGTAGGAAGGCCAAAACTTGCAAAAACAGGCATCTGTATTATAGACCTTGTTGGTCATATTTGTTAAAGTTGCCTGACTGCTTTCATCATCAGATTTTGTTTTCTGTTGATTGCAGCTATGTTTAACTGTAAGTATTTGGAATGAAATCTTAACGTCACATGCATCTGTCCAGCTAATTCCTTTTAGAAAAATGTAGGGGAAATAGTTCTGCTGTTTCCACAAATTAAGGGACTACACACATACACAAAAAAAACCCCACATTATTTTGTTCATATTAAAATTTCAAGAAAGTGTTCTGCAGTGTGACCTTGATGCAAAGGGCTGATCTGTGTATCTTTAAGGCAGATACTTCCTGTAATATAGCACGAACGGAAGGAAGGAACTTACTTTCTGCAGATGAGGTAGCCAGCATTGAGTTCCATATCATGCTTACCACAATCTATCTTTTTATATGTTCAAAGTCAGGATCTCATTGACTTATACTGCAGGCATATTTAAAACATTGAAAATCAGATCAGCAATCCTGCAGTGAGTACCAAGACGAGTAGTCAGTGATTGTCCATGAAGAAGCTTGTGTGAAATGTTTTGCCTAACTTAATATGAGAATTCTGCCACAGAAGAGAGAATTTAAGTCAGTCATAAATGTGTTACTTTGCAATTTTCACATTTTTATTTCTGCAACATTTGAATTCTTTGAAGTAACTTCCCAATGGCTAATATTGTTATATTTTTAATGCTGTCAAGTGGAAATTACCTGAACTTCTTTACGCTTTCTGTTGACTGTATTTCTTATTTTCTCTAATTGGAAATATTTTTTAAAAATTAAAATGTGCAAAAAATCTGGACACTTAAACTGTATTTCTGAAAAAGAAGGAATTAGTTCATCACCCCATACGTTGGTACAGGCAGAGAACTGACTGGTTGAGCACTAACATTGCTGAAAAGGACCTGGAGGTAGTCATGAGCCTGAATTATGAACTAACAGTGTTCTCCTGTTGGGAATAAAGTGAACCACATATTGGACTACGTTAGTAAAACTGCGGCTGGCAGATCAGGAGAAGATATTTTCCCCCCCTTTGCTCAGTGGTGTTACATCTGGTATGCTGTGTCATGTTTGGGGGGTCTGCTGCCTTCACTTCTTCAAGAGATGTGGAGAAACCAGAGAGGATCCATCAGGGAGCTAGTGTATGTTCAGGGGCCTAGAAAACAAAACCTTTGAGGACAATTTCAAGAAGCTAAGTTTGTTGAGTCTGACAAAGAGGAAGCGAAGGAGCGATCAAGTCTGTCCTGCAGGCATAAGGAGCCCAGCTGGTTGATCTTCAAGGACAGCTTTCTAAAATCCCAAGAACAGTCCATGCTGATGTGCAGGGAATTGAGTGAGTATGGCAGAAGGCCAGCATGGTTGAACAAGGAGCTCCTGACTGAGCTCAGACTCAAAAAGAAAGTAAATGGTGGAAGCAGGGGTGAGCTACCCAGTAGGAATATAGAAACTTGCCAAAGCATGTGGTGATGGAGTTAGGAAACCAAAAACTCATCTGAAATTCAAACTAATAAAGGATTTGAAGGGCAGCATGAAGGGCTTCTGTTAAGTGCTTCCGTAGCAAAAATAAGGCTGAAGAAAACATTGACCCACTGCTTAATGGGTGGGGGACATGGAAAAGGCTGAGAGTACCTGATATTTTTTTTGCCTTGTGTGGAGGTTTGAACTCAACTGGCAGCCAGGCGCCACGTGGCTGGCTGTTCACCTCCCCCTCCCCCCTCTGGTAAGATAAGGGAGGAACAAAAGAAGAGAATTCATGGGTTGAATAAAAAGAAATAATTTACTAAATATAACAAGAGAACAACAGTAACAATAGTAAGTTCAAAAAGAAAACGGGTAAAATGCAGCAGTGGCTTACTGAGCGCGGCGACCGCCCCCACAACAACAATACCGCCCGACCTACGAGCAGATGGGTGTGCATGAGAGAGAGAGAGAGCGAGCCCCAGAGTGAGACTGCCCACCTGGGCATGACATCACATGGTATGAAATACTCCAATGAAAATTAACTCCATCCTGGTCGAAACCAGGACACCTTGGTTTTCACTAATAAAGTTTGCCCTTAGGCCTTGCAGGTTACTTAAGCCTCCTAGCAGAGTGTGTGAGAATGAACCCCTGCCCACTGAAGGGGAAAAGAGTGTTAAGGAGCACTTAAGCTGCTTGGACATTTGCAAGATACCAAACAATATGCATCCAGGGGTGGTATGCATGCATCAGAACTGGCTGATGTCACTGCAAGGTTGCCCTCTGTCACTATCACAAGATCATGATAGCTAGGGGAGGTCTTTGATGACTGGAAACAGGCAAACATCACATTTGTCTTCAGGAAGGATCCAGGGAACTGCAGGCCAGTCAGCCTGACCTCTGTCCCTGGGAAAATAATATAGCAAATCCTGGAAGGCATTTCTAAACACATGAAGGACTAGGTGACTGGGAATGGCCAGTTTGGATTCACGGAGGACAAATCATACCTGACCAATGTGATTGCCTACTCTGATAAGAAGACTGTGTGGATTAGGAGAGAGCAGTGGATGTGTATACCTTGACTTCAGCCAGGCTTTTGGCACAGTCTCCAGCCATATCATTGTAGTCAAATCTGTGAGATATAGACTGGATAAATGGACAATATGGTGGATGAAAGATTGGTTGGATTGTTGGGCTCAAAGGTGGAATAACTGCTATACAGTCCAACTGCTACCTAGTAACTAGTGTCCAGCCCCCTTGGGGTGATACTGGGGCCAGTATTATTTAGTGTCTTTATTAATAACCTGGATGATGGGATTCTCAGCAAGTTCATGGATGTTACTAAATGTGGGGAAGTTAGGGCAAGAATGGTATTCAGTGGGACAGCAACATGCTGGAGAAATGAGCTAATACAGAACTCATGAAGTTAAGCAAAGACAGACATGAGGTCTGCCTCTGAGAAGGAATAACCTCATGCAACAGTACACGCTAGGTGCCAAATTGCTAGAAAGCAGATTTACAGAAAAGGAGTCGGGGTCCTGCTAGGTGTCCTTGTGGTGGAGAAGGCCAACTGCATCTTGGGCTGCTTTAGCAAGAGAATAGCCAGCAAATGAGGAGTGATTGGCACTTGTGAGACCACATCTGAAGTTCTGTGTTGAGTTTGGAGCAACCCAGGAGAGGAGAAAGAACAGCTCATTGGGGCGAGCCCAGTAGAGGCTCACCAAGATGGTCGGGGGCTTGGAGCCCATGATATACAAGGGAAGGCTAAGGGACCTGGACTTGCTCAGCCTTAAGATGAAATGGTTTGGAAAGGGAGAGGATGGAGGGTGGTGTGCAGACTCATTGTTGCCTGTAAGTTACTGTGAGGGTGTGGAGAAGCCAGAGGCAGACTCTTATCAGAGTTGTACAGTGAAAAAATAAGAGACAATGGACACAAGCTACAATGAGAGAAATTTTTATTCTACCTAAGAATAATTTTTATTTAATGAATTGGGAATTGGGTAAAGACAGGATATGCAGTCTCACAAATGGCAAAGCTAAATGAAGAAAACACTTCTCTTGTAAGAATTTGCCAAAAGTGAATAAGTGTTTGCTGTGTTGCATGTCCAACAGTTGGAAAAGAATGGAAATCATAGAACAACTCAGGTTGGAAGGCACCTCAAAAGATCATCTGGTCCAGCCTTTCGTGAGAAAGGGAAACGAGATGAGCAGAACAGAAGTTGCATAGATTCAGAATTTATTTCAGTAATTAACCAGTCATTTTTAGGTGAGGATATACGGAAGGTTATTTCACTATATCCCATTTTGCATGCTTGGTCTTGGGCATGCTTCTAAAATTGCTCCCTAAGCTGTTGATTGCATGAGCCACCCCAGCCAAAAGAAACAAACAAAAAGCAGCCACTGTAGGTGGTTGATGAAAAATCCAGAACTATTTGGTAGTCTGTACATCTGCACATCTCCAAAGCTTTGAATTTAGTTCCCAGATGTGTAGTACATGATGCTATATCAGTTGAAAGATTTGACAAGATGCTGATAGAAATTTTGCAAGTTGTAGCCTGCTGTTCTAGTTAACCTCACTTAAACCTTAGACTTCTATATAAGGCAACAACACTCTCTGAAGGGTGAAAGAATGTTTAGACATTGCTCATTCTAATTTTTAGAAAGTAAATTAGAAAACACTGTATGCTTTACTTTGGAAATTTTCCAGTCTTTTCATCTTCAGACCTGTAAAAACCACGTGTACTGAGGCAGTGTGACTGAATTCTAGAGACTGGCAATAACATGCAAACCATCTCCTGCTAGATGATTTGAGGGAGAAAGAAAATGTTTGGGTTTTTTTTTATTAGGTGGTTTTTGTGCTACAAGTATATAATTTTGGCTGTATGCTGTATGTGTCACAAAACATACAAGTATACATTAATAAAGATCTTAAAGCAGGTGTTATAATTGTTATAGCCACGCTGCAGACTGTTTGGCGAAGATATTAACATCGTAAGATGTACATGAAGATTTTTTTCTAAGCTAAAAGGTATTAAATTTGAGCTGGAAGAGCATTGTAACAGGTCTTTTTATTGAAAAATCATCAAATAAAGAATTCAATCTGCTGAAATAAGCTGAGCATTACTTAATATTTCAAAACTCACCCCTTCTGGTTTTGTTTTTTTTTTTAATACTTGGGTAATTGGATGTGGTTTTCAAAGTGAAAAGAATAAGTTTTCAGTAAATTGTATCTGTATATTTTTCTCAACTGTTCTGGGTTTTGGAGGCCTTCACAGTGACTAGTCATTTAAAAATTAAAATGAAGGTACTAATGGGAACGAATGTATTAAAACTGGTTCTGCAGAACAGCAGCAGGACTGTAGTGAGTGAATTTAACATCAATGAATAGTTCAGAATTTTTAGAGCCAAAAAAATCCCTTAGGCTGAATGGAAAAATGGTTAACTACTCTTAATCAACAAAACTGTGGAAAGCAGTGTCTATTTTTGTAGAGGTTTCACACCTTTTTGCTTGAGAGACAGTCAGTTTCCAAATGATTTCTTCTGTTTTAATCCCATAATAAAAATTCAGTGCAATAAAAGTATTTTAAAGAATGCAATTATTTGAAGAATGTTTATGTTTCAGATTTTTATTTTATTGTTTTGTGTTCCAGGGTGAACATGGTTTTGCAGGTAGTAAAGGTGAAGAAGGTGCAAAGGTAAATTATTCTGTCGATGTTAGTTGTTTTTTCAGTTTAACAATTTGATAAGTGGCTAACCAAGTAGAGCTTTGTCCTGAAGATCTTCCTTAACTCTTTCATGAATAACATCTTTTTTTCCTGTGTAAATGATTCCTGAAATGCTGAAGAACAAGGAGACTTTTATGTGTGTTAATTAGTACTTCTTTTAGAAACACTTTTTTTTAAAGAAAAGACTTAATGAATTCTAACAGAACTGTAAACACTGGACTCCAGTAGTGTTTACTGCTATCTTATTTCTATGGTAACTAGTAAATATTTATTTATACAATAAGAAATGTATGATGAAATTATGTGTAGGTATTTATAGTACTTAATTATTGCTTTTATATATTACCAATGCACTTTTATAGGAACTTACTGTGTTGATCGTAACTACTAAATGTTTTACATGCTTTTTTTCTAAGAACATAAATTTACTGCAATAGCAAAATTTAACATTTGCTACAGCATAAGTGACCACCAATTTAAAAAGGTTAATTTTCATTTATATACTTCTGTGTACCTACACAGTAGTTAACATGGGTTTTGTCTCCTGCACACATCTGACTCACAGTGAATTGACTTGACTGCCAGTGGCCAAGCTGAACCAGGAACATCTACCTCTTCCTCAGACTGCAAGTTCAGTCTCTTTGCCTGTTGGACTGACACATTGCCCTAAGGGCATTCATAGTCTCCTGACAGCCATAAAATGTTTCCGAGTGTAAATTTCTGGAGAAGCATTCCTTGTTCTTCACCAGTGGGTATCGGAAATTGAGCTTGAAGCAGTTTGTCCTATTTGCAGATGATCCTCAGTGGCCAAAAACAGTTTGAAAGCTTGTGCATTAAAATGGGAACTACACTGTCCCTGAGGAAGGCTGTCTTGGCTGACGGATGCCAGCCTGAGTCGCTCTAGATGATTCAACCTAATCTTCTTGTGTGGCTTCAGACAAGTAGGTCTTCACAGGTCACCAAAGGCAAGTCTTTGTTGAGGGACAAGTGGAAGTAAGAGACTGTTCTTAGCTTACCTAATAGGAATTAAAGTAACAGTGGTGATAGTTTATGGTTGACTCTTCAGCTCTAACCATGTTACTGCCTGGTTACTGCTTTTACACTAGTTGTGGCTGATTTGGATTAGGCAATCTGAATTAAAAGTCTTTTCTTGGATCATAGAGAGTTCTTCATAGAAGTATGCTTCAGCTCATTGTCTGAAAAAGGTGCAGAAAAGCATTTCTGCTAAATTTATGTATCATAAAGATGAAGAATGACAGATACTGCTATTCTGACAATATTCAGACTGAAGAAAATGAAAAGTAGGTGACAGCTTCTGAATTTAAAAAAGTGGAATATATTTGTGAGTTAAGCTGGTTTGGACATGGGTATATTCACTCACCCACCATACCTCTTCAGAAGTGTCAGACAGCTTTCCAGTGTTCCTATTTTAAAGAAAGCATGTTATGGATTAACAGAATTTAAGCAGATTTAAAATTGTGGAGGTTGTTTTAGGAGGAAGTATTCTAGTAACCAGGAAGGAAGAAGTATTGGAAGTACAAGCTAGCATCCATAGCAACTAACATTTATAATGTGAAGATTCAGCCTCTAAAAAAAAGCATTTGTTAAACTTGAGTGTTTCTGACTCTACCAACAGATTTTATTTCCTTCTTGGTGGCATCATTACTCATCAGTTCTGAAAGGCTTGTGGATTTTTCTGGGTTTTTTTTTTTTTTTTTTTCAGAATTGCTCTGCAGCTGTGCTGTGCTTTCCTCAGGGTTTATAAATAAATTGTGTTCGGACACAGGCATGTGGTTTCAGCTGTTGCTGCCACTCTTTTTGCTTGATTCCCCTTATTTTAAGACAGAGGTAAAATGACACAACCACTGGTGGTCACATTTTTCTTATGTGAAAGCTGAGTCAGCACATTTAGACCATATTTTTTTTTCTTTTTGTCTTGTAATTTCAGAAATTAATTAAAAGATCCCATTTAAAAGTATTTCCAGTGTAACTGTTAACAATATATTCGTCTGTCCTTCAAATAAAAGGGAATATATGAGTGGAAGGATCTTTAATTATCAGTGATCACTCAAAAATAATTTGGGACAGTCTCATCAGAAGATACACATCGTGATTTGTGAGGAAAGAGTGTGTTTTAAGATTATGGGAAGTACGGCTCAGCCTGGGCTTTAGCAGTTACTCAGTTTAGCTTTAATTCAAATAATTATTAAAGAACAATACTGAGTTTCCAGTTACCGAACTCCAGTATTAAAAATGTATCAACACGTTTGCATTTTAACATAGTGTCACAAAATAAAATAGTCGTACTAATTTGTGTGTAACAAGCATGATTAAAAAGCCTGAAACTTAAAATTTGATTTTTCCTAATACCAAAAACTCTGCTTTGTCTTGCATATTAAGGAGCAAGATAGTGTTTGCACACTCTGTTTTGTATATCACCTAAAGTGGGACACAGCTGCCTAAAGATGGAGTGTGCGCCATTCCAAACTCGCTGCAGAAGTACGTTAAAATGAATGATTCTGTATTTTTGTTTCGGTGACCATATCATTCCGTAGGATTGAATGCTTGAAACCAACTCAGCCTTATACTTTTTGGTTCACTAAATCAAACTAGCTGACTTTGGCTTTTGCTGTACTACGTTCTGCTTTGGCAGAGCAAGCTCTGGGGACATCAGGGAGCCATAGGCAACTGAGGCAGAAGTGAGTGATTGTATGTAAATTAAAGATACAGGAGGCATCTATAATTTAAACTATCAAGGGAGATTCTTTTAGGCTGTTCAAAGGTTTCTTCGCCACACCTGATTCTCCTTGAGGAATCCAAAAGTCTTGTTCTGCCTTCCTCCTTTTTTTTGGTCTTGGTTGAACTTGGTTCTCTCTTACAGAAGCCAGTAGTGGTAAGGGAAGCTACAGACTGTGTGTGCAGGTGTTATGCAGCAAGTTTTCCCTCCACAGGAAATATACTCTCACTGTGAATTTGTTTTAATTCTCCTTTGTATTCTATTTTATTTGTGTTTCTTAGATAATGATATTGTCTTATAGTCTTATAGCTGCAGTAGAAACATTGGTCTACCCTTCTGTAGAATGACTTAAAAAGTATATGCTGAGAGCAGTTTTAATTGATCTGCTGCAGGAAGACAGGTTATATCATGTGGATCCATCCTTGTTCTAATACTGTTCAGAATTGTAATTTTACAGTATGGGATAGAAAGTATGAGTATTATACTTTATGATGATAGGAAGTCAGGAGGGACTGAAAATAACCAGAAGAAAGCTTTAAAATCCAGAATGTTCTTGACAAATCAGAGATGTAGCCTGAAAAAAAATAGGATCCAATGCAGAAGTTAAAAGTGCAACTACCTGCAGGGGAGAATAAATGTGAGCTGCAAAAAACCAAATCAAATAGTAGCTACTCAGAAATTAGTATCTGAGGATTATTTGGATCAGAAGCTGAACACATATACATGAAGTCAGGCAGTATCAAATGAAAGACTTTTACTAAGACGTTTTAAAGTGGAATATTGTCTGCAATGCTAATTAAATAGTTTTGTGCTATTTGGTATTGGTAAGGCTTCAACTTAAAGGATTTTGAAAGGAGAGCGCTGAGAATGACTGGTGCTCATGAACACATAACCTTTGAGGAAGGGTTGCATGAATGTAGATTACTTAGTGTAGAATCAGCTGAAAATAAAGACATAAAAACTCTTCAAATACATAATACTGCTGCAGAAAAGAAGAGAATAGTATATTTGCTCTGTCCATAGTGCATGTAAAGCAATGGTCTGGAAGTGCAGCAAGGAAGATGCTGTGTAGCCATTAGGAAAGGGTTTTTAATTTTAACACTGTTGTTTATTATGGAAGTAATTTCCTTTTCCAGTGATCTGCACTTTTTTATCCTGGTTACAGAAAATGGTATAAACTTAAGAAAGACTTGCTTCATGAAAATACAGGAGATCAGAGTGTTTTAAATGATTTTACCATTTTCTGTTAATAGCATCAATATTATGTAAGGTATCACACTGATTTCTAATTGGGTAAGTACAGAGAGCAGCAAGACAGTTTTGTTTTTCAATGTATATCCTTGTTTGTTTTTAATGGCCAGTTAATACTGTTCTGTGATAGGACAGTAAAGCTCTGGAACAGGTTGTGCAGCCTCTTTTCCTTGAGCTTTTCAAGACCAGACATGAGCAACCTGGCCTGACTCCATAGCTGAACCCTGCTTTGAGCAGGAGGTTGGACTAGAGACCTCTTTAGGTCATGTCCAGCCTCAGTTATCCTATGATTTTATGAATAGTGAACATAAATGTGATATTTTTCTGACTTGGCACATGTGTTCACATTATAAACCCACTTAAAAAATGACAACAATAGGAAGTGATAATGTTTTGGGGTTTTGGTGAGGTTTTTTCCAAATATTGTCAGGGGTGGGATGTGAATGTACATTTAATTTACAGTATGGACTAATATTGTTCACCAACATACAGAATCACAGAATCACAGAATCGTCTAGGTTGGAAAGGACCTTGAAGATCATCTAGTCCAACCTTTAACCAAGCATTGGCAGTTCCCAACTACACCATATCCCTCAGCGCTTTGTCGACCCAGCTCTTAAACACCTCCAGGGATGGGGACTCCACCACCTCCCTGGGCAGCCCATTCCAACACCTAACAACCCGTTCTGTAAAGAAATACTTCCTAATATCCAGTCTAAACCTTCCCTGTTTTATATAACATAGGTTATATTTATATAACATAGGTTATAGGCAGATTTTTTAAGATGTGTATATACATTCACACACTCTTGTTTTGGAGCAGCACATCTGGGGGCGACCAGTGCCCTTGCTTAAATATCCGATCACCTCTCAGCTGATGCTGTTTTCCTCATAGAAGCTGTTGTGGAATGCTTGTTTGGGTAGCATTGTACATGGTTGCTTGAATGATAAGTGTGTATACATTCTCTGGGATGTTTTTAGCTTAGGTTTGCTGAAACCATATGAAAGTTTATTGTCCAGTACAAATAGATACAACATAAATTGTTCAACATAAATGAAATCTAAAGGTGTCTTCAAAATTTGTTAAGTACCAAAAAAAAGAGAATCTTAAAATTTATTAGTATGAAAATTGCCATGCAGTTGTTGGGTTGTCTGATCACAGCTCCCTTCACCTGAGCTGTGGCAATTCCCATAGCTGAAGTTCTGTCCCTGCATCTTCTAAATACAGTTTTATTTACAAGATGAATCATCTTGTTTCATTTTTACAGCCTTTTGTGTATTGCTGTTTTCTTCTTTCCTTTTTTTTTTTTTTTTTTTTGACTGCTTTCTTCCCAGTGTCCCAATGTAAAGCGATTACCTTCTGAACAATAACATCAGTGTCAGTCTTTGACAGTTCAGGGTGTGAAGGAGAGCCAGGCACTGAAGTCAGTGACACATAAAATAAAACCTGCCTTTCTGATCAGCTTGTAGATGGAGTTTCTGAGGCAGAGTTCTAACAACCAGAGATCTGTGATTCTGGTTTTGATACCTCTGGGGAATACTATAAATACAAAATGGTAAAAAAGGAATAAAATATGGAAAAGGTTGATACAGAGGATTACATGCAGAATGCACCAACAAGAACTTGGGCCATATAGAAATTGCAGTGCAGTGAAGTTACATGTGTTCCTGCTTCAAGTATGCCACAAGCCTCCAAGTTGGAACAATAAGCATGGAACCCTCAAAATAACAGATTTTAAAGCCAGGGGAAGCCTGGATAACAAAAAGGTCCAAAGAATGTACCTCCATTCTAACAACAAAGTTAGAAGCACCAGGTTTTCTTAAAACATATACTTAAAGCTATTTAGTGCATCATTTAATGACTGTCAGTTTACTCTAAATGGCGAAAACCAAAATCCACCAACCAAAAAGAAGGGGCAGAGTCTTAGCTCAGCACCAGTTGGTTTGAGTTGCTTAAATGCAGCCATTGAGGAGGAGATAAGTTATATAGTTATACGTTGTCACTAGCAATTAAAAAAAAAAAAAAATTAGAAATCTCAATACCTAGTTATAAATGTTTTGTTTGTCTCTCAGGTAACCCTCGCCTCTCCAGCAGACATCTACTACACTGTAATTTGTACCTTCTTAATTTGCTAAGGCAAGATGTTTAAGTGCTTCAGTTCAGATCAGTGGGCACTTAACAATGTTTTGAACTTGACAGCTGTTATGACCTTAACCAAGACATGGACTCTAAGTTAGGTCTGAGATCTTGAAACGTACAGAGGTTGAAATCTTATTTTATTATTATTTATTTTGATACTTGAAGTACGTGCATCACTTGGGAGTTGGAACTGGCCCAAAGCCTGTTAGTTAATCAGACAAATAACCTCTAAGATGCCTTTTTTCCTTTGTTAAATCTGTAATTCATTCTTTTATCTCCTGGCTCTTGCTTCCTTTGGTCACTCCAGCTCGTACTCTTTACCCAGGTCCCCCATTTTTCTATCATCTTGTCTACCTTCTTGGTTAGAATATTTTCTGTAGTACACTTCACAGATATGGGTTTTTTTCTGTAATTGAGCTAGAACACTGAGAATTCGGTATTGTGGGACACATGGAACCTGAACACTCTATAAATTTCATTATAATTTGGCAGCATGTGAGGAACAAAACTATGTTTTATTTGGAATAGTGGTGATGGAAAAGCCAACCCATTCATATGTTAATTACAGCTGAGCAAATGTGACTGGATTGTCACTAGTACATAATAGTGATTTCACAGAGCTGGGAAGCTTAAATTCCTTGCCTTGTTTAGCTGCTTCAAAATCCCTGTTTCTGTTTTAACTTTCAGAGGCAAGTAAGGTATGCTGTTATATAGACTAAATTGCAGTACTGATTGATACCTCAGAAGGCTCAGAAGCTGTGAGTGATGGAGTAGGAGGATGGCAGTTTCAGTTGCAGTTTTCCTTGGCTGGTTGTTTTCCTTCATAAAGCATATTCCCCTCCCATCTCACACTTGAAATAGCAGTTTTTAAAACTAGATATCATTGGAGCGGAGCTATGTGGCAGTAGATGTGCTGTGATATGTGCTTGTAAACACTTGATCTTTGGTAAAGTAGTTATTTTACTGCAATTTTTGAAGTTTCTCAGTAAAATGATATAAATAAAAAAGTTACACGTATTTGACTAAGTGAAACTTTGAGAGCAAAATCATAATGATAGTAATTCATTATTTCCAAAGTTTCTTCCTTTTATCTTTACTTTTTGTATGGTTTCATCATGCTTTTGCCTGTGTTTACATGTGAGAAGAGAGAAAGAGTCTGGGGCTTGTCCAGCCTAAATGTAGAAAAAATTGTCATCTGCTTAATTTTCTTCTAAACGCAGGATGTTCTTTGTATATATCTGCTATTTTGTGAAGTACAATTTGAATTATCCCAGGAAATAGGGCTTTCTCTGTTTCCTTTAGAAGCAAATTCCTAATAGATCTTAGTGTCAAGAAGATTTCCTGGAGGTTCAACATTTTCTACTTTATCCTATCACGCCTAATAAAACACTTCTCTGTCTGTCTTCCATTCACAACACGCAAAGCTACAAATTTCTAGTGTGTCCCAAGGTGTAGTCTTTTATTTCACAGTCTTCAATATGCTTTTCTTAAATAAGCATAAGTAAATGAAGAAGTAATCACCCTTCCTTTCTAAGATGCTGCTTGAAATTAGTCATTATTTAGTCTTTCTAATATTTTGATGTCTGTACCATAAATCTCATGATTAAGCTGGTCCACATAAGACAGCTTAAGTACTGGGGGAGCTTCCAATCTACTTGAAAAATAGAAGCTATTACTCATGGATAGAAGACAGTCACGAACCTCAAAGCTCTATAATTAAAAATAATAAAAAATTACAATTAAGAAAAGCAGTTAGTAACCCTCCTGTATATTAGTACAGTGCTTCTATTTGTCAGCTGTAGATTCTGCTAGAAATGCTTCAGTCTGAAAAAAAAAAGAAGACTAAATTAGTAAGCTGCAAATCTTGATGTAACCGTGGCCACTGCATGCACAGACATGTTAGTCTGAATGGTTTTTTGAGTAATGGAAGAACGTGCATTTTGCATTATAGGTTAAGGGTCCGATTCCCTGGTTTGTTTGGATGGTGGTGGAGTGAGTGCCAGTGTGCTGGAAATGTGGCTCCTTACCTTTGCTAACCATCAATACAGATAGCTTACTGAGACAGGGGGAAGATTTTTTGAAGTCCTTTAAATCCTATTTCATGCAGTCAAGACTGGGTGCTTTACCAGCTGGATGTAAATGTGAACTGAGTTTTTTCATACTTGTCTCCTAATGCTATATAGGGCAGTATTAGAGTTTTCTCCTTCTCATGTTGTAACTGTTTAGTCACCTATTTGCACCTTTTAGCTTTGGTGTTGGGGGGAATGTTTTTCTTTGCTTTGCTTGTACGATTGTTCTGCTCTGACATTGTGGGTAGCATTTTAGAATTTTTTTCATCAAGTCATATGAAGTTAAACGTTATTTACAAGACAGCCATCATAATGAATAGGCATGCAAGTGCTTTTATTTGACAGATTTTTTTTTTTTATTACCAAGCAGCTTATATACAATCACAAAGAGGTACATCTCTACACAGATACTCTAGAAAAAAAGCATATTGTTAATTCTACAGGAAGTCTCTACCTGTAATACAGGCAGTCACATTGGCATTTATCCTAGCAAGCTAAACGCTACCAGGACTTATCCTGTAGTTCTGTGGTATTTGGCTTGATCTGGCCATCTTTATACTGTTTAACTCTCTTGCCTTTTGAAACAGGCTTAATCAAAACTGACTGTTGGGAATAGTCCCTACCCTATGCTAACTTTTGAACTGTGCCTGAGAATTATATGGCGAAATGCTAATTGGACTCATTGAAATGTCTGCAAGAGACCTTCACAGCTGGGGTCTATCAATTTAATGATATAGATGACCAAGTTCCAGGTCCCAAGCTGTATCACTGTTTAATTTACTTACACATACCCATTTGGTCAGATTAAAGGTTCATCAGGCTCAGCATCCTGCTTCTAATGATAGCCAGAAGTGGTGCCCAGGGAAAAGCATAAGGACAAAATAAGCAAGTACAGTGCTTCTGCCCATGTACTCTCCCAGCCTCCAATTATTTGAGACTCTGATCTCAGCCGGATGTGTTTTCAGTGAATTTAGTAGCCTTCAGTGGACTTCTCTCCCATTAGTGAGTGCAGTTTTCCCTTGAATTCATGTAAACTTTGAGCATCTGCAATATCCTGTGGTGAGGAATTATGGCATTTATCTTTGTGTTTGAAGAACCACTTCCTTTTGTTTATTTGGAAACTGCTTCCTCTTAATTTAATCTAGTGTCCCCTACTTTTGTTGTTGGAAGATTCCTGTTCTCTTTTTCAGTATCAATCAAGAATCAATAAGCATATACCATGCATTCCTGAGCTGTCTCTTCCAAATTTAAGAATACCAGCTTAATTAGTGTCTCCTACTATGAAGACTGTTTTGTATTTGATCACCCTTACTAGCTACCTCTGGATGTTCTTGAGTTCTGTCACAGTGTTTAAAGATGGTAGAGGCAAGAACTTCAGTGTATATAGTATCAGAGTAAAATTCTTTGTTTCATTCTCTGTGCCTTCCTAATGTCTCCTCACATGGAACTTCCTTTTTTACCCTCTCTTTAGCTTTGCGTGTAGCCATGAGATCTCACTCTTGGTCCTTTAGAACTGACCATTACAAGTCATTGCATGTAGGAAGCTGTGATTGTGTTCACAGATGTTATGGCTACATATGGGACATAAGGATTTTACCACCCTCATCATTTTAAATATACCTACTCTGAAAACTTCATTTGTGCTTCTTTTGCCATGTGATTTCATTTCATCATCCCCATATTGAGTTTTTCACAGTTCATCCTCATCTGTTTTATCCTGTATAATTTGGTATCATCGCCAGGTTTAGTCATGTACCTCAAAATGGTTTTCCTTATGAGGTTTGAGTGTAAACAATTCATGTCTTGCTGAGAACATGATTAGTGGAGGAGGGAAGTGACCCTGCCAGTACCTAAATGCTGGTGTGAACTCTCAAGCTCTTTCTGCCTTGGATTAGAAATATAATATTTGACATTTTTGGCATCAGAAAGGTATCTTTTTCAGTCTGACTTCTTTCCACCAAGATTTGGTTTAATCTTAAACTCTGAAAATGGCCATTTGAACATATTGAGTACAATTTATTTCAGTCCACAAAGCTCTCCAAATTCTAATTGCTCCCACAACATAGGAAGCCTCTTGTATTGTAGTCCCAGATGTTGAGCTCTGGGCAAGAAGGCACATGAGGTGCTCTGCAGAAGCAGCCAGGCCTTGTTCTGAATGAGCTGTCTGGAGTATCAGAAGCATTGCAGCTTCATGAGTGGGCACTCTGTTGAGATGTGAGGTTTAACAGCATGAGCAGCGTGCCACACCTTTTGGATGTACTGCTTCCAGTAACGGTTACTTCTGTGCCACCTTGGAGATTTCTGTGAAGACATATCCAGAGATGGATGACTGGGTACCATTACAGCTATGGATGCCTAGAAAAGATGTACTAGTTTGAAAACAGCTAACGCTGTAAACATTTTGAACAGTAATTTTGATAAATGGTAATTAATTTAAATTTAATGTAGCAATTTTTGTAAGGAGTGCTGCACATTTAGCATGTGAGAAAATATTCTGGAGGAGCAAAGAAATATCCACTGTCACTGGTAGAGAGCACAGCATCATCCTCTCTCTACATAGACATCTTGAGGTCCCAGTTCCCACTGAACAACTCTGAGGGTTGTGTAGCATCAGTGGGGTGAATGCTGGGGCTTGGGTCAGGACAGTTGTGTACAGGAGAGAGGGTAGAGTTGGGTATGGACCTGGAGTGGGCTACTTGGGGAAAGCAAGAAGAATGGGTGACATATGTATGTGTATTTCTGAGAGAAATTCAGAAGCCAGAGTGGGGTACATCAGTACTAATGTGGGAATAAAAGCAAGATTTCTAGTGTGTCCTAGCCCTTCCATTTGACTGTGCTGCCTTCCAGAAGATACGTGGTCTGGTTGTCATCCATGAGTAGTAAATCTTAACTCCTTTTTGGAGTCAAAAGTGGAATACAGAATTTCTGGTTTTCTTGCTTTTCATCAGCTTGGCTAGTGAACTGTTTGTATTCTGTGGTGATTGGACAGTGTCCCATGCTCAGCCTGTGCTTCTGGTTCACCAGAAGAGAAGGGTCATCCTCTGCTGCAGCAACCTAGTCTTTTAGCTCAAGTGATAAAGCTTATTGCTGTGAATTAAAATACTCTCTCTTCTGACTCCACAGATGATCTTTGGTGAAAGGCCTTATAATTCATTATGACAGATGATTTTTGTTGTTTACCATTTATTAATCTGAACAGACTGAATTTTAAAGGATTATTGCTGAGTCAAAAGATAAGAAATGCCAGAATAGAATTAATTTGCAAACTAAATGTGACCTCAATTGGATTAGAGAGGGGCCTGGAAATAGCCCATCATATGGATGTTCCCACAAGATAGTGTCAGAGAAATGGGTCTGACTGAAGTTCAACATCCAGTCATTTTTGTTCAGACTTATTTTCTTACCACTGTTTCTGGATTCATTTGTTTTTTGGGCTGCTTGCTATTTTTCTTACTTGTTCTTGATTATCTGTGCCTTCTCTCTTCCTTTTTCTGACTCATAATTTACCTTTCCTGTGGTGCAGACACCCACTCATACACATAGTTGTCCACCCTCTCACTGTTTTACTTTTCCAAAAGCATGGTATCTTTGAGAAAAGAGTTGTCTTTAACTGAAAGTGCTGTGAGAAGTATTGTAGCTACATTGTACCATAACATGAGTACTTCAGCTCCTTACAGATCTCATGGGTTCTGGATAACTTCAGATAGTATCATTGATCTGGTCTTAGAGTTAGCCAGGACTAAAAATTAAAGTAGTTTCATACGGCTGTTATTCTCAGTATTTTCTGACAGTGTCATCTAGGTGGAATATTTTTTCTTGATCCCAGATCTGATGATAGGTTTAACTTTGAGTGAGTGTATTTCCTTGATTTCCAGTTGAAAGTGCACATTTACACTCATACGCTTGGATGTTTACATACATATTTATGTGTGTACTAGAATAAGTCATCCCTTTCTAGGAAATATAATACAATCACAACAATATTTAGTAACATACCAAGTAACAGATTTCTAAATTAAATCACTTCTGACTTAATTCTTTTGATTTACTGCAGTACAGTTATTAAAGAAAAGCTTTCTTTACCAAGAACTTTAAGCCAGAAAGGAGGCTTTGGAGGAAGAAGGCATTACAGCAATAGAGAGTAAGCACAACTGAATCCTTGCTGGCAGGTGCAGTATATTACTTTAACATAGTGAACTGAGTAGAGCTTATGACATGTGAGTCTCCTTTCTTTCAAACAGGAGGCAGTTCTTGAGAGTTGCTGAGCAAAGATACACTGTAAGACTGAGCTGGCAGGGCTCCACAGCAAGGAGGCCATCAGTACACTGCAGCTGCTACTATCAGTGAGATTATGTTGTATGCACTGTTGCAGAGGATTATTATTTATGAAAAAGCAAGTACTGACAGGTATCTAATGAGAAGAGGCAATAGGATAATCTAATAAAACAGTATTGATGCTGCAATATTAGAAAATATCATTTAGCATAAATTGCATATATGCTTATGCAGCCTTGTGGTTTTTATATGGGTTTTTTTATGGGTTTTAGCTTCATATTGTGAGACATTTTTGAAAATTCTTTTATGTGACATTTCTAAAATAGGCATGAATGCGAAGAAGTAAATTTGCAGATTAAATACATGTGCTTATGTCAACAGGCTTCCAAAATGGGCTCTTGGAATTTTGAGTGAGAGTTGTTTGCCATTAGTATAAGGATCAGAGTTCACGAACAACGTGTGATGAAAGAAGAAACAGCAAAACACCGACTCACATTGATCACTGTAGAACAGGAGGCAACAGAACCTTTGTTCATTAATATATGAAAAATAAAACTTGGTGTGTGCATGTAAGCAGGGGAAGCATTCCACAACCTGCAGAGATGTGGATGTTACTACTGAAGAGTCAGCAGCATACATGTTTAAGTGTATTTAAGTCTCCAAAGCACTTTTTTTTTCCTCCACTTAGCTGTAGTTGATGTTTGTTAAAGTAATACTGTCAATGATAAAAGCAGTCTTCCTCCCCCATATCCTCCTTTCCAGCTGCTTTTTCCTAGCCCCAGTATCCCTGTGCACTGCTATTGCAGCTGTTTGTGTGATGCCTAGTTAAGTAAACAAATCAGGGAACTATTTGACCAAAAAAAAAAAGTCTTTGTTTACTGGGTTGTATCCCAGCAGATTGTGTTTCTCCAGACTGCTGTCTGGCTTTTCTACAGCAACCAAGGTATTCCAGAAGTATAGGCATATTTTAATGACCAGAAGGTGCTGCAGTCCTGTATAGATGACTTTTTGGGCTGGAGAAGAACAATGTGATTCTTCTTAAATGAAGCTAAACTGAAAGAACTGTAGGAACAAGCCTAAGGTGCAGCAATTGCTAATGGCTCTTGAGTTCATGAAAACAGACTAAAGCTACTCCAGGGTAGGCTTGGAATAGCTCCAACAAAATACATAATAGTGCAAACATGTAGTACTCTGCAACATTTGCTCCTTAGATCCTCTTCTGTTGTGCCACACTGTTTGTTACTGTAGACATACCTAGAAAATACTTACTTTGAAGAGGACCTGGCATAGCACACATACAAGTCAAGGGTATTAAGGCTGTTATCAAAGAACTGCAGAAAAGTTAAAGAATGGTAAATTGTATGGAAGTCTGTGTCTAATGTAGTTAACCTGATCAGCAGCTTTATGCTGCTACTCTGTACAGTACACTCATTGGCCTCTGTGTATTCTTAAATTTTAGTTTAAGAAACCAAAGCAGCTAGCTTAGAAAAGCAGCTAATTTACAACAGAAGTTCAGAGTTTCTGTGACAGTGAGTGAAGACTGAGTTGTCTTAGGTGTGTACAGGGAGCATATAGTTGATCTTCCTCATATGATGAGGCCAATATGTACTGTTCACAGATAAAGAAGTTTTCACTGTACCCTTTTCTGGGTTTTATGTACTTATTGAAGGCCAGTGTTAACCTAAATTTCCTTCTGTTGTCAATAGCGAGCCAGTAGATACAGCTCAAATTTCCCAGGATGCCCTTTTTAAAGATACTTCCTTCCCTTCAGTAAGCTTCAGAACATTCTGTTGCCTATTTATTCTAGACCCATTGATTTTTCAGACTTCACTGTGCAGTGGTCCATCTAGAACAGAAATAGGACAATTGATTTCATGCATGTCCTATGGGCTAGTTGTATGAAGTACGGACAGTTGCCAAGGAGGTGGGAGCTGTGGATTTTGATCCTCTTGAAAAAGAGAAAACTTCCTGCATTAAATCTATAATTATTAAGTTTTATACAAAAGGCAGCCATTTCCTACTTTTCTAGCTGTGTTTTGAACTGGCCTCAGAAGTCTGACTGAGCAAGGTGTGACTATTTTGAACACAGATCAAGCCACCTCCTCAGATAAATATCCATCAGAAGAGTAAACACATCGCACCTTTAGATTGTGCCAGGGTCCATGAGAGCTTTGTTGAAACCCCAGTTCCTGGTGTAAAGTGTACATTTCTATGAGCTTAATAAACTGCTTACTGTAGTCTAAGAAAATGGAGGTAACAGATATTGCTGTCTGTGTGGACCTTATGAGCATGGTTAATAGTCAGAGCTACAGAAAATGTCATTATTTTGGTTCTCATGTGACAGAAATAAAGCTAGAGGTGCAGCCTTTGCAGAAAAGACATAGCAGTCCATCAGCTTGCGCAAACACTTGACGTTGCTTTAACCATCTGCAGAATATCTTTTAGAGTCTAAATAACAATAGCAACAGCGTGCCAAAACCATGAAAGCATGGGTGTCTAAAAAATACTACGTTCTGTGAAAGCAATACCATTTGTCAACTGTTGACAAGAACAGATTGGCTTTAGGTTGCTTTAGGAGACCAGCCTTGAAAAGAGACTCATTTATTCCTCCTACGGAAAAAATCTTCATTCAACACTAACACGAAGCCAGTATAAACAGAAACCTCCCCACTAAAAGACAGATAGAATTTTAAACAATTGTAGCTGAAAGTCAAATCCATTTGTAGTATTTACTTAAGAAAGAGAAAAATAGTATGCTTATTAAATGAGACATCTTTTTTCTTTTCAGGTTTTAATCTACTGATAGATAACGCAAGATACCTAAATTCAAAATTATTGTGGAGTTTGATGCTGGAAACTTAGAGCCAAATTCAACTGTTAGATTTGTTTGTGAATGATGTAAGAGCAAAATTCTGTAAAAGTTCAAGTATTTATGCAAGTCAAAACATGTATTATGATTCATTTATGTTAGGCACAGTACAAAGAGAGAATAGACCATTTCTCTCATCCCAAAGATATAATAATTAAAATATAAGATTTAAGACAGATGGATACCTACAGAACAACCAGACTTGGCTAGTTAATTAAAAAATAAATAATATGAAAGATGATGCTTCGCCTATTGTGTAGATTTTTTGCTCATCACACCAGAGAAGAACTGGTCTGAATGAGGAGGTTATTGAATGGGGATAAATGGTGTGGGTTTGTGTAAGCCTTTGCAATGCCGAGTTGTGCACTAAGTTTGGTACGTAGGTTTCCCAGTGTTTAAATATGTGTGCATGAGAACCAGCAAAGATAAATGATGAACAGAGTTTTAGCAATGACATTCCTATGGGTAGGTGAGAGCAGGATGGGGGAGCACTTCTGAAAATAGTGTGATCAAGTCTGTGTGAAAGTGGTAGCTCTGGAGGTAGCTGTAAAGGTTTTGTCTATGATTTGGATGTGGTTTGTATCTGAGAGACTCACTTCAAGATTATTCCAGTTTTTGGTGACCAATAGAACCAGTGTTTTTTCAGTGACAAAAGAGGAAGCTTTCTCAAGGAAACACATGTTGAAAGAAACATTTAAAACTCATTCAAATGGTTAGGTATCAACAAGAAGGTACTGGAAAGTTAAGATGTTCGCTTGGACAGGAGGCAAGTCTGGAGCAGAAGTGTAAAGGATGACTCCTAGAAATGATTGTTGATTATATTTGCAGATGAGATTAGCCAGAGACACTGTAAAAGGAGAGGAAAACTGGACCATGAATGTACCCTATATAACCTCTTCATGAAAAGTTGCATGTATGAGTTGTCTGACTGAATTTATGAGTCTTTATAGTTTGGGAAGCTTTTGGGTTATGAGGAAAGGTATAGCACAATAAACAGTGCACAATACACCAATTTTTAAACTGAAGCGATATTCCATATATAGAATGTATTGTGGAACTCAGCCAGATGGAGTGAGTAAAGAATAGAATATCCATTACTATTCACAGTGGGGTTTTTAGAGTCTTTAAAATATATTCTATGATTTTTTTCTGTAGATGCAAATTCTTGAAATAAACATCATATTGATTTTTTTCTGGGAAGCTTTGAGTTATTTTAGAAAGCTATTTACATCCACTAAAGCTTCTGCATGTAAATACCAAGTAGCATTTGCACATGAAGATCACCATGAAAAAGCTTAGTTGACTTTTCCTTATAAACACATTTTACCTAATTGTAGTTTCTCTGAAGAGAGCATTAATATATTCAAGTGGATGTTAAGAATACGTATTATCTAGGTGATTGAAACTCTGCTTTCAGATAACTCATGCTTTAGATTGTATTATTTTTCTTACTTTTATGAATAAAACTTGAATCTTGGGTTAAGAATTTTTCTTTCAAGTGAAGTCTTGGGAATATACAATCAAATAATTACCAAAAAGAGTGGAGCTTTGGATGCTGATTTTGGTTGGTTTGTCTCCTTGACATTGAACAGTTTGAATAAAAAAAAGAAATGGTGACGGCAGGGTGAGCCATTGCAGGATAGCATACAGAGCAAAGTTTGCAAACCACAACGTCTGAATTTCATGTGGCAAAAAGCAAAGCCAGTGTGATCATCTTAAGCTTAAGGACATTCATTTGGAGCATTTATTACTGAATAACAAAGCTAAATGTTAGATTGTGGTTAGTCTTGTGTAAATCGTAACAAGCAGGAGTTATCCAAAATGTCAGTATATTTTCTTCGTGTGCTGGCTAATATGTGTCTTTATGGTTTTTTTACCCTAACAAGTCTCTTAGGTGAAAATATATGTTATGTACTCTTTTACACAAATTATTTTTTCTGCTTATCATGGTATTATTTAATGCCTTTTAGTATTTCATTAATGATCTTTACTACCTCAGGTCAGCATCAGGGAATGTTAGGCAGTCTTTTAGATTTCCACGAGATAGGGTTACATGGAAGATAAGGACCAAGGTGAGATTCAGAGATCTGTAAGGAACACATTAAGAGATCAAAGGATTGTGCACTTGTATTTTTAGTAAACTGTTGCTGGTGGCCTTGCTGTGGCATTTTCTCGATGTGAAAGAATAGAATTTGAGTTCTCCGAAGGCTTAGTTCTCAAGTATATCATAGTTCTAGAGGCTATGTAAGAAAAAGATGTCCATAAGGCAGTAATGGAGGACACTTTATTGCCTGTCAGGGTGCCATGGAATTGGTAGACTATTTTAGAAATCAGTGTTTGTGGATGTTGCAATGTTATAGTTTAGCTTTCATGATGAATGTAAAAGTACACCTAAACTATATGACTTGATCGAATATGGATACAGTCCTTCAAACTAAAGAGGTTGCTAAATCTTCAGAATGCATTTATCTGTCCACTTCTGTTTCGTCTGTGTTATTTGGTTTGATTTTTATTTTGCTGTTCTTTATCTCTGAAGTGATACTATTGAATCACTGTGCTTGGTGATAATGGCACGGTGACAGCGCAAGAAGCTCAGTCATTTTGTTATCCTCTATATTGCTGGCATTTGAATTAATGTTTATCTGTCTTTCAATGCCTTAATGAAAAAAGAGAATTTACTTATTAAATGAGAGAATTAGACTCCATAAGAAACGTGCCTCCTGCAAACACTGTAATCATTACCCAGCAAGGATATCATCCTAAGAAAAACTAAAACTATTTTAACATGTGACTTTGTCACATTTTCTAAGAATCATAAAATACCAGGTTGGAAGGGACCTCAGAGATTACAGAATCACAGAATTGTCTAGGTTGGAAAAGACCTTGAAGATCATCCAGTCCAACCATTAACCTAACACTGACAGTTCCCAACTACACCATATCCCTCAGCGCTATGTCAACCCAGCTCTTAAACACCTCCAGGGATGGGGACTCCACCACTGCCCTGGGCAGCCCATTCCAACGCCTAACAACCCGTTCTGTATAAAGAAACGCTTCCTAATATCCAGTCTAAACCTTCCCTAGAGCAACTTGAGGTCATTACCTCTTGTCCTATCACTTATTACTTAGTTAAAGAGACTCATCCCCAGCTCTCTGCAACCTCCTTTCAGGTAGTTGTAGAGGGTGATGAGGTCTCCCCTCAGCCTCCTCTTCTCCAGACTAAACAACCCCAGTTCCCTCAGCCGCTCCTCCTATGACATGTGCTCCAGACCCTTCACCAGCTTCGTTGCCCTTCTCTGGACACGCTCGAGTAATTCAATGTCCTTTTTGTAGTGAGGGGCCCAAAACTGAACACAGTAATCGAGGTGCAGCCTCACCAGTGCCGAGTACAGGGGTAAGATCATTTCCCTGTCCCTGCTGGCCACGCTATTTCTGATACAGGCCAGGATGCCATTGGCCTTCTTGGCCACCTGGGCACACTGCTGGCTCATGTTCAGCCGGCTGTCAATCAATACCCCCAGGTCCCTCTCTGACTGGCAGCTCTCCAGCCACTGCTCCCCAAGCCTGTAGCGCTGCTGGGGGGTTTTGTGGCCAAAGTGCAGAACTCGGCATTTGGCCTTATTGAACCTCATACAGTTGGCCTTAGCCCATCTCTCCAGCCTGTCCAGGTCTCTCTGCAGAGCCTCCCTACCCTCGAGCAGATCAACACTCCCACCCAACTTGGTGTCATCTGCAAACTTACTGAGGGTGCACTCGATCCCCTTGTCTAGATCATCAATAAAGATGTTAAACAGGAGAGGCCCCAAAACCGAGCCCTGGGGGACACCACTCGTGACCGGCCGCCAACCGGATTTAACTCCATTCACCACCACTGTCTGGGCCCGGCCATCCAGCCAGTTTTTTACCCAGCAAAGCGTGTGCCCATCCAAGCCACGAGCAGCAATTTTCGCTAGGAGAATGCTGTGGGAAATGGTGTCAAAGGCTTTACTAAATTCAAGGTAAACAACATCCACAGCTTTCCCTCATCCAATAAGGAGGTCGCCCTGTCATAGAAGGAGATCAGGTTTGTCAAGCATGACCTTCCTTTCATAAACCCATGCTGACTAGGCCTGATCCCATGGTTGTCCATTATATGACTTTTAATGACACTCGAGAGGACCTGCTCTATGACCTTCCTTGGCACCGAGGTCACACTGACAGGTCTATAGTTTACTGGATCCTCCTTTCTGCCTTCCTTGTAGATGGGTGTCACATTTGCTACCCTCCAGTTCAGTGGGACCTCCCCAGTTAGCCATGACTTCAGGTAAATCGTGGAAAGCGGCTTGGCGAGCACATCTGCCAACTCTTTCAGCACCCTTGGGTGTAACCCATCTGGTCCCACAGACTTGTGGGCATCCAAGTGGTGTAGCAGGTCTCTGACCACTTCCTCTTCAACTGTGCTGACCTCATTCTGCTTCCCCTCCCCATCTCCCAGCTCATGAGGCTGGGTGTCCAGGGAACAGGCAGTTCTACTGCTAAAGACTGAGGCAAAGTAGGCGTTGAGCACCTCAGCCTTTTCCTCGTCCTTAGTTACCATATTTCCCTCTGTACCCAATAAAGGAGGGAGATTTTCCCTAATCCTCCTTTTGCTGTTAACGAATTTATTGAAACATTTTTTATTATCCTTAACAGCTGTAGCCAAGTTGAGCTCTAGCTGCTCTTTGGCTCTCCTAATGTTCTCCCTGCATAACTTCACTACATCTTTATAGTCTTCATGAGACACCTGGCCCCTCTTCCAAAGGCAATAGATTCTCCTTTTGTTCTTGAGATCCAGCCAAAGGTCCCTCTTTAGCCAGGCCGGTCTCCTTCCCCGCCTGCTTGGTTTTCAACACACAGGAACAGCCTGCTCCTGTGCCTTTAAGACTTCTGTCTTGAAGTATGTCCAGCCTTCCTGGACTCCCATATCCTTCAAGGCAGCCTCCCAAGGGGTTTTGTTAATCAGTCTTTTGAACAGGTCAAAGTTAGCCCTTCGGAAGTCTAAGGTGGCAGTTTTACTAACCCCTCTCTTTGTTTCTCCAAGGATTGAAAACTCAATCATCTCATGATCACTGCACCCTAGATGACCTCCTACCTTTACTTCCCCCACAAGCTCTTCCCTGTTGAGAAGAAGCAGGTCCAGGAGGGCACCTTCCCTGGTCGGTTCACTCACCAGCTGTGTGAGGAAGTTATCCTCCACACATTCCAGGAACCTCCTGGATTGTTCCCCCTCTGCTGTGTTGTGATCATCTGGTCCAACCTTTCTTGGCACCCTGTCCAGCTGAATCTTAAAAGTGTCCAATGTTGGGGAATTCACCACTTCCATGGGGAGATTATTCCAGTGAATGATTGTTCTCATTGTGAAAAATTTTCCTCTTGTCTCCAGTCGGATTCTCCCAGGATTAACTTGTACCCATTACCCATTACCCCTCATCTTTTCCATGTGACTCCTTGTAAAAAGGGAGTCTCCATCATCTTTCTAGTGCCCCATTAAATACTGGAATATGTGATAAGGTCTCCCCTAAGCCTTCTCTTCTCAAGGCTGAACAAACCCAACTCTCTCAGCCTTTCCTCATGCAGCAGGCTTCCCGGGCCTTTGATCATCTTTGTGGTCCCTCCTCTAGACCCTCTTCAGCCTGTCCACATCTTTTTTGTATAGTGGGGTCCAAAACTGCACACAGTATTCCAGGTGTGGCCTGACAAGCACTGAGTAGAGTGGGATAATGACTTCTTTATCTCTGTTGGTGATGCTCTTGTTGATGCAACCCAGCATTCTGTTGGCTTTCTCTGCTGATGCAGTGCACTGTTCTCTCATATTGAGCTGCTTGTCCACCAGGACCCCCAGGTCCCTTTCCACAGAGCTGCTCCCCAGTTGGGTAGATTCCAGCCTGTTCTGCGCTCCTGGATTATGTTTTCCCAGGTGCAAGACCTTACACTTGTCTTTGTTGAACTTCCTAAGGTTCTTGTTAGCCCACTCTTCCAGCCTATTCAGGTCTTCATGGGTACAGGCTGGGCAAATGATACGAATACAGGCTGGGCAATGAGTGAATTGAGAGCAACCCTGCAGAGAAGGACTTGGGGGTATTAGTGGATGGAAAACTGACTGTGAGCCCAGAAAGCCAACTGTGTCCTGGGCTGCATCAGGGGAAGTGTGGCCAGCAGGTCAAGGGAGGTGATTCTCTCCCTCTACTCTCATGAGACCCCCACCTGGAGTCATGTGTCCAGCTCTGGGGCCCCCAAGATTACAAGGACGTGGACCTGCTCGAGTGGGTGCAGAGGAGGCCACAAAGATCATAAGGGGGTTGGAGCACCTACCTTATGAGAACAGGCTGAGAGAGTTGGGGTTGTTCAGCCTGGAGAAGAGAAGGCTTCAGGGAGACCTCATAGTCACCTTCCAGTACTTAAAGGGGGCCTACAGGAAAGATGGGGAGGGACTCTTTACCAGGGAGTGTAGTGATAGGATGAGCAGTGATGGTTTTAAACTGAAAGAGGGTAGATTTCAATTAGATACAAAGAAGAAATTCTTTACCATGAGGGTGGTGAGGCACTGGAACAGGTTGCCCAGAGAAGCTGTGGCTGCCCCCTCCCCGGAAGTGTTCAAGGCCAAGTTGGACGGGGCTTTGAGCAACCTGGTCTAGTGGAAGGTGTCCCTGCCCATGGCAGAGGGGTTGAAACTAGAGGGTCTGTAAGGTTGCTTCCAACCCAAACCATTCTATAGTTCTGTGATTCCTGCAGGGTGCCTCTCCCTTCCGAAGCGCTCACTTCCTCATTCAGTTTGGTCTCATCAGCAAACTTCCACCAGGGTACACTTGATCCCATCATCCAGATCACTTATGAAGATATTAAACTGCATTGGACCTGATATCAATCTCTGGGGACCCAACTTGTGCCAGGTTGCCAGTTTGAAAAGGAGTTATTTACCACCACCCTCTGGGTGCAGCCTGTCAGCCAGTTCCCCACCCACAGCACAGACCACTTGTCCAAACTGTAACATGTCAGTTTCTCTGGGAGGAGGCTGTGGGGAACCTTATCAAAGGCCTTGGAGAAATCCAGGTAGACTACGTTCACCACTCACCCTATGTTAACCAAGCAGGTTACTTTGTTGTAGAAGGCCATCAGGTTTCTCAAGCACAATTTGCCCTTGGTGAATCTGTGCTGGCTTTTCACAATCATGTGCTCCATTTGACTTGCAATAGTCCCAGGAGGATTCGTTCAATAACGTCCCCAGGGATTGAAGTAAGACTGATGGGCCTGTAATTTCCTGGATCCTCCTTTAAACCCTTCTTGTAGGTGTGGGTGACATTAGCCTTCTTCCAGTCTTCTGGGACATCCAGTGTCTCCATGATTTTTCAAAGATTATGGAGAGTGGCTTCATGATGACATCAGTCGGCTCTCAACAGCCTTGGGTAGATAACGTCAGAGTCCGTAGATTTGTAGTGGTCAAGTTCTTGCAATAGTTCACATACCATCTCTTCCTTCACTGACAGTGGGTCTGTGTTTGCATCAACCTGGATTTTTGTTCCCAAGGCCTGGGGTCCAGCAGTGCTGGTAGAGACAGAGGTGAAGAAAGTGCTGAGAACCTCTGCCTTTTCAGAGTCGTTGGTGACTGATTCACCTCTCCTGTTTAACAGTGGGCCAATATTTTCCTTCTGTTTCTGCTTGTTGTTTACGTACCTGAAGAACCCTTTCTTGTAGTTTTTGACATCTCTGGCCAATTTCAATTTGAGCTGATCTTTTGCTTTTCTAACTGCATCTCTGCATGCCCTGGCAATGCCCTTGTAGTTCTCAATGGGTATTTGTCTGCTTTTCCATCTCTGGTATGCTTCTCTCTTGGTTTTGAGCAGACTCAGAAGCTTGCAGTTAAGCCAGGGGGGTCCCTGGTTCTTCTTACTTCCCTTACCTTTAAAGGGGATTAACTGTTTTTGTGCTTCCAGGAGAATGTTACTGAAACACTCCCAGCACTTGCTAACTCCTCTATCCTCCATGGAAGCTTCCCATGGAATCCCTCCCAACTGAGCTCTGAGTGAGCTGAAGTTTGCTCTTCTGAAATCTAAAACCTTTGTCTTAGTACTAACCTTCAGTGTGCTCAGCAGGATCCCACACTCCACAATATTGAGATCACTACAACCAAGCCTATCAGTAAGCAAGATACTACAAAGCAGGTTTTCTTTGTTTGTGGGTAACAAGTACAGCAGTGCCTCATTCCTGGTTGGCACATCTAACATTTGTATGAGGAAGCATGAGTGAGAGCGCAGCGCAATCACAGCAGAACCAAGGAGAAGTCTGGAGGAAATGTTATCCTTGAAGAGTGTACAGGGTTCTATCTGCCTCACCTTCATAAAGACACACATACAATGAAGTTATCATCAAGTCTGTCTGGAGCATTCTCAAGCAAAATCTACAGTTAAGGCGATTTCATTCTATTCTTAGATGGTCATTACAGTACTTCTCTGCCTTTCTAATTCCATTTTCCCCTCCCCCCAAACCTAAATCCTTTTGGCTACAAATTAAACCCAGTTTTTGTATAATTACTATGGGAAGCTTACTATCCTGTTTATAGTCTTCTTTCCCATATTTGAGGTTCATCAGTGTGCCTGATGTTCACTCTTTCCTCCTAAGTTTGGGTTTTTTTTCAAACTTGCTATCATTCTGATTTGGGGAGGAGCAGATACCTAAAAGCTGACAAAGTTCCATGAAAAATATGATGCCCTAACCTAGATGCTGTTTTTCACTGTTCTTATCAGTGACAAGTAAACCAGAATATTGTTTTTCTCCAATTTGCATTCAGCAAATGGAGAATGGAGTTTAGCCTTTTAAAAATAGCTTTGTGTTACAGAGTCCCGCTCACTGTGTGATCCATGATAATCCCCATATCCTTTTCTGCAGTAGTGCTACAAGGATTATTCTTTACTTATTATTTGTGCATCTGATTTCTCCATTTGGAGAGCACTACACTGTAAGATTTATTGGACTTGATTTTTTTTGATCGTTGTTCTGATTGATCAAAGTCATTTTGCATTTTAAGAGTTTTCTACAAAGAAAAAAAATGGATGGCTGCCTCATTCCTGCTGACAGGAAAAGGCAAGTTCATCAGTGCAGTTTTGGAGCCACAGGCTGGCCTGGCTTCAGATCATTCTGTGCCTAAGATTTTGGACTGAGTTGAGGTGGTAGTTTGCCTTTATATAGGCTCGCTGGCTTAGAAATGCTTAGAGCTTGCTTAAAAGCTGATGCGCGACACTAAGCGGTAGTTAGCCAGTGTGAACGTCTTCAGTATTGCTCAGTCTGTGTAAGTGAAGCAGGAAGGAAGGATCTTTCTCCTGACATGTTATCCAGCTTGGTCAGGCATGACACCTGTTGTTTGGGGTTCTTTCACAAGACAGCAATGGCGTGGTTTGGAATTAGAGGTTTTTTGGTCACAGTTTCTTGATGAGTGTATCTACTGAGCTCTCTGAATTCCTGATGCCTATGAAACTTTGTGATCACCTGCTTTCTTGCTGTGTCTAAGTATCCTAAATAGTTGGGTTTGGGAAGACACAGGGTTCATGGTGACATCCTTCCAGGACATTACTGTTGAATTTAATTTTCTAGAACTAGGAGTGTATTTCTGCAGTGTTTTATGCTGTCTCTTTCTGACCCTGCTTAGGTAATAGTCTGATGTGATACAGGGATAGAGCCTGTTAGGAAATAATCTTCTTGTGTCACTCAGGATCATTAGTCTGCCCTGATTTCCACTTCTTTTAAATGATATAGTGTCTCAGCAATCCTGAGGTGCTTCACTCTGAGTATTGCTGCTTTCCTGAAGTATGCTATCCCACATTCTGCAGAAGGGTTACAGGTCAGTCAATAAGAATGTTATTGGGATGGAGCCCTTCCTAACCCCAGCTCTCCAGACATCTGTCAGCAAAAGCCAAAAGAGCCATAGGGGTATTTTTGAACTGAAGATGCTGATTTTTTTAAATTCATAACTTATTTAGGAAAAATCAATAAGCATTACTATGAGCTAGTTTCAGTTTAAAAGAAGCTGTGGAGAAATGGTCGCAAGAAAAAATTCACGTAGAGTATTCTGCTGAGACAGAGCTGTAGCAAAACACAGAAGAGTGTTTTAAAAAAAAAAAAAAAAGGCATAGCTGTCTTAAAGATATGTAGGGTAAAAATCACAGTTTCAGAGGTTAAAAATGGTAAGGTATCCACACTGAGTGTTACTGTATAGCTTGCATACTTTGGAGAGTATTTCAGCTACTGTTAACAATGGTACTTTAAAATGCTTGGAACAAAGGATATCAGGAATTCATTAGAATCATTAACAAGTCAGCGCTGCAAAAAAAGACTTTACCTTTTTAGGTAATTTTTAGGTAGGAGTGCATTTTATTTCCAGATCCATTACTTTGCCTTTATAATGAGGAAATAGTATGCAAGGAAAATGAGGTAGCCTCTTAGTTGGACAGGTGTGTTGAAGGCTGGTACTCTTGTCTTGCAGGGGCCGTGTGTGAACCCCTGTCTCTAATTAAAGAATGTTATCACTGAATTCAGTGTATCCGCTATTACACACAGCAGACTGAATCCATCCCGGCAGTTGTATCAGAGCAACCCCCTCAGCTTGTTCCATTGGGTTAATTGAAAGCAGAATGCACCCAAAGAAATACAAATAACTCAGTGTTATATTGGATTAATTTTAGTTAACTAATAAACAAGGCATGGCACTTCCACAGTTTTGTCATCCTGTTTTTAGAATAAATAGTCTTTAATTGTCTCATCTGGATATAGTATAAGCAGGCAGGAAGATTAGATATGAAACAACATTAACACATTTTTCTCTCTTTTTTGTTAATCTATGAGGTAAGCCACAATGTTGATTATTAACAGCCTCCTCTACACTGCAGAGTGGCTTCAGCGATTCTGCAAATTGGCTAGATTTGAAGCTGTTAATTATGCAGTATGGTGCACTCCATAAAGGCAGAAATGAGCGTGACTTGGCTCAGTTCTCATGAGAATAAATTGTACAAATTGGACCTCTGTTTTGTTTGAATTCTGGCTTCACAGAGGGCACGGACATTCCATACAGCAGGCTTGGTGAGGACAAATCATTTACTCCATTAAAAAGTCAGAATACGTTCATAGTAAAATCACATACCTGGCAGAAAGCCAGGGACTCTGCAGAGGTCCAAGGCTCATTAACAGGGGGTGCTTTTCATCATTTCATCTAAGAAACTGACAAACGCCTTAAATCTGAATATCTTGTAAATCATAAGGAGGGGAGTTTTTCTTTCTTCTCTACGTTCACCAACCACACTTGTATGTGTCTAGAACTGCCCGCTGGCATTTTAAAGTTACCGTCTGCCTGCTGTAGAAGAAAAAGGCATGGTCTCCAACACATGCTGCTCACCTAACATGAAGGCAAATGATATGTGAGGGTGACGGGAGGGTCATTTAGCTTAGGCTCTCTGTCTAGGTTTTTATGTAAATGTAGGTGTTGCATAATGAATTATGACAAGATACTTTTACCTTAGGTTTCCACCTATAAATCAAGCAATTTACAGGATTCTACTACTTCTGAAGCAAATCTGTTCATATTCATATCATTTTCTCTTAAAGTGTGAAAGCAGATAAACAAATCATAGAAGAAAAAACAGCTCCATAAATTGGAAGGATTTTTAAGTCTTCTAGAAATATATTCAGATAAGGGGATACAATGTCAAATGTATGACTGTACCTTTGTAGCTCTTGCAAGATTGTAGCAATGTAACTTATATTAGCTGAAAGATCCTGAAAGCAGTATTAAATGTCCAGTGTGTCACAGTGATGAAAAGTAAAATGTCATTTTGGCAGTTTCTTCTAAAAGTTTAAGTGAGCTATTTTAAAAAAAGAGTAGTAAGTTTGGGAATTTGACTGTTATTTTTTTAAACTGACAGTGAAAGAAAATTACTATCTCAACCAGGGCCTTAATCCATAGAACAAAGCGGATTTTATAGTTTAACTTACTAAAATAACCAGCGTTAAATTCCTATAACTACTTTAGCAATAAATGCATAGATTTATCTGGGTTTTGTGGGGGGGGGGGTTGACAAGCAAGAAGGGCAATACTTGAAGAAAAAACAGTATGA
This sequence comes from Strix aluco, assembly GCF_031877795.1. Taxonomy (NCBI): domain Eukaryota; kingdom Metazoa; phylum Chordata; class Aves; order Strigiformes; family Strigidae; genus Strix; species Strix aluco. The sequence goes on along the minus strand of NC_133933.1, from coordinate 99,914,428 downwards.
TTCAGGCTAATGTGTAGCATTAAGTTTGTTATCAGCAAGATGTATTAAAATGGAAAAGATGAACTAGTGAAGCCATCTTGTGCATGGGATTATTAAATTCACAGTTTGCTGTTGCTAATTTGTTAGTAGGCTTCAGTTGTTTGAGAAAGCTCACAGAAATTCATTTTGCAAAACTGATTATTAGATGAAATTCCCTCTGTCATTGCCACTGGAGAAATAGCTCTGAATCAGGGTCACAAATGGAGTTAGCTGAATGATCTCAGTTCAATACCATTTACCTAACAGAATTATGAAGATGATGCTGACATAATTAATAGGTTCTGCTCAGACAAATGTGGTTCCCTGGAGATAATGGAAAATCAGTGCAGGGCTGTTCACTTTCTTTGATCAATATGAAGAGCTTGACTCTAGTAAAGTTAGTCCTCGCACTTTTATCAGAATTATGTTACTTTTATGATTTGACAAACTTCTGTCTAGTGACAGAGATGCAATTATAGAGCTGCTTAGACTTGTTGGTTCTGGAAGACATTCTCCCTTAAATTATGCTTCTTAAGCAGGTGTATTTTGTTCACTTTGATGAAATATATGTTAACTAGAATAGCATGGTAGTTAGAGATAATACAGAACTGAATCCTTTCATGTACCCTAGAAAGAATATTGTGGTTTTTAGTCAGTGTTTCATGAGTAAACAGAGGAACCAGCCTGTATAGTCAATTCAGAAGGATTCTTCCCACCATTTTTTTCTTTTGTTTTATAATGTTCATATTCATACTTGTGAGAAAATTTTCAGAGCAAGAATTGTTTCCATTTTTCAAATGCAGTCAGTGAACCATATGCCAGTATGAGTCAAAAACAAATGATAATACTGAGGACAGTTCTGTTATCAGACATTTAAAACAAGAACTGTTTATTAAAAAGTGGTCTCCAAATGAAAGCAATTAATTTAATGTCAGTGTTAAGATTTTCAAAAGGAAAACTGTTCCCCGGTGTAAGTTTCTGTTTTACCACTATGTTCTCGGAGCACTGTGAGAACCAAGAATATTTTTCTGTGGTGAGTCTTTATGGATGTTCGGTGACACTGTGAAGTACAGAGAACTGTAGCTCTCAGAGCACCAGACGTTTTTCAGAGGCATTTCTTTGGAAAGAATTTATGTTGGAATGTAAGAAATAGTTTTGCTTGTTCAGCCAGCAATGTATATGTGGTACTTTATGTGGAACAGACCAGAATCTTAAAATATTTTTCCTGTTAAAAAGTGTCATGCGTTAGTATTTGTCTTGTGTATATAATAAACTAAATATTCATTATTTTAGGGTGAAAAAGGAGATAAAGGAGAACCAGGACCAGAAGGCATTCATGGAAGAGAGGTAAATTGAATTATAATGAAACAGTCAAGTTACAGACTTTTGGGGGGATGGTTAAGCATTGAAATTCAGAATTTATGTAAGGAGAGTGGTGGATTTAGAAAATGTGTATGCCTGGAGAATTAACATCCACAAGATGATGGGGAAAGAAAAAGAGATGCATTGAGATGAGATGTGAGTTCTTAGGCCTTCAGGTTGGACAGGAGAGCTGTGGTTAAGGATGTGGTAGGTTCCATGATATTTCTGCAGAGGGCTTATGAGATAAGCAGAAACAAGTGTAGGAATTAAAGCAACACAGTGTAGAAGAGAATCATTCCTGTTTGGAGAGTCTGCTGGAAAAGAGGGCATTTCTGGAGGCAGGGTAAATCTAAGCCTGAAGCCTTGGCTTCTGAAAAGGAAAATACACAGGCTGTTTAGCCGTTCCTGGGTGAGAGCCATGGGTCATTTGCTGTGCCATGTGGCTCACGTGATAGAGAATTTGAGTTAAAATTTCACTTTTTCACACTGCCAGATTTCGCTGTCTACTTAGTTAATTGGTCTGGTCCACATTGGAGGTAGAGCTTGAATCTGTGTCTGAAAATATTGGATAATCCTGATCATTGTGTTCACATTCAAATTTGAACCTGAGCTAACACTATGGACAACACCCAGTAACAAACCTTACTTTTGCCTAATTTATTTTTAAATTTAAATTTATTTTTGTATATATTAAACCAAGATGAGAGGACAGAAAACGGAATTTTTTTCAATGCAATACTAACATGGCAAACCAGCATGATTTGAAGAGCAAGATTAAAAAAAAAATAAAATTCAAGCCAGCAGTTTTCTATATCCCCCTCTTCTCTGCCTGACTCCTCCTTGACCTAGCTGGGGGGTCAACCTGAGTTTAGGTTTTAATGCAGGATACTGTTGTCTCTCCAATTGCAAAGCACCACAGTTGAAGGCAGAGAGCATCTCACAGAGGGATCTGAACCTGACCAAATTCTGTGAGGAATGACTGGCATTAGGACTAGAATCCAGATACAGGATTTCGAAAAACCATTTGGCAAAGCTTTTTTAAGCAACTTTACCAAAAGAGTAAAAGTGTAAACATTTGACACAAAAATGCTGTGACAGTCTAGCTGGGTCTACTGAAAATGCAGTAAAACAGTCTACATGATTATGACACCTTTCATGTCATCTGGCTTTCTATGCACACTGTACCATAAAAATAGTTTCCCTATTTTAGGTTATTATAATTTAATGCTAGATAAATCAGGCTCTTTTTGACTAATAGTGGAGGCGCTCCATATGAAAACATATACTATGTACTGTGCTGAAACTACGTTTAGGTATTCAGAGGTATTCTTTTATACCCTGCCTATCTGTAAAGGTGAACTGTATACTTCTGTCATGCATACATATATGCTGACAGCATGGAAAAAACACATCTGTGTTTCTTTCCATAGCTCTGGGGACATTTCTGTGTTGGTCTTACACGATCTCCTTTACTACATGGGATCTTGTTCCATAAACCTTTTAGGAAGAGTAAGGTATACCAAGTATCTGGTGAACTCTGGAACATATTTGACATAGTGGCACTGTGAAAGTGTAAAATATTTTACCTATTTTGAAATATTTGCTGAACTGTTGTAATATGTCAAGAAGTGGTAGATTATCATCACAGGAACTGTCATTAAAAATTTTGCAAGTGAAATTGCACAAGGCAATATAACATTACGTTGTTTGAATCAACACATAATTTCTTTTTAATGACACTTATATAAAATGCTTTGGATTCAGTTATCACTGTGCATGGAGATGCCAGTCATTAAGTTTAAATTTAAAGGACTGTGTATCATTGACTCTTGGTTGCTATCAGTGTCTCTCAAACTCATTCCACATATAGAAATGTACATCTGATATTTCTGAAATAATCAAGGTAATCTGCTTACATGGGTGTAATCTGCAGTGCTGTAGAAAGAAAGCCTGAAAACAGTTAAAGCTAGCAGTATCGGCTGCTGGCAGCTGTTGTCTCTGCCTGGAAGAGTGAGGGTTTCCATACTCACAAGTGAAGGACTTGAAAATGATGACTGAACATTTTATCTTGCACAAATGGTAGAAACATATTTGAATTTATTTTAATCAAAATCAGGAGAGTAGGTATCACAGAACAGTTTTGCTTGCTGTTTTCTTAGCTATACAAAAAGTTCTTGCTAGAATGACAGAGGGGAAGCCAGACCTGATTTGGAGACTAGGCTTTCTGTAATGAAGAAGAGATCCTTTAAAAAGTTGAATTCACTCGTTGAATTCACGTTAGCACTGGTTGTGCTAACGGGTCAGTTAATCTCATTGAGAACCAGGTTTGGATGCAGGAACTGTGAATATATTTAACTGCTCTGCACATCTCCCAGTTTATCACTCCAGGAATCTGAGCCAAGATCTACAGTGCTGTGTCCCAGTCTGGGACATTATTCAAAATCCATCTGACAACATGAATACTTACTATAAATACTAGTAATGTGGTTGCCATTGTTTTTAGCTTCTTAAAGAGTAGCTATAAATAACTTAATATATTACTAATGTAGTTCTCCCATGGTATGTATTCACATTACATTTGTAAGCAGGTATTTGTATAATATGAACAGTCAGTTTGCTTGAGTAGTATCTCTGTTTTATCCCTTGAGACATTTTTAGCCACTTGACATTAATAGTGCTATCATTTGTGTCACTGTAAGAAGTGAAGCTTCATAGACACACTGTCTGAAAGAAATCCTGATAAACACAGTTTCTTCTCCATCATGCTCATATCCCATATGGAATAAGGACAAATTTGCAATACAAATATCCGTTGAAACTATCTGTAGAGTAAGATCTATGTTATATTCATACGCTTGTCAATTGAATTGAAATAGAAAATCTTTGTCATTGAAACTTTTAGACTCTTTGTGGAGTCATGTCATTTTCTTGATCAGTGGTGCAGGTAGGAAGTGAATACCAGGGGATAATACCAATTAATGTTTTGCTGACATAAATGAAATCCTTCAGAAAAAGTAGGTGAATACAGAAAGTTTTATCATATCTATCAGCATGTGTCATGCTTAGCTAGGGAAAGAAAAGAGTCTTTCTTGTAAATTGTAAAAACCAGAAAAGTGTAAAAAAAATCTGAAATTAAAATCTAGTATATAATCTCTACAGCATTAAACCAAGTGATTCAATAATTATTTTTTTTTCTCCTGCTGGGAAATATGATACCCTAAGTGACTTTCAAAAAACTTTCCTACATAAAATTGTGTTACTCTTTACATACCTGATGTCAAAGCCTCTGAAAGTTCAGTGAAAGCCTCTGAAAATTCAGTGGAAACCTCTCAAATTCAGTGAGCAATGAAAAAAAATCCCAGGTTTTCAATGGAAAGATGGAAAACATATTGGACCTTTTTATTTTTATGCTTGTGGGAAAAGGTGAATAGAATATATGATAGTAAAAGTCATTTACCTTCACACCATCATGGCCTGTATCTCTAATTTGAACTCTCTTAGTATTAGCATTGTAAGGAAATATTTTGATAGGAAGGGAAGAACCCTATTGCTTGAAAGTATGAAGTTGGTAATGATATTTAATTATATCTAGAGTTTGAGGATTCTGTTTGGAACAAACATGTAAGGAGGTAGTAGGCATTGCTCAGGATTCAGAAAATTCTGGTAGTATAGCAATTTGAAGTTTTTGAATGACATTAGCAAGAGAAGAGCAATGGCAATATTTAAATGTACATGAGACATAAAGTGAAAAATAGTATATTGTTTGGAGCTTTGAAAATAATTTGCTAAGTTAGAAGAGTTATCCCAACATATACAGCTTGGTGGTGTACAGCTGACTCTGAAGCTGTTGTTTTAATTTAGATTTTAAGACTGCTCTGTGAAGAAAGCGTAGTTCTGTTGTTTCACTCATTAGAGTATTTCCAAGTTTTACTACTCTGTAGAGATTGTTGATTTGATCTATAATAACTTGGTTGCACATTGTTGATTAGTGTGTTGGATTGTTTACTGTATTTCCAGTACTTTAGATAATATGTGGTGTTCTAGGAGATTTTTACCTGATATGAGATGGAACCAGAATACTCTAATGCAGGCCAAGAAATTGTAAGTAATGAATGATGTTTTTTCAGACAGGTATCTTAGAGTGAAAAACCTGTTCTCCTCTAAAGATTATGCCAATCTTACAGGATTTTCCATTGCTACATGCATGCCACGTAGTGTATGCTGCATAAATAGGTGCATTTCTAGTGGGCAACACTTTGCTGCAGGAGCTGCTGGAGTCCTCTGGTTGGTGTCCAGCTGATACTTGCATTTTTTCATTGGGAAGAGCACCTGTCATCAGCTGCTGGTACCTTTTATCTGTTTCATCTCTTTTCTGTGATGATGTATAAGCACTGTCTGCTGTCCTCCCTCTCTCTGAGAAAAATTTCAGTGTATGATACAGTTTTCTCAGGCCTCGGTGAACCTGCTAGAGCATGTTAAGTCAGAATTCATCAAGTAAAGCATTAGGGCACAAAAAGCATGTTTTCCTTGGAGGGAACACTTAACATAACAATTTTCCTAATGTTCCTGAACTGTAGAAAGAGTTTTCTTATTGATAATTTAATGCAAAACTAACAGCTCAGTTATTTTGGTACTCTTTTTCGGACTTCTCTGGTCAAATTCATGTCTGTTGTTATGGTAAACATTTTGTCTCAGGGTGAGAGGTTAATGCACTTCTCAGATATTTCCCAGCTGTGGATAAGTAAGTAACTGATGGCAGCTGAGAAAAGGCTGTGGGCCCTTTCTTCTGACACTGCTGGCCAGGTTTGCATTGTGGTTGATATCTCTCTCTTTATCTCAATACTTTGTCTTCAACAAGCTGTTAAACAGAACCCTGGCTCTTGATGCCCCTGGTCCCTCTGGTCTCCAGTCCATATGGAAACCTTTCAGTCCAGTCACCTGCTGCCAGGCACCATAAGCCTTAGAAACCCTGGCAGCTCTGCAAGAGTTTCTCAGTAAGATTCCTCTTCTTAACCTAGCTTTCTTGAGGCTTCTGTGTTTGCTCCCAGATCAGCTCATTGTCAGTCTGCTGCTGAAAGTCTTCCTTAAACTTCCCAGGCCTGTCATTCAAATCCCCCATTTGGGCTGCAGGGATTGCCAGCTAGTCAGTCTCAGCCAGAGAGGTGTCTGCTCATTGAAACCCTTACAAATCCCTTGCGTGGCTTTTAAAACCAGCTGAACATCACAGTGTCAAGGTTAAAAGCAACAGACGAGTCTGCAAGAAAATCTGGTAGCAGGCTCCTTTAAATTACAGAATGCTTTCCCCATCATGTGCAAGCACCAACACACGTTTCCCTTTTAATATAACTCCTGTAGGTTATATGGGAGTACACACAGAAGGAGTGTGCTTGGTTCAAGTTGTTGGGTGTTTGATAGACAGGTTAGATGATACTCCTAGGGGCTAGGATTCCTTCCTAGGGTAGTTCCTGAGACACTACAGGTGTATGGGATGTGATTTCCTAGCACATGCAGCAACCTGTGAATCCTCTGTTCTCTTTGTCTTCTGTCCTTTTTGCTAGTGATGGTAGTAGTACTGGTTTGCAGACCATCATGTTGACCCAAAAGAATTGGCTTAGGGGAAGATGTTGTTTAGTTCCCTTTTCTCGCAAAACCTTTGTTCTGATCATATTCAGATGACTGAAAACATAGGAAGTGAAAAACTGTTTCATGTTCTGGTTATACATGGCACTTCTTTTGAATGAATAAAATATTCTCAGACTTGGAAGGAACATATCTATCACAACCTAAGTAAGGTTATTTTTTCTTCACCGTGGATCTCCAGAGCACAGCAAACATTGTATGAGACTGTTGCTGGTTTAAAAGGAAAATGGAAATAGAAAAACTGTCACCTTTTATGCCAGTGGTGTTGGGACACCATTAATAAAATCCCCCCCTTTGAAGAATTTGCGAAACTGTCATCCATTTTAGAGCTTTAAAGCACAGTTACTGTTGTAATTGTTTCCTTCTCCTAATCCAGTTGATTTTGTAGGCTAAGACTCCAGAAAACTAATATCACAGAAAAGTCTGGTTAAATATTTGTCAAAAATAGTGTCAACCAATATGGTAAGTTCTCCTTTAAATTCCTTCCACCAGAAGAAATACCATTGTCGTTCCCCTCCAAACAAAAAACCTGCCTCTAGTGTAATCTTTCCCGCATTGGCCCCAATTTTGCTGACTTTACACCTTCATTGATATTTGTGATACACTTGTTCCAGTAATTTCTCTGTTGGTCAGCAATTTTGTTACAGTAATACCTGTCATTTTATATATATATAAAAATGTCTTATTTCTGCCATTTCTCATGTTGTTATCTTCTTAGCCTTGAGTTGGCCTTATTACATGCATATCTTAATGTTTACTTTATATTTTGGCATCCATAGAGGAACCATAATGTAAGTTTATTCTGACCTGTAAAAGACCAAGCTGTAGTCCTTACAGAGGAGAAAAAGTACCAGCTGAAGACTGTTCATGAACTTGCAAATGCATATTATTATATTGCTTCCAAAAAGCTAGAATTAGGTTGGGGTAGAATTCAATAATTCATTTACCCTGTTATGAGAGCTGCTGGAATTTTTACTCAGTTCTTGGATTTCTGGCAAATCTGGTAACAGACTCCTTAGATCAATAGAAATTAGTTTGCTGTTTTCAAAACTGACCTCATTCTCCTACAATACTGCAGAAAGCAAGCTTTTCTAATTTAAAGCTTAATCTAAAATCATCCAAATTATATCTGTTTGGATAGCCACATCCATTTTACTGAAGCATCCTGTTCTGGTCTCTGCCAGAGACAGGATACTGTACTGTACTGCACTAAAAGGGGCTACAGATTTGACTTAGCACAGGAATTCTTCTTATGTCATTTCAGAGACAGTCAGCAGCAGCTAAACCTCTCAGCAGCTTTAAAAGGGTGCCTGTAGGGAAGAATAGGCATGGTGCAGTACCAGATGTGTTTTTGCAAGCATGCACTATGTCTGGAACTTACTAAGATGATAATATTTTTAAAAGGTACATAATGTTTAGAAGAACAAGAAATACTTCTAAAATGGGATAACCTTTCAAGCAATTTTTTTTTCTGATACTACTTTTCTTTCTTGGGGTTTTGAACTGCAAAGAAACGCTAATTCTAGCATTTTAAAATAAATACTTGATATAAAAACCTTCCTGGGTCCGCAGAAATACTGCTTCAAACACTCTAAGGCTTGTTGTCAAATATGTAGTGTCCTTTTTATATGAAGTCGACTTCTGTGGTCATCATCTCTGCAGTAGCTGTCAAACTGCATACCTCGCTGAGGTGCACTGCAGGAACACTAGTAAAAGCTTTAAATACACCAATTAGGAAAAAATGAGGTTCATAGTTTGGCAGTGCATGGCTTAGGTTCAGTACCTTTCATCTGCAGTTGTATTTTCTGTTCAGCAGAGACACACAGAGATACAGCACTGTCTGAGAGTTGCAAATTTTTTTTTACCTTTATCTTTTCTCTTCTGTAAATATACAGCCTAAGAGCTAATTCATAAACTCAAACCTGTTGTTCCATTTCTAATTTCCTAATATTGATTTTGAACTAAATCCATACAGTTTGCATACCCTAAAATGGCTTTTTAGAATATGGAGTGGTTGTGTTTTACGCAGTCTTTCAGAAGGAGGTGAAAAGTAAAATGTGGTAAATGGAGACAATATTAAAACTATGTCATAAATATGCAGATTGTAAAAAGAAAGCAATTTTTTGGCTTGGTTTTTGAATCCATCTGCCTATTACATTTTTTAAGTTCAAACAGCAAAACTACTTCTGATTTAACTATTACATATTTGGCAAGCTTAATAAAGGACAAATCAAAGCTAAATCAGGGGTATTTACAACAACCACAAATTTAATCCAAAGTGGGTACTTAAATGCTTATATAGTTCTAAATGATGTTCCTTCCAGATGGTGAATTAATGTAATTTTAGCAGGAAGTGAAGTTGCACAAATATGCAGTATTTAGAACACTCACTGATTTAATGTTTCTGTACCCACCAAGGCACAGATGTTACTTATCATTTTTGTGCCAGTTGTCTCTTTCCAATTATTGCAAACTGAGGAAGAGAGTTTGCAAGGGCAAAAAGGGGGCTGGGAATAACTTAAGTTAGTAAACCCTAATTCAGGTGAATTAGGGTAAACGAATATTTTCTGTCCTCAACCTGTTTAACCTCCACAATAATAATGATGGTGGCCTACTTGTGGAGTATCTCTTTATGCTTCAGTCCTGTATTGCCTACATTATTGCTATTTGGTTTCTAAGTAAGATCTTTGAACCTGTAGAGCTGTCTGACTTACAACGTACATGCTCTCCTGTTGCATGCCTCTAAAGCAATGATCAGAGGGAAGGCACAAGACAAATGGCTTGGCTTAAACAAAAAGGAGTTCCTGGTAGGTGGGTCTAGCATCAGAATTAAGTTCATTCCTTACTGCAGAATGGCTTAAATTTGTGGGGCATATTTCAAAACCTCTCGCTTTTCCATGGGTTTTACAGCAAGGAGAAGACAACAAAGATAATGTGCTGGGTGCTGAAGATTCTTTTTTGGGTGCTTCTGATGAGACATGTTAGTGGAAGAGCTGTATTGTAGATATGGTAGAGGGTGGATTCAGACTAGATATAAGGAGGACATTTTTTATCATGAGGATGGTGAAACACTGGCAAAGGTTGCCCAGAGAGGTGGTAGATGCCCCATCCCTGGAAACATTCAAGGCCAGTGTGGATGGGGCTTTGAGCACCCTGATCTAGTTGAAGATGTGCCTGCTTATTGCAGGGGGATTGGACTAGATGACCTTTTAAAGGTCCCTTCCAACCCAAACCACTTTGTGATTCTGTGATTGTGAAATTGCTGTGTATGCAATGTGTAAGACTAGGCAGTATTATCTGCTTCTCCAGCTGAAGGCAGAACTAAAGAGGGAGGTATGAAGGACTTCATTATTTCTCTAATTGCATTTTCAAATACTCATGAAGAGTGAAGTGTTGGAGGATGTGCAGCAGCTCTAAGCTGTACCCTGATGTAGCTCACTAGCTTAGCGTTGCTACTTGAAACATAGAATCCACAGCTCTCTGTCTACCTCTGCCTCATTCCCAATTTTAGCAGAGGTTGAGTTAATGTACTAGCACTTTCTCTAGTATTCTATTTTATCTTTGTCAGCCATGCAAGACACAGACCTACTGGGACTGTAAAGGAACTTTGCATTCCTGCATGCTACTTGGCATAATGGGGCACAATCAAGTAGATAGTTTGGCTTTGTATGTTTAATTATGTGTTGAAGACACATGCGGTCTTCGGTAGATGTTTCTCTGTTCACAAGGTAATGAAAATAAAGAATTATGAGATAGTAGTACTAATAATGTGATAATATTTTAAGGCTTAGTTGGTTAGTATATACTAATTCACAGCACTACAGGATTTTGTCCAACACTTTCCACAGATGACAACAAATAAACATTTTTGTTCTTTGCCCAGGGGCTAAAAGGTGACCCTGGTACTCCTGGTGTGGTTGGTCCTAAAGGAGAAAAGGTACTTTTTTTATGTATAAGGTTGTATTTATATGTGAGTGTGCATGATATTTCTTCAATATTGACCGTACTGCTTTAACTATGTGTGATGAACACCCACTGCTGCCATTTATGTAGCTTAAGGGTTGAAAGATGTGAATACAGGCAACTGTAAATGTGGAAGACAGGTACTCTTTATCACAGCAAATTTTGACAGGAATTCACAGCAGGAGCCTAAATTTGATGTTCTGAATTGCCCTCTGGGTGCTCTCATTTGCTCCCATGGACTGAACCTGAAGGTCTCACAGTGTGATTCATACCTCAGCGACCTAATTCTGTGAACATTTTACAGTCAGATGTCTTTACATATGTGAGCTGTCACACTGACTTCAGTGGCCACCTTGTGCATGTAAGCTGCAGCTTGTAATTTAACATATGCAAATGTGTTTTGAAGGATTGCTTTTTTAAAGCTGTGATTCATTTATGCAGAAGCCTGTCATTTTTTTATCATTTAACCTGTGGTGAACTGTGTACATCTACGCCGTTACTTAAAAAGAATATTGTTTTACTCATACATTTTCGTAATCAGAGCATGTTTGATGATTATACTGAATTTACTTCTGCAGTGGTGCATTTCCTCTAAAAAGCCTAGAGGTTAAATATGTATAACTAAAGAGATTATTGATTTACTTACTCTCCTGTTTTAACTAGGGAGATGCAGGACCTCCGGGACCAACTGCCTTGAGTGTAAGTACGTGTAAAACAAAAACAGACAAAAGAAAATCACTAAGGAATGTTGCAGGTTTTAGCTTATTTGCAATGTAAATACTTTCCTTATTAAATTTAAGAGCCAGGTCCCTCTCTTTAGAATGCCTCTGCCTTTTCGATATGAATTGCGAAGTAGGAAAAAGGGCATTTTATAAATATAAAGAAAATAAGCATATTTAAAACATCTTGTTAGCATTTGGTGGGAAACAAGAATATTGGGGTTTTATTCTGTATATAAATAGTATAGCTGGTTAAAGTGAAAGAATTCCTGTGCTATTTTTAGTGAAAAACATTTTTCAGTAAAAGCTTGAAAAACTAATTAATGCTTTTTAAGATATGGTAAATATTCCATTGTCAGGTTATTTTATTAAGTACTTAGTTATGAGTGTAATGCTGTATGTATGACAGTATTATATATATAGCATGAATATGTTCAGATTTGACATACCGGACCCTATTTTCATAAAGTTAAGGATGTGGGGATGCATCCAACAGCCAGATAGAAGTGAGGCTGCCACAGCTCCTTGCCCTCAAGTCCAACTGGTAGTGGGGCTGAACATGCAGTCCCAATAGGCACACAGACACACATACAACACATACAGAAGGTCTGGCCACACAAGTCAATACAGATGGATAAACTCAGCACTCACACAAACACAAACAGCACAGACAGCCTCTTCCTATTACCTTCTCTGGCTGATCATAATGATGGTCTGGTACTGGGAAATATATACATATATACAATGTGCATCCCCCTAGTAGCTGAGCTGACACGCAACCTAACCAGTAGATGCCCCTGCTCCTGGTCTTTCCGGTTACTGGCACCTGGATGTTCAACACCCCCGAGACTCACAGCCCCATTCCAGTTGCTGATGCAAACCTGCTCACTTCCAGACATCTGTGCAAAAACGGGCATGTACACACACACCACACACACACACATACATATTTTCCCCTGGCTTCCAGGTCATTTTATCTACTTTCCAGTCAGTCCAGCTTGATATTCACTGTTGATCACACACTCGCACGCCTGCGCTCGCTCCATTTGTTAGTGCTACAAAAGCATAGACCGTTGTCTTTAATGAAACACATCATATGCTTCTGATTCCTTGCATTACACAATAATGCTGCTACTGATAATAAAAATAATTTCAGTATTGGCTTAATTATAGCCCATTTAAATTTTGGTGATTGGAGATGTCTAATAATATTTAACAATAATATATGCTTCAGTATGAAGCATTCTCTACCCAGAAAAAGAGGTTGCAAAATTCTTTTCACACAGAATAGAAAATTGTTTAGAGTTTGTCTTTCCAAACACTTGCACAGTTACGTGTTGGTGGCGTGGTCTTGACATCTATGCAATCTTTTTATCTTACATAATGACCAGATATGCATAAAAAACACAGACTGGGAAAGAAAAAGAAATGTAACATTATAAAGATGGAAAATCACTTACAAGATTCTTATGAAGAATAATATTTCACTAAATTAGATTTTTTTTATGGTTTCTACAATTCTCAAGAGGAAAAAAGCAGACAGGTATCTTCCTTTCTTTATAGAAAAAGTCTGTGTATCAGACTCAAGAAGTTGCAAATTTGGTCACTAATTCATTTATTCCCTTTCTTGTAATTTACCTGCAAAAAAGAGTATGGGAGGTCACACATGTCTATCACGTATCAAAGAAAGACTTCTTGAGTATGGATCCAACAGTTTCTTTGTGAGGATCTGGTACATGCCTGCAAACCAGAAAAGAGAATTGACCTGTGTATTAGTTGTATTCTGGCTAGATAGTGCCATAGAGATGGTGGAAGATGTTTTTAATTTCCTTGCAATGATCTGTGCCTCGAGCATGTACGAAGCCTAAAGAGAAATGTCCCCAAAACTTGCCAAGGCAAATTTTGCTTCATAAAAGTGATAAATTCTGTCTGAATCCAAGTGATTTTTCTCACAAATTGAAATGAGAAGGCCCCCCATTAAGGACAGTCCATTTGGGTAAAAACGATTGAGAGTGGTGCAGAAGTGCATGGCAAGAATGAAAACAAAGACAAAAGCTCCCAAATTCCCAGGCTTTAGTTCCCATGAATTGCTCTTCCCGCAGACATTGTGTTATGAACTAATTCTACACTATTCATATTATTCACATAAACCTAAGTAAACTTCATAAAAACTATCATTCATAGTGTAAATTATTATACATTGTCTTTTCACTGTCTTCATTTCCAAGACCGTAGCAGCAAGGATCTCCATTACATCTGACAAACACTGAAGGATGTAACCAGAGACCCATACCATAAAAATAAATTCTACTCTAAGATTTCAAAATTAAGTGGCCATGTTTTATGGTACTTGTTTTTCGATTAGGAAATCTAAATATCTGGTATCTTGATTTCCTGGAGACAAATTAGTACTGCGTCCCAAGATCAGTGTCTGTTTGTTACAGTTCATGTCTTGCTAGAGGTAAACAGGGCCAATTATGTCCTTCAGCTCTTGAAAGAGTTAACTGTTAAATATAAAACAATATAAATAGTAAACAACCTTGATTCTAGTATTGTTACTGCAGTAGATGGATTGGAGTAGATCTTGCTTCAGATAGATTCTTATAGGCCTTAAAGGGGTCATTGAAATAGAAATAGGATAGTTCTGAAGATAAGACACAGGAAAAAGAATTAAGAATGTCTGTTTTCTGTGCGCTATAGGACCATAGAATGGTCTTTTTGAGCATTTCTTGTGTAAATGATGGAAAAATGAATACATCCATTCTGATAGCAGCACCTGGATATGTTAGGCCCATTTCAAACACATTCATTGTCTTCAGTTGCAGTTGTGGACACTGAGCTTTCCTAAGAGTCATACTCAGAGGTTAGTAGTATGATAACAAAAATCAGAAGCTGCTTTCAAATTGACTGAGCTTACTCCTTCTGTACCTTAAGTGATTCATAAAATGGACTGTCAAAGAATTACTTTTCTTTGATTATAAAATGCTGTGCAAATGTTTCAGTTCAGTTGATTCATGCATAGCAAGATGCCTCTGCGTTGGTACATGCACTGATGGTAGTCTTCGCACTTTTTGAAAGGAAACGTTTAAATTTTAGGAAAGCAGACACCGGTCTTCAGAGGGATGTTGCTAACTGACATACTGAAACATTTTTTTGTGTAGCTGCTAACTGAGAGAAGAGACAAGAGTGAGTGTGAATTGGTTTAGCAGTTTGAAGACGGATTACAACACTGCGGGAATATATGGCCCAGCAGGAAGGCTTTCTCTCTCCGCCACTGTAAATAGTTATGCGTTTCTGTTGGCAAGAGCTAAAAGAAGGTGAATGACATGAATGGTGGTGGCTCGGGGAAAATCCAGTCTTCAGGGTTGTTTTATTTGTGTGACTTCTGTGTGGCCATGACTCTTACGATATGTAATCATGAAAGGAAGATGTTGTATCTCGCTGTGAGTAAGTACTAGGTCAGATAATATCAAGGTTTATGTGTCACTGAATGAGAACTTACTATGTCAGGACCATTCATGCTGTTACAGCCAAAATGTGACATCAGTGTTTCAGTTATGAACTCTGTTAAAGCGAAGTTTTAAACTGTTCCATTCATTTGGGACTCATGCATAATGTCATAAATTTATCCTCTATTTATAATCATTTTTAGTTTTTCCTAAAGTGAAAATGATTTATTTCTTTTTACTAAAACACAAAATGAATTATTATGCTGGGGGGCAGGGAGGGAAGAGGAATGAAAATAATGACACGCTGTTAGAGTTAAGTCCAAAATGTATTTGGGCAGGGAGGGAGAGAATACTGAAAGGGACTTGGTTTTGCTCAAACTGGATGACTGGGCCTGGGTCATCGACCTGCTGCCCCAGTGCAATTGCATATTGAGACAGATGGGAAATGATGGCATTACAGAGCTCTGCTGCCCTGTGCCGCTCTTCCATTCCTTTGTATTTCCATAGAAATCATACACCAGTGGAATAAGCTGGAGAAGGTCTACCATATATGCTGGTCTCAATATAAACTAGAGCATCAGCAGCATTGTGCAGGACCAGAGTGTTCTCCCTACACCCAGACCTGCACCATGGTCCTGTCCTCAGCATGGGGAGCATAAAGGTGGCAAAAGGCTGAGACTGCTTCACTGCAGTCATTCCGAAACAGCTGGTTGGTGGTCCTTCGGTCTGTGGAGAGTTGTCCATAGGTAATCTATAGAAGCATGTAACAGTAAGTAGTAGAAACTCTTGTTTTTTCATTTGTCTGTGCTATTGGTACCTGTGAAAGTCTAAAAGGTGTCAGTAACCCTGTGTCTAAAAGTGTTTGAGCATCCCTGATATGCAGGAAATCCCATGCTGCTTAGAAGCATTGTCAGCACGCTCTGCTCTCCAATATGAAAAAATGCAGAAGAGAATGAAGTTACTGGTACTTGGAGGAAAAAGCTGTATATTTACAAGTGTTCAACTGACAGATACAGCCATTATAGCCTCTGTAAGGAATGAGGGATGGAGTCAGTATGTATGGCAGAATATAAATACCCAACATCTGTAACAACCTATCAGGTGGATGAGCATATGCCAAGCTGTGAAACAGGGGAAATAATACCGCTGCTTTTTAAGATGGAAAAATTATTTCATGAGTTTGAAATGGAAGCTTCATAGTCCAGAAAGTGCATTGCTCTAAAAGAAAGCAGAGCTCTGAATACTTCTGTGTGATGTCAGTCAACATAAAATCTCTACCGAAATCCTAAAGCATGTGCACTTAACAAAACTTCTTCCTTGCAGCAATAGCAGAGAATTCAGAAAGAAATTCTGTATGCCTGACTATACATTTCTGCAGTCAATAGAGATCGGATTAGAATTGCAGCCCATGTGTTTCTGTACATTTCTTTTAAGGCAGGTACAGAAGTCTTATTAATACAATTTCATCATTCTTGCATGATGAGTTAGAGGGAAAAAAAGAAATGGCCTTGTAGCATAAAACATGCTAAGCTGTAAAAAGAAATATATGAAAACATTTATAGGCTTTATGTAGAATCCTAATGAAATTAGTAATTTCAATAGTTCTGAGTATATTTGTTTTGATTCATTCATTATTCATACAAATACATGTTAGTGGCTCAGATTGTTAACTTTGACATATATGTGCATATTTAAGCACTTTTAGTAGGGATGTGACGTTTTTCTATGTTTCCATGGAATCTGTTAACACTACACAAGTCAAGATATATGTATTTATTTTGTCTCCTCAGTTATGGTGGTAGTTTTATGGGAGTAGTCCAAAGTCATGGTTGATTTTTTTCCTTTCTTTATGCTGTCTTTAATTTCTCTGGTATGTTCTTTCTGAATTGCTCTGTAAGTACTAGATGTCTCTTCTTTAGTACTTTTTAAGTGTCTTATAATGCATGCTGGGAATATATTTTGAATTCTTCTCCGTAATTATGCCCACTTTATGAAGGGATATGTTTAGTCTTTAAAAGTTTTAAGTTCCCTGGTAAATTGTACTGTAGCTGAGGACCCTTCAGAGAATAAACAGGAGGGATCATACTGCTCTGTTGTGTGGTTTTGTCAAAATGTGGCATTTAGTGGCAGAAGCTGGGGACTGTTTTCTGCAGGGGCACAGCTGGCTCCGCAGCTTGCCCGCTCTGGTATTCCCAGCTTAAGCCTGTGCATACCGTGTCAGAAGAGTGACAGGTGAGGGAAGGTAGCACAGCTATCTCTTGTAAAATATATGATAACTATTCCTCTTGACACTCGATACGCTGCTTCTAGTTCCTGAGGAAAATGAGCGTCCATCCGTACGTTCCTGCGAACCTATCCCTTTCAGGAGTTATAAAATAGTCATCCAGATGGCACCAAGTGTTTACGCAGAAGCCGAGGCTTAAGTCGGTCACAGACAGAAGTCCCCAAGACTTGCTTACTAAACAGATAGTTGGAATGTTGGCTCCTAAGTCTGGTTAAATCGAGATGAAGGAAGCTGGTGCACAAGTGCAGCGTGGAGGTGGCTGCGGGAGGAAGCTGCAGATTCAGGCCTGGGCAAGCTCCGCCGTCACTTTTGGCTCTCACCTCCTTAAACAAACATCATCAACAGATTACGTTGCTTCAGCAGTTATTAATGTAAAGTTAAAATTCACTTTTGGCAGTGTTGCCTAGGAATTTCACAAATTCATTTGATGCACTGCTTTGGTCATAATGTAATTTATTTGGCATTTATACAGAATGCCAAAGAGGAGGCATTTGGTATCCTGGTGTTCTTGCTGTTGCAATGAGCAGCAGTATTTTGGATTATTCTTCCTGAAAAATCATGTGGCAGTTTTTGCTTATCTTGACTCCTGCACACAATTCCTTTCTTGTCTCACAGTGGAAAAAATAAGTCATCTGAGTAACTTGTATTACTTAAGAAGGGGGGACACACCCCCTATTAGTAAGCATCTCAACTAGTATCCTCTCTTTCTTTTCATGTAATGACATAAAGGAAAGCAATTAACTAAAGAAAGTATAGACAGAAAATTATATTTTCATTCTAAATCTCTTCATATACATCTCTCTAAGAAAAATCTGAATTTTATCTACTAGATCTTTTTTAATTGAGATGTATTAATTTCATGAAAATACTGAACTGAGTAGTTGCTTTGCATGAGATACAGTGATCTTTTACTCCCACAGTACAACTTGCAAATATTCTCTTCTTTAAAAAATGCTTTTTAAGTATGGAAGCAGATCCTATTAAGATTACTCTTCTAGTGAAATAGATGTTGTAGCAATTTCAGTCTGGTTTTTATCTTCTTTATGCAGTAATACTGATACTGAAGGCACAAGTGAAGATTGATGTCTTAGCCTCACAGAAAATTTGTTTTTCAAAAATTCACAGTCTGTTAAATTGGCATGAGTGTGATTTATGTGTCCTTCATTAGAAGAATGATTTGAGGATAGTCCTATATGCAGTAGACATCAATGTAAAGAATCATTTCAAATTACTCCTCAGGATGTTAAATGATACTTTCATTTTTGCTTAGAAAATAAACCCATGTCTAATACAAGTGCTAGGTTCATAAAGTGTGAATTTCTGTGAAATTACTCTTGCAATTTCCCTTTGAAATTATTGTCTCTGAAGCAAAGTAGATTTCAAGTTAAGTTAGCAGACAGAGGTACAGAAATGATCAAACCCAAAGCATAATGAGATCAGTGAGGAACATATTTTCTGTGTTGTTCAGTAATAAATTATCATGAAAATGTAGCTGATCATGTTTTCTGGCAGACTGAAATACTTCTGCTAAATGCTGTCTCCTTTCCCACAGAAGTAAATAGGTTGGCAGTAGATCTGAAAGCAAAATTGTGGCCTATTCCAGTTTTCACTCCCAAGCAAAACAGTATGATTACTGGAGTAGCAGTAAGAGGCCAAACATGGGGTACAAATCTTTCCACTTGCCATCTCGATTTACTTCAGTAAGGGTGTGAATGAGATCAGGTCATGTTTGGAAATGCTGAAAATAGAGGTATTTTTGATAAGTGGTTGTCTAATTTCCCTCACTGAATGGTAATACAACAAGAAATTAGTCATCCATCTGTGATTTTCCTGTGCCTTTTTTTCCATTCTAGCAAAATTTGTTACAGTGAGGTGTGTCTGTAGGCTCTGTGGGTTTCCATGTGGGTGGTGATGGGCGGTCTTGTGGACAAGAAGAGGAAGCCATCATAGTCGTATTTTAAGGTCTCTTTCTTCTTCACCGTCCTGTCTGGGCTTTGAGGTAGGGCAGCAGGAGTCACAGCAAGTAAACTGGCTCGAAGAGATCTGGGAAACCAACATTGTATTCATCTTGACTACAGAGATGTTATTTATATTTCAGCTCCTTTGCTTGCTGAGGGTAATAGCCCGTTCTTACATGAGAGGAAGCCACTCCTTGGTATGGTACAAACAGGCCAAAGAGGAAAATGTCCTCAAAATAGGATAGAAGGATCAACAGTTACACTTATGACCTGCACAGTAGAACTTGTGTGGTAACACCTCCAAATAAGTAGGTGAATTTAAGACCTAATTGAATTGCATCTTGATGCATCCTGTCTAGTGTGCTGGGGCATTCTTGCATGAGTGCAGCCACAGTACTACCATCCATCCCACGGCAGTATTTGGGTGGCTGGAGAATGCTCTTCAAGTCAGTCAGGCTGCAGCTTTTTACCGTGATCACACATTGTGTTAATGTCAGGAATTTGGAAATCTGCGGTCACTTTTTACCTGACTATTGATTTGTGTGATTCTATGCTGCTCTACTTGTGGGTTTTACAAAGGGATCATTATATATGTAATTAATCAGTGTGACAGCTTTCTTTATCCTAGTGAGAACTGTGTGTTGAAGAACTAGGTCAAACCCCTGCAGTGGGAATTGCCCATGAA
This sequence comes from Strix aluco, assembly GCF_031877795.1. Taxonomy (NCBI): domain Eukaryota; kingdom Metazoa; phylum Chordata; class Aves; order Strigiformes; family Strigidae; genus Strix; species Strix aluco. The sequence goes on along the minus strand of NC_133933.1, from coordinate 99,894,350 downwards.
TTCGCTTGTAGAAAGGTTTAAGTGTTGATTTTCTTTCAGTAGAACTATACTTTTCTGCTTATATATTGCTTCGAAATTGCTTAGCCAAATCATGTCTATTATAGCTGGATCTTTTTAAAGTAGCAAGTTTTATCATTATAAAAGTTCACATATTCAAATCGTTTAAAAATAACCTATTCTTGCATTACCACAAGGTGTTTCTGCATATCTAATTTAGGCTTTGTCTCTGTCTTTACTTGACTCGTCTTGCTAAACTACATGCACTCTCTGTCTAGTAGCATTTATTCCATAAAAATTGAGTTCATGTGGTTGCTGGAATTCATAGTGAGGAAAAAAATGGGTGAGAGAGGTTTGTATATAGAACACGGAATGCAGTCTACAAAGGTCTATAATGAGATAATTTTTTTGCCTTAATTAGACCTGCCTTATTATTGTTAGCATTTGTATTATATTTCTAATTTGTGTTGAGGAGGAAAGGCTGCCATGCTCAGAACCTATTTCAACAACACTACCTATGAGTACATAAGGCAGCTGTCTAGCCTTCTGCTTCAAAAATTATCAGCTATGTTTTGAAGCAACTTTCAGAACACCAAAAATATACTTACTTGTCTAACATTTTACTCTTTTGGCACTGAACATAAGCTTCCAGAGGAAGTAATACGAATAACAACTTTAAGTAACTTCACTCTTCCACTTCAGCTGCGATAATTTTTGTTTGCTTGTTTTGTTTTAATTCACCAAGAGGTCACGATAAAAGCTTTGCTTTTGTTAAGAGTGTGTTCTCAGGCAGTTACTCTGAGCTATTAAATTTATGAACCAAGTCTCCACCATTTCTCTGCGGATGCTTGTCGTGATGTATCAGGCATTTAAAAATGTTTCTGTACCTGCAGGGCCCTTCTGTAATAAGTGGCTTCTAATAACTACATGCCAGCTAATACACTTTAAATTGATAGCTTATGAAACTTAAAACAGCTTAACTGACTGAACTGTTAACTGATTTTTCTATCACTTCCAAATACATTTTTCTTCTACCATCTCAAGTTTAATAATTCTTATATAGCTTTTATCTCCTGACACTTGCAAAAAATATTAACTGTTACGTATTAAAATGTTAATTCCTACACTTATTTTCAATGACATGCAAGTTCTTCTAAAAGCTCACTTACTCTACCGTAGCATTTTTTAAACCTTATTTTTCCTGTATTCCTTTGACTAAAGCTTAGTCTTAAGTTTTGATGATATTTTCTTCAAATATCTGTCAATATGTGCTTCATAGCATGCTTGCTTTTTCTTTATCTAGCTTCACAACCAGCATATTTTTCCTTGCCAACACTTCTCTTTACATTTACCTCCTATAAAGGAGTTCACAAGTCTCCACTCTTAACTTCATTTTCAAGATTGTGTACGACCTTCTTGTGCCTGCCTGTGCATCATGTTTCATCTCTTTTTATAGCCATCCTCACTTATTGTAATAAATTTTCTAAGTTTCAGATGCACCTGAGCCCATCTCCAGCTTACTGACTTTTTTTTCCCCAAGCTACATGGTAATATTTGTGACATTTCCACTTCATGTTCCTCAAGCTCCTTCAGGCACGTAACTCCAGGGACTTGCCTGGGCCATGACAGGTACAAGCCCTAAAGACTGCATATGTTATTGTAGTTCACTTCTTCATGAAGTAGGTAGAAGGGTACCACCTTCCAACGTCAAAGGTGGCCTGGAAGAGTCAGGAAAATCCTGTGCATATGAGGCCACCTGTAAGGATGCATTATATTTTCCTGACGGTCTGATGTCATGGGAATAGGCTGTTCTTATATCTCACTTTGTCCTGTGCTATTCCTATACTTCTTTTTGCTCATTGCCAGTGCAAGACTATCGAGGTGACACATAGTGAATCATTTTAATTGCTTTGGATGTGGTTTACCTGGGGAGATGGTACATGTAAAATAGTTTGCCTTCTGACATAAATGTTTTCAATACAATCAACAGCATATCCCATGGGGCCACATGTATATATTCAGTCTATATTCTGTCCCTTTCTGTCTGTGGTGGTGGGCTCCTTTGGTGGGGTTTGTCTTGTCTGTGACTGCTGTCTGTGATTGGAGGGAGTCAAGAATCTGATCTTTGATCTCCAAAGGGAGATCTCCAGAAGTTAAATACAAATAAGACCTAAGTAGTTACTTTGATCTGCCTTCCTACAAATACATACTTCTTTTCTGTGCTAAACTGTTAACGTTCATTGCCAAGTTTTATGGTTCAACAGGGGCTGTTTTATTCGTCCCTTTCAACAGATTTCACTGTAGGGATGTTTTCTTTTTCCTTCCTCCTGCAGGTTTCTTCCTCAGTTGTGTTTCCAGGATCTCATTCAGTGAATGCTGAACAGGGACAGCATTGCTAAATCATTACCATTGCCAAGTTATTACAGTTTTACAGCCATGTTAGTTAACATGGCCCATGTTGTGCTATCACTTTTTCAACCAAAGATCCCACTGAAGTTGGTGTGAACTTCTACCTCAGTTTCAATGTCAGGATGTGGCTCCTTGGACAGGGTAGTCCTCCCCGCGTAGTTACCAATTGTAAACTGCTCTCCTCCCTTTCCTTGAAGATAAACCTCCTTATCTGGTTCCTATTTCTTGACAATAATATTGTAGAGAAAATAAAAAGAATAAAAGTAGGTCTTGGACAAAAATGTTGGCTATTAATTATCATTATTGTGCAGTTACATTCTTGTGTGATTCTTGTCCCCTTGGAGCCTTATTGTACAGATATGTGAGGCTAAGTATTTCCTCCTCCATAAATCAGAAGTTTTCAGGTTTTCATCTCATTCTCCTGCATAAAGTTGTCACTAGAAATGAAATATTAGCAAAACAAAACTCCACCTCTTCCTGAATTTCCAGAATTTCTCTACAGAGGTAGAATGTGGCTAACAGTTGGACAGACAGAATTCTCTGCAAGTTCTAAACTACCTTGAGGAAAAAGTTGCATTCACATACTGCTTTATGGGTTTGTGCATTTATAAGCTACGTAACTGCACTGTAATTAACTTACCGTGATTTATTTGTTGTACACAACATTGTAATGCATATTCTAGTACCATAAACTTTGGGGGAAAGATGGAAGTGATGCACATCAGTTTTGTAAAAGATCATAAACCTTGTTTACATTATAAGATGAAGAGAAAGGAGAAATATTCTATAGTGAAATACTGTCTGAGGTACTCTTCTAGCTTTGGTGTTTTAAAGTACGGAAATTATAGGAATAAAAAAACTCTGGAACTGAGTGCTTTTAGTTAAAATTAAAGTCAGACTTCATTCTAATCAACTTCAAACATCACTTGAAGATATACAAGCTAGCAGCTTTGGCACACCCACTTAATTTCTCAAGTTTATCTTGGGAATTAGAGATCATAAATGAACTTCATTAATTCATTTCTGGAAATCTGGACATTTTTTGAAAACATGATTCTCAGGGGTCCTCAGTTTCCTCTTATTGGGGCAATAAATACACGTAATTGATTCTAAATAAGGAGTTCAGAATTTGACCAAAGATATAACTCAAGCTGAAGCAACACCTGAGTCCAAGTAATTTAAAAGGTTAAGAATTTAATATTTTAATATTTCAAACTCTTAAATAAACTAAATAAAAGTTCTTTAGTTTTGTGATACCCTGTAAGAATATGCAATATTACATTCAAGACTTTTTTTAATTTACAAGGTAGAACTGTTCAGTGCTCTTTGCTGATTACATTGAAACTGATTTCATATTTCTTGTTGCTGTAATGGAAATCGGATAGCTTCCTCAAAGTAATTTTTTTTTAAAATTGTGTTCCAAGGTGACTCATAAAGTAAAGGAGGGGAGCACTGTTCTAAGTACAGAGCTGTTATTTGAAGGCTTTATGATTATAGCATACATTAATCAGATATAAAAGCCCAGTCTGTGATTCTGTCTGTGACTGCAAAGGCAGATCCTTGCACTGAGTTCAGAAGGAAGGCTCACAAGTTGAGAGTATTTTCAAAACACCTAAAGCTCCTGTGCCTGGTCAGGGGAGAGGGCAAGAGAGAAGTGAGAGAAGTGGCTTTGAAGGGTTTTGAAAAGCTGAGCCAGGCACACAGAGGAAGCTGCACAGGGCTGGTTCTTACAATACAGTGAGCATAAGGCCTTCTGCTATATTTAGTCCTCTTTCCCTCCCCTTCCTTCCCTTCCCCTCCCCCTTCAGTGCTTGTATTTGTATTGCAGTTGTAGAGTAAGTTGTCATTCATTTAATATAACTTTTTTTTCTTTTTTCTTTTGGCATCCTCACTTAACAAGATAAATTAGTTTTCATAGAACACCGTAGTTAAATATAACTATGCTTAAGTAGTGCTGACTTACCTCTTTTCCAAATGATTCAGCCTTTGTATGGAGGAATGGGATTAATATTTATTGTTTGCATTTTTTCTCTCACCTGAATATAACATTATCCTGAAAGAAGTTATTATGAATAACCTATTTTTATTATTAGAAATGAATGCTTTGTCTTGACATCTGACTCTTTGGCTTAGTCTTACTTCTATAGAATAATGGAGGATGAAAATAACACTGAATGTTACATTTGTTTAATGTTTGTATTTTCAGGGTTTGCCAGGGCTGGAGGGTCCCCAAGGTCCACCTGGCAAAGAAGGTCAAAGGGTGAGTAAACTTGGTGAACAACTGGTGAATGTGCTAACTGACCTTGATGTGTGACTTCTTTCTAAGCACTAATAAAAACCAGAAAGGTGGCAGCTGAGCATGAAACATGCTGACAACAAACTGAGCTTTGACATTTGAGGTTCTTTTCAGTTGAAGGAGATTTAACAATTTCAACCATCTAAAGTGTTTTGATGACTGGCAGCACAGATGTAGATATTGTCATTTGTGCAACATGTTTCTGCTGTAATTTTAAGTGAAAGAATATTAAAATTGCTCAGAAGTTTTCATTTTGCTGTGGGGATAGACCATACCTTACTATGTCTAAAACATATAAAAATATGAATTTCGGATCATTATCTAAAATATTAACAGAAACCAGTACCAGTGACCCAAGTTTTGTTGTAGATACTGTTATACAAGTGTCAGAGCCTAACATATATATACAAAGAAAGGAGATACATTAAGGCGGGGGGCTGGGGTGGTGGTGGAGATTATGCCCAAAACATGAAATAAATCTTTGGTTATTCAGAGTTTTAATATAATGAAGTAACTGACTGACTGTTTTCTGTTACGTTTTTGTTTTCCCTGACACTGAAGTTTGGTAGTTCAGTAGAACAGATAACAAATATTTATGATTGTGTTATTGCAAGAAATAATCCAGTTTTAAGAGTTTATAATCTAGTCTGCTCCTAGAAGTTTGGGAAGGTATTCAGCCTCAAACATTTCAATATTTTTATGAATTAAGTTGTGCCCAGTTTGTGGTTTGAAGTTGAGTCTCTCAATAATTCTTGGTTTGTTTAGGCATCTTGATATTTAATATCTCAGTTAAATTATCTGAAGTGGAAGGATTTGGTATTACTCATCACTGATCTCAGTCAGCTACAGTGAATTTTTAAAGGCCAGTTTCGTAATTCCAGTAATAATAATGATAATAACAGAAGACCAGTTCTTGAACAAAATTATTAATGGCATGTAGGCCCCAAAGCTATGTTTTATATTGGTTTTTAAGTTACAAAAATAGTATTAAATTTCACTTCAGTTGAACATGAAAATTTGAAAGCTGAGGTTATTTAAGTTTCACGTTAAGGATTGAGAACCAATTCAAAAAAAGTCAGTGTAGTAGGGGAGAATCAAAAGTTATGTGGTAAATATGCTATTAAATATTAAACATGATATTAAGGATTTTATAATTACTGGATACTTACTCTTACACAATCAAATACCCAGGATACTGAAAAGCTATGGATATCCAGTTTTAGCGTATTTTAGAGTGTTTTTCTGTGGAGTATTGAATCTGCAGAAACAGTTTATTAGTTCTTTAGGAACAGTTATAAATCTGGCTGTGTTTTAGAGACATCACTCTTTAAACTTCTTAATTTTTTGAGGCAAAGATTCAGAGTTAACACACTGTGGATAAATGAATTTGGAAATACTTTTTTTTTTTTTCATTTTGCATTTTGCAGTGGGAAGTAGGGGGTTGATACATTCATCATGGACATTTCCTATTTGCACATAAAATTGAACTGGTGTCCCACTCCAACATCTATAAAAACAGGAGTGCTGATTGTTCTATAATCTCAGCCATGCACACAGTTGCCTTGAGCCAAACAATGGGAACAGCAGACTGTAGAGCCTTAGCATCTGTCTTTATCTTTTTGCCAGTGAGATGCTCACAATACTCTTTCTGCTTGCAACTCCCGCCCAAGCATTAATAACATAGTTTGCAGTCTTAATTCAAATCCCATGTGCATTTGCATTTCCAATACATTTCATTACACAATAACATACTGTTTGTAACAAGATTTCTGCTCTGTTTAATGGCAATCAGGACAGTGCACATCTAATGGCTATTAAATATTCCTTTTTATTTAATTATAGATGTCATGTTCCTCTGTTCTACTTCCAACAGATCCTCCCAATCTTTCACATTTTATAAAGTTACTGATTTTGTCATCGACTGTCTTTTGAAGATTAAAGCATAATATTGACTGTGTAACTAACTGGTAATTTTTCTTCAGCATTGTTCAGACCTAAAAGTGATAATTGTACACGTTTTGCAGACTGGAATTGTGACATACTAGGAAAAAAAAACCCACTCCAAAACATTTCAAAATATCCATTCAGTATGGTTGCCAGACTTTGAGAACCTGAATTTTTTAAAAATTTTCCATTCACATTGTTCTTGTTATATTCAAAATTTTAATTCCCACTTAACCTTAGCAGCATTTTTAAGTGTTCAACTCCTTTGAAAATTAGACTTAGATTAATAAATAGTTGAGAGGAGAATCATTTGGCTTCAGCAATCAAAGATAACAAGAAATGTTTCTATAAGTATGTCAGTAGCAAAACAAAGACCAGGGAGAGTCTCCATCCCCTGCTAGATGCTGAAGGAAACTTGGTAGCAAGTGATGAGGGGAAGGCTGAGGTACTTAATGCCTTCTTTGCCTCAGTCTTTAATAACAAGACTAGTTGTATTGAGGGAATCCAGCCCCCTCATCCAGATGATAGAGACTGGGAGAACGACCCGCCCGCAATCCAGGAGAGAGTCGGTGACCTGCTGCATCACATAGACATACACAAGTCTATGGGACCGGATGGGATACACGCAAGAGTGCTGAAGGAGCTGGCTGGGGTGCTCGCCAAGCCACTTTCCATCATTTACCAGCAGTCCTGGCTGACCGGGGAGGTCCTGACAGATTGGAAATTGGCCAATATGACACCCATCTATAAGAAGGGTCGGAAGGATGATCCAGGAAATTACAGGCCTGTCAGCTTGACTTCAGTACCGGGGAAGCTGATGGAGCAGCTCATCCAGAGTACCATCATACAACACATGCAGGACAACCAGGGGATCAGTCCCAGTCATCATGGGTTTATGAAAGGCAGGTCCTGCTTGACAAACCTGATCTCCTTCTACGACAGAGTGACCTGCTTATTGGATGAGGGAAAGGCTGTGGATGTAGTTTACCTTGACTTTAGCAAGGCCTTTGACACCATTTCCCACAGCATTCTCCTGGCGAAACTGGCTGCTCGAGGCTTAGATGATCACACGCTTTGCTGGGTAAAAAACTGTCTGGATGGCCGAGCCCAAAGAGTTGTGGTGAACGGAGTTAAATCCAGTTGGAGGCCGGTCACGAGTGGTGTCCCCCAGGGCTCGGTTTTGGGGCCACTCTTGTTTAACATCTTTATTGATGATCTAGATGAGGGGATCGAGTGCACCCTCAGTAAGTTTGCAGATGACACCAAGTTGGGTGGGAGTGTTGATCAGCTCGAGGGTAGGGAGGCTCTGCAGAGAGACCTGGACAGGCTGGAGCGATGGGCTAAGGCCAACTGTATGAGGTTCAATAAGGCCAAATGCCGGGTGCTGCACTTGGGCCACAACAACCCCCAGCAGTGCTACAGGCTTGGGGAGGAGTGGCTGGAGAGCTGCCAGTCAGAGAGGGACCTGGGGGTGTTGATTGACAGCCGGCTGAACATGAGCCAGCAGTGTGCCCAGGTGGCCAAGAAGGCCAATGGCATCCTGGCCTGTATCAGAAATAGCGTGGCCAGCAGGGACAGGGAAGTGATCTTACCCCTGTACTCGGCACTGGTGAGGCCGCACCTCGATTACTGTGTTCAGTTTTGGGCCTCTCACTACAAAAAAAGGACATTGAATTACTCGAGCGTGTCCAGAGAAGGGCAACGAAGCTGGTGAAGGGTCTGGAGCACATGTCGTACGAGGAGCGGCTGAGGGAACTGGGGTTGTTTAGTCTGGAGAAGAGGAGGCTGAGGGGAGACCTCATCGCCCTCTACAGCTACCTGAAAGGAGGTTGCAGGGAGCTGGGGATGAGTCTCTTTAACCAAGTAACAAGCCTCAGTGTTAGGTTAATGGTTGGACTAGATGATCTTCAAGGTCCTTTCCAACCTAGTTGATTCTGTGATTAAGTGTGTAAATTAGAGACCTCTCAAGACACATTAAAGCAAGATATAAGGAGCTGAGGAAAATTAACAGTGTTAATGGTGATATTGTCAAAAACTCAAAGAAACGTGTAGAAGGCTCATGTTAGAGCTAGTGACTTAGGTAAATGACGGTACAAAATGAGATAGAAAGGGAAAAAAAAGCCATGCCAGTGGATTTCTTCCCTCTTTGAACTGGGCAGAGCCATGCATTTTCATTTTCTGAGTGTTTTAAGTGGGATTTTACCAAGATCAGAGTTTTATATTAGAACTACTAAGAAACACCAAAGGTGGGACCTGTCCCAGAGTGGCACCTATCTCCCTGTGTTCACTATAGAGGGAACTAGGACAAATGCACCCCTATTAAGAGGAGTAAGTCTGGGTAGTAGTATTTCTTTCACCTTACAGGGATAATCTGCATAAAAGATTACATAGTAAAAATACGTATAAGAATAATTATGGTAATAGAATAAAGATTAACAGAATTGTTCAAAGTTATGCCAATCTTAAAATACTTATTGACATATATGTGGAACTGGCTTACAAGCGCAAATTTACAACAACACTGAATTAGATGATGACTGCAGGTAATTTATTTCAAGAGCAAAGGGGAGTCAATACATTATTTCAAATAAAGTGGTAACAGCTTTTGTCCAATGGATATACTGTTATGTGGTATCATTTGAGCCAACACACGATTATTAAAATAATAAATATGTCACTTTCTGTGGCTTGGTGATCAATGAATTACTACTATATGATCATGCTGGGATATGATCTTGCTCCTATGTCAAAGAGCAGGTTAGGTTCTTACATGTTTAAATGATGGTACTCAAATGTGTCAGCTATGGAACTTGATGACAGAAGTGTGTGAAGTGTCTTGTGTCTGAGTTGGTCTCCCTGGATACTTTCCAGATACCCCAAGGATGTAAGAGTTTGCAGAAAACAGCGTACACTAATGTGACATGTTTACAGAAATGTGCTGTAGGGAGCTCATTCAGAATGAGAGAGGGGAAACCCTGAAAGCTCTTTTGACTAGATCTGTGCAGCATTAAAGGATCCCGTGTCAGGAAGCATGCTCTATTTTTTGGCTTTGCTTAAGAAAAGATTCCAAACTCACTAAAAATTTGAAGCAGTGCAGTCATGGAGAACTAGAGTGAAAGAAACTACTTAACATTTATTGTAGCTCTACAAAAAGGAAAAAAAAAAAAAGATTTAGGGTGTTACTTAGAAGAGGAAAGTAATGGTTATGTCAGAAGAAATAGTATCTACATGATAATCTGGCCATATCCAGAGACCACACAGTGAACTTATTTCTGATTCTTCAACCAACCTGAGACATATACAATACTCATTTAAAGGTCATCTTTGTTGTGGCAGTTCCTTGAGTGAACTTAGTTAAATTTTGTGTGAGCATGTACTTCCCTTGTTTCTTGTTTCTCCTTTTGCCATGTTACCCACTTCCACTCACATGTGTTAGCCAGCGTTGTGTTTTCCTGTGAGTACAAGGAGTCCTCAAACCTTTGCTGTTCTTACAAAAGGCCATTGTTTCTCCTTGCTCTACCACAGTGATTTTGTATAATTTTTTAGTTTTGTTATCTTTAGTGAAGTGGTTTGTGTTAGACATGAGACCTTGCTAAGTAAGAGCCTTTGTTTTTAGTTCTGGTCACTGTGAGAAGTGGGCCAGTGGAAACAGCTACTCAGTCCCTTTTCGTCATTCCTGTATGAGAAACATTAGACCGTTCTGTGGGCACTACGTTCATATGTACTTTTTCAGTGTCCCTCTTCTTGGCTTCAGGCATTCAGAGCAGCATGTTACTGTTGCAGCAACTTGACACTATTACACCACTGCTCAGAATGACATCAGGAGCTTCACAAGGTAATTAGATGTGACTCAGAAAAGTCCCCATTCCAATATTACTGACCAAGAAAAAATAGAAAGATTGGGTGCTAACCTAGCATTGCATGGAATTTAAACCACAGTGGACAACTACGCCACCTTTCTGGCTCCATGTGTTATGCAGGACTTCATTATTTTTCTCAGTATTCCTGCACTTTAGTTAAGTGTATCTTTCACAGAAGTACAGTTCCCAGCTGAAAGACATCAACAACAGAGACTACACAAGTCTCCTGGATTTCTTTGTTCCAGTGTTTCTTGTCAATTCCAGGTTTCAAAATGTGTTCTTTATTTTACACTTGAGCATATAGCTTAAGCTTCCAACAACTGTTTTTTTGATGTCTGCTTTACATTAAAGAAATGTTTAAAGCTTTTCCTCTGTAATCAAATCACCATTCCATTTATTTTTGAGAAAATTCAACTAAGGTCCTTCAGATCCCCAGGTAAAGAATTTTCTGAAGTCTTCAAATAATTTTTTCATGTTGCTGTACTTTCTTCAAAATTTCTACTAATTCTAACTACAGACTGCATGGAGTTTCCAGACTCTGCCTTTACTGTGTTAAATGCAGTGAAGTGAAATTTATATTTCCAAACTATAATTCCAAAGGTTTTGGAAATTAATGCTTAATATCAGTTGGATATCTTTGTAGCAGGGATTTTCCCTGAACTTGATGCATTTTTTATCAATACTACTTTTTCTGAAAATGTTCTGATTTTATAATATAATATTTCAGTGAATTCAAAAAATTGTCTTAATGCAGAGCATCAAAGCAACTTCATTAGACAGCTATACTGTGAAATCTAGAAATGGTCATTTTTCATTCTTAGTTGGCCTGTAGAAGAGCCAGGCTGAGCACACAGCTAACATAAACAGCAGTTTGTGCACCAGTTTCTGCTTCTTTGAGGTCGTCTTGATACCTTCTTGAGCTTCTGGGCACTTCCTCTGGGATTTGGGCACTTATGGGAAACCTCTGAGGAAACTGAGGGTGCCTGCTGCTGCCAGGTAAGGCTAAGGTAAGGGTAGCTCTGGCAGCTTCTGATGAACTCCATCAGCTTTCCTTGCTCAACAGGTGCCTGCAGCCTTTGTTGTAGCTGACCTCTGATTACAGAATCACAGAATTGTCTAGGTTGGAAAAGAACTTGAAGATCATCCAGTCCAACCATCAACACAACATTAACAGTTCCCAACTACACCATATCCCTCAGCGCTATGTCGACCCGACTCTTAAACACCTCCAGGGATGGGGACTCCACCACTGCCCTGGGCAGCCCATTCCAATGCCTAACAACCCGTTCTGTAAAAAAATACTTCCTAATATCTAGTCTAAACCTTCCCTGGCACAACTTGAGGCCATTCCCTCTTGTCCTATCGCTTGTTACTTGGTTAAAGAGACTCATCCCCAGCTCTCTGCAACCTCCTTTCAGGTAGTTGTAGAGGGCGATGAGGTCTCCCCTCAGCCTCCTCTTCTCCAGACTAAACAACCCCAGTTCCCTCAGCCGCTCCTCGTACGACATGTGCTCCAGACCCTTCACCAGCTTTGTTGCCCTTCTCTGGACACACTCGAGTAATTCAATGTCCTTTTTTTGTAGTGAGGGGCCCAAAACTGAACACAGTAATCGAGGTGCGGTCTCACCAGTGCCGAGTACAGGGGTAAGATCACTTCCCTGTCCCTGCTGGCCACGCTATTTCTGATACAGGCCAGGATGCCATTGGCCTTCTTGGTCACCTGGGCACACTGCTGGCTCATGTTCAGTTGGCTGTCAATCAACACCCCCAGGTCCCTCTCTGACTGGCAGCTCTCCAGCCACTCCTCCCCAAGCCTGTAGCGCTGCTGGTGGTGATTGAGGAGGGTCAAGCACGCTTTTAGCCCATGCCAGGAAGACTATATAACAGCCAGGCGATGCAGTAGTTCATGCAGCAATGACAAAAGCAGCCAGTAGATGTGCAGCAGTTTGCACAGCAGTTCATGCAGAAGGGCACAAAGAAGATGCCAGCAAACTTTCTCTGTCAAGCATACACATTCTTAAAGATGATGGTCACAAGGCACAGGAGCCAGGTGCTACTGAAGTAACTGTTTGCTGCTGGACTCTTGCACCCAGGCAGCTTCAGAACAGCTCTGTAAGTCCATGGGGTCTGATCCACAAGTGCAGAGGGAGCTGGCTGATGTCACTCTTGATTATCATTGAATGGTCATGGTGACTAGGAGAGGTTGTTGAAGACTGTAAGAGAGCAAATATCACTTCTGTCTTCAGGAAGCAAGATCTGGGGAACTACAGATCAAACGTCCCTGGCAATGTGATAGATGAAATCCTCCTGGGAACCATTTCCAAACACAGGAAGGACAAGAAGGTGACTGAGATAGTCCGCATGGATTTATGAAGGGGAATTTATGCTTGACCAACTGCATTGCCTTCTACAATGAGGTGACTAGCTTGGTGGATGAGAGGTAAGCAGTGGATGTTGTGGACCTCAAATTTAGTAAGCCTTTGGCACTATCTCCCATAACTTCATCTCATCAACTTCATACGCAAGCTGGCAAAGTACAGATTAGATAAGTGGACAGTGAGATGGATTGAAAACCAACTGAACAACTGGGCCCAGAGGGTTGTGATCAGTAGCACAAAGTCCAGTTGGAGACGAGTCACTTGTGGTGTACCCCAGGGCTCAATGCTGGAGCCAGTACTGTCCAGCATCTTCATTAACAACCTGGACAATGGGGCAGAACATAGCACGGAACTGGGGCAAGAGGAATCTCATGAAGTCCAACAAGGGAAAATGCAAAATCCTGCATCTAGGGAGGAATAACACCAGGTATCAGTATACATTGCAAGCAAACTGTGTGGGAAGAAGCTTTGTGGAGAAGAAGGTGCTGGACAACAAGGAGACCATGAGCCAGCAATGCACCCTCATGGCAAAAAAAAGCCAACAGTATCCTGGGCTGCATTTGAAAGAGCATTGCCAGCAGACCAGGGGAGATATCCTTCCTCTTTGCTCAGCGCTGGTGAGGCCATGTCGAGGAAGACATGGACTTACTGAAGTGGATCTAGGACAGGGCCACCAAGCAAATTAAAGGAACTGGAGCATCATTCATAAAAGGAGGCTGAGAGAGCTAGGACTCTTCAGCCTGGAGAAGCAAAGGCTCGAGGGGGATCTTATCAATGTGTATAAATACCTGTTATGAGGGAATGAAGAAGAGGAAGACAGATTCTCCTCAGTAGTAGCCAGTGACAGAACAAGAGGCAAGGGGCATGAATTAAAAAACAGGACATTCCATCTGAACACAAGAAAACACTTTTTTGTTGTGGGGGTGGTCAAATACTGATACAGGTTGCCCAGAGAGGTTGTAGAGTCTCCATCTGTGGAGATATTACAAAGTCAAGTAGACACAGTCCTGAACAATTGGTCCTGCTTGAGGAGGGGGATTGTACTAGATGATTTCAAGAGGTCCCTTCCAACCCAGGCGAATCTGTGAATTTTATTTTAGCTCTAGCTTATTCTCAGTATAGCTGCCAACAACTGGGTTAATAGGATTTTTTTAAATGTTTCATATGCATTTAAACAGACTGATTCTCCACCATGATGGTTTCCCTGGTTCCAGTGATGAATTCAGTTCAAAAATTTAAAAACCTTTCTACAATACCACAGCCATATTCTTGACTCTGTATTCCTGAGAAAGTTGCAGGTGTCTTAAAGTAAATATTTTTCAAACAACTTCCTTATTCCCAATTGTTGTGTTTATAGTACCAAACACTTCACTTAAGAGGAAGTTATTTTAGCATTATCTTAGTAATAAATTAAACAACCCATAAAACTGAGAGTTCTTTGGGTTGTCACATCTAGTGTTTCAGCATTGGCTTCACTAAAATTATGTGTTTGGAGGGACCTTGTGAAATTGCAATACTTGCTTTCTGTTAATAATAAGTTTACTCTCTGAGATTACAAGTTTTTCTAATCAAGTATAACTAAAATTATTATTACACAGTGGAAAATCTTCCTAAGTAAATAAATGGGTGGGGAGCTGTTAGATTTTTTTCTTAACATAATCATTTAGAGTGACTTCAAAATTAATTTAAATTCAGATTGCATTTATCTGGTTTATAGAACTTAAATATTTCTTTGACATAATTTGTTTTCTAGTTCAGTGAGTAAATGTTGTACTCAACCAATTGTAAAACAAGCTTTACAGAGCAATGATAATCACTGTATAGTAGGTCAGGCTTCTTGCACAGTGCAAACAATATTATTCACATCTACAGCTCTGGAGTTTTGGAATCTTTTTTTAATCTTCTCAGTCCTTCTTGACTTTGATGTAAGTTGCTTTTAAGTATGCAAAGCTCCAGTCTGATTTTATCAGTACTGTACATTCCTTCACTCATGTATTTAACTGTCTAAAAATGGTTAATGTAAAAGAGGGAGATAATTTTCAGTTTTTCTACCAGAATGTCTCTACCTTAAAAGCAAAGTAAATAACCAGTAAGGTAGGATGCAACTTAGAAAAAATAATTATACTTTTCCCACTTTGGCATTTCAAAACAAGATGAAAAAGGCTGTAATTTAGAATGTTGAAGACAGATTTTTCAAATAGAAAATAGTTCTATCATTGTCAATTAGAAAGTATTTCATTTTTTAATTTCTTTGATATTTTCCATTGAAGAACTTAAAATCTAACTTTTAGTGGAATAACAGAAATTATTTCACTTTTAAGATCTCATTTAGAGTTTTCAGGCTCCCTTCCAAATACTCTTGTTATCAATATTTCTTTTAATGTCTCTTTGCAAAAGGTATAGCAACATGGGAGAATAGGAAATTATTTCTCATAATTAAAAATTAAGATGTTCATTATAAAAATATCCAAATGTAGTTGAAAAATATTTCTACAAGCGATTTTGAACTTAAAATGCACTTTTGTGAATACACTTGAAAAATTGTGATGGATTTTATTTAGGGATTTGTTGGCAAAATAGGTCGTGGCATTTCACTTCTTGACACTGCTTTGCCTGTGTAAGGACTTCTTTTGATGTTCGTTAAATGCATTTGAATAATATATAGTCTGGCTAGGCACTCCTTTTTAGCATTTTATTAATATCAAAATGAAGAAACTAGAGTTTATTGAAAATAATTTATAAAATTGGAAAGCCAAGGTTGAGTGCAGGAATGCTTTTGCATCAGCATGGAGCTCCCTAGTGACTTTTCTTCCAAAACAGGGGATTAGGATCTTAGTGCTCTATTCTGTGAGCCATGTTTCTGTGAAAGGCTTTAATGGGATATGAGGGACAGACTTTCACTTGTTTTCTTCAAACAGCTTAGTTTCTTGCCTTTTGGCCTTATTTCCTGTGAGTTTATTCAGGTTTCACATTTAATACAGAGGTTAATTTGTAATACACGGGTTACCATAATACATCCTCAAGGCCAAGGTTAATAGGATTGAAGAAGGAATTGTACATGCAAGTTCTAACGCTGTATTACTGAAGTTAAAAAGGTTTCATTGACTGCAACATAGATTTCCAATTTAGGAAAGAGAATATCCAAACTGTAAGATTTCTAAGGATAAACAAAAGACCTGTCCAGTTGTGACACTACCGAAGTTAATGACAGAACTCTTATTAACAGCAGTTGTGCAGTCAGGTGGTTAAATGTCAAAGCCCTCTTCAAAAATCAAAAAATTTTTGGCTAAATGCATGATGGAAAATAATGACTCTGTAGTCAGGCTGTGCATTTGTTGTAGATTTGTAATCTTCACTCTGTGATCTGTAAAATAGTTGATTGGAATCCTGGAGAACCATCTGTCCCACAACAGATAGATAGATATTGAGTCACTGTTGAGTAACTGGGTTGGATGGCTGATTGCTCTGATTTTTGTGATTAATTCTGATCTTCTGATTCCAATTAGCTAAAATAGCAGTCTGGCAATCTTTTTCTGGTAAAACGTAGAGCAGAGTGTTACTAGCTTTGGGCTGAGCTGGGTTTCCCCAGGTTAGAGTTGGTTGGAGCTCTGCAAGCTCAGAGTGAACTGACAGGACTACCAGGTTGTGACTACAGACAGAGAGGGAAAACTGGGAAGTTTATATGGACTAGGTGTATCAGCTTAGAGGACTGAGACAAAGGAAAGCCTCTTTTCTGTACTCTGAATTAGTGTAGGCACTGGGACTTGTCTGGCTACTTGGTGGCAGGCAACTTTGGGTATCTGGAGAAACAGTTTTTAACTGCCCAGAGCTCACTCACATGGCTGCATTTAGGTGCCCAAGGGGCTGGCAGGGTGTCTGTGAGTTGGGTGCTCTGAGACAAGGGTCTTTACTTTCTACCTGCCTCCTGCTTTGGGTATATCTGTCCCTTTGTCAGTCTGGTTTTGAGGATTATTCAAGAGAATCTTAGTTAAGCTTGGCAAATGAGTTACATAAGCCTCATTAATCTTGCATAATAACTACAGTAGTTAAGACTTTAAAGCCCAGCTTCCTACTTTCTCTAGAACTAGTTCCTGTTTTGAAATGTGATGATGTGTTTCAGGAACTACTAATTAGCAGTTTCCCTTGAAAATTCCCACAGGCTTATTCTAAGAACATTTTCCATCATACTCAAGTGTAGGTTCTTTAAATTATTAATTCCATAAATCATGTCAGCATACCTGGATAACTCTGCTCAATTTTATCCTAAAATAATCCACAGCTTAATTTTAGACAGTAGGATTAGCGATCTAACTCTTCTATAGTTAGAGGTATGTGAATATATGAATGCAACATGATACAGCAGAGGATTACAATATATACTTTGAATTCTTGCACTGTGTGTTGGACCTGCAGTGCTGCCCAGGGGCAGCGCTCAGAATCAGAGCACAAGCTTATGGAAGGATGCTCAGAGCCTCTCTTCTGAACAGCTTTCCATCTAATGTAAGGCAAAGCTCGTCAAGTCATTTTGATTAACAGAAGGGGCAAAGGAAGAGCGGAATAAAGAGTGCAGTTGACTGCATACTTCAGCTAGGCACTCAGCTGGGGTTTGCTGAAGCATATAGTTTCTCATTTATTTTATTTTTAATATTTTGTCTTTTTTGCCCCTAACCAAGTGGTTGCTATTTGAATAATTTGAGTGTGTATCATAGCTGAAGTTTGTCCTGTGGAAAAGAGGAAAGTAGCCAA
The DNA here is from genome assembly GCF_031877795.1 of Strix aluco. Classification (NCBI taxonomy): domain Eukaryota; kingdom Metazoa; phylum Chordata; class Aves; order Strigiformes; family Strigidae; genus Strix; species Strix aluco. The sequence goes on along the minus strand of NC_133933.1, from coordinate 99,876,720 downwards.
CTGTCCAAATCAGTTGAGGGCAAGCATTTAATGAGTCAAGGGGACAGGATACAGTATCAGTAACATTTAGACAACTTCTTATCCCATTGATTGCCCACAAAAATGTATGCAGCACAAAAGAAATAGCCAGCAACAGTGTTTCTTTAGATATTATTCTGAGTAGCATTAGAAAAATTGTTGGCATCACTTATCTTTTTGAAGTTAGTGTAGGTGATATTTCATTTTTTATTTAGTTAATGGAAGTATGTCATGCCTAGAACATTTACTTATTTTTTGAGTGGTTTTATAACCTCAATATTTGCTCAGTGAACTCAACTAAATAAAGGTAATGGGCCTCCAGTGCCAGATGCCTGCCCCATGCACAGTGGTACAGCAGCAAGTACAGCTCTCATGGGGCTGCCAAGAGCCGCTTCTGAGGAGGAGATGGGAACTGTGGCTCTTCGCTAAGCCCACTCTATAAACCAGTGAGGACACCGAGATGTTTTTCACTTCTTTTTTCTTGCCAGAAGGAAGACTCAGAATCAGACTGTAAATATTCAGTCATAGTCTGGCCCATGGTCTGCTCAAGGCAAGGCCATAGTGGGCTTATCAAAAACATCATTGTAATTGTTTTAATTATCCTAAACAAAAACATAAACTACTTTACTTGCACTCTTACTACAGTATATATTTTAATTTTTTCCATACTGATGCTGAGAAGTCACAGAGAAGCGGGAGTGCTGGCAAGTAGGTGGAGCTGTGTGTATTCCTAACATTCAAATCTTTGTATCTGAAAGGCATTTCAGAAAGGTAGCCTTTTATGTATTTCTGTGTTAAAATATCAGATAGTTTAGGAGGGTGCTTATAGGGAAGAAAAGGACTCTTGTTCCTCTAGAAAAAGATGATGCTTCATACTAATCTGTGTGATTGTTCTGTAGGTTTTTTGTACACGTGGCACGTAGTATAATGACTAATAATATAACAATTGGATAAATGGTAGGGCAAGTGTTTCTTCTGTGTTTCACCAGGTATGTGTTCTGGTAAATAATAAATGACAGTGAAAACTGACTACCACCAATTTTTTTTTTAACTGATTTTTCAGCAAGTTTGTCAAGTTTTGGCTTTGCAATATGTCATAAATCACATTTTAGATCATCTTGTAAATAGAGATAAAATTGCCTTCCCAATATATTCCATGTTTTCCTGTGTAATTAACACCTCATTCACAGCTGTGTCTGCCAGTCAGAGCCCTGCCTTCTTCCCCCTGACACTTCCTTGATACTTTGTTTAGACTGCTGAGATTTTAAGTGTCATCCTCAGGATACTTTAAATAAGTCCAAACAGGAAAAGGAAGGTGCTTCAAGAAGTCAACAGTACAGATCATTATAACTCAGAAGGACTATTTAAAAAGTATGAAGCAATTTATCTTTGTTTATTACTTACATCATTACCTCTTGATCTGTTTTTCATACTTGCTAAGGAAAATTTACCGTTTTTCAAAAAATTCGGGAAATGCTACTTTCCATCTGTATTTCTGCAGTAGAGATCAGTCCAAAAGTCCAGATCTAGCTAACAACAGGCCCCTTTTCTTGTGCACATGTGCCTTTCCCAGTACTGTGCCTTCTGTCAGGCCTGGCAAGCTACTCTATTGCCCAGTGAACTGCATCAGTGAACTGATCAGTCAAAAACAACTCTACTTTTTTGTGGGCCATCCTTAGCCCAAATGAGTTCCCAGCTCTGGCTCATCCTAGTGCTGCGTGGACAGTGTTACCAACATAGCAGAGAACATGCTGGGGGTGGGTGGTAAGGGGCAATATAGCCTTGAGCCCAGTATAGGCACCTAGTAATGTGTTTTGGTTCTGAAAATTTACCCTGAGCTACCTCAGTTACAGCCCTGCATGTGTGACTACTGGCAGGATTAAACAGCTCAGCACATAACATATGTCTCAGCTAGTTAAGACCCAGGAATTTGGCACTCCAAATATGCTGAGGTGTTTGGGGTTTTTTCACGCTGCCCTTAAAACACACTGACTGACTGCGGACCTTCATAAAATCGTGGTGGCAGTGTACATGTTATGTGGCAGAGCCTGGTGGATGAAACACATACCCCCAACCCCTGTTCACTTCTTTCTTCAAGTTGAAGGGCTCCTGCTTCACAGGAGAGTCCCTGACATCTAGGCAAGAGGTTACCCTGGTGAGCTGCAGGGTGTGAGGAAGAGGGATTTTTCACCCTCATCTTGTTTCCTCTCAGCATAGATCAAGATTAATGAAAGGCAGAGCATGAGAGTGGTTTCCTACAGCTCAAGGCTTTCCCCTGTAAAGAGCAAAGCTGATATTTCACTTGTCTGTTCCTTAGATTACTTCTACAATTTGTGTGAGATCGTCATTTAATAAAACGCAGATGCAGGCTTAGAAGTAGGGAGCACAGCTTACAGAAATACCCCTATGTGTTAATTGTGAGCTGTCAGCAACCATTTTCATTTTTTAACTTCTCAAGCCAAGATTTCACCAGGACATCTCCCTAAATGCTTTTTGTTAATTTATATTTGCCATATACAAGGGAAAAATTTTGTCTTAATGGACTCTTTTTTTTTTTTTTTGCCATCACACCTAGATATTAGTTGTTCTCAGCTGTTGTTTCTAAAAAATGTGCATCAGATTTCAGCTTGGCAATGAAGATGTAAATTACTGTAAATTACTTCCATTTTTATGTTGATCTGCCTAAAAAAAAAAAGCATATGTGAAAACAGTTGTTCAGTCGAGCTCTGTACTAAAAAATTGTAATAGTTGCATGTGCATGTTTTTTAAAATCCAAGTGGAAAGTCTCCCATTAACTTAAGTAGATTTTTATGGACCTTAAGTTTTAATGCAAATGATTCTGCATGTGCATTATATACACAGATGGTAGTAATTGTACAAGGAAGGTGAATTGTTTTTGCAAATAAATCTCTGACCTTCCTGCTTGTTATCGCATCCTGGAAAAGAAGGCTATGGGTGTTTGTTAATTGGGTTATATTGCACATATGTACTTTACTGTGCAAGTCAGGGTGACTGCTGCAGCACATTTTAATATCCCAAGGTCTGGCATATTCAGATAAAATATAATTTCTTCACACCTCATCTAAATGATCTGTTTATAGCCCTATCAATGTGCACTCGCATTTGAGACATAGCTTTAAAATGTGACAGTAAATGTTACAGTGATACAAATATAGTTTGTCATAATTATTGAAAACAATCCTAAAAGTACTGAAATTAGATAGTGTTGCAGTGACTGGTACAGAGTATTCATTTTGGATAGTTTTTGTATTTTTTGCTAATAAGCAAGGCAATAAATCTTTTGTTATTCTTATTCCAAATCAGTCACTAGCCATAGCATTCCTAAATGTCTGCTGTTCTTTTTTTGTTTCCAGGGAAGACGAGGAAAACCAGGCCTCCCAGGAAAACCAGGGCCACCAGGACCTCCTGTGAGTAACTAACAAGGGGAATGGGAAATTCTCACTCTATCCTGGAACTTTGTTAGCATTTTGTAGCAGGTTACCTGATCATAATTATAGTTTAAAACAATTATCTGTGTTTACTCTGCCATATCAAACAGCTACTATTGCTAGCCTTTTGATACAGCAAAGATAAAAGGACTGGGTCCACAAATATGAGGGGCTACACAAGAGAGAAAGAACAAGATGCAAACTTCATCAGAGGAAGCAGAAATTGCCTGGCATTTCAAAGAAAGACTGGCCATGTATGCTAAATGTGAATACTGTACATTCATTCACTTTGCAAAATGCATGACGCTCTGTAGAAGATGGGATCATTTCTGTCTCAGAGGGGTAATTTGAAAGATGAAGGACTGTGTGAAGCGTGTGCCAACTGTCTAAATGGTGGGGAGGATTATACCCAGCACTGGAATGAGCACTCAGCCGTAGTTCAGATGAGTTTACTGAAGAATTAAAAAGACTAATAAATACACAACTCTATGAAAGGATTTGTAATATGAAGAACTAAAGTGTTTAGCTCAGATCTAAGAGGTTTGGGGTTTATTTTTTTTTTAAGTGATACATGATTTCAAATTTGAAGTCAGGCATGGATGTATATTAGTCTAGAATGAATGCAGTCTTCCTTTGGTAGAGGAAGACTTGGTCATATTTGTAAAATTCCCTATATATTGTGTTGTAAAAATGCTGTTGTAGACAAATACAAAACAGCTATTTGTGGATTAAGTAAACTTCTACTGCTTTACATTCTTAATGTCAAACAAGGATTTTATAATTCCTTTTTCTGCTTACCTGAAATAGGTAAAGGCCAGTAGTTTATGCATCAGAACATTCGATTCATATGCAAGGGAAAACTCGATTGTAGAGAAGAGAATAACGTGCTGCTGCATGAAATACAGTGACTAAAGTGAAATAGATGTCATTTACACTCATCTAAAAACAAAACTGCATAGATTTTATATTTGTCCCTTTTTCCCTTACAAAATGTGTTCAGAAAGAGGAGTTCATGTTGGAGTTCATTTATCCTGCATAAAACTAAATAGTTAAAAATACCTCCCTCTTCCTCTTCTCCCCTGCATATATTGAACCCTTGCTTATTTGAGTCTTTTGTACAATTTGAGCTTCCCAATGCTGAAGTGGTACTGCAGACTGCAGGAGTCCAAACAGATGAAAGGAGTGATGCAGAATCTTTCGTAATACAAATGCCAAAAATGACCTTTAAAAGGAAAAAAAAAAAAAAAAAAAAAAGGCAAAGCGTAGCAGAGGTCAACATTAGACCTAATCTACTTAGCTTTTTGTGAACAAGTGAAAATCTGCTTCTCTAGTACAGATTTCTGCCATCACAGATTTGCTGGCAGGTCAGGCTTGTGAAGATGTATGACAGACATACCAGAAATCTTGAGTGGAAGCTAAATTGCACTTTTATTATTGAGACCTATTTCAGATTTTCTTACAGCAAATGGAAAGCTCAACTTGGTCAGCATGGCAGCATCCATACAAGGAGCTCTGTGGGGGTACTGTAGCCTAACACTACATACAAAAAAGCATTCCTCAAGCAGTCATGGCCTAAATATTGGTTGAAAGTGTTTGTTTCTGATATAACTATCTTGGGGCAGTCCTTACTTTGGATACAGCTACACCAGCATCTTGTGTTCCTCTTCCAAGACTGAGAATATAATGCATAGAAAAAGCATACTCTAAAAGCAGTAATGACTGCTAATGTGCATTGGCTATATCCGCATGTTTAAAGTGCTACAGCTTGTACATACCAAAAGACTTAACGTGATACATCATTCCTTCTCTCTTTTTCAAGTCTCAAACCATACTAAATTTTGCTGTATCGTGCTTCCAGTTACCCCTTCTCTTCTAATAGTAAGTAGTGGCAGCTTCCTTATCCACATGGATATATATGGGAAGGTCTTTACTTTGGCCTTTCCAAAGTGTAACAGAACTATTACACCTGCAGGGTGGTTGCTGTTATGAATTTGGTATATACAGGCTACAAAATGCTTAACAGGTTGACTGAACATTTAAAAATTAGACTCTCCAGTAAAAGTATGTTTGGAGTTTGGTTGATGTTTCAGAAGAATATGAAATTTGTATTTGAGAAAAAGGAGATTCACCCTACATGTTTGAAGTTAATAAATTTACCTAATTTATTTATCAGTTTATGCCATAACGTTAATTTAGGTATTAGAACAGCAGGTGTTCACAGTAATGACAAAAAAACCTGTGAGAAGGAAAGTTCTGCCTCCTTGAGGAAGAAATGTGAACAGGATGCAATACTCAGGGGATTTGGTATAAAGGAAGTCCTAAAAAAAGTGTATGCAGGGAGGGATTATGAGACCACATTCTGAACAGTCAAAAAGGCTTTAAATTGGATACTACTAAGAGACATGAGTTTTGATTAATTAAAATAATAAATTTTTACCTCCTTGTTGCATGATAGCATTTAAGACTTTTCTAGCCCTCTCAATACCTCTTCTTTTTTTTTTCCCCCTAACCTAATTTCTGGTGATTTTTTTTTCAACAAAATTTGTGTTTATAGTGAGTTTCTAGTCTCTTAACATCATCTGCCTATCTTTGGTTAAAAACCTGCATTGGTGTCAGAAACGTATATTGATTGGCAACTGGTGATGAAACTACTCAGTTAAAGTGAAACTCTCTATGCAACTTCTTCCTGGTATCCTTTCTTTCATGTCATTTTTCCCTTATCATAGAATCACAGAATGGTTTGGGTTGGAAGGGACCTTAAAGATCATCTAATTCCAACCCCCCTGCCATGGACAGGGACGCCTTTCTTTTATATCATTTTTTCCCTTTGGCGCAAATCCTGTGCCCACAAAAGGCAAGGAGTCAATGAGGATTTTTATTGATGGGTTATAAAAAATATTTCTGCAAGCCTACCCAGATGATGATCCTCCTTTGGGTATTTTTTAAAGTTTATTAAATATTATAGACTTTTAAATTGTTCTGTTATTCCTTTCTGGTTCAGAATTCATGGTTTGCATCCTTGCTGTCTGATGTTGGTTTTGAGTACTGTTCTGTTATTTCAATACTGGAGAGCTGAGATGTGTGCTTACACTTGTCTCACTCCAGCAGGTAACAATTTATACTGAAAACAAGGAATCCAAATGGGTTAAGTAGAACAGCAGCTCCCTCTAGTGCTTTTTGATCCTTTCCCCCCTTTTAAAGAACCTAGAGAGCAGTTTAAAGCTCCTGTTAAATACACTTATTCATTTCATTCTGTAAATTATGATTGTGAAATCAAAATCTCTATACCCTTCAAATATATTTAATAGATTTTCTTGCTTGCATTTTCTTCTAAAGTCTTCTGAAAGAGATACTGTCTTTCACATGCTGTTATCCTGCTCAGCATGACTCTTACTGAAATTGAAATGCTGATTTTATGAAACAAAAAGAAATACTATGATAGTAGGATGCTGGAGGTTGCAAGTACAGCATTTTGATCTGACTGCAGAACTGAACTGAGCTGAGCTTTCTTCAGCTGTAGCTGCTAACAAAAATATCTACAGGACTGAGCAACAGAGAAGGGGTTACCAGCAGCCCATAGTTTATTTTGCATATGTATAATCAGGGAATCACAGAATGGTTTGGGTTGGAAGGGACCTTAAAGATAATCTAGTTCCAACCCCCCTGCCATGGACAGGGACACCTCCCACTAGACCAGGTTGCTCAAAGCCCCGTCCAACCTGGCCTGGCCAACTTCCAGGGAGGGGGCATCCACAGCTTCTCTGGGCAACCTGTTCTAGTGTTTCACCACCCTCATCGTAGAAAATTCCTTTCTTATATCTAATATAAATCTACCCTCTTTCAGTTTAAAACCATTACCCCTAGTCCTATCACTATGCTCCCTGATAAATAGTCCCTCCCCATCTTTCCTGCAGGTACTGGAAGGCTACTATAAGGTCTCCCCAGAGTCTTCTCTTCTCCAGGCTGAACAACCCCAACTCCCTCAGCCTGTCCTCATAAGGGAGGTGCTCCAGCCCCCAATCATCTTCGTGGCCTCCTCTGGACCCACTCCAACAGGTCCATGTCCTTCTTATTTTGGGAGCCCCAGAGCTGAATGCAGTACTCCAGGTGGGGTCTCATAAGAGTGGAGCAGAGGGGGAGAATCACCTCCCTCAACCTGCTAGCCCAGTGTTATGACCCAGACTGGGAGGCCAGAGAGTCATAAAGGTTCTGTGATCCCCTCAGGTTAAATTAAGGTGAAATGACACCTTAATGTTTTAATTGCAGTAGAAATGGCTTAAACTTGGAAAAGGATAATAAGCAATGTGGTGTCCTACAAATCTATAAGGAAAAAAAAAAAAAAAAAGAAATGAAAGAAAAGAGAAAGGAGAGAAAGACAGTCAAAGAAATATGGGTCACCACCCCAGGTTCCAGCATTGTCTCAGGTCCAGTAATCTTGGGTGGTGAGTGCACCCCACTGAGTGATTTTCTGTCACCTTTAAGTTTATCTTATCAGCTGATTAGCATACTAGCCCAAGAGAAGCAGGTATTCCACAAACTCATTTCCATGAGAGACGAGCAAAAGGTGGGTTCTGTGCATGCATTGAGGTGGAATGAGTTGGTGGCCGTGCTCACCCTGCCGACTTCACTTGTCCCCCAGTTCCCACAGATTTTTGCTGACTTCATGCTTCTTGAGCAACCATCCAACTTCTGGGGCAGGATGCTCACCTCTTATCAGTCTTTATCACCTCTTTGGTTTTACACAAAGGAGCCGGTGATTAGCAGTACAGTTCCCCCCTTTGAGACTTATCTAAGGAGTCTGACAGCGCAACCGCAAGGAGTGGGGATGTGCATCGTTCGATACACTCTGCGTTTCCTTGGGTGGCATTCCTTAGACTAATCACAAAGGCCACAGCTTGTCCTTGAGTTTTTCTGTGTTGATGAATGTTTGAGGCATTAATTCTTTCAGTTCCTTACACCCAGGATACATAATGTGTTGGCTTTCTAGTTCCTGAACCATTTTTTTTCAGTACTTAAAAGCAAATGTATGAAAGATGTCTGAACTTAGTATTTCTATGCTGTTGGTCTAAGGATGTACAGGCCCAGTTCTGCAGTCTTCACTGAGGCTTTTCTGGTCTTGGGTTGTAGAATTACTACCTGCCTGTTTTGTGTGGAGTTCTGTTAGGAGGAGATAATTCATTTTTCTGTTTGTCCTGCTTAGAAAATAGCTACATCATGTCTGGCACTGTTTTACATATTATGGTCAGTTGTGGGAGGTTTTGGCGTTGGGTTTTTTTTTGTTGTATTTTTTATTTTTACTTTCACATGAATCAGCAGCCAGGTAGGTAAGCTAGAGGACAGAAAAATGAGTTTTACTGGTTTCTCCATTAAGGGTTAACTTTATCTTTTCTGTCCTGGTTTTCTGTGTCTCTACTGGAACTGTTATGACTGGAGGAATTCCATTTCTCAATAGTTCCCATTTTAGTGGGACATCAAATTGTTTTTAAAATAAAAAGAGTGCCAAGCTACAGTTGTGCTACAGACTTCCACCAGTATAAAAGCGTTCTCTGGGGTGAGTCTGAGTATGATTTCTGCACAGTGTTGCCATTTGTCAGAAGGGAAGTGCTATCAGCACTGTTTTTTAAAGGTAAGAAACCTGATTTGTCCAAGTGCCATGTTGTCCAAGAAGCTGTCTGTGGCAGAGGTGGAAAGAAAATTTGGGTCTGCTAAATCAGATTGCAGTTAGTAAACTGCAGTCATGATTATTCATCTTCTTAAACCTGAAATTTTCTACCAACACATCCGAAGTTAGTGTTCACAACCAAAATAGATTTATTTCACAAATGCTATATCCCTTGAAGCTCATAATTCAGTTCATCATTTAGCTTTGCAAAGGTATCTTTTAAAGTTGTAAATTAAAATAGGGTTTTATTTTTATTTGTGTTGCGTGTGGAGAAGTTCACAGACTACTTGAATTTCTTCATTTAATTCCATACACTTTTGGTCTCTTGTTATACTCTATGTATGTAAGTGCCACCAAACTAGTTATCTTAAGTAGCCAGCAGTTTGCCTTGGAAATCTCATTTCCTCTGCCTCAGGAAATACTGACATTCCTCTACCAATATTTGAAAGTGAATGAATGTTATCAGTTAGTTACAATAAACAGAAAATTAAAGCAATGATAAGTGAAAATTGTCAGTAGCATTTCTAGTATTCCTGGACTTTCTGCTGCTTTTTAGAAACGCTTACATGGTAGGATGGGAATGGCTGTCAAGAGTTGGTCATATTGCTTGTTTCTATGCATTTAATTTTTTAAAGTCTGTATCAAAATGTAATTTATTTAATGTATTCTATTGTGGCAGATGTCATGCCTTCATCATTCTTTCCATTTGCTCTTTGAAATAGTTATACAATATTGCACGTCTTCACTGATGAGTTTCACGCTTTTTTATGTTAAAGTAGTCAGAAAAACAGTATTTTATTTTAATGGGCAGACACAGATCTGAAATAGATAAAGTGATTACACTGAGTCACTTGCAATGCTGTGTTCTCTGAAACAGCCTGTTCTTGAGATGTAACCAGTGCAATTTACTTGTTACACATTTTATTGCATGGACTGTGAGATTGGGTAGACCTTTTCAGCAGTCTCATCTTTACAAAAATGCAGACGAACTATAAAAGCTAAGAGAGAAAAATGTATTAAAAACCCCAGTAAATTCACAGTTTGCAGCTATTTCCTTTTAAGCACCTGTGTTTCTATTCCTGCTTTGTCTATAGAAATAACATCTGAAACCTGTTTGTAATTTTGGAAAACAATCAGGACACATTTTCAGTTCTTTTCTTATTCATACAACTGAACTCTCTGTGGGCTTCACTTCTTTCAATTACACAACTTGATATTAAAAAAGAAAAAGAAAACACTGCTCAAGTGAGCTTCAAAGTGGCAGATGTGCAAAATTCTCATTCAAAAGCTAGGAATTGCCTGTACAATAATTCTTCAACTCCTGTTAATTTCATTGCTTCTCCATTTGCAAACCGATACTACTGTTTCTTTTTTTGTCTGTAGAGACTTCAGAGTGGATTATGCATCTATATTAGTGGAGAGGAACAGTGTGGAAGGGAAGAAAGAGACTAAAGTTTAGGAAAACACCCTCGAATAAAAGTATTTTCTGTTGCTGTACACTCATTTTATTAACCTTATTTTAGAAAGAATGATAGATAAAATTACTAAATTTACATCAATTTTTGAAAATGGAAAGACTAAAACCAGAGATGTGGTTTAGCTCTGGTAACACAAAGGCTGTGGCATAGTCAAGCATGCAACTCAAATGCCTTGACTGCCCTAGTCATGAAACAGTTCTGGGGTTCTTCTGAGGTTATGTCTGTTTTTCAAAACCGTGACATGTGCAAAGGTTTTCCATTCTGTCCAAAACTATTTATTTGATGTACAAATAATATCTGACAGGTTGGCATTGGTGGCAGATACAGCATTCAATCCTTCCAGGGTTGTGTGGTTGCAGCAGTTTCATTTGTGGAAAAACAGTAAATGAAACAACAAGGTGGCAAATGAGAAGTGAGAATAAATTCTTTTTTGACTGCTTTCAGGATTACAGAATCCTGCAAGGATTCTGGATTCAAGGATTTGACACTGCAGGATTACAGTGTGGAAGTTGAGACATGTAATAAGTAGGCAATGTCATCACGGTTCAGTTCCAATTCTGGACTGCCATCTTTAATATGGATATTGAAGTAAAAGTTCTGCCATGAACTTCAGAAATCAGAGCTGAGTGAACATCTAGTCAAAACATTATTACTATATTTATCTTACTTTTCAATGTAAATTTGAAGGGACAATTCACTTCCAAAATAAAATGAATGGAAAAATTTATGGCCTTGTATCTCTTCCAGTGTCGGGTAACAAAGAGAGAGTGAAGCCCCCTGTAATGTTTCATGTGACTTCCAAATCTTCCTAATGTTGCCTAATATTTAAGTACCACTATCTTTCTGTAACAATTTAATCACAGTAAAATACATAGGATCATATTACCTAATTTAGTGATGATGTCTCAGAACACATTTGTCTTGTTTGGGTATGCTGCAGTAATGTTCTGCCTGGTCTTACTGATTTACCCATCAGTTTTAATAATTTTTGCCTATTTGACTTTACCATCTTCCTAGTTTTTTATACCTTCAGACTCCATGGGAACTTTGTCATTGCCTCTCTTTTACTAGTTAGTTTCCATCAGATTGAAATTTTTTTGTCCAAGGAAGTAGTCTGTTTGCTTAATCAAAATCAGGGTTCTGTTTCTCATCTTTTAAGTTCAGTACGTCAAGGGAAGTACCTTTACTGGTAAGGAGAGCCATCAGAGTTTCACAGAATGATCTCCTACCTCTGGAAAAACTTTGGTTTTGCCATTCTGTGCACTCTTACAGAGCAGATGCATCATGCTGGAGAAGGCTTTGCTGTCAGAATGCAAATCATGACCTACCTCATTTAAATGCTTTGTCAGAACACTTCAAAATATGATTATGTAGGAGCCAAAAGATGCCAGGGGATATACTTGTGAAATTATCAGATACGAGGAATGCCACCTATGACAAAATCATTGCTGTTTCTTCCAACACCTTTTTCCTGAATTGCCTGATGGTTTATACAGCAGCAACTCTGAAGTAGTAAACAGTTGAGATCCATCTTAGAAAATTATAGTAACTGGGTATTTAGCTTATATTGACCTGAAATACCTAGTATTTCAGTATTTTCCTTGGATCCCTAGCTGAAATCAGTGGATAGAAGGTTTTTCAATTTTTCTAGGAATATTTTGGAGTCTTGCTGCTGTACTGCTACGAATTTGACAGCAGTTCTTGTTATGCAAGTCTTAACCAGTTGAAAACAGTAGTATTTTCATCTTGATCAATTTGTATCTTGAGTGAGAAATAACTTTGATCCCTTACTTCCTGTAATAGTTTTACAGGTCCTTTAACATGAAAATGGGAGAAATTTTCAATAGATTCTTATTCTGAAAGTGTAGAAAGCTGTTTTCTTATGGTGCATAACACCAGAATATTTGTGTCATAAGTGTGACGTATGTATAACAGTGCACATAAAATGATTAACAAGGACCTTATACAAAATTTCAATGTGCAATAAAAACTCTGACTAATCTCTGACATAGCATCTCTGACTGATAAACAACCTCCATTTTTTTTTTTTGAGGAACAACCCTTTTCAAAACTGAATAGAATTCAATTTCCTAAAGCAATCTTTAGGGTCCACATATGCCAGCTACATTTTCTGCACTCACACAAGCTGCAGAGGGTAAATTTTATATAATTCTAAAAAAGCCCCAAAGGAGGAGAGTTGCCTTTCTGCCCTGTCTCTGTTAAATGCAGGTCATTCAGACCAAGTGACTTAATTGAGTATTTTGTAATCTTATTAATGTAGTCAAATATTTCTTATAATCATCATGAGTGGCTGTGGTTCATATTACATGATGTGCAAATTCACCTTGAGAGATACTATGTTAATTTGTACATTTAACTGAGTTGAAGTTTATAAGATCTTGACTGAAATTTTTGTGTTCTGCCCTGATTTACAACACTTAAAAATCCCATTGAGGGTTTAGTTTATGGCAGATTATGTTTAAAATTGTTTTATTTTTCCCAAGCACATGTTTTTTAATCTCTCCATCGTAAGCCTGCATTTGCATAGGAAGTTGCTTCTCCGATGCTGAAATTCTTGATGAAAGGTGTGTGTTTAAGTATAAACTTGCAATGCTGATAAAACTAGGAAGCTACTCTTTTGGAGAATTCTGGCATTCCTCAATTTCACTTTCTGTACTATAAATTAAAAATCTAGCTGTTTAGTCACACTAGGAGCTGCTTCTACATCAAAACTTGTGCTTTGAGTTAGTGGAAAGAGTTTTAAAATGTTGCAGAACACCAGAAGGGATTCATATTAAAATTGATATGGATGTCACCTCCGCCTTCTCTGACAGACCGATTCACACCAAATGAAGTTGCCAGTTTCCAAAACTCAGGGATTTAGAATGACTCTCCTTCTCCTCTGTGCCTGAAAAAAGATATCATGAACTTACAGAAAATAATTTACTGTATAATCAAATAAAAATCTAAACCCTTTTACTTGACCACTTCTCTTTAAATGAAGGTATATAAACATAACATTAGTTAAATTAAAATGACCTTCTGATGCATGTTTTTCCATATAGGGTCCTTCTGGACTGAAAGGAATTCTGGATTCTTTGAACAAGCATTATAATGAGGTACGGAGATTTCATACAGTGTTTGTGTGCATATGTTTATGATTAAGAAGTGTCTAAGGTAGAAATGACCACAGTTTTGATCCCTGCGAACCACATTCCAAATTAATTCAAAAGGTAGATCCTTCCCTGTCCCCTTTCTCCATCCCTGTACAGTCTCACTCCACACTCCAGTCACGTTCTTACTGTGTCATCTCTCCTGCTGCCATGTGTCTTACCTCCCATCCATCTTCTACTCACGTATTTCTGCCTGGTATAATACAAAAAGGAGGTGGGTGGACCACCTAGCTGTTAGCGTAAAGCACCAGCTCCCTGTTTCTAAACCTAATTGCTCTAAATTGTACTTGACATTTCTTCTTTCTTGACCTACTCTGTCATGAGTAGAATAGAAAGACAAGGAGGCGTAATTTTAAAAGATCTGCTAGCAATCCATGAGAATTATCTTGGTGTTTGTATTACAGACTAATAAAAATATTGTCTTAATTATAGAACCTTCTGCAGCTACAGGCACTTCATAGAAAAAAGTTAAAATTGCGTAGGACAGTTGTCCTGGGTTTGGCTGGGATAGAGCTAATTTTTCTTCTTAGTAGCTAGAATAGTGCTGTGGTTTGGATTCAGTAGGGGATTTGGGATGAGAAGAATGATGATAATGCACTGATGGTTTTAGCTGTTGCTAGGAAATCAAGGACTTTTCAACTTCCCATGTCCTGATAGTGCGCAGGTGCACAAGAATCTGGGAGGGAATGTACCCAGAGCAACAAACCCAAACTGGCCAATGGAATATTCCATATCATATAACATCATGCTCAGTATATAGATGAGGGTGAGCTGGGAAGCTGCTCGTTCTTTCTTTCCAGGATAGTGGTTTTGGGATTTTCTCTTCTCTGAGATCCCTAGGTGGGAACAGTCTGGCCATCAGTCAGCAGATGGTGAGCATTTGCATTGTGCATTACTTGTTTGTATTTTCTGTTATTATTATTATCATTATTATTTTAATTTTATTTCAATTATTAAATTGTTTTTATCTAAACCTACAAGTCTCCTTACCTTATCCCTCCAATTCTCTCCCCTGTCCCTAGGGTGGGGGGGAGGGTGAGTGAGCATCTGCGTGGTGTTGGGCTGCCAGCCGGGTTTAAACCACAATAGTGTTCCATGTGACAGAGCTTTTAAATTCTTACCACAGATTTTTCAAATTGTTTAAGCAGTGGTAGTGTCTGCCATTGTAAGGGATCGTAATTCAAAGATCACACTAGTTTTCTTGATGCCAGAGTATGTAACTTATCTCATTAGAAAATCGTATTTCATTCAAAGACTGATGAAGCACTGTTACATTTGCTTAATACAAAGGTTATTGTGTGTATCATACCTTAAGTCATGCAAGTCAAATCTGGAAGACATACATTTCTTTTAATATTAAAATGTGTAACAATAAAGAGCAGATTAATTCAGGATATTTTTCTTATATAACATACCTAAATGAGTGCTAAAATCTTTTTTTTTAAGAGGGATTCTGGAGCAAAATTCATGTCAAACATATCTTCCCAGTTGCTTTTATTACTGAAGTGATTTCTCTGAAACTTCTGATATTTATTCCATTCCAAATCATTACATCACGTTAGAACATGCATTAGGAATTAAACCCAGTTTTATACGCTGTCCTCGGCAGGGACATTTTCATACCTGGAGACTTAGTTTCTGGTTTTGGTCTGCCATTTCATATGTATGTGTTGAAGTTTTCTGTATTTTGGTTTTATACCTTTCATTTTCTTACCAGTTTCTTTTTCCTGCCGAAGACAGCTTTCACTGATACTGGCCCTGATTCTTCTATTAATACCATATATATTGTAACTTATTCCCTGCCTCTGAACTATTAATCTCTTTTACCCTGATAGTCCCTTTCAGGTTAATTCTTCAGGAGGAAATGCAAACAGTAGTGATCTTCAGAAACTGTCATCTGTCTCCAAAAATCAAATTTCTTATCATTGTAAGGCTCTAAGAATTCCTAAGGTGCCTTATATTTCCTAATTAACAATATTCTGGAAAAAATGTAGACTAGCTGCTCTGTGTCTATAAATTAATCATCTTTTAAATCCTGGACAGCTTACCAATTTTCTTCTTCCTTCAGCTGTCTAGTTTGAAGATTTTAATGACTCTGTCATGAACAATTAGCTGTTCAACAAGGAAATGCTGTTTGGTTTCAGATGAGAGTGGATACGGCTTTCTGATTCAAGTAGCGGGTTTTAAGCACGCAAACTTTCTGTAACTATGTGTTCAGATCTTCCTAGAGTCAACTTAAGTCTTCAAGTGCTACAGCAAATGTACTAATTTCTATACATTTTATGATGAAAATCAAGACAGAGACATCAAAGAGGTCATCAAAGACAAGGACAGCTTGTCTGCTTTGTCATTGATTATTCATTTAGGCAGATGTATGCACCAGTAACTTTCCTTTTTTTCCCCACACTATTATGTAGTATGATGAGTGCTGATTTTGTTCACTGCACCAAGCAGTCTTTCACATTCCAATATATAATTTGCAATGTGCCTCAATTATTTGCATTTATAAGATGATATTTCAGTGATACTCTGAGGTTTTTGAGATTTCTTACACCACAGGAAACAGTCCTGTCATTTTTCAACACTTCATGCATGTTCTCGAGGATCTCACAAGGTCTTCTTTCAGTTTGGTTCTTTGAAGTGTTTAAATTGTGACCACATTTTTGTTAGAGTTTTTTTGTTGGAGTTTTTAATATCTTTTTTTTTTTTTTTCCTGAGGATGTTAGTATAGCTTCTTTACATTAGTGTTTCTAGGAATCATGAGAAACTGCTACCAAGAGTGTGGGTGATCAGTGAGAGAGATCTTAAGACCCATCATAATTAATAATGTGATTTTTTCCTACAGTTTCTCTGTTTCTTAGCAGATTATTTGCAGTTCTTCTGATTTCTGGATTATATCAATGAGTAGATGTAATTGCACAATGTATTTAAATAATTTGTTGCAACCAAGCTTTTTCTGGGTCAGTATCAATCACCTTATCATGTAAGGAGGCTGGAGTGCAAGTCTTTAAAAGCAAAATTTACTTGATCCATGTATACAGTGAAAGAGAGCACTATAAATACAATTGCTGATTGTAGCAGCAAATTGTGTTAAATGGCAAACCAAGATCAGCAGTCTTTCTTTAATGAAGGTGAGGGGAGCCTGCTGAGAATAAGTAGTAGCATTGATCATTAATGGGGTGGGGGACAGTGTTGGAGCATTTCTTGCTTCATTGTTCTTCCTTTGTGCCTGTTCTTGCAAGGTATATGACTATTTTTATATTCCTTCTTGTTATGTCTTTTGCGCTTTCAGCGTAAATGAGATGCTTTGTGTGTATTCAATACCTGCATTTTGTCCTCTTCATTATGCCAAGAAGCTGGTTCTGCCCTGCTCTGTAGGTTACATTCCTTCAGTGACTGGTAAATGATGCCTCGTGATTTGTGTTTATACACTCTCAGGCCTCTGTTATCATCCTTTGACTTGGTTTTCAAGGCCTCTACTTGTCATCTTTTTTACTTACCAGTTTTCCGTACATAGATAGAAGGTATAAGGTCACTTCAGTCAAACCTGCTTCTAAACATCTTTGCAAAGAGCATACAGATTAGTTTAATCTAAAATGTTCTCCAAGATGTAAAAATAAAAATAAAACCACAATAGAAAGCAATTGAAACTATGTCACAATCTGCTCAGGAAATGTTCGAAAATCATTATAATTCATAATAATTATAGATTATTCTTGAATAATTCATTATTACTTTTCGAAGATTTTTTTCTTCAGCATATTTTACTGATATATTTTGATGTAAAGAGCAAATGACCTATGCAAAGAGTATAAAAGCAGTTATTTGGTCTAATACCCTATTTTTCCTTCCACATATGCAAAAGAAATGCACAACTCAGAATAAATCATACCTTATAATGTACTCATAATAACAGTCACCTAGATTGTTCTCAGTCAAGTGGTAGTCAACTACTCAGCAATACTTAGATACCCTTCTTCAGGTATCTGCCTCTTGCTCTGGAGCTGATATTGATAATTATGGTAGTAACAGTGTTAACAAACCCTAAACACTGAAGAAGATCCTTCAGGACATTAACTATTATAAAATAATTATGGATTTTATTCAGGTTATATTCAGTTACCAACTTCTGAAAATATTAATAGTGTAAATGGCACTTTTATCCATCATGATGTTTTCCCATTTTAGAGATACAGAAACTGGAACACAGCAAGGGGAGTTGACTTGCTCAGGGTTCCCATTCAGCCCAGTGGCAGATGTTCTAGGACTTGGACTCTATGGGTCCACACTCAAGCTCATTTTTCAGGGTCATTGATTTTGTTGCTTTTTCCGTGGTCATTAAGAGAAAACATGTTCCCCTTAGGTAGTCTGAGCCTGTCTTTGTGAAGAGGAAATGGTTTGCTTTGTATTTTATTGTGTCTTTACCATGTACAGAAAAGTAAATAGATGGAGTGCAATAATATCTGAGCAAGTATACAACCTGAACCCCTGGTTCTTAAATCTGTCTGTTTTCCTTGAGAAGCAGTGTGAGTAGCCTGTTGATCATATTCATTCCCTCTCTTTCTGCGTCACTACTGTAGTAGCCTTAAATTAGTTCTATTTTACATTTCATTGTGCTCAAAAGTAAAAAGCTTGTGTTTTTGTCATAGGAGAGAAGTGATCTTTCTTGTTCTAACATACTTGAAAAATGTACTGTAATAATGAGCATAAAAATATGTTCTTTGCATTGAGTTAAGAAAAAAAAGTATCGCAGATTTGCATAGTGATATCCAACATAGACATTTCACTTTTATGCTTTTATTAATCTTCTGCTAGTCTGACTGGAATATGTATGCATGACAAAGGATGTGTTGCTGCAATACACTACTGAGATGTACTGCATAGGCATTTAGTATCCCTTTCTAGTAGTAAACTAGGACTTCTGAATTTACATAGTGGTAAATTACATGAAATTGTTATGGTAAATAAATTGTTACTGTAAATAAATGGTGACATGTTCTGTTCTCTGATCTTTGTGGTGATATTTCTTCCCAGAGTGATACAAGACTACTAGGATTACTTGGGACCCCTGGACCTAAAGGCCAGAAGGGAGACATTGTAAGCATTTTGGATGAATTTGGAGAAATTTCAAAGTGCTTATCTAACCTGTCACTGACACCCCCAACACAATATCTTTTATTTGATATATCACAGTGGTCTTTGAAGGAATAGATTTTATATATGACTGTCTCTTTGATCTGTGTAGTCCAATATCCAACTAATTATGCTGTCCTGCAGGTGCAGGACCTGATCCTTTCTCCTCTGGTATATGATAACCACAAAGTAAAAATGCAGGAAGAATTATGTGTGGTTTCTATAACACTGTCCAAGAAGAAGTCATATAAGCTGGCCTGTTGCTTAGGAGGAAAGACTCTAAAAAAGTTTAAATTTAGGAAATATTTTTAATAGTAAGTCATGAACGATGGGACTTGCTATACCAAAAATACTTATAATCAGCCTCTAAAAATTTCGTGGAAGTCAAATTCTGAATCCACACCATATGACAGTATGTTGTTTATAGGCAACTGTCCTGTTGAAACAGTGGAATGAATTTTTAACAATTGGATGTCTTTTTCAGTTGGAAAAAAAAGAGACAAGTGCTCTGAATATGTCACAGGATTGACAGTGTTTTTTACTGAGAAGCCTGCAGATCTGATATAGAAAACAGTCATTTAAATTAATTTGCAGATGTTTAAATCTCAGATTTGCATTGCAGTAAAAGTTAAGATTTTGTGTCCTACACAGAACAAAGTACAGTTGAAGGAGATGAGGAGTTTATTTGCATTTGTTAGAAAATAAAAGGTTTTAAATGTAATTTATTTTGTTAAAAGGGTCAAAAAGGAGAATTGGGAATGACCGGCGCAAAAGGAGAAAAGGTAAATTAATTCCTTACTTCTGTGCTCATGTGTGATACTAGAAGGTAGCTGAATGTACTGCTTATGAATCAAATCTTGGAAAATATACTCAGCATCAAGAAAATATATTTGAACTTAGGAAAAACTGTCAGTCTCTGAATGTCCTTAGTAATCTAGTCAAGCCCCTCCTTGAGAGAGTATGCAAGTAAATTTCCTTGTTCCAACAGCTCGCAAAGTCCTTAACTTTAAACACATTCAGACTTTTACTGAATACCAGTTTAAAATTATGTTTATATGTTTATGACAAGTGTTTGCCTCACAAATTAGATGCCATTCATACTTTTTCAAGTTACAAATGTGATCTTCAATATCTATATGAAAAAACAGGAGGCTTTAAATTGTTAAAATTTATACATAAACTTCCTAATTTAATATCTTTTAGTGTAGGCTTATATTTTCCAGAAAGATTTGGGGAGGGGATGTTACTGGAGAATAGGTGTGTATTGTGTTTTTCTAGGAATGTGTGATGTACCCAGTTCTTTAACCACTGAATAACAGGCATTTTGCTATTCAGCTGTTAGGCTTCCAGTTGGTTTCTTCGGTCATATCCTTGTGTATAAATGGTTTCCATGCAGGCAGAAGCTTTTTTTACTCTGTCGATATGATGATTTTGTGTGTTATAAAGCACTTGTGTTTGAGAATTTGTGAGATTTGTAGGCATCGTCATTCTTTTTAGTTCATGTTCCTGACTGTTCCGTGTGCTCCTACTGGAAAGGATCGCATGTCATGGTCTTGTCATCAACATCATCCCTTACGTAAACTTTTGTAGTCCATATACTTATATTTTATATAGGTTTAAAAAAACCCCAGCATCTGTTAAGGATTCTTCACCAAAACAAGATATAGGTACTATTCATGATTTGAAATAAATCTGTATTAACCTCTTCCCTATGTTTCCATAGGGAGAGCCTTCTGCAAAAGGGGACAAGGGAGATCGAGTAAGTATATCTGTGTTTTGAACTGATGATGTGAATAATTTATGTTTGATATAATTTTCATACTGTATTCATGCTGTAATTCTTTTCTTTGTACACTTTCATTAGATGCAATGATTGTATAGGATACCACATGTATTGTCTCCTTCTTACACATGCATCAAGTTCACACAAGTTATAAATAAAAAACAGAGATGCCCTGTTCTTCAGCATTTCTGTAGTTGAGTGCAGTCCATGAACTGACTTCAAAGTACACGCTTTTTTTGTTCCCTGAAAGTTCTTTCCTTCTTTCAGTTAGTTCATGAAATTATATGTGGGCTGAACTGTATTATTTTAATTGTTTTACCAGTTTCCAGTGTGGCATTTAACATCAGGCAGTTTTCTTATAGCAATTTTATGTGTGCATAATATTTTTGTTATTTTGGGGGATATTTTCAGAACACTCATTCTGTAAGACTCTGTTTACATGTGTTGCTTATTTTTAATTAACTATTGTCCTCTCTTATGGCATTTGACAAGAGCTAGTTATGTTGTTTAATACACAACTGAAGGTTGCTCAGATACTTATGATTAACATATTATAACCAAACTAAGGCATACTGTAATAATGTGTGGTTTTGGAGATGAATACTGTGTCACCAGTAGAGATTTAGTGGTGAAGAACGGGCCTTAGAGTGGAGAAACTCTTAAGAAAATGTGGTTTTAATTTTTCTTTAAAACACTAAAAAAACCTGCAAGGAGAATTAGTGTGAAAGAGGAATACCTTTCAGAGTTTGCACAAGGCATCAGAAATTCTTTAATGCTTTCTCAACATTTGTTAAGTTTGCAAGCTATACTATAACATTTTAAGGTAGCAAATTAAACTTAGTTGATCTTAGTTAAAATTTTAACTTCTTATGGTTGTACCTGCTATTTTCAGGGAGAAACTGGAATGGAAGGATCAAAAGGAAATAAGGTATTTTTTGACTTGTACACACTGTATATACATCATTGGTGTACGTAGCTGGTACTGGGAGACATAACAGTAAATTTGGATTTTTTTATTTTCTCAAACAATATTATTAGGGTGAAACAGGAGACCCTGGACCACCTGGTCTTACTGGAAATCCAGGATCAAAGGTAGGCAAAAGGTGTTTATGTGGTATTAACAGCCATTACATTCTATGCTGTTATATAAGAGGACTTTGAATGCTATCAACTCATTAGCTAGGATTAAAGGACAGAGAATGCAAATAGTTTATATCAAAAGTTTGTGCCTGGATTGTGGCTGGTTTAGTTCATAAAATTCTTGTTGATCTCAGCATCACTCAGCAAGGAATATTTATGCAAAGCTCAAATGTTATTTGGCCGCTCAAGAATATGAGCACCCATTTTGCAATTACAGATCCACTGGTAGCTGAGTGTATTCTCTTTATCCATCAGTGAAGCAAGGAGTGATCACTGCCAGTACCTTAGCAGTTCCTATGTTTAATCCTATGAGACTGCAGGTAATGTCAAAGTAGCCGTTGCCTTGCTTTGAAGAAAGTAACTGGAGCAAAAATGTTCTTGAGAATCTGTCATGATGCCTTGAATTGTATCGAGTAAAGGTAGAATTGGAAACTGTGAAAATGTAACCTCCACCCAACACTATTCATGTTAGATATGATAGTACCTAGGTTTCTTAGATCATCAAAAGAAGTACCAGGGGAAATAGATGCAGCTATAGGATCCATGAAACTGTGGTCTTAAAAATCATTGTTCACTCTAACTCCTTAGACTGCTCTTCAGAGGCTAATGTCCTTCCTTGGTAGGAGCTACTGAAATAATTGTTTTTATTGCAGTGGAAATCTAGGTTGCCTTCAAACTGTATACCTTCCAGAAGAGGCTCACAGAGATCCAAAGGATCATTAGGGTTTGCACCAAGTCATATTTTTATCTCTACATCTTAATCCCCTTTTCTTTCAGTGCTCTGAAGTCCTTCTGATGACATCTATTCCAAAAAAGAGAAGGAACACCTACTACGTAGTTTTTAAAAATCACTTCTAGATCTGTCCCTTGAGGGAGGAAATCTTGATTTACTCGTTTTGTAATTTGTCTTTAGGTGGTGCCTTTGTATTTGCTTGTATTTGCTTTGTATACATACTTTGGATTTTGTACATATTGGTCCAAAAGATTTATTGGGCTAAACATTAGATTAAGAGAGAATGAGCAAACTCTGTGCTACTTACTCTGTGTAGAAAATTCTTAATGCCAGATGTTTTAATCTATTTATATATGAGAACGCTTTACACCAAATTACAACAGATGTGTGGACTTTTACCTCAAGTGTGTATTATATCATTTCACAGGGACTGCAAGGACCTCCAGGACCTGTTGGACCCAGGGGACTGCCAGGAGAAGTTGTATGTATTGTGCAGTTTCACCAAACTGTAGAAGTGTGGTGTGTGAACAGTTAGCCAGTGAAGCAATACCACAGAAGTTATCACAGGGGCTCCTTTTGTGGGTGGTGCTATAGCAGTCAGGTGTTGAAGCCTCAGGATAGAGTTCTGCCATTTGCTTATATTCTTTTTGTCCTTATGTTACTATCTGAACAAGTAAGAACAATAATACTAATTTGTCTAATTCACTGATAATTAGCTCTACAAAAATCACTCTTATCTCACAGGAGCAGGTGAAAATTTAAAAAAATCTCTAGAAAAGCTTTAATAATGTTACATTGTGAGCTGGAGAGGACAGTGTGTGTGTGGAGCAAAATGAGAAGAAACACAGGAAATAAGAGTACCCCAAGGATTTAAACACATGGCCTTCCTTAGTTCTGTCTGTGGTTTTGTATTATTCTGAATTGGTTTACTTCCTGTAAAAGGGGTAGAGATTAATAGGGTGGACAGAATTAACAGTTATGTTTACTATCTTAGAATTTAGGTCAGATTTATGAGTAAAACTCATATTCAGAGCAAGACATAATTCCATTAAAACTAGGGACAGTATTAAAACCTTTAGCCACTGAGACTGGTAACTGAGCAGCTGCACAACACAAACCAAGACAACTTGTTGCCCAACCATCCCAGAAGAGCAACAGTTTCCCTGCTGGAAAGGGAAGTCAGGACCCAGTTAACATAACACTAACAGGGGAGCAAGTGAAAGTGTGATAATCAAGAAGAGGAAAAGCTCTCATCTCAGTGGTTCTTAAATAAACCTCAATATCTGGATCCACTACAGGCTGTCAGATGGTGTCAGAAGCATGATACAGACAGCTTATTGAACCTCGAGATCATGGCCTGTTGAGGGAGGCCCTCCAGGAGGAGTCAGAGAGGACAAGATATCTCACCTGAGATGCAGAGTGCCTATAACCTTTATGCCTGTGGGTTCAAAACTGATGGGCTGGGATTGTTGAGGCAGTGGGGAGTCTCAGCAGAGCTTTAATATGCCTGTAATATGCTTTTGGGTGCCCCACATTCAGGTCTGCCAACTGGTTGGGGTTTGTCAAGGTGATGGGGGCCTCCTTCATGGGGATTTCAGTGTGCCTGTAACCGTTATGCCACTGGGCAACAGACTGAAGGGTCTGCTGGCCAGTCGGGATCCCTCAAACAGGTAGGGGCCTCCCCCGAGATCCAGCACACCTGTAACCTTTGTGCCTCCAGGCAGGAAAAGCATGGGTGAAACTTCAATCCAGTCTGAATACTCTAGGAAACATCTTAAACTATTAGGCCCTGTTATACTAAGCTTGAAAGTTCCCTGGGCAGTTGACTTGACACCCTGTTATACCAGAATGCCTCTTCTGAGGAGGTGGCTGCCTGTCTCCCTTCCAGATTATGGTGCAATCCCTATCCCCCATGTCAACTGAAATTAGGTTTCGGTCCGCAACAGTGGTGATGTCACATAACCTCCCCCACAAGTGGCACCTCCCTCCTCTCTCTGGTTCTTCTCCCTCCCTTCCTCCGTAAACCATAAAATGGGTTTTAAGTACCATTTTGAAGGTTTGAGTGGTTAGATCCAAGAAGTGGACCAAGCAAAGTAGGCAATGGAGATCTGGGATTTTGATTTTTGCTCTGTGGTTTGGTTTTGATCTTATTTTTACAAACAGAGGCATCTAGGAGCTGGTGTTGGTGCATTTTGTCTTGAGCCTTTCCACACACACTCTGAGACTACTTTGTGGAAGAGAACTCTTAATTTGAACAGACTTTTAAGTCATAATACTTTATTAATATTAAAATACAGTTCTGAGTGGTATACAGCTGGCAAACTTTTTATCATTGACCTGTTAAAAGTCTTAGGGATGTAAGCAAAGTGACAGCTGGAGGATAGCATCTTCAGCTCCTGGCAGGAAAAAAACCCTAGTATTCAAATCTGCAAGTTGTCATTTCATACTGTGTTACTTATTGACCATTTCTTCATACCCTATTTTCCTACTCAGTTGAGGCACATGTTTTTAAAATTGTGTCTAATTTATCTGTCTTCTATAACAATAGTTTGAAAGCCTTTTCTGCTGTGCTTTTATTTATATATAGATCCCCAATCTTACTCTGAAAGATAACAAAATACTGCATTTCTGTTTTGCTTGTGTTGCCATCATCCCACTTGAGTTCATAATTGCTGCTTTTGAAACTGCTGTTCTGCTGGATCTTTGATCAAGTGACATTATGAACAGATAAATACTTTATATAATATATGTAGAACCTAGATATAGATGATCTTGAAGACTGGTATTTGTACACACGATTCTCGTGTATAAAAACATATATTTAAACATATTATAGAAACACATATTTAGTTCCAGACTCATTGTTTTGTTTTATCTTCTAAAGATTAAACATTATGTATTTACAAATATCATAATTCATCTTATGGAGCATGATGAAAATTATGAAAGGTTGAAAATTGTTTTACTTTCACTTACATCATCAAGGAGACATCCAGCAGATAGACTTTTCTCTTTTCCTAAGATATCCCTTAAGCTTGGTCCAACCAAAAAAAAAAATAATTTGAGAAGTCCTTAGGAAAGAACTGTATATATTTTATGTTGATATCAAAAGGGGATAGGGTAGGACACGATATCTGGTCCATAATCAGTAAATCTAAACTTTCAGATATTCTTTTAATGATTTTGTATTGGTATAACCAGAATATTCTTCATTAAGTTACGGGGTTTTTTTCGTTATGCTTTTAATTTGGGTGGCTGGGTGAAACAAGTAGCTGTCTGTCTGTATTGAATACGGCAGAGAAAGTGAACACACAGCTGTTGAACCCTCACTACTGGCATGAAAATGTTGTCATCCTTCATATGTCAGTGTTCACAAAACTGTTTTACACTGTGAAAAAAAAATAAAAATATGTGTTTCTTTCTATTTTTCTTAGAAAGTTCATTTTCCGTTCCAGATTAAGTATCATACTTAGATTTTACTGTTCAGTTTTGGCAATTTTATCATTTATGGTGGAAATTAGTGGTATTCCTAATAAAATGCTTAATACAATAGTTGGTTGAATAGCATTGGAGGGTTATGGAAAAAGTTTTCTGTATTTGCAACAATGTAATAAGAGAACAAAATTTAACCCTATTATTTAAGTAGTTTCTATATAGATTTTAATTTATTTAATTTCTCTGCATTTATAACAAATCCTTCATGAAAAGGGCAAGGGAAAGTACTGAAATTCAAATCAAAATGTGAAAGATGAGAAGATTTAGACAAAAGGATGGAATATATTTATTTTGCTGAAAATATTTGACTGTACATTAAATATCTAAAACATTTTTTAAAAAATTGGTGGATTAAGTAATGTGCAGGAGTAGGAACTCATTGAAGCTTTTAAGATACAAATTTAAATAATTAACTAGTGCAGGAAATCATGCAAATTTTGCCTTTCGTAGGCAAAAAAAGATGAGACGCTTATTTAAAACTCAAGTTTATACCTGCTACCACCTTCCTTAAAAAAATTTTTGATTTTCAAGACTTGGAATTATTTTGAAATTGAAGAAATAAACCTGTCAGTCTCTGCCACTTTTCCCTGATACGGTCCAGAAACTAATCTTGATTATACCATTTCAACTTAATGAAAAATGATTCATATATTTGATAAAAGAAACATTCATTAATTTGTACTCTTTAACATTTTGGGTCAATACTAACGCACAGTAAATAATCCAGTGTAAACTCATTTTCATCTGTAATTTTAGATAATCTTCAAGGGAAAAAAATTTACAATTATAATTTTATTAATTCCAGGGCTTACCAGGAGAGCACGGGGTACCAGGAAGCCCAGGAGTTAAAGGAGACAAGGTATGATTTAAGTGGTTTTAATTAGGCTTGATATATTAGAGCATATTAGACTGTTATCTCTGAAGTAACCTTCCATCCTTCTGTAGTGCATCTGTATGGCTCCTTTATTAATTGATTTTAAAATGTACAAGCAGCAACCCCCTGGCTGCTCCTCAGAGATGCTGCAGGCCAACTTGGCAGCCCAATTACTTTATATTCATAATTTAAGTAATATTTCAAGGAGGTTACATTGAGCTCTTACATTAAATCTGTGCAATGCAGAAATGTCAGTTCAGGTCCTGACCACAGAACAGCCTTTTCAATGTAGTGTCCTAACCAGACTAATGTGTGAAATCCCACTTCACAGTCAGGAATATTCATCTTAGCAGAACACTGAGGCAGCTATACTGTCTCAGATGTGAGCCAAGGCTGGGATCTCTTTATGGCATTGTGTTTTGCTGTGTAGAAATCCCTTAGATTTCAGCTACATCAGCAAGAGTTAAAAATGCTATGTGTATATATGATGAATGTAGAGAAGGAGAGAAGAGAGGATATACAGGAATACTGTGAGTTATGTGATGTGTTATGGTATTTATACATTTTGGGTTACAAGGGAAATTAATAAAATCCATTAATAGTTTGAACAAGTGAGCTGATGAAAAGGCAGGAGAAGAAGAAAATAACTGTGGAACAGTGATAAAAATGTACTCATCTTGCAAAATGGGAAATAGTGGATTCAGAAAGAATCACAGAGAACGGTGCAGGAGCATGTAAAAGCCAAGAGGACAGCATAATAAAAGGCACAAACTCACCTGTGTAAGCAGGAGGAATTGTAGAGATGTGGAGCAAGAGACTGCATGCATTGAAGTAAGAAATAGCAGTGTAAACAGGAATACCATGAAGACCAGGGTTTTAGCACTAGGGATAGATAGCTGGGGAGAGACAGTTTGAAGCTGTTATTATGAATTAACTGACAGGGTTTAATGACAACCAGCATATTAGGGGCCTGGGCAAAGAAATATAGATCAGATGTATTGCAAGCATGGAAAACAGAGAGAGTGCTAGTTACTATTAGTGGTTGGTGTGGTCCATGCCTCCTCCTCTTCTGTAACTTTTTGAAGGAAAATAGGAGGATTTGTTTCTTCTCTATTTCTTCTCAAAGCACTGGCACTTTCTTGGGTAGCCTTGATAATATTTAGAGTTTTTTCGTAAGAGAAGCTTCTCACATTTCAATTAGTGATTCAGATTTATCTTGTAGGGAGACCCTGGTGGGATTATGGGACCACCTGGGCATCCGGGTCCAAAAGGTGATGTGGGGCCTCCTGGACCAAGTCTGCCTGGAACACCAGTAAGTCCATAATCTGAAAAGGCTTTTATGTATTTATGTCTTGTAGGGACAACTGTTAAAGAATTCTCATTGTGCAATGAAAGAAATCAGAACAAGTTTTTTTTTTTTGATGTAATTTCAAAATTGAAATATAGTGGTATTGTAAGTGCACTAAAATATAGTCTAGAAATAGTGCAAGGCTCACAGAAGCTCCTGGTGACAGTGGTATTAACAAGGAAGACATATGTAAATCTCTCACAGTTTATTTATAAAGGCTACTAATTTTGGCAATAAAAGTCAGCTAGTCTCTTTGATTTTAAAACATAATTTGTTTTTTTCCTGTTTGTTTTTTTTTTTTTTTCTAGGGTCCCACTGGTATTCCAGGAAACCCAGGTCCACGGGGACCAAAGGTATAAAAAGATATTATTTATTTCTAAAAAAAAAAGGATAATAAGCTAGTTTACATTTTCAGACCTTTTCTAACTGAAAGCCTTGTACCCTTCTCAGGGAGAAAGAGGACTGCCTGGTGTACAAGGAGCACCTGGGGAGATGGGGCCCCCTGGAATAGGCATTCAGGGATCACCAGTAAGTTATACCAATGCCCAGAATTTGGGATTCTCACTGCACATCAACTGAGAAACTGCAACAAGTAAACAAAGCACAGTAAAAAGCCATGCCATGAACTCCCTTCTGACTCGACTCCCAGCTCAGCATCTTTTCCCTTTATCCAGACCCAGAAAGGTCTAGTGCTAAGTGAGAAGTGGAAGCCTTGGAGAACTGAGTCAATGGCTACTTTACAGATAAGCTTGCTAGTGATGATGTTGAGACATCTTCAGTCCGTGTCTGTTTCTAAGCAGCAGTTGTTTGCAGTTGTCAGCAAAATCCAGCCTGAGTACTGGTACAGAAGAGGTATACTCAACACTGTAGATGATGGCATTTTGAAATCCATGCTAGTACCTGAAAAAGGCAAAGACACGTGGAAGAGATGTGGAAGGCTTTGCATCAGCTCCTAACTTTTGCATTTGTGATGACTGCTAATTACAAGCTTGGGTCTACTGCTTATAAATGGGAACCTTACAGTGCCAGGTGCTATGCCAGGAAATAGTAAAGCTCTGATTTTGGAGAGATTGCTTCATGCATTTCTGTGCAGTTTAAATTCAAACATGAAGCAAGTTGACGCGGTGTATCTAGAGCATTCATACTAAATAACTTGTATAATAGTAACTGTTTCGGTTACTCCGCTTGTTTCCTAGGTTACTTTCTTTCTATTGCCTTTAAATAAAGCCACCTGCAGTGTCTTCAGAGTATTCAGTAAAAAAAATTATTATATTGATGGTGTAGATGGTAGGTGGTACACGTTATTACTTGAGTTCTAGTGTGGTGAAGAGGACAATCTCTCTTCAGTCCAGACCAATATGGTCAGCTGATGCATTTCAGTTTATTGACAGGACTCAGGTACAGAGAGAAAATGTTTGAGAAAGGTAACTAGAGATTCACTGAGATCTTGATCTAAAGCAATAATCCTTAAAAATAATTTGTTCAGTTAAAATAGTTTCAAATCTGAATTTTAAAAATTACCCATTTATATTGAAATAATCTAATTTGGTTTTATTTAACTGAATATCAGCTTTTCTTATGAATCTCCAAGCTAAATAGCAAGTTTCACCACAGATCATTATTCTTTGTTATTACTTCCCCTTAAAAACAGACCTCAGCAAAATCTTGAATTCTCTAATTTTGGCAAAATTAGATTTGGATTTAAAACCAAACCTTAGAGCAAGTCTTTCTTGCAATGTGAACCACACCAATATCCCACATCAGTAATTTTTTATGAAGTTCCTCTCCTTTGTCCCAAAAAGTGTAACTACTGATTATTTGGAGTTTTCTTGCAGGGTCCTGTAGGTCCAACTGGATCAGCAGGTGTACAGGTAGGATATAAGTTTTCTCTTTAATATAAAAACCATTAATTTAGTTTAAGTTTACAGTAAAAGATTATTCTTAAATCCTAAATGATCTTTCCTGCTCTTAGGGCCCTAGGGGACCCCCAGGATTACCAGGAACTCCAGGTACCCCTGGTATTAATGTAAGTGACATTTCTCTATATATACAGCAAAAAGTAATGTGTCCCTTGTCAATATCTTAAGGCCGTCAAATTTTACATTTGTTTTTAGGGCACTCCAGGAAGAGATGGAAAGCCAGGACTACCAGGCCCTCCAGGTGATCCTGTACGTATACATAGAAAACTTATACATTTGCTTTGATGCAAATGTTTTAAATTTAAAGGAGGGGAGATAACCTAGCAAATCTAGAAGTCCAATTCATTAATTTGATTTTTCAATGATTATATCCTTTGGGGTTTGTTTTTTTTTTTTTACTTGATTATCTTGCAGTATAAATTAAACTTATGTTAACATATACAGGTTAAATACCTTGTTTTCAGGTGTTACAGTTTGTATACTAGAGTTTCTGCCAGGCTATAACTTGGCATAGTGTTCCTCCGTCTCAGAAGAAGTTCTGTATAATGCAAATTTTCGGGAGCATGCTTTGATAATCCCTGTTAAAAGATTGAAGAGAACAGCACATGCCTCAGACCAAACTGTGCCCTTAAAGGTAAATGATTATTTTGCATGGAAGTCAGGAGAGTCTGATGTAGATATCTGCAAAATTGGCATAAAGGCAAAACCTCTGTTGTTACCCCTGCTCCTGTCTGGAGTCCCAACAACTGCCTCAGAACTTTCAAAAAGCAAATTTCTTTTTAGAAACAAATGCTTACAGAGGCTTTTACACAGCAAATTAAGCTTTCTAAATTCCCTGAGTGGTTGTTTGATATAAATAAAATATAATAATATAAATGAAATAAATAAAATTCTGTAGATGATTAGAAAAAAAACAAAAACAAACAAACAAACAAAAACAAACAAACAAACAAACAAAAAACAAAACCAGAGCTTAAAAAAAATTGTTAAATTCACCTGTGATCCTATTGGCTTTATAGGATTTGATATTTCCCAAGAGATTTTAGTCAAAGGCACAGTTTTCAAAACAACAGGGAGACACAGTGATAGTAGTATTTATTTGAGACATATCAAAACAAATGAAAATAAAAATTACAAAACCTAACATTTGAACTGTATTATGTCCTTTAGCAAAATCTTTGTTCCTTACCAAGGCATGAATTTGGCTTTTTAGCTGAGTGAGTAGAGTATCTTGGTGATCTGAGTCTGCTCATCTCTTAAACTAGCAATTCTTCACATACCTGACTATTGCACATACTCCTCAGATGCAGAGGCTTGCATCATGTCTTATGAGTGAGGTACATCTTCAAGTGTCCAGCAGTGCAAATCTAAGGCAGGATTTCCCAAACTAGTCTGTAGACTGCTGATAGCCTGTGAAGGGATTAGAAATGCTCCAGTGCTGCTGCAGGAATATGTTAGGCAGTAAAATATATCATGCTTTCAATTAAACATTTGATGGTACAGGTGCATGGCAATCCACAAGTAAGCCTGAGGATTGAAAACAAGGAGTTTACAGAGGGATAAACTAGCCCCAAAATCACAGAAAGGTTTCATCTCGTAAAGAACAGTCAGCTTTCTCCAGAGAAGACCCTGAGAACTATGCTATATGCTATATGCTAGAACATATGCACTGTTGATTATGAAGGATCAGGATGGTGATTCTCATGAGTGGGTTCCTTGATTCCTTCATTAGTGAACTGGTACAGTGCTTTAAGAGACACTTAAGAGTATTAGTAGCTTCTCAAAGGCCTAAAATCAGTATGTAAAAGCAGGTCTATCACTGGCATTGAGTATGAAGGTAGAACTCGAGTCAGATGGTTGCAAAGATTCAGATATAAAGAGGTTCAGTTAGAAACAGATATAAAAACAAGAAAAGGGCACTGTGAATACAATTATTTGAAAGACCAGTAAAGTCTGTTATTTAATAATCATGGAGATTAAATTATAGAATGTGCAGAGAAAGCTGAATAATTTAGTGGCTTTTCACTGTCCACTGAAAAAAGTTGCTTTTCAGAGAATACATAAAATTAATTTTAATTAATTTAATCAAAAAAGAATTAGTTAAAGAGGGTTTAGATACAGCATGAAGATCTGGTGTAATTCACCTCAAAGAATGAACCAGAACAGTCTCTAAATTATAGCATTACCTTTCAGTACTTTGAGAAAGATGCAGCTTTTGAGGAAGGGAGAGATGCTAACAGAAGACATATCTTCATAAAAGGTGAATAGAAGAGGAACCAGAATGTAATAGGTCAGTTGAAAAAAAGTTTGATTGCAAGAAAGATAGGAAATGGGTTTTTAAAATTTATTTCTAAGTCCCAACGGTAGAAGTGATAAAGTCGAAACACAAGATGGCATAATTTTGTTCAGAACCAGCCATGGAATAAATCAGATTTCTGTCTTTGGAAGGTTAACTTTCTTGGGAAAGACAGGGAAACACTCATGTTATATACCTTGGCTTCAATAAAACTTTGAGACTGTCCTCCTGATGTTTTTATAAGCAAGCAAAAAATGCTCTTGACATAATTGCCATATAGTTAATGCTTATCAAAAAATATGGATATGAGTGTCTATCAGCAGATTACTGTTGAACTTGGGAAAGGTCTCTCCCATGCCCAGTTCTTCTCAGTGATTTAATTTGACTAGGATAAGTAGATATAAATTCCGCAATTGGACTGGGAATGATTGCTAGCTTTTTGAAGATATAATCAAAACTTAAAATTCAGAGACAGTCTGAAGTCAACAAGATTAAACTCAAGACAGATGAGTATAAAGTGCTTAATAAGAAAAAACAAAATCCATAAGTAGAATAGGTCTGGAAGGCACAGTGCACTGTAAACTAAATGTAAGTAAAAAATCTAATGCCACTGTTAAACAGACAGGTCTAAATGGTAAAACATACTAACAGGAGAATTGCTGCCTTTTGCTCTCTTGAAATACTCTTCTCTTTGAAGGGAACATTTTTAAAGGGAGATGTAGCAAGCAGGAGAGAGTCTGGAGAATTAAGGCCATTTTAACATTTTCAGAAGCCCAGCATATATCATACACTCATTCAGAGTTCAGTGTACACAGCTATGCTCTACAGGATGTGTGCAGTTGGGCTGGACTTACTGTGCGTAGTGTAGATGAGCTGTATGGCACAAATGCAGTAAGCCTGCTCTCACACCTGATGTGCCCTTGCAGCTGCATGTTAGGACCCTGTCGCACTGAAGGTTTAGGGGCCTGTACCATAAAATTATATTGCAGCTAAAACAAGAACATTACAAAGAGAAGAGACTGGGGAAATTACGCTTGTGTAGTCCAGCAGAAAGACCAACAAGTGACACTAATAGTGTGCCTATCTGTGCCTGTGTTGTCACAAGGAGAAGGATGAAAAGTCAGACCATGCAGGTATGTGGTAGTTGTTTTAAAGCCTTGTTACAGGTTTTTAAGAGCAGGTGACACTGTCTATGCACAGTTTACCTTTGTGCAGAGAATGGACTTCATACTTGACAGTTACATCCCTAAGTTGCTTTAGGTGGCTGTCTCACCCTAGAAAACTTCTCAGCATGCTTTCAAAGGTGGTGATGCTACTCTGTAAATGGTGTACTCCTGATTACACTTATGGTTAAGTATGTTCAGCAGTGCTTCTCTTGAGCTGGTATTTTACACCCATTGCTACCAACTGACAGTTTTTCTAATATGCTACAAAACTGCTTACATTTTATTTTTCTCCTTCAAGATGGAAATGATTGAAACAGACTAAACAAAAACAATAACAAATTTTGTATGTGTCTAATTTTATAGTTTGCCCAGGGCTATTTTTGCTTTAGCAATTGCAAGAAGAAGAAATGAGCATTGGTAATTGAAGAGTCTGTGAGTGAAGCTGATGATAACTGGTGCAATTAGTTTTTACAGGGACTCTTTAAATGTAAGTTTAATGGCAGCACTTGGAAATCTGAGATATAGTGCAGTATGGTATAAACCTATTGACTGAGCTTTAAATGACTTAACATTAGTATTGGTAGCAGTGGCACCACAGAGTTTTGCACTAATTCTTATTGTTTAAAGGAGGAAAAAATACTACACATGTTGCTCATGTTGCTGTAGCTGGATTATTTCCAGTACCTGAGCTAGTTTGTTGAAGTTAGCTTTGGCATCTCCACAATTCATGCTACAGTTCACAGTAGAGTCAAAGCTTAGGAGAAAGCATAAGGAAAACAACTGAAGATAATCAGGTAAGAATAGTCTGTGAGACTTTGCAATAGTGGTAAGTTGTTGCTGGTATGCTACAAAACCAACAATATATTATTATAAGAAAGTGAAATTTACTGTGTTCTGGAGTTATGCTGTTGTCATGGTTTAAGGAACTTCCTTGAAATTGTAACGAAGAATTACATTGTTAGGTTGGATAGACAGCCATAATTAACTATATTTGAAACCCTGATTTTTCTTTTGAGTTTTCATTAAAAAATAGCTTCAACCAACATAAATGTAATAAGCTATGTGTGTAACAATATAAACTTTAGAAGCAATGATAACCCATCAGGATCAGTAGTGTCGTGTAAAACATTAAGTGCAGCTGCCTTTTTTAATTTCAGATTGCACTGCCACTTGTGGGAGACATGGGTGCTATACTGAAGGTAAACATTCTCAGAGGTTCAGTATCTTTGTTTACTATCAGCATGCTTTTTAAAACGAAATATGCACTTGAAAGTTTCTGTAGGTCCAATTCTGACCTACTTGGTTAACCTAAAATAATTTTGAGATTTTTGTTGATCTTTGTTTTGTTTTTACAAAATCTCAAAAAAATGTATTTTATATGAATTTTGCAAAATAACGGTTGAATGATATGTGAGGTAGTAACCAGCAAAAGTGCCTGTTCAGCACATCCAGTCTACCATATAAGTTTCTGCTACTATACCCCCATTCCCTGCTTCACATTGTAGCATTAATATTGGTAATATACCAAATGGGGAAAATAGTCTAGAATTTCTAAGATATTATTTTGAAAAATAATAAAATTTGAAGTGATCTGTGGTATTCCAAAACAAAAAGTGTGCTCAGAAGGATTTCAATATGAAAAGTACACATTGTTTCTGAGGAGAGAGGTTATCCTATTCTACTGTCCTTTATTAATACATGTACTTAGGGTTTATTGACTTTCTCATTCCCAGTTTTGATGTTTGTTAGGTCTAGCTTTGGGCTTTTCCCTGATTCTTTCTGTTTGCAGTTGTATTGTCTTTCTCCTGTACATGCTCTTCTACCTCTTTGTCAGTTCTCTCTCTTACTGATTCTTTATTCTTCATTTCTCTGTGTTTTGTGGTTAGCACTTACGCAAGATTGTAATTTAGCTGGAAAATGCTTCTCTAAACAAAGCAGGAATCATTTACTTTAAAATAACTATAGATTTGAAGCTGGTGTGAGTAACAAGTAGCCTTCATCTCTACGTAATCCTTAAAAGGAAGATGGCTTGCTCAAATGTATCCAAAATGAAGTAATTTATGAGTCCTATCAAAATTAAGCTAAAATTTGTTAGCATGGTTTGAACAGAGTGTGAGAGATGGGGAGGGAAGCAAGGAAGGATATCTGAACAAGTATATTGTGTAGAAGAGGGAAAGGACTGAAGACAAGGCTTTGGGGTAGAATGAAGGAATGGTCACAAAGGCAGGAAGGAAGCCATCTGAATAGATCAGACCTTCTGCCTGTGTCACAGAAATAATTGTCACTTGGCTTTCGGTCTGTTCCTCAGGGTGATCCGGGCATAAGAGGTCCTCCAGGCATCCCTGGTAGAGAAGGGCCCAAGGTAAGTTTTCAAGAGAGTAGTTTACATTGCTTTATTGCTTGTTAAAAGTAAAAGGCCAGACTCTTACCTCTGACAGTTTTGACTTTTTTGTCTGATCCCTATCCCTGTAGCATCTGGGCAGCCTAAAGTTTCAAATGATATTTACAGTTCAGCCCTCTTCCTGTGTCAGTTTTTGCCTTTCCTCTCAGGAAAGTGAGTGAAATAGCCCGAGTTGAATCCCAAGCCAGAGTAGCTCTTCTGTGTCTTGTGTCCATTAAAGCTAGCTCAGATTTGACTGTCAGTAGTGCATTGCCATTTGTAGGCTTACTTTAGGTGAGTCTCACACAAGAATCCAGTGGTGAAGAAGGAAACTTCCCATAGCTCCCTCAACTGTGCAACAGCTGGACTGCCCTGTGCCTTTGCACCATGTTCCCATGGGAGTAACGCAGCTGTTTCAGTGGGACTTGAAGTTTCACTGACATAACCAAAATTCTGCTTCACTGTAATCTGATCAAATGCCACATGGTTTGGCATATAAATATCTCCTATAGTTGAGCCTAATTCCAGGAAAGTGTACTTTCTCCATTTTGGCGAGAATTTAAGCTCTTAGGTGTTAATAAGATGTCTCCATCATGCCTTCTGGCTCGTTTGCCTACTAGGTAAAAACCACTCATTTCATTTCACCTTGATGGGAGGCATATTTTAAAACTTTCAGGTAGTACTCAGCCTCTTTTTCTGTTCTAGGTACTATTGCTGTAAGGGCTTCATACTAGCATATATTAAATGTGGGGCATAAAATGCCCTACAGAGCATGAAATTCATTGTTCGCTAATAGAAAGTATTTGTTTAAATGTTACATTTTCATAGGGAAGCAAAGGTGAACGTGGATTTCCTGGGCTTGCTGGAGAGAAGGGCGATGAGGTAAAATTACTTCATTTCTATAGTGGTTGCGTTCTTATCTGAACCTGAATAAAGATCTAGACCGAGAATGAAATGCACAGAATGTTATTCAGTTCTTTAAAACTACTGAGATGGTAATGTATTGCTATAACTAGCCCACAATTCTCAATTTTCAACAAGATTAAATGCTATTATTCAATTAAATCACATCTATTTAAATTTTTGTGTGAAGATTTTTGCTCATTTGTATATTTTAAAGCCTCATGTACCTTTAAATGGGAATTTTTAACAGTATAGGATAGAGCAATAAATAGCCAAATGCCAAATATTTTCAGAAAATATTTAATGTTTTATAACATATTTGCTTTCATTGTGTTAGCTCCCTTTTAGAATTCACTTTCAAATACATTCCATTAAGCAAATACTCTGATGGGAATGGTCATAACAGCAATTACTATTAAGTGGAAACTGGAAAATGTTAGAAGATACTGAATTGAAAATATTTACAGTATTTTGCATCATATACTGCATTCTTAGAGTTACTTTTATGTCACTATGCAGAAGGAAAAATAGCCATATGACTTGCACTGCTGAATCCAAAACAGCTGCTATAGCTTTCATTTTAAATTTAAACATTTGCAGTTAACAGTTCAAGAGCAATCTCTGTCCAAAAAAAAAAAAAAAAAAGAAAATCACCAAAGCAGAAGCTATTAATCAAATGAATATAAGTATATAAATTAATGTCCTAGAGACCTTAGCCAACTGAATTAGTTGAAATAAGTAGTCTGTTACAAAATATCTGGTGAACACTTTGAAATTCCAAAATACTTAACTGGCACTGTTAAATACATACCACTCTCTTGTAATTTGGGAGTGCTGGCTACAAGAGAAAGCACATGGAAAATATGAAAGAAATTTAGAGCTTATTGATTGAGGGTTCTGTAATTCTTTATGAGCATTTTACATTTCTTTAGTGCTAAAGCGATAGTACAAATTTTCAAACAGTAGTAGAATGAGAATAATTTTTTTAAAAATCTGTGTTCATCAGGATCCTTGGCTTCCAAAAGTAAAGTTATATGAGGAGAAAAAAAGTTGCAACAGAAGCATTAGATATGTATTCCTGCTACTGCTTTGCCCCAGAATTTAGCAGATTGTCAGACTAAAGTATCATGTTTATTTTTCCTCTTGTTTTTACACGTTCTGCAGAGCTCATTATGTCTTTGCTTCTTAAGAGCAAGTGCCTTCTGAGGTTGAATTTAGAACATGTACCTTACAATGATGGGGCAGCTATAAGTGAAGCCCAAGCAGAATTTTACTTGAAAAATAAATGGGAAAGTAACACATCCTCCGTGTGCCCTATAGGGTACCTCTACAATTCAAGCCTAGTAGTCTGAGGCACTAGCAAAACAGTTTCAACAATTTGGATACTATTTACTGCTGAGAATCAGGTGAGATATTAGAGGCAATTAAGATGGTAATAAGGGAAAGGCAAAATTATAACTGGCAGTTATTTTTTTTTAAAGGTCTCCAGAGTAAATTCATTCTAAATTTTTTTATTGATTCAGTAGGGCGCTGTGCTGTGTTAGTAAGTCAGCTATTCACATGCTTCTTCACTGTTTGAGAACTGGTTAGCTGCCTCAGCTCTGATGTTTTCAATGTTTAGCAGCAGCATCTGATTATGATGTTGAGGGCGCAAGTGAATTTATTTTCAGAAACACTTATAAAAGAGTTTACAAAGTTTAAAAGCAACTTTTTTTACAAATTTACATATTTTCAAAGAATGCATTTATTTTCATTTTTATGATTTGGTTAGCATGGGAGTGGAAAGAGAGGAAAGAGAAGCCCACCTGAAGCTCTTTGAAATACGCTCATTAACTTCCATGTGCTTTTGAATAACCCTTTAATCTTTGTTGAAGCTTAGTTCTCTTCCTTTTTAAAACATTCCTTTTTTCAGGGGAGGGTTTTTCTAACATCAGTAATAAGAATTACAGAAAATGTTCCTTTGGCTTCATATTCATTTTCCAGGTGACTGTACCATCAGAGTAAAGTAATTCAAAATGAGCAGAGAAAACATTAGTAGTTGGATTGCCACTCAGAAAAGCTGCAGAGGTGGATGGTTGTCCTCTGTGTGTAGGAGCAAGAAAGGGGAATCAATGTGTCTCTCCATCTCTACATCTTTCCTAATTTATTTCTCTCTGAAGTTTTTCCCTCAGTCTCTCCCTCAGAGCCTCTGTTTCAGGGCTCCTGACCTCTGGTTTTCTAGACTTCCCCCTTAGCCATGCCTTCTTAAACACTGTATACAACAGAAATACGTCTTTTTTGAGGTAATTCGTCTTGTCAGAGGTTAGGCACCCTGTGAATCACTGCTGAGAGGAACCTATTTCCTTTTGTGGATTATAGGGGGAACTGAGAGCAATTAGCTCTCATTAGTACATGACTTCTACGTGACTAAAATTGCACGTAAGCCTGGTGTGGCAGAGGAGAGACTCAGTGACATGCAGACTTGTCTCAAATCCCACCTTTATCCACTGTAGTAAGTTGCACATCTGTATGTTTAGTAAGTGGATACCAGAATCCATCGATTTCCAAGCAATCAAATAGAATAAGAGCAGGAAAGTAGGTCATTAAATACTACAAAAAATCACAGAATCACAGAATCACCTAGGTTGGAAAGGACCTTGAAGATCATCTAGTCCAACCATTAACCTAACACTGACAGTTCCCAACTACACCATATCCCTCAGCGCTTTGTCGACCCGACTCTTAAACACCTCCAGGGATGGGGACTCCACCACCTCCCTGGGCAGCCCATTCCAACACCTAACAGCCCGTTCTGTAAAGAAATACTTCCTAATATCCAGTCTAAACCTTCCCTGGCACAACTTGAGGCCATTCCCTCTTGTCCTATCACTTATTACTTGGTTAAAGAGGCTCATCCCCAGCTCTCTGCAACCTCCTTTCAGGAAGTTGTAGAGGGCGATGAGGTCAAATGTCATGTTCTATTACCAAAAAGTAAAATCAATAAATCAGGCAGAAAGCATCACTGCATTTAGATAGCATCAGGTAACACTGAGAAGTCTCATATATGTCTTCTCACCAGCAGAAAAGCCTTTTAGTGTTAGAAAATGAAAAATTAATCTCTAAGGAAAAGCCAGATGTTCTGCTCTTATCTGCACAATTAAAGACAAAAAGATATACAGGACATAAGCTAACAATGTGAAAGATTGAAGGAGAAGTAGTATCAGCCAAGCAAGAAGTTGCCTCTAACCTTGTTCAATGATAATCTCTTCCCTGCATGGTGGGGTTTTTTTTCATTCCTAAAAATAATGCTAACTTTTTAGGTGAAAACATGCCTTAACATTGTTAAAATACTGCTGGACATGCTGAATATAAGTAGGTTTTGGGGTAAAAGTGGGAGAAAAAATAGACATATGCTCTTTTACTTTCCAGGGCCTTCAAGGTGCTCCTGGACTGCCAGGCATACCAGGATCCAGTGGACCATCTGTAAGTGGGTGGTATCAACTGTGATCTAATCTATCTCTGCAGAGGTTGCTATAACTATCTAGTAAAACATCATATTTTTAGTTTCTTGTCCTTTCTTTTGGTTTTTAAGAGAGTAATAATAAAATCCTACCCATACTGGCTCTAATAAAAGAAACTATGTTGTGAATTGATGTTACTGAAAATACTGTCATTGTCTGTGCTCAGAGTTTATGTAACTCAAATGGGTCTGGAGTTTTGACATGATTAGAGACTCTGTGAGGTTACATGACTTATGATGTGCAAATTTGCAGTTAATTATGTAATTGTACCCATGTTATAGTAATAATGTTAGTAGTAAAAATCTAAAAATAATTCCAGCTAAGCATTCTGAAAACATTTTAAAAAAGTATGAGAATAAGCCGCCAATATTTAAAGTCACTGAAAAATACTGTTAAAAATGTTGATATTTCTGGGAAAACTCCTCTTGGAATTTTTTTAATTTTCTATGTACTGGATGAGATCACATTAGTATGATCATTATTCATTCCTAGGTTGCTGACAGTACTAATGATTCCCTTCTTTCAAAAATTGTAACACATTTAAGAAGTTTAATATGGAATATGTAAATCTGCATTTTAGCAGTAAAGCATAATTCTTAGCAGTATCAAGAGGTGTTAAGGTCAGTTCATTTAGTCTGCCAAGGTGAAAATGCAACCACAAACAAAAGTTTTATCCTTCAAAGGGCTTATCAGAAGGACACAGCTGTTGTATCAAACAGAAGAGATATTTAAACCTGGAGAAGCATAATTAGATTTAAATGACCTTCAAAACAGTACAGGTTTTAAAAACTAAGCTGCAATGGAAAAATACTGTGTTTCATTGTTTCTTAACTAATATAAACTGATACTGTGTTGTGCAGGGAGTCACAGGAAGACCTGGACATCCTGGTCCAGCAGGGTCAAAAGGCGAAAAGGTATTCCTTCTTTTTAGTCTTGGTAAAGATCTGTGAAGGTTTTGCAATCCTATTATGTCTCCTATGTTTTGGGGGGTTTTTTAACATAAAGCACAAACAAGAATTTGACATACATTTTCAAATTAATTTTGATTTGTGTCTTTATACAAGTACTTTCCCCAAACTATGCCGTATATATGGGCTTATATTTTGAAGCGTAGTCCTTGTGGTGTATGTAAGTTGCAGTGAATGTTCTCTAAGTGTGACATATTATATAAAATTTAGGAAGGTGAAAATAGTTTGTGAAATAGTATATTAGTTACTACCTGCTCTGCTTCTCATTCTTTTACCAGTGTTTTAGTCAAAAGTAACTGCATGCTTTAAAACTGCTTCACAAGTACTGAAGGTTATTGAGTATAAGTGATTCTGCAAAAATATATAAGCTTCCTTTAAACTTAATTTACACTGTTATAGCACTGCTTTTTATCGATGTGCTCTTTTATCAGGCACTTGATATTATCCATTATAACTAAGATGTCGAGCTCATTTCTTCGGTACCTCAGATCAGTGAAATACAGCAGACACAAACTTAGTTTGCTACAAAATACTTTCTGGGACAAGTTCTTCATTTTGTATATGAATATGCTTTTCTGAAAGTTTTTTTCAGCTTTACCCTGGTTTTTTCCAGGCATAGCACTGCCATATCAATGTATGTGATCCTACTAATACTCTACAAAACCTTGACTCTGGTACAAGTAAGAAAGGAAACTGTTTTGTAGACCTCTGAAATTATTTCAGTATAAAAACTGATTGAAAGCTGTCTCCTTGCAGACCATAATAGCAAAAATTTACCACACTCATTTACTTTTATGCAACTGAATGCAAAACACAAGTCTTTCCTAGTTCCTTGTTTACAGTTCGCACACAGGTGAGAATGAGAAACCACTGCTCTATAACTAGTGTCTCATAGTTCAAAATGGGCAAAAGTCGATGGCTGAAGAGTGATGAAGTAAATTGAAATACAGCCAGAGTAATTTCCTCCTCCTTTCTTCATCTGGGGAACATGTTTGAGAAATGATCATATAACACGCTTTCTAAAGTATAGTATTTTTATCACTCTTTGGAGGCTGACAGTTTCTATCAATTAGCAGGACCATTTGGAAATTATCCTAGTATAAACATTTAATAACAATTATATTTTTCTGGTGAGCTAATTATTGCCATTGAACACTTAACTTGACTTTTGCCACCGTAATAATTTTAAATATGCAACCCAAGTGTCTCACAGACATATGTTTAAGAAGATCCAATGAAGTCAGTGAAAAATTCTGGCAGACTTGTTCCAAATTATACAGTGTTTTTAACTGAATTGTAGTGATGAGATTTTGAAAAGATCTTGTTTGGGAAATTTGATGTTGAAACCTTTGTAAGTCTATACTGTTCAGAGACCCTGCCATTCTGCTGGGGCAAAAACTCAGAAGTTTTTTTCTAAATATAAGTGTACATCAGCAAAACAGACTACAGATACAGGTAACCACAGATTAATATTTTACAGTAAAACCCAAAAGATATTCATTATATCTTTTATTAAAGAAGATCTTTATTCAGTGTGTTTCTAAATAGACTGAACTTCTGAAACTGTAGCTCTTCTTTATTTATCTGTGAATGATCAACTGAGGTTTGGCTTTTGCAAAATTATAGACAAACCATAAAATGAATGGTAATCTGCCAGTTGCTTAGAAATTAACAACTCTTTGTTTTCTTCCTCTCCCTCCTGGTATATATGAAGTGTTTCACAACCCAGGTTACCACCACTATTTTGCCACAAGGAAGTTACTACACATAAAGCATCAAGTAACTAACA
Source organism: Strix aluco (assembly GCF_031877795.1). Lineage (NCBI taxonomy): Eukaryota > Metazoa > Chordata > Aves > Strigiformes > Strigidae > Strix > Strix aluco. The sequence goes on along the minus strand of NC_133933.1, from coordinate 99,833,513 downwards.
AAATAAAAAAATAGTATAAAGTAATGATTAATAACTTGTGTAATGCTTAAGCAGGAGCTGGGCAGGAGAACTTATTCTTGATATTACCTGCTCATATTGACTGTATCTCTTGTATATTGTCATTATGGTTATCATAGCTTGGGTATGGAATAGATGTGGACATCAGTTGCAGTAAATGAGTTGTATGAATCTCTTGCTGTACTAGGGTAGTGAAGGTTCTCCTGGGAAACCTGGACCACCTGGGCCTCCGGTGAGACATTTTGGTTTATATTTTGAATGTTATATTAGGAACAGTATACCTGTGGGTAAAATGTAACGTAATAGAAAGAACTGACTGTCAATCTAATATGCATTAATAGTGCAGGAAGACAGTCAATGTCTTTTTGCAAAAGGTTTCTGTATTCCTTTTTTCCTTGTGATTCATCGCTGAGTAAAGCCATCCTAGAAACTTGGTCAAATGAGTTCACTTTGGTGTCTGATGTTATTAAAGTAATTTAGATAACTTGTGTACCTGAGATCAGGGAAGTCAGGAAACCTAGGGAAAGTCTGTGGAGCTCACAGGACTCCAAATTGACTGGAATAGTACCTAATACAAAATTAATTCTGCAGAATTATCATAATAGTAAATATCAAAATGTAATGTACACTGAGATTTACCAGTTTCTGGTTGCATAATTCAAAAAAAGTCCTAAGCTGCATTGATATGTGTCTTATGTTCTTACTGAAATGTCTGGAATCTTTGAAAAATTGGTTGAGAACAAAAATGTTATCACAGCTTTGCTGAGCCACGCAGCTTGAACAGGACAAGAGTTCTGCCTTTATAATGCATAATTGTGACACTTACCTGGTTTTCATGTTTTAAAGGGTATGCCTTACAATGAAAGAAATGGAATGAGCAGCTTGTATAAGCTCCAGGTATTTCTCTTTAATGTTGGGGTTTTTTTTTTTCAATCGACACCTAATTTTGACCTAACTCAACTTTTAAACTTGCTGTTTAGGGAGGTGTAAGTGTTGCCAGTTATCCAGGTCCACCAGGACCTCCGGTAAGTATTAAGAGAAACATAATTTCTAATAGTTAATTAACATAGTAACAGAGGGCTTGATTAGTTGCATGCAGTTTTGGTAAGTGGCATGGAATTTGATTTTATATGTGAAAGACAGAAAAAAATAAGGATAGATTGGTATGTAGTAAATGTATGTGATTTTATGTGTTTATCAAGCATTTTAGCCCATTTTGGAGAGTAGTTTATTTTGATTTAAGTATTTCACCCTAGCAAGTAAAGGCTGCAAAAATGGTACATAATTTGTTATTGGACTCTCTAGTGAAAGTATCCTCATATCTTAAAATGTGTAATATAGTATTTATATTTAGTGATGGCATAGTTTTGTAATGGGTTAAATTTGGTGCTGGAAATGAGAAGCTCATGAATTCTGATCTCAACTCTGTCACTGATTCACTGTGTGCAGCTACAGTGCAGAAAAATGTGTAAAAACGAGAATTATAATGTGGCAGTAACACAGGGCTGCAGAGTGCAGATGTACCGCCTTACAGCTGGACACTGTTGCTTTGGTTCTGTGGAGTCAATGATACTGTGTACTTATTTAGGTCCTCCTCCTTGTTAGCGTCATAGGCAAGTTCTGCTGTTTTAAGGTGATTGTCATTTAGGTAAACCACATAAAAATGTTGTAGCCATCAGTGAGGACTTTGTCCTTATGTTATGTGCCGCTTGTAGTCACGTGCTCGCACTGAACTGCAGAGCTGTCTTTCTCTGTATTGTGGAACAGCAAAACAAAAAACAAATATTACTAAGATTTTATATTAAATTAATCAGCTGAGAGGACTGGACTTAATACTGATTCTAAATGCACTGCATTAGCAAAGTACAGCCTTAATGCAGTAATGCAAAAAAAAAAAAAAAATCATCTTACTGTATAACTCTGTTCTTTTTTAAATGTGTTTCCTCTTCTTCATTTCTTTGCAGGGTCCAAAAGGAGATCCTGGCACAGTGGTATGTATGTATTTTTTGGTCATGATAGAGAATTCCCCAAGTAGTTCAATACATGATCCTAGTCACAAGGGTGAAAGAGTCCATTAATGTACTTTAGCAGGTAGCTTACCTCCTGCAGAATCAGTACATCTGAAAAAAAACTTCTAATTGCCAGGCTTGCAAATTTTGCAATTTCTGGTAAATAGTTCTAACTGATAATATAATGAATGACTGAACATAGTATTAACTGCTTGTGAATTCATCTCTGCTGAGCTGTCCCTGGATATATCTAAGAATAGAGAATGTGAAATAAAGATAGAAAATACCTTAAGAGCTATTACATTGTTACCAACGTTGCTAAGGGAGAAGGGATAGCGTGCTACATCATGCTAGCTAGTAACAACTAGAAGTAGATGTTTTCTTTGGAAATGGCATGACAGTTAGTTACAGTATGATCACATTGCTCTGGTGAGCAAGATAATGATGATCATGGGAGCCACTATACCTTTCAATTATGCAGTTTGACATTCAAAAGCAGATCTATTTTAACTTTTTAATACTTTTCCCTTTAAGCATTGTATTATGTCCTTCTCACATGATCTTTCTTTAAAAATTAAGAGGAGGGAAAGGACAACTAGTGAAGGAATCTTGAGCAGTTGCATAGGACTAGCTGCCAGGAGAATGTAGATCCAAATCCTGACTGGGTGTACATTTTTCTCAAAGTCCTTGACATCTGATGTAACTTGCCTTTCTAATATGGAAACTATGTTTGTCATTAGCTTGTGATTTGTCACTACAGTTCTTAGCCTTAATGGTGGCAAAGTTGAAACTTACAGGTATTGCATCTTGATGACTGGACATCAGTGAAAATACCCAAAAGCTAATAGTAAAATTTGAGTATTGATGGTTTAGCCTGAAAAATATGATAGTATAAAATGTAATTTTAAATTGATATTGTTTTAAAAATTGAATGGGTGCTTCCACAGCAGTAAAAGTTTAAGTACATCTTTAGTACTTCTTTTTTCAAGTCTAAGGAATGTCACATAACTGCATAGTGGTACTTACAGCACTATAACACTGCAAGGCAGTGAAACAGGTTCTACTCCTTCATGGTCAGTGTGGTAGAACTGTGTCCAGCAGACCTCTTTTGAACTTCAGGCAGTATAACTGAATCAGAACGAGTACCAGGTAATGGAAATTGATGAGAAAAATTTACTCGATAAAAGCAGTAGAAACTGAGCTAGTTAGGGAAAGAAAATTGTGCCCAGTCAGACTGCATTCCCCATCATCTGCTGATGAATTGTCTACTTGATAAAGATCAGGAAGCCTTGAAAAATATTGGAGAGATCGTTTTTGAAACAAAATCACATCCCTTCAAGCAAAGTAAAGAACAGCTATGTCTGCTACTAATGAAACAAATTGCTACTTCAGAGTAATACTCTACAGAGTTTCTTAACACATTCAGTTCATTCAGCCAGAAGCTGACACTTATCTCTCCAGCTGCTGTTCGGTCTTTGAATTGTTAGTCTTGGGCAAAATAAATAAGGGGATGGTTCAGCCAACATCTTGGATGCCTGGCAGTAAAGAATCAAGTCAGAGCACAACACAAAGACTGTTTAAAAGTCACTAGAGACTGGCCTTGTCTGAACACATCAGGCCACAGTATTTGGAAGATGATGAGGAGTGTCTTCTCCTGTTGAAGGGTTCTTCTCTTCTGACTTGGGTCCATATAATGGAGTCTTTCTCTTCAGTATCAGTGTAAAACTACTGATAAATGTCTCTACTCATGAAACCAACGTACCAGTACCATTTATTTGTATCTATTTTCCTACTAGTGCAGGCACAGTATCTACATAAAAATAGCAGAATTAAGTGTAGCTACTTCAGACTAACCCAGCCAAGACCAAAGTGCTATGGGAAGGTAACATTTTTAAGAACTGGCTAGGATTTAATCTATCATGAAGGTGCATAATCTCCTCTCAGCCAACCTGTGCAGGGCCTAGGATCATGTTTCATTCCTTGCCAAGTGTTAATGGAGAGCCAGCTATATGAAAAACTAAACTTTGATCTATGAACCAATGTGGTAACTGTGGTCCTCAAGGACTATAAGAAACCCAAAAGAGAACCAGTCCCTCAGCACTCACAGCAAAGCGTGGAGTTGTGAGATAGTTTCCTAAAATAGCTGATTAATAAGAAGTCACAAAGCTTCTTCTGTTTCACCATAATGCCCAGAAATGAATACGTCTTTCTGTAACAGCATCCACTTCCTACTCAGGAAGTACCATCTCCCAGAATTTAGGAGTGGAAAGTGAGATCTGCCAGAAACTTCATAAAATCCAGATGGGAATTTTCTGTGGCTTTGAATTTACCTGAGAATTGCTGAAATATTGGAGTTGTTGGCTGTAGTTTAAATCTCTGTGGTAAATGATCAGTTTTCTTTGAAAACAGAAAAAGAATTAAAAGGGCCTCCTCACTCTACACATTAAACTGATTTCTCCAGTGGAACATGTTTCTGGTTTTCTTTCAAAACTTGAAGACCTACATCGGACCTGGTCTGTGTGTACCCTGCTGCAGAGTAAGCTTTGTTTAGGGAACAGAGCACAGAATTGCTTGAAGGTTGGTTCTCAAGTTGACAGCGTATGCTACACCCCAGGGCTCTACTGCCTGACCTTGGCTTGCAGGAACACAGGAGGGGAGTCTTCTGGATTACATTCTTCATCAAAATTAAAACCATTGATCCAAATACTCACACAGTGCCTCTGGGAAAAGCTTAATTCACAGATCACTAAAACAGGGCATAACAAAACCTGTTCACCTAATAACTGGTTGTCTGTTCTACTAATCTCAAATTAAATAATCTGCTGTTGCTTGCTGTTCAAGATTTCTCATGTAGAGTACAGAAATTCTAATGTATGCAATCCTTTTTAATTAAAAAAAAAAAAATCAGGGAGACCCAGGACCAATGGGATTACCAGGACTGGAAGGACTCCCAGGGGAAAAGGTAGGACTCTTAAAAAGAAGTTATGGCTTCTTAGTGGCAACTATATTCAGCTAAATGTTTTCTGAAACCTTGTTTGAAATTTTTTTGTGTAAGCTAATGTTTCTGTGTGAAAAATATTTGCATATTTATCTGTATTTCCTTTTTTGCTTTACTGTGGATCTAAATCATATACTCACCCAACATAAAATTTCATTTTCCACAAATGGAAAATTGTATGTGGGAGGTCTTGTAATATTTTGTTTTCTTAACTTGATAGAATACTACCATATACTATATTATATATAGTATGTACTATATATAACTATAGTACTTGATAGTAATATAGTTAACATGTTCCTAAGTATGGTCACTAGTTCTTGTTCTCTGTTGAACATCATCTCATGCTTACAGTTTGTCTGTCTTATTCTAAGATTTAAAGCATAGCTACAAATCTGAAGAGAAGTTTGTTGAATTAGTCTGGACCTAGTGCATGCAAGACTTCCATACAAAGAAAGACTATTTCAGATGAGTGTAAAAATATAGAAAAGAGTAGAAGTAGAGACTGATTCCCTACAGTTCCTCTTGCATTTCATCCTGTTCCAAAGTGAGCAAAAATTTCTTCTCTTGGGCCGTTGCTCATTATTCTAAAAAAGTCCTGTTGTTTCTGTTTTGCTTTTCTTGCACTCTGTACTGCATGTATGATGCCACCATAGCACATCCTCCCCAGCTCCTTCCTGTAGTTCAAGTCTGCATTCAGGTGCTAGGAAATGATCCTTTCCTTCAGCTGATGGCATGTTTCAGCCTTACTAGTTGTGGAGGCTGATATGAATTTAGAGAAAAGCTTGTCATGAAATGCTGAAAATGTCGAGATTTTGGTATTCATTTCTTAATATGACAAAGTTCAAAAAAATTCAGCTGAGAAATGAAAAAAATCTGTAAATATATTTATGTCAGTGAAAACAGTTTGATTTTGCACATATCTTCTAAATTTAAGAAGAAAAAAAGAGTACTTTTTTTTAAAATTGAATATTCAGCTTTTTGAATTACATGTTACTTACTAGCTTCATACAAAAATAGTTTACTGAAACTTAGTTTTCATCCAAAAACAATGTAAGTGAAAATTTTCTCTCAGTATCACTGTGCATTACTCCTTGTGCAGTGAGTCGGGGGTGACAAGATCTAAGGTAGGTGTCTATACTAGATGTTTAAATTACATGAGCTAATGCTTTCTCTGGAAGACTACAATTTACAAGCAATTAAAGAATAGTCTGATCTTAAAATGAACAAACACAGGGAGATACTGCAGGTCTAACTGAGACAAAGTGTGGACAAGAATTAAATAAAGGGAATAGACAGTGGAGCAGATCATATAAACAAGCTAAGTGTTTGGCCCTTTCCCAAAGTAAAAATATCCTTTCCTTAACTAAATTTGGTCAAAATTCCACATTTCTGGTGCAAGTAAATGAATAGAATCCCAGAGTCTGCCTGCCAATCCCAACAGTATAGTTCATGCTGGTTTTTAATTTAGAGCTATTAGGTACATCTGTGTAGCAGAATGCCATCTTCCACAGACAATGTTGGCTGTAATTTCATGGTAATTTCATGAACTGGCTTAACAACTTTGTGTCCTTGGGGCAAAATGTCCCTTCCCTCAACTGTGCTGACACAGTGGTTTGTGCAGCCACACTGCAAACCACATTGCTGAAAGGACCAGAATAACCCTTGAAAGAAAAAAGTTGAAAGGGAAGTGTTAGGAATTTCTAGCTTCACTGTCATATCCAGCCTATAGGAAAACACACGATACAAGTTCTGGGTACAGAATGACCACAGGGCCAGAGTGCAGTGCTCCAGCCAATATACCCTGCTGCAATTACTCAGTGCTCAAGTGTTCCTGAGGTGTGTGTTGTGTTCCTCACTGAGGGGTGAACTTGCATAGACTTCTTTTAGCCTCCAGAGCAAGAAAGGTTGAACTGTGGCCTGTAAGCTAGCTTCTCCCTCTGGACATAAGGTCAGACATTTAACCTGTCATCCATCTATACTTTGTGTAATGGAGTTCAGTGTTTCTAATTACCGGCATTCATTGAACTACCTGAACAAAATTATGAGGATGAGACAAATCAGCATTAGGTATAAGAACAGAAACCAGAAATCCCAACATCTCCTGGGGCTCTTCTGTGCAACAGAATGTGGCTGTAGCTATGTTGGTGGAGCAAAACAGCTCCAGGCAACAAACTCATCTCACAAAAATATTTGCCTGTTAGTATAGCTTTAACTGTGCCAGGGCTTTTCTGACATGATTATAGAAACTAGGAGCCTGATTTTTTTCTTACATTTTTAACCAACGTTACACTAGCAGAGTGTAGTGTCACAGACCAATACATGTCAGCAGTGGGTTAGGGCAAGTCTCACTGTGTAGAGTTTTACCACTCGTGAGCTCCATAACTCATCAGCTTCAGCACAAATGCCATTGACTTAGCTTAAAGCACAGACAAAGGTGGCTGTATGCTAAAAGGATAAACTTTGCCCTGAAAGGACCATGGCACAAGCAAATCAAGGATGCAGCAAACAGATGACTGGGTGGCAGGAAGGCAAAAACTTACTTGAAAGATGCGTCTTAAATATGGAGATGTTGATATGATCGTGAATTACCCTATGTGAGTTTTGGTCATTGTCATGACCACAAATTATAATTATTTGTAAAACTACAGGTAAGTTGGGGACTTTCCACCCCTTTTCAAGGAAGGCCTTAAGCAGAGTAGAAGGGATAGCATGAAAATCATTACATTATACAAGAGAACCTAAACAAAGGATTTAAGTTACTTGCTCAGGTCTGTATAATGAGTCAGTGGCAGAGCTAAATATTAGCATTTAGCAGAGTCTGGCACTTGTCCTCATTTTCACTTCACTGAATAATCCTTCCTCAGGTTTTAATGGGAGTCCACAACCAAACTTCTGTTTTGAGTGTTACCATTTAAGTTTAGATTTATCTTTTCTTCAGGGTGACCGTGGACCAGCTGGCACACCAGGAGTAGCAGGGACACCGGTACGTATATTCATTAAAGAAAACTCAGTTTGTTAGAAGCTGAAAAAACAGGTCAAGCAAGGCGGTGAGCTGTAATCTTGATCACTGTGGATCGCCAGCGCTTGGCTAATGCTTTATAGGCAGTTACGAAAATCATGTGTTTTTCCTAAAGAGAGTTCATGTTATTATTAAAGTGATGGGGGGGATGGTTGGATAAAGTTGGAATTTGAAGCTGCATATGCTTAGTTAAGAAAGCATATGAGATTCTTCTCATTGTCTCAGTTTAATATAGATAAAGTAATTTTCTGTGTTCCTGGGCATGCACAAATTTCTGAGCATCTTTCTGTCACAAAGAAAAATCATGAACATTGGTTAGGATCTGCATATCAAGTCAATCAAACATTTGCTTTAGGGGAATGCTTTGTCAGCTATTTACGTGTGGTATTCAGAGAAGTTTCTGAAAGTCATCCAGAAAGTTTGTTGTAGGTGAAAGTAAATGTAATTAATGATAAATTGAAATTATAATTACTCATTTGTGTTCCTAAAGGAAATGAAGACAACTTTTCTTTAGATTGCATTCACAGTTTAATAAAAAGGTTTATCCATATTTCAGCAGGCAATATGGAGTTATTTATATGCAAATACATTTATTATTAAATTTGGGCAACTACCAATCTATTCAGGAGCTGGTTTTAAATTATAAATGTGTGTTTTGCGAAACGAAGAGAAGTTTGTGTCTATGCACTCCCATTTCCATTAACCACTGATTTAGTTCATTTACTGTAAGTTCCAAGAGAGTACATCAGCTTAAATAGCTTAATTTAGTTAAGTTGTCCTAAAACAAAGTAAAATTGAAATTTAAGGAGAAAAGAGAAGTATTTGTCTGAGTTTTATAGCCCATGTTAAGAGTTTCAAAGTTTGTTTCTCTGAAATGTATTTCTTGCTGTGAATCAATAATGCAGTAGCCAGTTAGGGTGATCACAGTTGTTCATTCCCTGTGTATTTCCCACTGGATATGTTTCAAGTCTTATTATTGTTGCTCTCTATTCTAGCTGGATATGAAATATTTAATGAGTTCCCTTCATCAGTGGTGGAGTGGCATTCTGTTGATTACATTTAATTCTAATAAAATCCACTGAAATAAATGATTTGCTTTAACATTTTATGCTAAGCAGTTTTAATTAACAAATTAATAGACATTTGAGAAACAATATTTTTCAGTAGTCTCTGAAAAGTTTTTGAAATATATCCACATATCTTATTGGAAGAGAATTTGTCATCCTTGCCTGGCATTATTCCCTAAGATTAAATAGTGGACCATTTTTCCCATTTGGGAATATAAACCTCGCATTTTAGCTTTGACTTTTTGCTGAGCAGGACATCAGGGAAGCTTGGACTGAGATTCTGCAAGAATTGCCACCAATGCTTATTTCCTCAGCACGAATCCTCAGTCCTTTTGTCCCTGAAGTTGTCACCGGTGTTGATGTGTTAGATCCCTCACTAGTACAAGTCAGCTGAGGACCCAGTATAAGGATATTTCTGGGAAATGTAGATTCAGGGTAATAGATTCTTGTCTGGGGCTGAACCAGATAGATTGCTATAAGCAAGGCATCATTTTAAAAAAATAAGAACATTTAAAATCACCATATAAATGATGAGATGAGAAAGGATTGTGAGTTCTGGAAGGCTGAACATGAAATGACAATAAAAGTGACCAAAAAAGAGCATGAAGAAAATTTGCAAAAGGCATTAAGTCAGTAATAAACTCACTTTTAAAAAAATCAGGACTAGGAAGTACCTGAAGGAAAGAATCTTGATTTCACATATACAGCGATAAACTTTGATCTGACTCTGACTTCTCAAGAAGGAAATCATGGTTTGTAAAAGAAAATTTCATTAAAACATTATCTCAGTATTCAGAAAGGGTAAAGAAGACCAAGTGATTGAGTTATGTTGTACACAAGAGCCAGATTAACATGGTACAGATATTAAAAAAAATTTTCCTCTCTTAAAGCATTTAATGAACAGTAACATGAACATTTCACTCAAATATATATCTTCTCTTATTTATCTTTGACCTAAGAGAAATTATGTTTTGCATCCTAGTAATTTGAATTTGTAATGTTCTATTTTTGCAGGGAAAACCGGGATCTCCCGGGTCCCCAGGGATGCCAGGGGAACCTGTAAGTACAGATTTAAGTTTTGGAGTCTTATGATAATACACAAATATTTTAAACACTGAATGCAAGGTTTTACATGCAGATTTATATGTGTGTTTTCTTTTTCTTAGGGTGAAAGAGGACCTATAGGAGATATAGGCTTCCCTGGGCCAGAAGGGCCACAAGGAAAACCAGTAAGCAATTTTATACTGAATATATATGTTCATTACAAAAAGATGTGTCTTAATTTATCAGAAGTTACAAAAGAAATGAGATTACATCCTGCTTTGTGTTAAGTAGGTAACATATGAAGAACACTTAGAGCTACAGTACTCAATATTAACCATCCAGTCAAGAATTCCTGGTATGGTGATGTTATATTAGTTGATGTTATTGAGATGTTGCCTTTAAAGGTCCTTTGGATCCTGTTGACATGAAGGATCCTCTTGTGTTTTTCAGAAGGAGAATATTAACCCAGACACTCAACACAGTCTATAAAGAATGGGGTGACAAAATACATTCTCTGTTTCAGTTTAGATAGAGAAGTGTGTGCTTCGTGACTCTGAATAAACTTCGTAACACTTCTGTATACAGGTGATTGTCCTGGTTTAACCAGGATAGGGTTAAGTTTCCCCAGCAGTGGGGGGGGAGCTCTAGCCGGGTCATTCAGATACCATGCGGACGGACGTCACATCCTGGCAGGTCACATTTTTCCTGGCGCGGGAGCGCGGTGCACTCGTGGTTTTGTACATCGTGCTTCCCACTGCTGTATTTGGTAGCTATTTTGCTCTGTTAATTGCCATCACTATTACTGTTATTGTTATTGTTGTTGTTGGTTGTGTTGCTTTTGCATTGTTGTATTAAACCTTTCCTTATTTCAGTCTTGGGGCTTTGTATTTCACTCCCTTTGTGGGGGAGGGGCAACGGCCGCGTGGTCTCAGACCCCGGCAGGGGCTAAACCACCACAACTTTGGCGCCCAACATGGGGCTGGAGAAGACTGAAATAAGGACAAAAGGAGAAGTGTGTTAGAGCAATCTGTTAGGTGTAATTTTTCTGTTTTACTTGTATTGTTTGATAAGAAACGTTTGCAATGCTGGGCAATTTGCTTGCGTGGTGGGGCTGGGTTAATCCTCATATCCACTCTGTGCTCCTAGTAGTGGCATTTATTGTCGGTGGAAAATGTGTCAAGGGCTGTATTTTGCTCTACTGGTTACTGTCTGCTTATAATGGGCTCGTTTCGCTGCTTGTGGGGGTGCACAGCTACCTGTTTGCTGCCTGGTCTTTTGTTTGGGGTCTCACCCCCTCTATGGGTGAGCCAGGGGAGGAGATTCTCTCGGTTTTTGAGAGTTTCAGCTATCCCTGGAGCCTCCTGGCCACTGTGTTCGCGGCACAATGCTTTCTAAATGCCTGCCAGATCTTGTTTTGGGCCATGCGGTACTTCTCCAACAATAGCACCACCCGGAAACCTGCCCCAGGGGCAGATAGTTATAAATGGCAAGGTGTGTGGGAGAAGATGGGCAAGTGCCTGAGTCAGTGGTCACCCCCAATGCTTTGGGATCTCACTGTCGAACAAGTGCAGAGTCCTGATAAACTGGTGGAGTGTTTGGAAAAGGTGTGCTGCCAATCTGACAAATCCCGGGAGACACAAATCCTTGCAATGTGCTGGGGGCTTGCCCATGCTTACCATGTCATCTTTAACACTGTTCACTGCCCCCAAGGGGGCGAAAGAGCTGCAGGGTCTGAAAGTGAGCCTGCTAGTACAGCAGCTGGGCCAGGGGAACAGGCAGTGCCAGTACCGGTCGCCTCCACCAGCACAGCAGCTGAGCCGGAGGGACAAGCAGTACCAGTATCAGTTGCCCCGATACGGAAAACCAAATATACCAAAAAATCCCCTCGCAATGTACAGGGTGATAATGAACCAGGCCCATCACGAGAGCAGGAGGAAGAGCCGGAGGTAATCATCCGATCTCTATCCCTCAGTGAGTTGCGAGATATGCGGAAGGATTACAGCCGCATTGCAGGCGGGCAAATTTGCACCTGGTTGCTCCGGTGCTGGGATACTGGAGCTGCTGGTTTGGAATTGGAGGGGAGAGAGGCCAAGCAGGTGGGACATTTAGCCAAGCAGGCTGGTATTGACAAGGCAATAGGGAAACAGGCTCAAACCCTCAGCCTTTGGAAGCGACTCCTGCTCGCTGTGAGGGAGAGGTACCCCTACAAGGATGATTCTCTATGTCGGTTAGGCAAGTGGACCGACATGGAGAAAGGCATCCAAAACCTCAGAGAAATGGCTGTGTTTGATATGATCTATGGTGATCTGAATGATGAGCAGTCACCATTGGATCCAGATCAGGTCCCTTGTACACAGCTGATGTGGCGGAAGTTCCTGCAAAGTGGACCAGAGGGACATTCCAAAGCATTAGCAGCAGCATCCTGGTGGCGAGACAATCAGACAGTGGATGAAGTGACTATGCAGCTCCGGCACTATGAGGGAAGTCTCCCTTCCTCCCAACATGCCTGGGTTTCAGCCGTAGAGGAACTGTCTCAGAGGTTCCAGAAAATGGAACAGGACATGTCCTATGTTCCGCCTGCACGGGCCGATGTCTCAGCCATTAGAAGCAGGCGTTTCCCCACCCAAGAGAAGGGCGGTAGAAGGTACACACCACGGGGCACCCTGTGGTTCTTCCTCCGCGACAATGGGGAGAACATGAGAAGGTGGCATGGACAGCCCACTTCCGCCCTAGCTGCACGAGTACAGCAACTGAAAGGGAAGACCACCATGAAAGGGGAGTCTTCCAAGAGAGATGCAGCTCCAGTGTCTAGTCAGAGACCCCCCAGACAGAATAGAATGGCCAACAGTATGCTTGACCCTCTTGAGGGGACCAGGAAATCATTCCTGCAGGAGTCACTCTTAGATCAAGTGAGTGATGGTGAGCAGGATTAGAGGGGCCCTGCCTCCAGCCAGGTGGAGGAAAGGGATAATCGGATTTACTGGAAGGTGTGGATCCGATGGCCTGGCACATCAGAACCACAAGAATATAAGGCCTTGGTAGACACTGGCGCACAGTGCACCTTGATGCCATCAAGCCACAGTGGGGTTGAATCCATCTGCATCTCTGGAGTGACAGGGGGGTCCCAACAGCTGACCCTATTAGAGGCTGAAGTGAGCTTAACTGGGAAGGACTGGCATAAGCACCCCATTGTGACTGGCCCAGATGCCCCGTGCATTCTAGGTATAGACTACCTCAGGAGAGGGTACTTTAAAGACCCAAAAGGGTACCGGTGGGCTTTTGGTATAGCTGCCCTGGAGGAGGTTGAGCAATTGTCCACCTTACCCGGCCTCTCAGAGGACCCCTCGGTGGTGGGGTCGCTTAAGGTTGAAGAGCAGCGAGTGCCAATTGCTACCAAGACAGTGCACCGGCGGCAGTACCGTACTAACTGAGATTCCCTGGTCCCCATCCATCAGCTGATCCGTCGACTAGAAAGCCAGAAGGTGATCAGCAAGACTCACTCACCTTTCAACAGCCCTATATGGCCAGTGAGAAAACCTAATGGCGAATGGAGACTGACTGTGGACTACCGTGGCCTGAATGAAGTTACGCCAGCGATGAGTGCTGCAGTGCCGGACATGCTAGAGCTCCAGTATGAGCTGGAGTCAAAGGCAGCCAAGTGGTACGCCACGATCGACATCACTAACGCGTTCTTCTCCATCCCAATAGCACCAGAGTGCAGGCCACAGTTTGCGTTCACTTGGAGGGGTATCCAGTACACCTGGAATCGATTGCCCCAGGGGTGGAAACACAGCTCCACCATTTGCCATAGACTGGTCCATACTGCACTGGAGAAAGGTGGGGCTCCAGAACACCTGCAGTTCATTGATGATATCATTGTATGGGGGGACACAGCTGAGGAAGTCTTTGAGAAAGGAAAGAAGGTAATTGAAATCCTCCTGAAGGCCGGTTTTGCCATCAAGCGACAGAAGGTTAAGGGGCCTGGAAGGGAGATTCAGTTCCTAGGAATAAAATGGCAAGATGGGCGTCGCCACATCCCAATGGAGGTGATAAACAAGATAACAGCCATGGCCCCACCAACCACCAAAAAAGAGACTCAGTCTTTCCTGGGCGCTGTGGGGTTCTGGAGGATGCACATCCCAAACTACAGCCTGATTGTGAGCCCTCTCTACCACGTAACCCGCAAGAAGAACGATTTTAAATGGGGCCCAGAGCAACAACAAGCCTTTGAACAAATTAAGCAGGAGATTGCCCAGGCAGTGGCCCTCAGGCCAGTCCGGACAGGGCAGGAGATTAAGAACGTGCTCTACACCGCAGCCGGGGAGAATGGCCCTTTCTGGAGCCTTTGGCAGAGAGCAGATGGGGAATCCCGAGGCCGACCTCTAGGCTTTTGGAGCCGGGGATACAAAGGCTCTGAAGCTAACTATACACTGACTGAGAAGGAGATACTGGCAGCGTATGAAGGAATTCGAGCTGCCTCAGAAGTGGTCGGCACTGAGACACAGCTCCTCCTGGCACCTCGACTGCCGGTGCTGGGATGGATGTTCAAAGGAAAGGCTCCCTCCACACATCATGCAACAGATGCCACGTGGAGTAAATGGGTTGCGTTGATAACACAACGGGCCCGAATAGGGAACTGCGACCCCCCAGGATTAGTGGAAATGATCATGAACTGGCCAGAGAGCAAGGATGCTGGGATGTCACCAGAACAAGAGGTGAAACATGCTGAGGAGGCCCCACCATATAACGAGCTGCCAGAGGAAGAAAAACAATATGCCCTGTTCACTGATGGGTCTTGTCGCATTGTGGGAAAACATCGACAATGGAAGGCTGCAGTGTGGCATCCCACACGAGAAACCACTGAAGCTGTTGAGGGACAAGGTGAATCGAGCCAGTTCGCAGAGGTGAAAGCCATCCAATTGGCTTTGGAGATTGCTGAGCGAGAAAAGTGGCCGAGGCTCTATATCTACACTGACTCGTGGGTGATGGCAAGTGCCCTGTGGATGTGGTTGCAGCAATGGAAACAGAACAACTGGCAACGCAGGGGCAGACCCATCTGGGCCCCTGAAGTATGGCAGGACATTGCAGCCCGGGTGGAGAACCTCGTTGTGAAGGTGCGCCATGTGGACGCCCATATACCCAAGAGTCGAGCCACTGATGAACATCAGCATAACCAGCAGGTGGACCAAGCTGCTAAGATCGAGGTGGCTCAGGTGGACTTGGACTGGCAGCGTAAAGGTGAACTGTTCATAGCCCGGTGGGCCCATGAGACCTCGGGCCACCAAGGCAGAGATGCAACATATAGGTGGGCTCGAGATCGAGGGGTGGACCTCACCATTGACACCATCGCAGAGATCATCCACGGATGTGAGATATGTGCTGCAATCAAACAAGCCAAACGGGTGAAGCCCCAGCAGAATGAAGATCGATGGATGAAATATAAATATGGAGAGGCCTGGCAGATCGACTACATCACACTGCCACAGACCCGCCGAGGCAAGCGCCACGTGCTCACAATGGTGGAAGCAACCACTGGGTGGCTCGAAACTTATCCAGTGTCCCACGCCACTGCCCGAAATACCATCCTGGGCCTTGAAGAGCGAGTCCTGTGGCGACACGGCACCCCAGAGAGGATTGAGTCGGACAACGGGACTCACTTCTGAAATAACCTCATAGATGCCTGGGCAGAAGAACACGGCATCGAGTGGGTCTACCACATCCCCTACCACGCACCAGCCTCCGGGAAGATCGAGCGCTACAATGGACTGTTAAAAACTACATTGAGAGCAATGGGGGGTGGAACCTTCAAACACTGGGACACACATCTGACAAAGGCCACTTGGTTAGTGAACACAAGAGGATCTGCCAATCGAGCTGGCCCGGCTCAGTCAAAACTTCCACGTGTTGTGGATGGGGATAGAGTCCCTGTGGTGCGCATGAGGGACCTGCTGGGAAAAATGGTCTGGGTTAGTCCTGCACCGGGCAAAGGCAAACCCATCCACGGGATTGTTTTTGCTCAAGGACCTGGGTGCACCTGGTGGGTGATGCAGAAGGATGGAGAGGTCTGATGCGTGCCACAAGGGGACTTGATTGTGGGTGAAAACACACCGTGAGTTATACTGTGCTTTTGTTAATTTTTCTTTGTCAATGCTAATTGCCAAGTGGCAGCTGGATGTGACGCACATGGTATAGAATAAAGGGGTGGATTATGTCCTGGTTTAACCAGGATAGGGTTAAGTTTCCCCAGCAGTGGGGGGGGAGCTCTAGCCGGGTCATTCAGATACCATGCGGACGGACGTCACATCCTGGCAGGTCACATTTTTCCTGGCGCGGGAGCGCGGTGCACTCGTGGTTTTGTACATCGTGCTTCCCACTGCTGTATTTGGTAGCTATTTTGCTCTGTTAATTGCCATCACTATTACTGTTATTGTTGTTGTTGGTTGTGTTGCTATTGCATTGTTGTATTAAACCTTTCCTTATTTCAGTCTTGGGGCTTTGTATTTCACTCCCTTTGTGGAGGAGGGGCAGCGGCCGCATGGTCTCAGACCCCGGCAGGGGCTAAACCATCACAGTGATGCAGCACTGCAGCTGAAGCATTTACTGTTCACTTAGGATATGTCTAATCTGACCTCTTTATTTAATAGAAGTGTGACAGCAGTGTAGTCAGCACTGTCTGAGCTGGTTTAAAACAACCTAGTTTATATTCTAGAAGTGCTTCAGCTAGGATAACACAGGACTCGTTATCTCCCCCAAAGCTTGATGTTTCGGGGACAAGCTTGAGAAGCAGACCACTTCAGTTTGTCAGCACATCTCCACATTATGCTTCTGTCTTGAAAGAAGAGACAATTTCTGTAACTTCAGCAGCAGCTTGGCCCAAGGTGCCTCATTTGTGCAAAACTCCACTTTGCAGTATGAGAGGGAAGGAAATATTCCTGATGTCTTTCCTGATGCAAGTCCTTCTTTCTCACTCAGTGAAATAGCTGTGACTTTGCTGCATATGCAGATACATGTATATCCTAGTAAATTAAACTGTGCCAGAGCATTTGTCTTGCAATTATCCGTCATTGTGCAATTGTTAACATACTCTCTGACATCATTTTGGCCCATGCCAACTAGGACTCTCGGATAATGCCACATTCCAGTCTGGGGGATAACATGAGACTGGGACTGTTTCCAGCAGGTGGTATGAGTGAGACCACCCTCTTTTGGGAAGGAAATATGTTTAGCCCAGAAGGCTGAAGCTGTGCCGTGCCACAAGTCCTAACAACCAAAGAATGGATCTGGTCACTTACTATTAAGGCATAATCTCTGTAACAGCAGAAGGGTAATAGATCATCAGGGCTAATATCTAGAATTATATGGTTAGATGACTATCTGGGACTAGAAAAGTGCATGTACGGGTCCATATTCCACATTTGCAGAATTTCCATATAACTCGTCATTGAAAGTTGTGTGCTCATTAAAGTTCATGCACATCTTGATGCCAAAGATTATTTTTGCTCTGCTCTCAGCTCAAATTTAATATGCTTGCAGTTCAGTGTCACCCTGAGCTCTATTATTTCACATCTCAAGACTATTTGTGAGTATTTCTATATAGTAACCACACTGCTGCCCCTGCAGCTTCAGAATGCGTACTGAAACCACCACTAAACGTTGAGCTTTATATTTTTAAAATGCATATACATAAGCATATTTATTTTAAAATGGTTGTGTTTTTTTATAGGGAATCAATGGAAAAGATGGATTGCCAGGACCTCCGGTAGGAAAACATGCTTTTGCATGCTAGTATATTTTATTCTTCACAGATAACATAGCTGTTAATCCTAGGCAGTTGCTTTCAGTTCTGCTAATAGATGAATATACAAAAAAGGCTTTAAGTAATATGTTTATCTTTTTTCAAAAACAATTTTTCAGGGTGCTGTGGGGAGACCAGGAGACAGAGGACCCAAAGGAGAACGTGTAAGTTACTTGTTTCAATAATTTTTTTTCTTTTTACTGAGTATGTAAGAACCTCATCAGTGCATATTTCCCAGGCAAAACCAAGAAATTAATTCTCTGTGAACTTTCAACAGTCTCTTGGACAACTAAGAGGTTTAGTCCTAGACACCACTTTAAGGAATTAGAATTGAATTGGCTTCTGCATTTAGAAAACACATTTTATAGACTTTCTAACAGAGTTAGCCTGGACAGCGTAAATTGATCAATAGGTTGAAAATTGGAAAGTAGCTAATCCTGTTGTGATGCTGTTGGACTTTGCAAGAGCTATAAAGCTTACCCCAGCATCATCCCTGGGATCTTTGTATGTCACACACAAACCATGTTTTATATAAAACAAGCTTGTTACACTCAGGCAGCAGGAATGCCAATGCAATGCCTTACTGCTTCCCAAAATGTTTAGACAGTTCTGTTCATGGTAACAAGATCATGGTGGGCAGGAATCATTACAGAAGGTGAGAGATTATCTCTATTTTTTTAGAGCAAAGGGAATCCTAGCACATACTCTGCTCCTGTTGTGACGTTGCTAAAGCCCTGATGTCCTAATCCAATTGATACCACATTTATTTGATCAATCAGAAAAGCACCTGTGTAATCTGGAAAAGGAAATGCTGCTTTATGACACTGAGGAGACCATCACATGAATTGTCCCTTACAAAAATTAACATTTTGCAATGTTCTGTTTCTGCCTTTAAGGACAAAAGTAAAAAGTAAAAACCTTCTTATTGTACCATCTATTGTGTACTGCATTACACCACTCAACCTTGACCTTCTCAGTGTCAGCCTATCTGAATACCCTGCAAACAGTACTGTACACATACATCCAGAAGAGGAGGCTGGACCTGTAAGTGCATGACCTTGAAACATACTGACAGGGAGGAGGATGTTGAAAAATTCTGTGAGAAACAGAGACACAACCTTAGCTTGCTTCATCAGAGTGAACCTGGGAAGCATCAGGGTAAGAGAAGAGGGTGTATTTATTCCAGTCTTATTGGTGACAGAGTACATACATACACTCATGTACATGTAGCTATAGATGTAAATATGGATATATGCTTGCTCTCAGAGAGGTGACAGATGCCTGAATCTGCTCTCACATCTGGGATCACTGGCAAACATGTCACGATCTAGCTCCCTCTGTACAGAGTAAAAGAAATAAATAAATGCACACACGTATATAAATATAAAGAAATGTATAGATACATGTTAAAAAATAAATCAATTTCAAGAAGTATTTTTGTCTCAAATGATAATCAAAATCTCTCACAACCTTTTATAACAAGAAGGTTACAATATGCCTAATGCAGTATCTGAATACAGTTTTCAGAAAGCTGTCAGTTAGTTGTTCCTTACAATTCTGCAGGAAAAGAAAACGTTGTTGAAAACAAGGGGAGATCTTACAAAGAAATAACAACAACATACACAGCAGAAGTCTGCATCTTGGATAAGAGATCAGTAGGGGAGTTGGAGTTGATTTTTTTTTTCCCTCTGGATCAGGTATTACAGACCTGCATCTGTGAGAGAGATTGCAATGATTACAGAAAATAACACAAAGTCAAGGTTTTCTTGTAGCCATTATTATTACTGCTGTACCAGCACACTCATTCAGTTTGACACCAGCTGTTGCAATTACAGAAAAGAGAAGCATCAAAATTGGAGGAACAGAATAAAACTCTTGAGGTTTTCATGTCTAATATAAGTATATCCTTGTAAAATCAATTTTAAGAAGGAAGAAGTCACCTGAGCTGAAATAATCCTACTTTGAGTGACTAAACACTGCTGTTATTACTACTTTATAAACTGTGTGACAAACCAGTGGAAAACATGGGGTTTATACCAATATGTCTGTCAAGTCATTTCAACAGCAGATTAAAGTACTGGTACCTGGCTCATTTATTGCTATTATCTGCATACCTTGATCAAAGACCAGGAGCCTGCTGGACTAGTACATGTAGAAACCCATGCAAAATAGTTCCTTCTGCACAGAATTTAGTTCAAGATTAAATGCAAGAAATGAGAGGATACTAGAAGGGAGGAGGACTGAATAAATCAGCACCGTAGGCAGAGACAGCAAAATGCAAATGTCCTACCCTGTGTTTTTGTACAATTAATAGTGAAGGAGAGTTTAAAGAGGAATCTGGAGGAAGATATGACCTAGTTTTATGACTTTTTACAAAGAGTTTCTTCCAAACACAAACACTGGAGGCAGTTGAAAAAATGCTTGTTTGAAAAGTGGCTGTAGTATTTGATCTGCCTCCTACACATTGGCTGCCTGTACAATGGGAATAATTTAGAAGAAAAGCAATTCCAGGATCAGCTTCACCATAGCACCATGGTGTTAGAGAAACCTGCATTTTTCTTTATTTCTAGTAGAATAATTATCCATACCTACTCTGCAGGGTTATAAACCTGAGAAATTATATATGTATATTTATGCTTTAAATATATCTTTAATGAAGGCTTCTTGTAAGTACAGTAACCTTCAGCTTTTTTTATACATGTGGGTGCATGCATGTGGGTTGTCTCGTTTTAAAGTGCTATCAGACAAAATGGTGTGTTCAGTGGCTCCCTATACTGGATTTCAATCTCAAAAAAAGTAAACTGAAAATTATATTAAAGGCTATACCTCTTTCAAGTTTTGCAATAACACATGGTACAGCAGGGGTTGTTCTTCAACTTTATGTGTCAGGTTGCTGTGAGTGAAGTAGGAGATGGAGGTAGGATGGAGAAACTTTGTTAAGGCCAGGAAAGAGCTTCTTCCCTGCAGACTACAAAAGTTCTGCTGCTCAGTCAGAATCCTTTCTCTGCCATGAATTTCTCAAGGTGTTGCAATACACATCCTGATACAATAGCTGTATGCAGGACAGAACACTTTTTCCTATAAATTTTAAAATTCATAGAAACCTGGAAGGGTACAGCCCTTCCATCAGAACATTACTCTTCCAGTTCCCCCAATGCACATACGCTCCCTTTCCTGCTCCCATTGACTGTTGAAAATTTGAGGGTCCTTGACAAGGGTTACAGGTGTCTTTTGGGTATCACATTGTATCATGTCTTTTTTCTACCCAATAGCTATATTAGCCTTGTGTTTGTTGGGAATCATTCATATGCTGCATATTTAGAGATTTGCCCATCGTATTAATGCCCAGAAATGAAAGCTGGAAATCAGGCATCTGCAGTATCGGCAGGATAGGTCTTTTAAGAGAAACACAATAAATGTAATCTTGCTGAGATTGTTCCATGTCACACTGACTTCCCTGACTGTGACCATGTTAGTAGTTTGACACATGGTATTGGGTTTACATGGCAGGGGTTTGGTAATGGGGGCTGCAGGGGTGGCCTCTGTGAAAAGACACCAGGAGCTGCCCCCACATCCAAGAGAGCCAATTCCAGCCAGCTCCAAGACAGACCTGCTGCTGGCCAAAGCTGACCCCATCAGTGACAGTACTGCCTGTGTGATAGAAAGGGTAAAAAATGTTGTGCAACAGCTGGGAGAGAGGAGTGAGAAAACATGAGAGAAACAACTCTGCAGACACCAAGGTCAGTGAAGAAGGAGGGGAAGGAGGTGCTCCAGGCACCGGAGCAGAGATTCCCCTGCAGCCTGTGGTGCAGACCATGGTGAGGCAGCTGTGCCCCTGCACCCATGGAGGTTAATGGAGGAGCAGATCTCCACCTGCAGCCCAGGGAGGACCCCACACCGGAGCAGGTGGATGAGCATGAAGGAAGCTGCAGCCCATAGAGAGCCCATGCTGGAGCAGGCTCCTGGCAGGACCTGCAGTCCATGGAGAGGACCCCACACAGGAGCAGGTTTTCAGGCAAGAACTGTGTCCCATGGGGGACCCACACTGAAGCAATCCATTCCTAAAGAACTACAGCCCATGGGAAGGACCCACACTGGAGCAGTTCGTGAAGGACTGTATCCCCTAGGAAGGATCCCATGCTGGAGCAGAAGAAGAAAGTGGGAAGGAAGGAGCAGCAGAGATGTAGTGTTAAGGACTGACTGCAACCCCCATCCCCCTGCACCACTCGGGGGGAGGAAGTTGAAGAGTGAGAAGTGAACTTGAGCCTGGGAAGAAAGGGGGTGGGTCAAGGGGAAGGTCTTATTATCCTGCTCTGTTATTAATTCACAGTAAATTAAATTAATCTTCCAAAAGTTCAGTCTGTTTTCCCCTGACAGTAATTGGTGAGTGATCTCCCTGTCCTTATCTTGACTCACAAGCTTTTCATCTCATTTTCTTTCCCTGTCTTGTTGAGGAAGGGGAGTGAGAGAGCGGCTGGGTGGGTACCTGGCTGTCAGACAAGGTCAATCCACTGCAGAGGTTAAAATTGTAGGTGTGAGATGATAAAGTCTCAGATTTTGACACTTTTTTTGTTGTTGTTGTGGTAGACTTTCAGAGTTCAGAGCCTCTGCACTCTTACTGAGGACAATTTAAACTCCAATTGGGAATGCATTATGGTTTCAGTTAATGCAATAAAAGATCACAAGTAACAGTGGTCTTTGCAGTGAAGCTTAGTTATAGTCAGCTCTAACTCAATGGAAATCATACAGATTGGGGGATAGATAGGTGATAAATGTTATACAAACTCCTACTTGTATCCTTACCTTTCTTTTTCAATCTTTACGTGTCACGTAAATTTATGACTTAAGATTCTTAGGATTTCAAATTCATATGACATAATAATATAACTACACTTTTTATTGGTTTATCATTCAGTGATGTTTCAGATCTGAATACAGTTCACCAGCACTTGCTGTGGATTAAAAATGCAATTATTTCCATTCGTTCACCCTTCATAAATGTAGATCCTGGATTTATCTAGTAATACTGTAATCAATTCTTGGTGCTGTTTGCTGCTTATGGTGGAGCCCAATATTAGCTTAAGTGATGCAGCAAGGGCAGTCAGTGACCCTTAAGAACTGCCAGCTGTTCAGTAACAATCTGAATGTGTGATTTGAGGCACTCTGCTCCACAGCTGTAGTTGAGCGAACTAATGGCTAATACATTAAGTCACTCTAAAAGATTTAATTCCTCAGAAACAAAATTAAATGCCATCTTAGCCATGATGGAACTGTTGCTCTTCAGAATATTGACCTTCAATTTATTTTGTTTGCAAGGAATTCACTTGTTATAAATGGATTTGTGTATTTGTTGTTTCTTTGATTAACTGAAATTTTGTGTACATGCAGAAATAAAATATTAGGCTTCTAGGGAAAGTTACAGAAAAAAGCCTGGTGCCTTGTGCCTGGGGGAATTTGAGCACCTATATTCTACCTATGCCTTATTTGACATTTCTAGATCCTTGTATAAGGGCTATAAACTTTCTGCACTGAAGTTCTGTCCTTGAAAAGTGGGTTACAGAGTCAAGCTATTTATTTTTGTTATTGACTTCAACATTAAAAGTGTAAGAAAACAAAACGTTACTTGCTGTGTTTTCAGAGACAAGGGTTAGCCTGTAAAATCAGCCTCCCTACATGACTCATAAAATCTATTTCTGAACAGGGAAGAATTTTCTTTTTAGCATTCTTGGGTGACTTTTCCTAGTTTGTTCCACTGTGTGCAGTGGTTTTCTTTCTGCTTTTATTTTACACAGGGAGATCAGGGTATTCCAGGTGACAAAGGTCCACAAGGTGAACGAGGGAAACCTGGCCCATCAGGAGAAAAGGGGGATGTGGGCCCTGTTGGGCCACCAGGAGACAGAGGTTACCCAGGATCACCAGGTCATCAAGGTCCCCCAGGTTCACCAGGACCCCCAGGGTTTCCAGTAAGTAAATACAAGTTTTCTTTGGTTGCTTGTGAATTCAGACAACATGAAGGTAGCACATGCTGATCAGTGGAAATTCAGATGAGCAATACCACAGTACCAGAAAAACTAAGAGATCTCTGAGCTAATATCAGTGTTCAGTTAAGAGTTGGAAAAAATATTCCCAGGTGATCAAGCAGTTCGGGGTTTTTTTAAGCATGTGCTATGGATAAAGTTCAATTACTTATTTCTTTAGCTCCTGACAAATTAATATGGCTACTCAATACTGTTAATTTTCAAGTTTTTCATCAGTTTAAGAGCTAAAGTGTAAGTCTTTACAACAGAGAAAGAAAAGGAGGCAGACAAAAACGATTCTCAATAAAAGGGAAATCAGCATTTAAAAAGACAATGAAATGCTGCCTGTCAGTTGTAGATATCTTGGATTCTCTCCAAGTGTGCACAGGCACACGTCCATGTTATGGGTTCCTTTTCCCCTCATTCAGATAGGGTAGAGCGCTAAAAAACTTATCCAGTGAAGTTATCGGTCGTGTGATCAGTTTTAGCTGTCGGCTGCGCATCAAAGCTGTCAGTCGCTAGAGGGGGTGAGAAGCTGGCAAATGCTATGCAGAAGGCAGATAAAGCATGGTGGTGTCACTGGACATCCTTACTATATCATGCAAATTAATTTCCATACACATAACCTGCTGATCGTCTTGACATTGGGAGTGCCTCTTCTACTTCATGGTATTAGTGGTCTTTATAATATAATGTATTCACAATAGTCTGCAGTTAAGTAAATAACACAAATATATTAAAATATTTAAGTTTTGATGAAAGCTTTACATTTTTAATGCTAATTTCAGCATTTTTTTTATTTTTGTAGCATCATAAAGTGCCCTCTGTATGTTTCTTCTGATACATATCACCTTGTTTTTCCTCATCAGGCTGACACAGTTTCACTTGAAGAAATTAAAAAATATATCAAACAAGAAGTTCTTAAGGTTTTTGAAGGTAAAAAAATGAAGTATTATACAACTGAAGATGAATATTAAATTCTCTTCTACATGTTTTACATCTCTACAGCCTTTATATAAATTTCTTTACATGTCGTCTAATTTATGTTGAACTTAGCAGCTGCCTTGTTGCTGTAGCTGTTTAACTGTTGTTTAAGTCTACTTAATATAATTATGTTCAAACAATTATAAGTTATGGTATCTGTTAACCAGAGTATTTCCTTACGTAAGAGAACAGCATTAAAAGGTTTGCTCCAAATCGTAATAGCAAACATATGTATGTATCGTTGTAGATACATATATGTATAGTATATTATTGTAGATAATATATTATTACAGATATAGTATATTATTGCAGATACATACGTGTCTACAATATATCATTAAGACATTGGAGATTTATTCAAGTGGAGACAATAGAAATATCTAATTATTTTGGCCACTTAGTGGATGACTTCTCTAAATGAGAGAAAGGCTTGACAGCTTTCAGTCATACAGGTCTAAACTGCTGTGCATTTTCAGCAAACATCCCTGCTGAGCTCCAAAGCTCACTTGCAGACCACCATCTTCTGGCACAGTTTTAGGCAAGTACCAGATTCAGCCAAGGCCTTTGTACTATATAAGCTTTCTTAGGTGTGTTCTTACTCTGAAAAGGAAATATTTTTCTTCCCCAGCATTTTCTTAGTCAGGGTTGAAAACCTGTGGCTCAGGTAGGTGTCTGAAACAAGATTCTGCTGGAACACCTCTTAACAGTAGCTTCTCTTCCGTTGCAAAATGCATTTCTTATGTCTGCAATATGCTTAGCTATTTTGTCATTAATATTTGTGGATACAAAATGTTTTGTCTTTTAGGGATAAAAGAAATCATATAAAGCTTGAGACTTTTTAAACTGTTCAGGCAGTTTTTCACTTTATAACAAGGCTATCATTTTGTGTGTTTTCACCCTTGCCCTGGCTGCTACCCCTTAGGAGTTCAATACTATGTATTTCAAGAGCAGTTTGTTGGCTGAAGTTACTTCCTTTTCCCATTCAGATGGAATGGTAACAAGTATTTAGTCTATTCATAAAAAGAAGGTATTAAAAGGTATCCTGCCTACAGGGAATACTGGGCTTTTTCTTTATAGCTATTCCATTTTCTACACCTCACTAGTGTTCCCACAGTTCTTCTGTTCTTGGCTTTGTTTCACTTTGCCTTTTTCTTATCACCTTGCTTATTTTTTGTTCAATGCTCACTCTTCTCTTTATGCTAATTTTTTTCTTAAATCTTAAAACTCCATCACAGTAAATACCTGCTAAATTGTGGAATGCTTAGTTAAGTTCTTTAATCTGGTATAAATGAGACAGATTCAAGGTTAGTACCTATTTTTTCTACCTCTAAGGAACACTGAAAAGTTACCAAGTGCACTTTATTCCACCAGCATGAAGAGTTCATGCTGAAATCTCTGCAATCAATAATGTTTGCTGAGCACTTACAGGTTTTTTCACAACTGTTTTCAGGGTTTCAGCATATTCCAAGAACTGTTCATGGTATTTAAGCTCTACTTTGCAACTTAATATGAGTTACAAACGTATAAGGTAGCCCTTCATAGGGGTGTTAAGTACTAATTATTCTGTGTTCATGTATTTTAAGTGCTTCCATGAACAGGAGTCAGAAGTCATTTGAAATACTGGAATACATTAGTAAAAGACAGTAGGAGTAGAAACCTGAATACAAATTCGTTCAGATTATTTCAAAGGGTAAAGACAGACATGAGTCTGAGTTGGAACTGAAGGCCTCAGTAGTTGTGGGAGCATTTAGTACCTTGACTTTTAGAAGAATTAAATGCCTTATTTCCAGAAACTTACTTTAGCTGGGGCTTTTTTATTTTCCCATATTTTGCTAGCAGATTTCTTACCTGCTTTTTCTTGTGTCCTTTGTTCATGAAGAAAGGATGGCTCAGTTTGTGTCCCAGCTGAAGCTGCCTGCTGCAATGCTTGCCTCTCAAGCTCATGGAAAACCAGGGCCCCCAGGAAAAGATGGGTTACCAGGGCCACCGGGAAAGGATGGTTTGCCAGGGCCACCAGGAGAACGTGGAATTCAAGGTAGGAATTAAAAAAAATGTTGCCATGAATTGTATCTTGAAATCTTTAAACACTTGCTAATGATTTTAAATAAGCCAGGATTACCTATCTAGCTTCCTAATGATTAACTTTTAAAACTGTACTTATATTTCTTCAGTCTAGATCTAAATATTAACCCATAGTAAGTGTGTGGATTTTACTGATTAAAAACTCCTAATCAGTGCATTTTATTCTAATAAGTGGTAAAGTTAATTACTGACAGATATCTAAAGCTGACAGATATCTAGACTACTGTAGCAGGTTATTTTTTTTTCTCCAAAATACTTTAACAAGGAAGAAAACCATGCCAACACTCTAATGTAACTATTTAGATCCTGTTCTATATTGAGATACCATCTTAAGAAACAAAATTTCATCTCCAAGTCTGAGTGCTCTCAGCTCTAATCCTGAGACAACACAGGGGAGGAAAAAATGAAGGCAAATATTATTCTTTAAGAAGCAGTGAAAACTGAAATATTACCACGTGGACTCTTCTTACAGTGAAGTAATCTATCTTCACAAATCCGTTTCAGAGTACTCAGCTTTTCACTGTTCCCCAAACTGTAATTTGTACATTGCAATGCATTTGGACAGTATAGGACTCTCATTTCACTGAACTTGTCTTTCACTGCAAAATTAGCTTCAAGGGATCCAGGCTCACTGTAGATGTGCTCTACTATAGAGTCAGCCTCTCAGAGATTAAAAGGAAGAGGAGAACAGAACAACAGGAAAAAAGAGTTTTTTGATGAATAAATATTTTGTTGGTGGGTAATATGTAATTTGCAGTTTATCTGTAGGTAGTTCTTTATTATCTTTTGTTAGTTTGGTCTGCTCTGGAGTCAGAGCAAGTCAGACTGGAATGAAGAACATGAGAGCAAAGCTGAAGATGTGTGGATCCTAAAGCTATCAGAAGAATAAAGACTTACTAACATTGCTAAGCGCAAACCCCTGACAGAAGCTTGAAAAATGTGAGGAGCTCAGAATAAGAAGAACAAGAATAAAGGATCAAGAAAAGCAATAAAAGGCTTAGAATCTTACAACACTGACTTCATCATTACCTAAATATTCAGATCACTGTAAACAGTCAACTTCAATGTCAGTGCCAGATTGTTCAAATGATGATGTATGTGGTGGATAGTCTCACATGCTTCTGGAAAGTGGAACGTTGTACTAGGCTTCATTTCTAGCTAGTGAGCATCAAGAGTAAAGATGATAGCTATGCTTGAAAAAAAAATAAAGCTGCTTTTTCATGCCTTATTCTTAAGTAAAAGTAGTGCCCCATGTACACAGGGTTTCAATTTATTTTACTGATATGCTCAATATTCTTTTTTGATTAGTAAAAGGTAAGATAAGTGAGAAGCATTTACTTCTCTGATACATCAAAAGATATATGAAATTATACTTTCAAGGAAAGAAAACCAAAAATTTGTCTCACCTGCTTTTTAACACTCTGAGTAAGGGGTAGTGCCATGACAGAAGCACACTTACAAACCCTTCATGCCTTTCCCAGTTATGCCTGTGTGTGTTATTGTTTTGCCAACAGTAAAAAGCAATTTAAATCTCGGAGCAGATTGAAAAGTGTCCTTCCATACTCCATCTTATTTTCAGCCATAAAAGGCATAGCATACCAGAATTCCTGGAGAAGCATGTTACATGCACGTGTGGCTGAGACCATCAAGGTAGCATGCTGTTTGCATGTATGCCCAAGTCATAAATCACATTTGGTATTGGCTGACAGATACTCCTTATTATATTTCTCACTTGAGTGTAGCCCAAATTGCCAGCTCCAGGGTTTTGCTGTTTACATACACATGCAGGCTGACAGAGTGAAACAGTTGCTTGTCCCATACAGCCAGTGAAAAGAAGTAGATACTTTTGGAGAGCAATTAACAGGACCTCTAGGAACACCTCCAGAACCTGTTTGTGATGCTGCATGCTGAGCAGAGAGCCTGCTAGAGCCACTCAGAGGGAAAGGCAGGGTCACTGTGTGTCCAAGTAGGTGCTTAACTTAACTTGCAGCTTTCCACAAGTCCCTCCATATGCCTTGGGTGTGGTGCCAGTTCCCCTGGGAACTGGTCTGATATGGACCTGGCTGAGTTCCACCAGAGCCTCCTTCTGCACAGCAAAACAATGGGTAGAGGTTAGTCCCAGAAGCAGAAAACATAGATAATAACTTTTGGAACTGTAGGCATGGTCTTCAAAAAGTGTATTTAAGGAATTGCTAGACTCTTGGGCATGGAGTCATTCATTTCTAATGAAGTCCAGAATTTACCTGATGGCCTTCAGCAAGGGTGCTCATAGTGTGTCTCAGGTACTCCCCAGTGGTTCAGGTACAAATAATTTTGATTTTATAGGATGGTCTCAATAAAAATATAGCATGCAAGCAAAGAACAACAAGGAATTGCAACTTAAATTATGAAACGTGCAATTGGTATTTAAACAGACTTCATATAATAGTGATTGGAAGATTTTTATATATATATATGTCTTCATTTAAAAAAAATAACGTATGGCATATACATCAGCAAGCTGATGCTGTGAGGCAGTGTTACCACTGAAATGTACAGCATCTGCTTAAGGGGGAGCAGAGAAACTTGTTTACTCTGTATGTGTTTTAAAGGATGCTAATGTCTCGTAGAGAAGCAGGAAGTTTATTTCGGGACTTTATAGACAAGCTATAGCAATGTCATCCATTTGCAAACAGTCAGTCAGCTTGTCATGTGTTAGAGGATCTAGATCAATTAACTCCACTGAGTGCACAGTAAAACACAGTGGATGCTTTGGTCTCATTGTTCGCTGTTGTGGTAATGTGTTTGCCTCATATTCGTATTGAAGAACCTCAGACTTCTGTAGATACTTGACAGGCTAGTTTCAGGTGCTGCTTTATTCATGCGGATGGAAGAGGGTCTCCATGATATAGGTGGAACACCTTTTGGAGCTGTTTAAATGAGAGAACTTTTTACTTCCAAGTTCATAGACAAGAACTTGTGTCATTTCTAAGTAGAGCTGAGGGTGCTGTGGTAGCGATACTTCTGACTGTGATGTTTGTGGAGAGCACCAAACCGAGCTGTATTTTAGCTATCACCACTCACCTATGAGCAGAAGAAAGCTTACCTGTTTGAACCCATACTTGCTACATACTGCTACCAAGCATTTACCATATTACCCACGTTGGGTACATGCTTACATACCACAGCTTCTGGGTTGCAGAAATCACAACAAAACTTGTGGAACCCAATTGAAAGGTTTTGCTAAAGCAGTCGTCTTGTGAATTAAGCAGGTACCTCTTACTGGAATTGTAATTCTGCCAGTAAAAATAGGCAGCATCTTATATGTGCCTTTACGTTAGAAACAATAAATCAAAATCTGATGTTTGTGTATGGTAATATTTTCCTTTGACTGTGTGTGAGTTTGTCAATTTAGGCTCAGAGAGGAGGTGGTATTATCCTCTAGAAGTGTAATCATGGCCCTACTTCTGAGCGAAATATACCTCATTAAAAATATTTTCCTGCCAGAATTACACATTACTTTGTTTGGATTGTTTACATATAGGCCTGTTTACCAATATGGTTACACCCTGTTAAATAAAGCCTTATTTTTAGAAAAGAAATCTGGGAATTTTTGTGTTAAACTTCAGTGTCAACAGAATTTACCTGCCGCTGTGTACAAACTACACCTTTGCAAGTGTATTCAGAAACAGCCAATAACGGTTTACACTGCCCTGGATCATATATTTGCATTGGCAGACTGCTTTATCCTATTGTGTTGGGGTTTTTTTCCTTACTGTCTTGAATTCCAGTGATGTTTACAGAATCTTTCAGTCTATCTCAGTCCCTTGTCAATTGTGATGTCTCAGATACCTACATTAATGAATATCATGAAGGTTGTAAATGTGATATGTGGTAAATGTGATTTCTCTCTTTTCCCCATAACTAAAGAAATGCAAAGCAAATGATTAGTGGCAGCACTACTTTGTAAAATTACAAATAACTGGGCTTGTACTGTAACTGTCTATTGTAAATTAAGAAACATAGGGATGTATATAATAAATAGGAAATGTAATAAATCTGTGGTTTTATGATTGAGCTTCTCAAACAGTGGCAACTACTCTGCGTTACACAAGATTTTCAGAGGAAACCAACCTCATGTAGTTATAAATACTACTATGGTCATTAAAGAGCAAAATCAGGATTCACAGTTGAATACAAACACCTGCATATACCCTTTTCTGAGTCTGTATAGCTTGTGTGCATATATGCCTTGTACAATTCTGCTTAACACAACTTGGTGACCAGAATGCATGGTTAATACTAAGTTTGTTTCTCTATGAGCTTTTAAACAGTTAATTTCCTTTCGTTATGTTAAGCATGTCACTCTGCATGCATCTTCTAATGTTTTTGCCTCACTGTAATTTCCTTGTTGGGGTGCTCGGAGAAGAGTAAGATAATCGATGCTCTGTTTTGAAACCTAGAATGATTGCAACAGATAATAGACTTTCTACTGAAGTGTATAATGAGCTTGTGTTTAACGGAAAGCTTGAATACTCTGTGTACCATTCCTACTGCATTGTGTCTGTCGGAACAACCCTGAATTGGTACCTGCAGCACTTACAGTAGTTTCCTTCTGGATTGTCCTGTAAAGTACCAGTGTTGCCACAGACCACAGTACCCTGACAAGACAACCTTTGCCATCCATCTGGCAGTGCCCATTAATCTTCATGAGACACCGGGTGGATTGATACCACTATGCTGACTGGTCAGCCGTGACTCTTCTCTTAATTCAAATTAAGTTACAGCTCTTTACCAGACGAAGTTTATTGTATGGCATACACAACACTAGAAATATACTGGTCCCTGATGCAGAACAAATTTAATTCCAAATGGGACCAGAAGTTGCCAAATTAATCTTCAACATATGTCACCTTACAAGCCAACGTCTGAGGTGTTGGGGAGGGAAGAGGATTTCCTTATAATCCCTTTTAAAGTAAGGGGTTGTGGCAGGTTTCACACTTGTTCCTTTAAAAATGCCTTCATCCGCTGTTCTCCATAAAAACATTGTCTAAACAGAAAAGCTACATTTGTAGATGGATTCTTAACTTGAAATATTAAGCAAAATGTTATGCCAATAGCCACGAGGATGCACAGACAGAGTGTTTCCAACTAATAAAACTTTTTACAAACAGTTCAAGGAAAAAGAAAAAGAGGTTGGATATGAGTTGCAGCACCTGAGAAGATGGAAGCTATTTAGATAAATACAAAGCTATGGCCTGTGAAGAAAATGGACACAGATATTCAAAGTATAATTAGTAATCACACCTTGTTGACAATATACAGCCACTTGGCTCCAAGTAGGCCTTGCATGCTAGAACCCAAAATCTGCACAAGCTCTAAAGATGCTTAATTCCACATGAGGGCAGCTGTGTAACGCTGGAGGGGAAACAGATCTTCTGTCACATACAGGGGAATATCTAAGCATACAACTACCGGTTTACAGTCTCAAAAGTGCAGACTTAAAGTTTTATGTAGAGCGAAGAGGGCAAAGTCTCGCTTAGTTTGTGGGCTATCAGAGAAGGGCTGGTCACACCTTTGGGTTGGTGCTTTATATCACATCATCAAATGGGTAACACTGGAGCAGAATAAGCATTTGGTTCTTTATTAGAGGAACTTCAGGAAAGTAACTTAAAATCGCAGGGAAAGGTCTGGCTAGTGAACATAGTGAGAGTCCTCTGGCAGATGAGGCAATGGTTACTGCTAGAAATGCGCGTATTTTCCAGAAGGAACTTATAAACATAAGAGCTGTCTCAGAAAAAATGCCAGTCTCAGAAAAAGAAGTGAGCATGTGTTTTCCCAATTACATTTGTGTTGATAATTTCCTGTCAACAAGATATATGGTAGATCACTGTTTGTAAAAGGGGACACTCTTATTTTCATATCTTTATTCTGTAGGTTATAGAGGACAGAAAGGGGAAAGAGGCGAGCCTGGAATTGGACTGCCTGGTAACCCTGGACCACCCGGCCCTGCAGGTACAAGTCTCCAGATTTATTTCTGCTATTGTTATTTATTAATTAGCAGAGGTTTCTCCTGGTTTTCACACCAGTTTTACACCCGTGCCTTTCCTCCCGAGCTTGGCCGTAGCGTGAGGTCAGACCCACCTGCCTTCTCGCGGCTGAGCTGGCGTGTCGCTGACTCTGAGATGAATTGGAGGGCACTGCATGCACTCTGGTGAGGACTCTGCTAATTCTAACTTTGTTTTACCAGCTACTGGCCTGCCAGGCCCTCCGGGAACGCCAGGCTCACCCGGACCGCAGGGGCCACCTGGACCCAACGGGAGATGCAATCCGGCAGATTGCTATTACCACATATCACAGACTCGGTCACGCACCAGCGGGAAATAAAAGCCCTCTCCCCTAGACACTTGGGTTCACAGTCACTTTTCACTCCTCTCATTAAGTTAATTTAATTTTTGAAATATTTGGTGCATTTTTTTTCCCTCAACACTGCACATTACGTCGATAACTTATAAGGCATGGAATTGAGCCTTATTCTGTTATTTGCAGTGTCGTAATTATGAAATGATGACATATATTTTCTAGAGTGCATTCCATGTGTTAATGTTTCTCATATTTATTTTACTTAGAGGAGAGAATAGGCCCAAATAATTTTCATAAGCTTCTTCCTTCAAACAAAAAATAGTCTATTATAACTTAAGAGTATGCCTCAGTATGTAGGCTGGCTTTATTTTTCTTGCTGGTGGTGAAGTTTAAATGGAAAAGATGCATTTCTGAAGTTTTAAAGCATACCCATGCATGACGAATGCAGGACCTGAGCTGGAGCGCTGGGAACTCTCTTTAGACTAAACGTTCATGTCCTTTGAGGATGCTCTGGCACACCTTCTGAACTGGGTCTGTGTCGTGCACCACAAACACTGCCCACCATTTCAGTCACTTCCTAGCTGTCGAAGAAGGAAACTAAGACGTGTTTATGATCTCTCTAGTCCCATCCAACGTTTAGCTTCAGACTGACTGGAAATTCATCAGGTGTAGCCCCAAGAAGCGTCTCTCCTGACTGGATGTTGTCCCAACTGAGGGCTTGTACATTCATTTAGTCATGGTAATGTGTACTCCTGATATTGAACTTCTCGGGACTGGTGTTGATGTTCCCAACTGAGAACTGGCACATCTTCTAACCGTTCCATGGACTTAGTAAGTGTAGTATCATTGCCTGTAATCAAGCTATTCTGCCATTGTATCTGCTTACAGCAAAAACAACCCCTTGCTTTAGAGCCGAGAGTGGTGGATACACAGTAAGACAGTCAAAGAAGGAACTTTACAAGCCTCTAATCTTACTGGTGGCACAATTTTCCTCTTCCTCCTGCAATAATGATGTGCCAAAATAAGCCTGAGAAGAACATGGAAACAGTACAATGCGAAACTCACATGTCCTAAAAACTGGTTGCAAAAAACTATTTGAGTTCAAGAGAAATTCGGAAAAAATGCAAAACCCTCCTTGGAAAGGTGTACTACAGAGAGCATGACTGCATGCAGTTTGCAGACATTCAGTAAATCCTGCAAGACCAGACATTGTCAATGAAGAACAAAACAGAACAAAGCATAAGTCTGATAGAGCTCAAAGGGTTGTGCAAAAGAAAAGATGGAGAAAATCGATCACACAGGCTGATTCTGAAAAGGAGGGAGGAGAGTTGGCCAAAGTTTCACTCCTGATTATAAGAAAACAGATGATCCTAGATTAGTCCTATGGAATTTGTTACAGTGCAATAGAACATGAAGGTGCTATTCAGAGAACATGGACAGCTATAACCCACAGCCTCAAAACAAATCCCTAGTGCAAAAGCAGTACAGAGGGCTCCTGCCCCGTCATTAGGAAGCCAGTCTTTCTCTCCCACCATCAGGCAGGGAAGTGGTTTTGGTGACTTCGTGCTTGGGCAGTACTGAGAGGCCAGGGATGTGTTCCCAAATTGGAAGTGCTGGGTTCCAGGAAAGCTGTTGTGAGACACGAATCTGCCTGAATTCTGGGTTTTGCTTAAAAACAGTAAGGTATGACTGGTGGGAGTCTTTAAAAAAAGAAACACATTGGCATTTGTTCTGAATAGAGTTCCTAGCACTTGCACCCAGACCGGAGGAGCAAGATGAGTGCAAGAGGTGATAGAGTTAACCGAGGTAGCTGGGGAGCACAGGCAAGCCTTCAGGCACTGTCTGAGAGGGAAAGCATACCCACTTGGCATGTTAATCAGTTAGATGTTTGGAGGGAAGAAGGTGCTTGGCACGAGAAAGATGTTTAAGTAAACACAGAGATCGAAGGCTGAAAGTAAACACCTGGGACAGGAGAGGGTAGCAGGAAGGAGGACAGCTGAAAACCCGTGACGTACCATGAAACCATCTCCTGAAGGGAATCTGCGAGCTGTAATATGCCCGGCAGCCAGGGACCCC
Organism: Strix aluco; assembly: GCF_031877795.1. Lineage (NCBI taxonomy): Eukaryota > Metazoa > Chordata > Aves > Strigiformes > Strigidae > Strix > Strix aluco. The sequence goes on along the minus strand of NC_133933.1, from coordinate 99,798,059 downwards.
TTGGGGTCCATCTGTCCCTCATGAGGATGGAGACAGACAGGTCAAAGACCATGGGTGAACCGCAGTCCTGATGCCTCCTTTTCTGCTCATCCCTCGCTGTCCCTCAGGAGGCAATAACTGCCCCTTCTCCAGGCCAGTGCATTCTCCGCTCCGTGGGCTGTGGGTGCCCATCCCGACGGGGTGAAGGTGCAGTTGGAACAAGCGGTCCTGCCTGTGCTTAGCTCAAAATGTGCTGCTCCCATTCCAGACCTCCTGTGCTGCCCACGGAGCACGTCTTGGTTTGCTCTGTGGTACTGACCACCTTTCCGGACCTGGTCCTCAGAGCACCACAGCTGTGCGAACGCTGGGAACTGGTGAGGCAGCTTGAAACTGAGCGATTGTCTGTCCTGAGGCACCTGCTCCTGTCCGGGACACAGGTCTGCCAGCCCAGCGAGTAAAGCCAGGGGCCTTGCACCAATGTATATATTTGTCTGTGTTACACCAGCAGAGGACCAGGCCGCTCATACTGTTTTCCATTCAGTCAAATGAACTGCTGGTCAGGTGTCTTGCATGAACATTTTTTTCGTTTATTTCTTTTTACTTCTTTAGTAATTCCAATATATGTAAAAATCTGAATATTTTTTTACTTCCTAAGTTAATTTTAAACTTCATTTTCTGTGATAGTATCAAAAAGGGTGCTGTCTTGTAAAGGATATCCACGTGACTGAGAGGTTTCCAAGCAGCCCCCATCCTGGAAGGCTGTACATAGACTGTTGCGCCGCGTTAGTGGTATGTGTATATTTTGGGACTTCTAGCTAGCTGAAACTGAGCATCTGTTATTTGCCAGATGCAATTGCTGTATGTTAATTTACTTGAACTTATCAGAAAGCAGAACACTTTTTATATTTGAAGAAGTTTATTTTTTCATCTACGTTTCCTACAGATGCCTTTTTTTTTTATAGGCTCAAATCTAAAGGTCATTTAAAATGTATTTGAACACTTTGATTTGCAGGTAACTTTGGTAATTATCTTGTTGCATTATTTTATATTTTGCTAAAAGCCCACTTTAATTTTCTCATATGAGAAAATGGGTATTTTGTTATCTCGATACCTTTTTAAAGATGTCGTGTTCTTCACTGGGGTAGAACAGAGTTAATCCCAGTTTAACTTTACTTCACACTGGGTTGCTCCTACTCTGCATTTTTAGAATTGAAAGCAGAATGTACCTGGAAACGTGCTTCTGCGTGGGGTTTTTTTTTTTTGGCCCCTGAAATTTCTTTGCAGTTTCAGACTGGTGTTGTCTTGGGTTTTGGGAAGGGGGCCAGGAAGGGCAGAGGGGTTCTAATCTGTTTTGCGATTTGCTTTATCAATTTCGTACCTGTTTTGAGCAGTCTGTGCTGCAGTAAAGGAACTAAACACAGAGAATTATTTTTTTTCCAGTAGCAGAAGATACATTTCTGATTTGGGAATGTTTATGTACAACAGGACTTTGAACTGAAATACCTTTGACAAAATGTTTTAAAGCTTTTTTAAAGCTGTCTAGACTTTGTCCTAGTTCAGGGTCAGACTACTATATTTTATGGCAAATTGCATTATAATCTACTAAGAACATGTTGGGATTTTCTTCAAATAGCTATGTACAGAACTACTCAGTTTGCCTAAAGTAATAAACTTGGTGAGAGGGGAACTTTTCTGAGGCTGCAACATACCTCCTTTTGTCCACACGGTGGAGTTCAAAACGTCTGTTCAGTTCAAAGCAGAAAGCCCAGGCTGAACTTGCTCAGCAGTCCAAGAAATGACCCAGTGCTGCGTAGATTCACAGCACAAGAGTCAGTCTTTCTGATTTTGTTCTTGAGCCTGACTTTTTAATTTTTTTCCTAAAATCCATTTAGTTTTGCATGGTAGTATTTGCAGAAATACTGCCTTTCTTGGATAATTTTTTTAGGTAATATTGCTTAGATTTTATTTGTATTTTGTATATGTACATGTTACAGAAGAATATGCAGTAGTGGGACATCCCACTTTCAGGCATCAATTATGTCCACTGTAATGATGTTTGTCTCTTGGGGAGCAGGGAGTCTGCTATGGTTAATAAAAATTACACCACCATACTTCATCAGATCAAGTAGCAGTGCAGCCTAGTAATGTTTTAAGAACCAATATTTTTGTCTTAAACTGGATTTGGTTTCAATGCTAAAAGAGCACTGTGATATCAAAACAGGATTGATTGTATCATCCATCCTTTATGTTTTATGATTGTAGATTATGACAGATGTTAGATATGCACAGCTTTGTTAAATATGCATATTTTTTAAATTAATGAATAATCACACAAAATTCTTTGGCACTGCTTCTTTTTCACAAGGGTAAAATACTATTTTTCATGTTAGTGTACACTCAATTTTTTTCTTCTTTTTCTGTGATGTTTACATAAAAGTCTTGTAAAAACCCCACAGGCTAAACTAGCATTTTATAAACTTGTTTCTCCAAATATAGTATGTAAAGCCAGCTTATAACCTTGCATTTTACTAGTGCAGTAGAACTGCTGCTCTAACATGCCATGTTAGAACATGAGAAGTATCTCAGGAATCAAAACAGTCTTGATTTGGGGTTTTTTTAATTGTGTTTTTGTTAGATTCTGGATGTACCGAGTCATACAAATTCTCCTTGAAATCTGTTATGTCCACTATGACTAGATTGTACTGGATGGATGTTTAAATCCATCTCCATACACGTAGGTGAGTGTAGGCCATGGAGAACAAGTTTAACCATGACCTTGCTTTGGTTGGTGTTAAGTGGAAAACTCAAGCTTCACAATACTTTAAGGAAATGTGGTTTTCAAATATTAATTGCTAACAAACGTTACAGATTCTAGACCAAAATCAGTTTGTAGCTAAAAAGAATGTAGTCTACATGTCTTTTAGCAGTTTTATTTCCAGGTGTGTTGTTCTACAAACATGAATGCGTTTAATTACTTAACTGCAGTTTCAATGTAAATATATTGTCTCTAGTCAACATATTTGAAAGATTGTCAATGACAGACCTTATTTTATTATTTTCTTCAATTTCTGAGTGGTATGCAGCTGTCACTGACTGAATCACAGTATGTGCCAACAGATTGCTTCTTTCCTTCATTATATTTTTGGTTTGCAACACTGAAGGTTCAGTTCAATGGAAATGTATTAAGTGGATAGAAAATTGCTTTTTATATTATTATGTGGCCATTTACATCTGAAATAGGATTCTGGACAGAAATGAAAGCGTTTCACATACTTTCTGTATGTGGTTCTGTCAGAAATGACAACGTTTCCTTCTGTGTTAAATCACGGAGGGAGGATGCAACTGCAAACAAGAGAAAGGAGAGGCACAAAGCCACCGCAGCGAGCCCTGGGGAGCATTCGGCGCCTGGGCTGGCTGAATTCAGGGGGGAATTTGCTTTTGACCACTCTGAGGTCAGGCTTGTGCTTCCTACGGATTGGTGAAACTTAGTTTTCTTTTATTTTTTTCTTGAAACTTTTCCTCCACAGTCTGGAGAAAAAAAAAAGTTAAAAACCTTTGCCATGTGTGTGTATATATATATATATATAAAATTTATGGAAGTTAATATAATCTCTGAATCGGATGCAGATAACTTTCCTGTCTGAATATGAGATAATCACTTTTATTCAAGCAACTGATTCACTGAAGTGTTTAACTTCAGGTAACTCTAGGTATTTTCATTGCTGTCTTGCTGCCTAACTCTCCCAGGAGAAAAAAGAGAACTCCTACGTAAATGGCATTTTAAAGGATGATAGGTAATATTTTGACCACTAACTTGATTTTCTTTCTTCAAATTTCATAGTGGCTTCAGCAAACTTGCCTCTGAAGCTGTCAGTTTTACTAGTCCTTTTGAATGCATACACAGCAAGCAAAACGGAACAGTAAAACAAAAGATTGAGAGGAGGGAATAAAACTGAAGCTGTAACAAATCAGGTGGAAGTAACATGCCCTACAAAATAAAGACATTTCTTCTTTACCAGTGCCCCATGAGCAGAGGAGGTGCAGTGACTGCTTTTTAAGTATAAAGGAAACAGAGACTGCATCGCCAAATGATACTATGATGAGCAGGTCAAGCAAACGCATTCCACCCAATTATCTAAGCAATTTTAAAACATTTGCAAAATGCAGCATGTGTTTGTACATGGAGCACAACTGCTGTGCTCGGCTAGGAGGAACCAACGCTGTTGTCTCTAAAACTAAGAGACTGTTTCTTGTTCCCTCTGTCCTTCAAGTAACCTTGAAAGTACCATCTGATGACACTTGCCCTTTTTGAAGGAAGAGCAAATTTGGTTGTAGATCTGTGTTTGGCTCTGGGTAAACCCAGATCATGCCCAGGGTATTCAGGGAAGCAAAATCTAGCATAATCCTCCCCAGCCTTGCTTTCTTGCCTCATGTGGGGGCGCCAAATTGTGCTCTAGAGCTCCTTTGGCCTTTGTGAAATATTCACAAGTTTTTTGGTATTAGTTCATACTGGGTTGCTTGAACCCAGTGTTGGCTGTGACAGAAAACTTATGTATAAATTCATATATAAACTCTCTCTATATTTATGAACTATAGATGTGTAACATACATATATTTTATTACAGTATTCAGCAGCAGTGTTACTAATACTTATTAGTAGCCTAGTAGGGAAAGCATTGCAGTCAACGTTTTAAAATTCCAGATTGGATTGTGAAGAATTATCATTTTGAGGACAGTTAAACATTTTTCTCTTGGTTCCTGCCTACACTTAAGTCCAGTAACCGGGGAGCTAAAAAATGTGTTTATCACAGTGTGGTTAAACCTCCAGAATTAGGAGTGGCAGCAGAGATCCTGATAAGTAAAAGTGATTTTCATTAGTCTTTTGTTCAAGAACTCTCATAGCATTTTATGATGTTGAACCAGAAGGGGAGGAGAACAAGATTTACTCAGGACTTTCCCAGGATTCCAGAGCATCTGGTTAGAATGGGCAGTACACTCTCAGTGGCTTGTGAAACCTCTCAGTCTCTTTGCTTTGGGCTTTCTGAATATATTTATTTAAATTAGAACTAGTTTTTTCTGTATCACCATAGTTGATACACCTTTCTTTTAAATTCATAACCCTCTCTTTATTTTCCAAATCTTTATTTACTTGAAGGTGCTATTACTAAAAATGCAGTTCCTGGTATTTTTTGGCATACAGTCTACCATTCTTCAGATAAATTTTTGCCACTCTTGCACAAGTTTTGGAATTGGTAAATACTTAGATTAACCAACATGTCCCATAATGACTTACAGGCCTGAGGATTTATTCTGCAGTTCTGTATTTTAAAAGTTGTGTGTCAGCTTGAAGGCAGAAAATGTGTCGCAATCTTAATATCCACTTAGATTCTGCATCGAATTGACCCTTAGTGTTGAATTTGTTTGATTGTAATAGTTCTGATTTGATTTTTACATATGAATGTTTTCTCTCCTACATGAGTGTCTTTCCATTGTGGAATTTTATGCATTTTTCAGACTATATTTTTTAAAGCACTTCACATTTGTATTTAAAGGGGGGGGGGGGGGCTCTGCTTCTTTTGATTCATTATGTTTATGCATTACATATGGAAAATAATATTTTCATTCTGTTATCAGGTGGGGTTTTTTTCTTTTAAGAGTTTTACACACTTGATAGTCAAAATAAAAGTTTGCTGGTGAAACTGCAGTTTGTTATTACCACTAACGGTCTATTTGTTGCACTACGTAAGTACTTCTGAGGACTCTGCCCTAAATCAGTAAAAACTGACCTAATCTGAGACTTTAGAGAACATCCTTATGTGTGAGCAAGTTAACCACCTTGTATGCAATTGTCTGGATTTGTTTCTTAAGAGTGAAATTCTTTGCACTCATCTGTTCTGATGACTTCTTGTAATATTAACGTAGGAGATGTCGGTTATGAGAGTTTGGCCAAAGTGGAGGTGCAGGAAAACCGTTCTGTCCCAGGCTTTACCCAGACTCTCTGGGAAGGATGGCACATTTCTTTATGCCTATTTTTCTTTCCCATCTTTTCCTTGAAATCTCACCCAGTGCTGCTTCTGTGGAACTGAACAGAGAGCAGCAGACACTTGTAGGTAAGACTGACTTGTAAAGATTTGGCCTCTTTTATATTTTATCATTTAAAATACTGGGCTGTGCAAGGAAGACATTATCAGAATTAATCCCATTTAACTATCCCTCAAAAGTCTCTAACAAATGTGCAAATATTTCTTTTAGTAGGCAGCTTTATCAGACGTTTTTCTCACAAGTGATTTCTATTTAGGCATTTTCTGACAACACATGAGGTGCCAGAGAAGCGGCTCTCAGATGCAGCTAGAGTGTCAGGTTTGGTTGGGAAAGGCTTATCTATGGCGTTTTTCAGTAATTCCTTTTAAGAGTATATACCAGTACCTTTCCCTTTAGGGTTGTCTCATACGTTACATGCAAAATGCATAGCTCAATTGATCATGTTATTTCTTTATATTCTCACAGGACGTACAAGTCAACTATTTTGAATATAAACAGACAATTAAGGGCTAGGGAAAAAAATCAATGCTTAAAGCAAGTGTGCCAAAGTTTGTTACTTGAAAATTGGATGACTAATAGCAAAATGACAGGAAACATCATAGGATGGTTTCATTGTTGTCTTTGAGAGAGAATACACTTCAGCGGAGGTAAAGTGAAAACCACAAATAGTTTAATTTATACAGAGAGAAACAAAATATCCACAATGCACATTTTCCTCTAAAAACTGAGTTTATCTAAAAGGTAACTTGGGATGTCTAATGGCTGCCTTCTAGCTGTTCTGTTTATTGGTAGCAAATGTAACCATACATACAAAAACCCAGAGAGTGTTAAAACATTATTTATTAGTTTTTTTGTACAACCACAGATGTTACTTCAAAATCTGTAATCTCTACTATAAACTTTTATATTTCTGGGACTTAAAATTCCCATGACAGTGGCTTCTAGCCTTTTATTTTAATTTCACATAGAAGGAGGCGAGCTGGAATAGGCTTCATACAAAATTACGAATGCAACACAGACTGGAGTGGAATATGAAGAGGTTATTCCACATGGCTTATTCCTGAGAACCCAGTGATCCTGCATTTACAGAGATTTACAGTATAAAAGGTGTCAGGGTGGCAGGTTTTCATAAGAAGAGCCTCCCAGCTGTGTTTCTGCAATTGAACTGCAGAGCTGAGGGAGTCCTGTACAGCACATACATACAATGAAATGACTGTGCATGAAGTGATGGAATTTGCTTCGGAGTGCCCTGGAATTTATTTTATAAGCACAAAAGAATAGCTACAAGTGAAGTAAATAAACTGTTTCTTTTTTATTTGATGGCTGAAGACATGTTATTTCACTGTATATCATACATAGGAATTAAGTAGGGGAGGAGGAGAAATCACAGAAACTCTTTATTTAAAAAAAAAAAAAAAAATAGACAAGTGCCTTTTTTTCCCCCCTCAAATGGAGAAAGAGCCAGAAGGCAGCACCTGTGTATTTCTGTAAGCACCATTGTTCCAGCTTGTGTTGCCAAGTACACCTTTAGAAAGAATGTACAACCACTGTGTTAAAAATGCCTTACTGAAACCTTGGGTGAAAGGTTTCTCCTTGTTTGTATTTCTCCTTCATTCCTTATTTTTTCTCAGCTGTCTGTGCAGGAAGTAAATTGATGATGACACTTCATGGCACTTGCGTTGCCCATTCATGGCCCCTTCATGTTCTTACCAACTCTCTGTCCAGCCTCCATTCTGCAAGACGACGGCTCGCAGTACCCAGGAGGGCCAGGGGGGCCAGGAGGACCAGGAACCCCAGGCTGACCGGCCACCCCAGGGAGACCTCGTTCACCATCACGGCCCTCCCTGCCATAGCTGGGTTTGCCTGGTTCACCTGGAAAAGTGGATGCAGGTCTAAAAATTGGCAGCATGTGACTTGCTTAGCACACAGATAGCTTTACTGAACATCCTGTTCTTAAACACTGTAGATGATGTCTTTGTACTGCTTTTGGTGGATTCCCCAGAGAGGTACCTCCTTAGAGGGACAGTTTTCCTCTAATAGACAACTTTACAGAGCTACAGCAATGACATTTCAGTCCCAATCCTCCCCAGTTGTACTGGAGCGGCTCTGCTGCTATAAAAAGCTAAACCATGTTCCTGATGGCAGCACCACAGGCAGCCCTGCTGGCCCTGTGTATGAAGGTGTAGCGCTACTCACTACTTCAGAGTTATCTCAGCGCTCTGGAGAGGCATATCAGTTGTTTTTATTCTCCACTCAGAGGTGTTGGGGAAATAGATGTATAGAGTGGAATTCTGATTTTAGTTTTAAATCTTCAGTGAAGGGATGAAATATAGCGATTTTAGTAAGCCTCTTCCAATGATAAATCTCTGAAGAAGGCAACTCCGAGTTTCACAAACATTCTAGGTATCAGTATGCACTCAACTGATTTCTTCTCCTTTTTACAAAGAGAACAAATTTTGGTAGTTTCTGTCTCTATATACACACAGAAACATGTTATAGAGCGATACTGATGGAAATAACATGTTTATTTTCATTCACTGTCCACTAGAGGCCGGTTGTGCTGCATTTATCAGGAAGAATCTCTCCTGGACCCCTGTTACATAACACTGCAATTAATTGCCACAAAAATAATTGTACTTTGCATGTCCTAAACTATGAATCGAGATTTTGAAGACTGCTGTGGCTGCCAGTGAGTTAATCTGTTTGTTTTACGTTATATATATACACTTATATAAAAAAGAGGCAATTTTATATATCTGTGTGTGTCACTGCCTCTTTTTTTTTAATGCTTTGTATACTTTTTTCCTAATCTTTCTACACTGAGACAAATGGGTGGTAGCTCTTTATTAAAAGAGCTTTTAATTCTGATTTGTGACTGTATCATTACCTATGAAGTAAAAATTATAAAGTACTCTTATTTGGAAGTTTATTGCTTAATGGGCACCTTTTGTCTTTTCAAGGCAGCTTGAGGTATCAGTTCTGAATAATTTTTACTACATCTCTTCTTTATCTTCACTCCTTTATATTTACCTGGAAGACCTCGTGGTCCAGGGTAACCTTTCAGTCCTCTTCCTGGAAATCCTCTTTCTCCTCTTTCTCCTGGTTCACCTAAAGCAAATTCATAAATTAGTTACAGCCTGCTTGGAGTATTACTTTCATTAAGTTTCCTCTCAGAGGTGAATGGCTAATAAGCAGAGAGTTCAGGTGGCTGTATATATTCTTGGCATCTTTGAATGATGTTCTGACACGTTCCTGGTAAGAGGTTTGGGTTTTTTCCCCCATTTGACTTAAGTAGACATGTTGGAAGGAAAAAAAACAAACACCTGGGGCTGGACAGTAAGTACCACATGAAATATGCCATACCCTATAGAACAGAAATAAACCAAACTCACAGAGCTACACAGGCTATTTTGGAACACAGACTGAGGGTACTGGTCAGGGGCTTTTGCAAGACCATGTGAACTCAGCTAAGAAGTAAAAATTCTCAAGTGCTGGTCCTTGAGGCAGCCAGTGCAGAGAAGAAAAGGAAAGCTGGCTTGCACACATTACAGTATTCTGTTGACATCCACGTAAGACATTCATAAAAGTGAAACAAAGACCTTTGTTCTTATATACTGGTATTTTGGAGACTTTTCTTTGGTGGGCACCCAGCTTTTCTTCAAACTCACATGTTGCTCCAAACAAGAAGCATCTTAGTAAGAGGAAGCTTTTTTTGTTGTTTTGGTTGTAAAGTTCAAATTCTTTTCACTGTATATATTCCTTAAAAGTACATATATCTCCCACTCATAAATACCTCCGTAAACTCTTGATTTGTTTTCTTTTTGATGCAAGTCAGAAGTCACAGGTATATGCCTAATAATACTTGAGTGAGCTTTATTTTATACTTCCATACTTTCTTGTACTGCAGTGAGGGAAGTTAAAATAGACTGTTAGGTTTGGGGTTTGCCTAGAAATGGCACAGCAGAAGACGAGGAAGCTATGGAAAGGAACACAAGAGCCAGTACAAAAGTCCAAGTTAGATGCACACAGGGTACTAGAGGAGGACTCTTACCACTGCACTTCAGACTGCCTAGTCAACATGGAAACTGAGCCTGTCTTTGTAAATGCAGCTACCAGAAGCCCTGATGTCAGGTTACCCATGTAGACTTCTTCTATTTCCAGCTACTGAACACTTTGGGATAGTGTTTACTGCTGGTTACCCCAAACTTCTCCAACTTCTTATTTGTGTTTCTGCCCTCCTTCTCTACCCTAGATAGCTCATAAAGTCACTATTACCACCTTAAGCCACCTCTTTTTGACTCTGTTCTTGCTGACACTGTATCTTTGTATCTTCTGCTCTATCTCATAGTAACACATTCTTGTGTTTCTATCTCCTCTTTACGGTGATCTTCTAAACCATTCTCAACATCCTCCTCCTTTTCCCTTTTATCACATGTCCTGTGTACCCTTTTCTGCTCACTCCAATCTCCGACTACTCCCCAAATGGATGTGGAACGTCAGTTCATCCCTGTGACCTCTGTGGAACTCTGTGGAACCCTACCAGGAACTCAAAAGTGAAGCACTGAGAGTTTTTCAGGTTGCCTGCCATGTATTATCATGATAGCTCTTGCACCTGACAGCATTCACCACTTGTCTTGTATCTGTAATTGCATTTCAAGGTTTACTGTAAGGTAACTTGGAGTTTGATGACAATTATGATAGGAAACAAAGCATCTTACTTGTTTGGGGTTTTTTTAACACACTGTAGATTTTATTTTTTTTAATATTAACAGTGCAGCCTGCTGTGTGCTGAAACAAATTCAGCATATCCAATCACCTTTGTATCATCTCCCTTTTTTGTTCCTTCTGTGAATACAGATGACATTACATTAAATGAAAACAGTAACAGAACTCCAGCAATAACACTATTAAGGTTTGCTTTGTTTGTATTCTATTCCTTCTTTCAAAGGTTTTCCCAATTTTACTTTCAAATAAAGCTCGAGACAAAAGTAAATGCTCTAATCCAGCAACAGACCAGCTTTGTGCAGAAAAACAATTTTTAAATAAAACCTTCCTTCAAGAAAACAAATCGAAATCACTGCTGAATAGAAACTAACACATACACAGTGGTCCTAAAATGTTGCAGAAAATTCTACTGTATAATCCTTTGGAGGACTATAATTCCTCTCAGTCAGGAACAAAAGAGATTAATTTAGATCAAAGATTTTTTTGGTAAAGTGTAAAGTAAATCAATTTTATTATGGATTTCTCCTTTCCAAAGAATCGATAGATTGAGGTACATGGTGCAGGGATGTTAAGTGGCTTAAGTATTATACTCAAATAAGAGGCAGATTGTTATCAGTCACTTGTAAGAAGCTGGATAGACTTAGAAAAGTAGGCTAGAGAGCAGTGAATGAATCTGACTGTTTAGTTTTTGGGACTGCAGGTCTTGCGAAAGTGAGGTCCACAACCAGACTGAGTGGAGGAAAGAGAGAATCACTGCTGCAGCTTTTCAGCATATGAAAAACACTAACCTCAAAAGTCCATGAGAGGGAGAATTAATATTAGGCATCTGACTCAGCTGCTTACTTCTAGTTCAAGACAGATGCCTGTCCTTTCTCATATTGTGTAAGTAATTTGATGACAAAAAACAGATTCATAAACAAGTCTTACTGAGACCAGGCCAATGTGCCCTTTAATCACTGGGGCAACTGAGGCAGCAGTTACAGGAAGCAGCTTAGGTTCCTAATTCAGGATTTTTTTGGACTTCACGTGTGTACAATGTACCTCCACAACCTGTTAATACAAAGGAAAAAAAACAAACACACAAAAAAAGAATGGAGCAGTCAACAACTGAAAACCAGTTACAGAATTTCTTACCTTTAGGACCTTTACGACCGATCTCACCAGGGGGACCTTTAAGGCCAGGCAAGCCACGGGGACCAAGCTGTCCTGGGAAGCCATTTTCACCAGCAGGCCCTGGAGCACCTGGTGGCCCTGGTCGGCCAGGAAGACCTGGAGCACCAAATTCTGGCCTCCTAAGACTGGCTGCCAGCTGAGCTAGTTGTTCTGCAATGAACAGGAGGAGTTCCTTAACATTTCTGTTCTAGACTTCAAATCCACCTTCTAAGCATGCCTTAAAAACAATTTTCGCTGGATACATCCACATACAACTCCATATGACATTTGCTATAAAGTCTGCATGACTTGGCAAGACTAGTTATTTTGTGTCCACAACCAAGAAATATAAAGAAGATGGGGGGAAGGGGAGGTGGGGTAGGACCTGAAATAAAATAGGAACCATAACCAGCAGATATATGAGGAAGACTAGGGATAGCACTCTGTGGGCAAAGCCTACCAAGAAGCTGAACTTCAGTTACAGTTGTCTTTAAGCTGACAAAGTTCCAGGGACCCACTTGGATTGATTTCTATTTCTTTTTTTTCTTTTAAACATGACAGCATTAACAATTATAGGGGGATGCAATGAAGACAGTCTAGATTTTTCCTATACTTTTCACTGCCAATTCTGATGGTTATGAATAAATTCAAGCATCATTTCTAATTTCACTATAAACCTCCTCAATATTACTGTGTCTTTCAAGAGACCAATTTAAAAGGCCTTTTTATCCTATTTATAGAAAGTTTTAAAAACATAACCTGTTGGGCAGTATCAAGAGCAGTGATGACTAGTGAGGATGTTCAGATCAAATCATGAGCAGCAATATCATTCTGGTAAACTCTTAACATTACAAAGGCATAATAGCCCCAAGGGCATCTTCAATAGCAAGTACTGAAAAGCCTCTTTTGTGCTTACAGGGCAGCATAAATTTTTAAACTCAGTAAATCCCATGCACCCAACTATATTAGAAAAGCTCCAGATTTTTGTGTGTGTCAATAAGAATTAAGCAAATATAATTAGGGTTTTGAACTATTGCTTTCATTTTATGGTATGTTATCTCCAGAAAGCCCCTCTCTGTGCTGCTTTTTTTTTTTTTTTTACCTATTTTGCACATAGTTGTTTGTTGTAATCTTATAGTGTATGAGTACAAATGGCAAAACAAGATTTCAGTGAAGCTATGTACTTTTATATATGTAAACACAGCAAATGATTTGTACACAAAATATATGTATTTCATAAAAACATTCTGGTCTATGGCGTGCTCACTACAGTAATAGGACAGAATTAACAGGTAGTTCAATGAGGCTGCAAAGTGTATATAAATAAGGGACTTCTCATATTCTCTCATATTGTGTCTACATTCACACATGGGAGGATTTTCTGCCAGGTCCCCTGCTGAGGCCACACTATTTGTTCTGGATGAGAGTGGGAAAATCTTGGTTGCCTCCACAGCAGTAGATTATCCTGATGTAAATGCACAAGAAAAAAACATCAAATACTTTTTAGCATATTTACCTTGCATGACTCTCATGCAAACCTGCTTAATGTGCTGATCAGTTGGTTCTTTTCCCTAGGATTAAAAAAATAATAGTTTAAAAAAAACCAGTTGATATCACAGTACATTTTGTAAGTGTGCCGGATGCAAAAAATGCTGGCCAGTTTTCATGGTTTAACGCCAGCGGGCAACAAAGCACCACACAGCCGCTTGCTCACTCCCCCTCGGTGGGATGGGAGAGATTTGGAAGGGTAAAAGTGAGAAAACTCATGGGTTGAGATAAAAACAGTTGTTGTTTATTACTATTATTTCTTTTTATTATTATTAATAATAATTAATAATAATGATAATAAATTGTAAGGAAAAGAGGGAAAAATAAAACCCAAGAAAGACAATTGATGCAAGTGAAAACAACTGCTCACCACCAACAAACTAGATGCCCAGCCAGTCCTGGAGCAGTGCCCCCCCGCCAACCTTCCCTCTGGTTTTATGGCTGAGCATGACGTCCCATGGCATGGGATATCCCTTCGGTTAGTTGGGGTCAGCTTTCCTGGCTATGTCCCCTCCCAGCTTTTTGTGTACCTTCCGCCTACTCAGTGGTGGGGCAGCGTGAGGAGCAGAAAAGGCCTTGGTGCTGTGTAAGCACTGCTCAGCACTAACTAAAACATCAGTGTGTTATCAACACTATTTTCAGCACAAATCCAAAACTATCCCCATACTAGCTACTATCCCAGTCAAAATCAGTACAACCAGTCAATAAAAGGTGTTCCAGTCCCTGCAAATGCAACTATTCCAGCTGAAGTCAATCTGACTAGCAAGGTAGATACTACGTGTGATACACCCACGTATCAAACATGGTTTCATGCACACAACAGGAGTGGAGCAGGCATAAGAAAATGGAACTGAACTGAAAGCTGAGGACCCAAGGACTTAACTGCATATAACCCTAAGATTTCTCTGGTGGACAAATGCATCTGTTGTGAGGTACAGTGTATTTTCAAACTCTACTGTGGCACTTGGGTTTTGCATGCATACACACCTCCTGACCTCCTGATGAACAAAAAAGAAGCGGTGTGAGTGACAGCTTAAGTGTTCAAAAGATATCAATTACATAAAAACAGTACTTACAGCTGGACCTTGGCTGCCAGGCAGACCTGGGGCACCCTGTTCACCCTGCAAGCCTCGTGGGCCAGGTGAGCCTCGTGGCCCTTCCATGCCAGGCAGTCCCCGACTTCCCTCGGGCCCACGGGAACCAGGCTCTCCAGGATTACCAACCTGACAAAGACAGGAATTTCAGTGGACTGCTGTAATACTGTTAGACTCATTCTGACAGATCAAAATGGTGACAGGAGCTATTTGCAAATGCAAAGCAATGAATGCTGGGATGTAGTTGTTGCAACAGCTTCTTTTTAAATAAGCAACTGGAGTCAGTGCTTTTGTGATTTATCAGCTTAAAAAGAGGTCTGTATCCCTTACTTAAAGGGGAGAAGTGGAAAAATAAGATACTCTGACTAAAGAGGCAAATCACCATCCATAATGACATGCCCAAGACATTGGGTTTTTGTCAGGAAAGAGACCTCCTATACTTGGTTTCTACTTCTGTCCTTGAGCATGTCACATGCAACTTTTCTAGACATTAAGCACTCCTTAAGTTACAAAAATTCCAGCTCCCTGCTTGCTCCAAATGCCTTTCCTGCCCTTTTGTAGAGAGTACCACAGTATGAGCCTGTATCGTTTAGCCCCAGGCTGCTTGGGAACACACATTTTTGCTTTGTCAGGACATTTTTTCTGTCAGAGCCAGAGCTCACTGCACACAGGTTCTAGTGCCTACACTTGCGTTTGCTGGCACAGGGGAGGGAACATCCTCACACAAACTGCCTGATGTTGACAAACTGCCTGAACAGATGTAGTGCCAGCTTATTTCACCCAGGGAAGGGGTAGAAAGAGCTGTTTTACTGGTATAAACATCCTGACCCCTAGGGAATGAAAGGATTGATATGGCTACATCAATACATCCACTTAAGTACATTTAGTAAATAAAGCTATAGCTTCTGCCCCAGTAAATTTTCTAAAAGTGATTAAATGTCATGCAGAGCAAGACCTATGTCAACAGGCACCTCTGAGTTACTTTCAATACAAGTTATTTTACTACTATTAATCAGTAGTAGGACTAAAAGAACACCCAAAAACCAAAAAAAAAAACCAAAACCACAACAAACCCTCCCAAAAAAAACAGAAAAAAATTCCTACATACTTAAGGCTTCCCAAATCTACCGGGGGAAAAAAAAAAAAACCACCCTCTGAAAGAGATGCTCGAGAATAAATTACTCCACTGTGGTATCTGTTAAATCCACAAGATGGAGCCATTTCAGTTCCATCTATGCTGCATCTCAGACACCTAACTGCTGTCAGAAGAAAACCCAGTAGATACATGCTTCAGTAGATATATGAAGAAGACAGCAAAATTCCCTTCGTGGGAATACACCCAGGAAGCCATCATTCCTTTCTTGCCCAGCCTGGTGAGTTATCAGGATCCCTGATGGATTACACATCCCTTGTGTAAGTACTCACCAGTATGACAAACACTCTAGGCTCTCCTCAAAAGAGGATTTTAAAAATCTAGGGGGATAAAACTACAAATTTCTCCTCTACTCTCTCTTCCTCATGCCCTTCTTGTAAGATCTTGATCAGAAGTAAACACTCTCTAACTTGCACTTTGCTTAGCCCCAAAGTCACACAGGCCACTGAGAACACAAAAGTGTAGTTTGTGATGGTCAGCCTCAGTTTCCTGTAGGCAGAACTGTTGATATGTTAGTGTCATAGCGCAATAACAATCCCACTCTTCAGAGATCCTGAAATAAAAGAATGCGTTCAGCTCAAATCTTTTTCTTATGTGACATACAAGCTCCTGCTCACCTTTCACATCAAAGCTATCACTTTGTTATTTCAAAAAAAAATTAAAAAAAAGAATCTGGGACATAAATACTTCTGCTTTCACAGACATCACAGCCTTGCTGCCAGCTTTTTCACAGCGTAAAGATTACAGGCGGCGTGCAGCCACTGCACTGAGCCTCCTTTCTATACAACACCTACTGTACAAAGAGTACATTCATTTCCTTAAAAAAAAAAAAAAAAAATTAGTTGGCCAGAAAACCACTGCAGAATGATGCTTCCCTTTTATGGAGCTTAGAATTCAGGACATTAATTCCTTTCCAAAGCTAACTCATTTTAATATTGACTGTATTCAAAATTTAAACAGAAGAAATGCTGTTGGAACTCATTCAATTTAACTGTGATAAAGAGCTCAGCTCATTATTTGTATTTTCTTTCTTAAATCAGAAAATCATCTATCTGATCTACTAGATCTCTGTATTTCTGTACCAGCGCTATTCATTATACTTACAGCTCCCTTTGCTCCTGGTAATCCCATATCACCCTAAGCAGAAATAAGACAAACTATATCAAAAGAGGTATCTGTTATCAAAGACATTACAAATGCAGTAAACTTGACGTGATTTTTTTCACTACTAAAAAAAAAGTTCACATATTTAGTTGATTTAGACAAAATTGCACTTCAAATGAATAAAACTTGGAAATAAAACTTAAATTTCAGACTTTTTTTGTAAAATTCCTTTCTCAAATCATTTCTGTAAGGTGCAAATAAGAAAGCATGTTTACTATAATTAGTTTTGTACTGCTTATTTTAGAATTAGACACATGGCTCTAACCTCTCAAACCACAGTTACAGCATAGGAAGATCTTAGATATTCGATTGCTTGGAAACCTTTAGAGGAAGCATTACTGAATCAGGATTTTCTAGTCTGACAGAATTACAGATATTTTACAGTGTTGTGGTAGCCCTGACAAAACTGTAACAGAAACCAAGCAATTGTCTACCCAATGTGCTATGAAGAAGCCAAATCCCTAGAAGTTCCTGTTCCCAACAACCTGGCTCCTGGCTTGAACAACCCTGAGATCCCTCTATTGCTTGGCTGAGAACAGCAGTCCCACTACTCAGAAGTTTTTATTTTTCCCTCTGAATTTAAAAAAAAAAAAAAAGTTTAAAATCTTGTAATCACCTATGAAATAGAAAAACCCTTCTTCTTTGGTGTTTTCGTATTACTCTTTGACAGATTTCTGAAAACTGTATTTTCCTAGTTCCTAGATGTCATTGGTGAAATAATTGGTTTCTAAAGGTCAGAAAGGCCACCTTGGCTGTTAATGGATATGCCGTAAGTGAAATAGAAATAACAACTGTTACCGGTTTAAAAACAGACTAACTGGCAGCACACTTAAACAACTCATAGTGTTGCTTCCTGGGAATCTGTGTCATGCTGGTGAAGCTGAATTACTGGACATCTAGCTTACTAGGGCTGTTAATCAGCTTTAAAAGCCTTTCAGAATTGCAGTGTAGGAAAAAAGTGCTCATTCCCAGCACACAACCTGGCTACCGTTTTTTTAAACTGAGAGCAGTTTACTTCCTTTTGAAAGATGAAGTTCTGGCTTTGCTGGGTGGGGCCCCATAGGAGCTGCTGAACTAGCCTCTTTCTGCAGGAAAACAAATCCTTTTTACCCAAGGGCACATGACCCAGGCATTACCCATGTGAATCCACAACATGCCACACTCCGGTGGTGCATACATGTATCTACTCCTCCAGCAATATGACAGTGCCACAGCCTCTCCCCAGATCATCTTCCCTCTCCCTAGCAGCCAGTTGCTACATCTTACTTCCAAATATAAAGGCAATACAAAATATTTCCATCAAGTATGAATTATTAAGGATATTTATTATCTGTGCTCCTGTTGCACCTGAATTAAACTACCTCCTCATCTTCACTGCCTCAAACACCAAGAATCAATGTATGTGTGTGTATGCATATATATATTTATACATAAACACTTAGTGTATCTCTACATATGTGTGTGTGTGTGTATATACACACACACATCCTGCCTTCAAGGCAGCCTGTACCATGCTACACACCTAACAGACTATGCGGATTTCTGAGTGCTTTCAAAACAGCAGGAATGGCATGACCAGGCCAACAACTGAAATGTAACTTTCAGTGATCAAACCATATGCCTGAAGCACTCCAACAATATTCCAACAATACAATTTATGACAACAAAATATTAGATCAGATGAAGAGAAAATAACGCCTTACCAAGTCACCCTTTTCTCCTCCATCTCCTTCTGCTCCAGGTGCACCCTGTATCAAAAAAGACATACTGTCAGCCTTCAGATTTAGTCAACATAATGTACTGCAATATTTGGTAGTGTGACTTGAAAGTACCATGATCTCTAATACGACTTACTTGTTCACCCTTAGGTCCTGGTTCACCCACTGAACCCTAAGAGGTTAAAGATTAAAAAAAAAAAAAAAAATCAGAATTTGAAACTGCAGGTTCAAAAGCATACTGAATTATTTTCAATCCTCCCTACCATCTAGCATTAATGCAAGAGACCTTTAAAGCTGAAAATTTTTAGGAATGACAATGAAAGCACTTAAATCTTACTATATAATTAAGGTGACAGACTGAAGACAACAAATAGCATGGAACATAGAATCCACTGCCACACTGGATGGTACAGATTCTGACTGTCAAACAGTGGATCTTCCCTTTACATGGCAGATGCTCTTGCAGCTGCTACAACTCTGCTCTGCAAATTGGTTACAAGTTTTAAGTAAAAAATCCAGTAAGTGTATCACTATTTCTAGCCCTATTAAATATTCCATATTGCTGCAGGCCATACCAGCCCTGCTAACATGGGATAAGTACAGACATCCACAAATTCAGTCACAATCTGGCCTTGCTTGCTGTTTAATTCTCAATGTTTTTTAGCAGAAGTGTCTCTAGAATCTTGATCATTACAGTCAAAGCTGAATGGCTTGTATCTTAAAGTTGATATTCCTTTTTTAAAAAAAACATTATTGTTCTTCATCTTAGAATCCTGTACCAAAACGTACCTGTGTGGACAGGCACGAACCAAAGAGGAATAAAGTAATGACCTGACTAATTTCAAATTTACGTAATTTGTCTCTATAAATTTTTCATTTGTAGAACAGTGTTAAGAAAATCTTAGTATTTGTATTCTGTTAGAAAACCAATCACTCCATCCTTAAATGTTCTTTGCAGTCTGTGCATATTAAAATATATACATTCCAAAAGAACTATAACAGTGCATAAAATTTTTTTTTTGAAACAGACGGAGATACAGCATTTTCTCTCCAATTTCAGAGATCCATTTAATTCACATAAGATACAGGCACACAAACCAGTGTAACATCTACAATTTAATGAATTCAGATTTGTTCTCATGTTCCTGAGGACGAAGAGCCAATACTAAATTATCCACAAAGCTAAGCAGTGGAAACCACAGACCCATTTAACATTCCAACTTTGTCAAAGCTGAAACTATTTTGTCTGAAGTGTTCCCAAATCGTGTCTTATTAAGGTTTTCCAATTACTCACATAAAAAGACATCAATTTCCAACCTAACATCATTTGGGGGGTTCTTTTTCTCTACTTACTCTTCTTTAGAGCAACAAAACAGACAATAAATAAGGTTGAGGTGGGAGAAGCTTTTGCTTTTGTGAAACTTGGCCTATAACATAAAAATCACAGCTGAAACTATCTGAATCTATTATACATTGACTCCCAAAATTTCAATGGAGGCAATAGGGTAAGATGACAAAATATGAAAATATCCACTTTTTTGACCTACTGCTTATCTATTTGTAAAAATCCGTCTCAAACCATGCCCAGGAATTGTTTGCAGAACTGCCAGTCAGCATCAGCCAAAACTGTACCAGGGGTTACACTGACTTTTTAACAATATAAAGGATCGTGTTGCAGTGCCAAGGTCTGGGTCTTAGCCTGGTGCTGTTCAATTTATTAAAACAGACAGAACCAGTGTGTCTGAAACCAATTCAAAATATGTGAATCAGAAACAGTGTAAGTGGTGAATGTTGGGGTTTGGCCATTATCTGTAATATATCTGCGTAACCACTGCAAGATTCTCTGAACCATGATCCATTGTTGTAACTCTGTTTTGTATTGTGATCTCTGCTATAATATGTCAGGTGTTGATGGATGCACTCAACTCCTTGACCAAACTAGTAGCAGCCTTGTTAAGGCTCCAAAGGAAGTAAAGGCCTAGGTTGCAACCAGCCCAATAACGTCTCTACTTCTGACCTGTTCTCTGAAAACCCACGCAGGAACAGGGTGACGTGGTGAGCATAGATGCATATGGGCTTAGAAACTGGAACACCGAACATGCAATTAACATGTAAATAGCAGGTGGTTCTTCCTAGACTCATTTGTCAGGGAACAAAGAAAGTTGTGGGTACAAGGAGTCGCATGCCCACCTTTTCCATACTTGACTATGAGCCAACCACTTCATTCCATAAATATGACAGCCTGAGTGAGCCTTTTTCAAGCTCTCTCTGCTAAGCAATTGGCTCGCAGTGATGAACTCACCTTGAGCTGGGACACCTCTCAAGGTTCTTCCTCGAGGCTGAGACACCCCTTACCAACTGCAGATCTTTGGTAAGTGACCAGTATCGCACATAACCTTGCGTTATAGTGCACTAAGATTTTGTATTGGTAACTTTGATTTTGCATTGGTAACTGAATCATTATTATATCCTCTGCAGTAAATAACAGTGTGAACCTTGCCATCAAACTTTGTTAAGCCTCTTATAATATCATATTTCAATAAAAACACTTTTGCTGATACCTTTGGCAGTGGTTGTTTAAGTGGTCAAAATGGGGCGCATGTGACAAGATGCCAGCAGATAGTACCTAATATCTAACAGCTTTGGGATCAAGAATGACTGCTGAAATATGGGGTTTTGTGAATTCTACTTGGCTTCTAGTTTCACATCAACTCTTATCATGCACGTATGGGCTTCACAACAGAACTTTATAGGATCCCTCTGTACAAAACCATGAAGTTTTGAAATCAGGAAGGGAAGAAAGGTTACTTCAGTCTGGAACTTACCGGTAGCAGTGACTGACCCAAAGACTAGGGTTAACAGGCTACAGAGATACCTATTTCCAAACCCTCACAAGGATTTTTGGCTCTGTGTAAGACAGATGCAGTTGCAAGTTGAATAGGGAAGAGAAAGGACAGAGTGGCACAATGCTCTCCAGACTTGTGCCTTGGAATACAAACTGCACATCAGTGCTACTGGTAAAGCTGCAGCCGTGTTAAGCCTGCCCCAGAAAATTCACTCCAGCCTCTATGCAACTGAAGAAAAAAAAAATTATCAAGGATACAAGTGGACACTTGTCTCAAAACAGGAAAGCTAAAAAGCAATCACAGGATGAGATAATTGCATAGGTTTTTGAACTTTAAGGTATTTGGACAGGGCATTAAACTGACCCTAGGATTTTAAAAACGCTCCAGGCATAAGGTACTGTCATCTGCCAGTTAGATAAACAGAAACCTCCTGGCTGTAGCCTGAATCTCACTGGGTCTGTTTACAGCATCTACATTCTGCTCTTATCCCAGAGGTCCAGACCCTTTATATGGTAATACCAATGAGGAAAATCAGGCATCTTTGGAGGGAGATTGTCAGCACTGCAACAAATACTAGTTATTTTCCTTCCAGATTTGCTTCCTCAGATACCTTCAATCTCCCTCTGGAGAAGTCTAACGTATGAAAAATCTAATAAAAGATCTAATAAAACATAATCTAATTATATTATATATAAAATATAATCTAATAATACAATCTAATAAAAAGAGACTGCCTTATGTCAATACTTACATTTGACTAGAAACATATGTTCCTGATCTCAACATTAAAAAGCACCAAAAAACACAACAAAGACTTAGAAACTTGGTTTTAAATACCTGAGCAGCTTTTTAAAGCTGCCAAAACCAACTGCAAGCCCTACCTAGCCACCCTACAGTGTATACTGGGAGCATACCAGGGGCAGGATTCCTCCGCTCAACCAAAGACATCTACAGCAGTGATACCTCAGCTGACTAACAGTCCTATACTTCCTTGATTGTCAGTGGGAAGTCAGAGGTACTTCACAAGTGCAATTCATTTAATACTGAAGTAAATGCCTCAAGTAAGAAGGATGAAACACAAAGCAGAACTGACTATTTCTGTAACAAAGGTATCTGAAGTTTGGTGAGTGAATTCCATACTGTGTAGCCTCCTATAAGCAACAGAAGATAATGAACATTTTTGGCTTTATATACTCTCTTCACTGACATTTATTCAGCAAAGCAAGATACCTTCTGCAAGTATGTGAGATCCCCAGGACCCACTTCTTCCCTCCTAACAAATTACTAGAAGAGGTACTTATATCCTGCAATTGTGTGTGTATGCATAGGTGTCTCAATAGCTGCATTTCCACAGAGGTCCTAAGACATATGTAAAAGGCATTGTATCTACTGTAGACCAGCGCTGAAGTTCCAAAGCTTTTTAGTGACGAGAAACCCTGACTTACAATTTCAGAACTGGCTGAGTCAATAATGTGCAATATGAGTTAGGCCTTTAAATTCTTCAGACTCCAAAAAAGGAAATATTTATGCCAGTAATCTTATTTTAGTCCCCTAAGTAACACTGGCAAGACCTTTTGCTGTACATTTTATGAGCTACAAGCAGTTAACAGGCACCTAGAGCACAGCTTTTAAGCAGTTAGAAGATCTATATACAAAACAAGAAACCAGACATTAATTCATGTAAAAACAGAAAACAATTCTGAAATTATTGTATTTACTCCTAATGTCAAACTTCAGTCTGTATATATGTATGCATTTCTTACCCGGTCACCCTTACCACCAGGTAAGCCTGGAGGACCTGGCAGTCCAGGGAGTCCAATATCACCCTGGGGGCCCTGTGAAAATAAGTCAAGTATGTAAACTTACACGATCTGTTTTAGAATGAACAAGTAAGGGTCGTATCCTGACAAGCTGATGGGGCAGAATCTTAATCTCAGAACAGTCCTAAATTGATGGAAGAGGATTATCTGATGAAAATAGAGCTGATCCAAGATACAGCCCTTTAAACAGTGTCTTATTATGATTTTATTGCTGACAAACGACAGAAATGGTTTACAGGGCTTTCCACCCTCCAATCCCTCGACGACAGTCTGGTTCTCCAAAACATACTTCCTAAGATCTTGCACTCTGTGATTTGCACATTCCTCTGTAACAGCAGGCTCTTTCAACCAAGACCTCCCCCAGCTATGCTCCTAACTGGTACTGTGTAAATACTGATGGAGCACTGGTAAAAGGTGGCATTCATAATCTGTTCCATTCATTAGTTTCGCATAGCTGTTAGCAGAAAGCCAGTCTTTCACTGCTCCTGTTTCCCAAGTACAAGCAGCCCACACAGGAGTGTGCAACCCAAGTTCGCACATTACAGGATTTATGGGTTTTTTTCAATAGAAGAAGTCCCACACATCTCCATATACTTTAAAACAGCATTTTCTAATATTAGCACAGTCACAGAGGACTGAAATTCAACTGTCACTTGTTTCAATGTTATTTTCAGTTCCCTGCATGGATAAATGGGTAAATATACTTCCAGATGATACCATAGCTCCTTGAAAGTAAACATGAGCACTGAATATGGAAATAAACTGCTTACCCATTTCCCCGGTAAACCTGGAGGACCCGCAGGACCTGGCTCCCCTCTGCTACCCTTATAGGAAATAGAAGGACATCATTACTTCCTGAAATATTTCCTGTGAACAGGGAATAAAGTATGATTTTTTTTTCTTAATGTTTAGTGAATGACACTACTTAGCAGTTACCTTTAATCAAGACTTCTGTTTATTAGTGCAAAAATATAACATGTATTAAAAACAGTGAGACTTCCTGAGATATGTAAACATTTTAGTTAACAATAGCCTACAATGGTTCAACTAATTCATTCTGCTGGGTGATTATGCACAGTCAAGTCCCCCTCATGGGATCACACCTGAGAGTTACCTGTCACAAACACATTTACTTCACTAAGACAACTCTGACATGTATGCTTAGCTTTAGGCTTTTGCTTAGTTCCATCAACTGAACTCCCACATGACCACATACTTAAAAGCCCATGACCCCACATGAACAATGGACAACTATGAAAAGTGCGTGCATAAAAGAAGTCATGTTTAACAAACTCACTTAGGTTAAAAACAAGTCTAGACTGTTGTGAAGGGTAACCTTTCAAAATCCCTATTCATAATAGTGATAAGTATAAATATACTTTTTACTAGATTTTTACTTTACATCTTCACTTCAGATATGTTTATCCATTCAGATAATCATATTCACATTAGCATTTTAACCCATCTCTTAATGCAGCCATTTGAATATATACTCTGGGTAAACCTGACATTGAGTCAAATTTTCAAAGATTGTAAACAATTTTTGAACTAAAGTACCTTTCTCAAAAGGGTTTTTCTCTTATGATCAAACCTTTCAGAACAGCTCAATAAGTTTTATACATATACTCTTACCTGTACACATATATACCTTTACAGATAAATTTAAACACTGACCCAACACAAGCCTAAGTCTCACTTGAGACACTTTTCTTACTTCCACTGTGTGAATACAAAGGGGTACTTGCTATAAAAGCATGATATAGCATTTAAGATCATAAAATATCAACAATTGAAGCTATTAAATATGTAAGTAGATAACCTGTTATATATATAACTTAAAAATTTTCAGATAAAAGCAGATCTACGCATTCTAGTGCTGTATACAACAGATGATTTTAAATATAGGTATTTTCTTCATAATAAGAAAAATATTGTGAAATGTTGTGACAATAAAAGGATATGGCAGGCATGGCCTTTTACACCAGGTCATAAATGCAATGACAACTTCTCACACAAGCTTAGGAAAACTAACTCTACAATTCAAGAAATAATTAGGTATCCTGGAGAGATCAGAGACTAAACATAAACAGATTTTTCCATTCATTTCCTTCAAAATATCCTATGGTGTTAAAATCACTACCCTTTGAAAGCACTTTGTATAATTTCTAGAAGCTTTTTTATGTTAAAAAAAAAAATCAGAAGACAAAAGCCCCCCAAAATCACCTTCATCTTACATCCCAGAAGATGCATTAACCTTCTATTTTACTTTAAATGCAAAAAAATCTTTTGTCAAATACACATTACAGCCACTTTTTCAAACACCAATGCTTTTCTAAGGTGGTAAAAAAGGTTAGTATACAGAAAGCCAGAACACAAAAGGACAGTATTTCCCATAAACACTGACATTGTAAGGACAGATTACTTCAAACTATGAGCCACCGCTGCAAGATCTGCAGGAGTTGTGTTTTAGCAAGTAAGAGGGGAACTGGAGCCCAAAGAACAATCAGGAATTCCATTGGCCCAGGGCATAACTTAAAAGACTGTAAAGCTTCCTCCAAGTTATACCTGTCCGAAATGGCGCTGGAATAGGATTTAAATTGAGCTAGTTACTCTTAGTTCCCTTCACAGGGGATGAAGAAAAAAAAGATATCTTGAAATATCCTCACGTAAACATTTAAAATACATCACCAGTCATGTCCTAGAAGCATCTACATTTTCCTACAGCCTATAAGAGGATTTCTGTAATAACTGGTTCAGGTGTTGACATCTGTACTTGGCCAGATGAAACCTTCCACTGTGCTCTAAATTACACATAGGCAATAAACAGAACAGAAGGCAGTTTGGCCATGTCCTCAGCTACCTTTCTTACACAGCAGCCCTACATATGACACAGTCCATAGTTGCAGGCCACTCACAAATCAATGGGCATGTTGCACCGGATTTAACAACAACAAAAAAAAAAAAAAAAAGACCAGAATTTGTGTTTTATGCGATTTCTTCAAAATTCCTACTTTTCTTAGAAGTGGAACACTTGAAGAGGGAAAGTAGCTACTCTTTGGAGTAGCTGGGAGTGAGCTGGAAGAGACTGGCTTGCACCCATGCTGGTAAACTTTCTGGGCCTACAATGAAGGGAGGCAGCACACAGACTATTGCTGCAAATGGCTCCTGAAGTACTCCAAAGCTTGGCCACTGCCTAGAGATCCTTTCAGTCAATGACGTTAGACAGTGTGGACCAAAAGCACATCCAGGACTGCTCCAGGACTTTAGCAGTATAGATAATTGATTTCTGTTAAGTATACTATCACTTAGCATGTGAGAACTGCTGAGGACAGAGTCATTCTCCCAAAGGACAGCAAGGCACGTAGGTAGCGTGTGAAATGGCAGTACAGCACCGCAATACTGAACAATGGCAGGATGCAGCCCTTCCACAGTTGATGTGCTGGACTGTGATTACAACAAAATCTGCCTTCCCTTTGTTCCAAGGCAGGATTGCTGGACCACTCAATACATCTAAATGAAGATTTAATGTCTCTCTCACAGTCCTGTTAGATCTATATTTAGCCTTTGAATGTAACATAGGTAAGGGGACATTACAGGATTTACAGTAGACCTTCCTTTAGGTTGTCTGGGACGGTTTTCATCCTCACTGAAATTTTGAAGACTTCATTCTTTTGTAGAATGCCCACAAGCAGTTACAGAATGCGTTCTCATGCAAAAAAAAAGTTTCTTTCACTAGTTTACTCATTTTCTGTTGATCAATTGAGTGGAACGATAATAAGAATGAGAATATGCCCCAGGTAATTTGCATCTCACTTTAGCTGCCCAGATAATCGAAACACTAATTAAAATCTCCTGACAGGTAATTCCCAGTGTATACTGTAATAAAAAACTCTCCTTAAGAAATTTGTTTTTATAATGTATGTCATACCAATTTTAGTATATTCAATAGCAGTGCCATAGAGAATTAAATCTGTGCAGAACAAAAAAGAATAAACAAAGCACATTTTGGAATGAACTTTTTTTAAACTTAGTATTCCAAAGTCTTTTGCAAAATGTAACTCATTTATCAATTATATCCTCATGAGACTTTAACTTGTAATTTTTTTTCACCCAAAATCTCAGAGGAATTATTAATTTAAATTCAAGGTTTTATCCATGGAAGCATCAACAGGACTCTCCCTTTGACCTTCAGTACAGTAATAAAAACCATCCAAATATATAAACTATTATTTGCTAGAAGAGTAAATATACAGCAAACTTTCTCTGTGATTTTAGATGTACCTTTGCACCTTTCTCAGAGTAATAATTGCACTGCTCAGGATAATGGTAAGAGACAGGTCTAGCCTGAAATGTACCTTTCTCTTAACTGTGTTACGCCTTGGGCACAAGCAGCAGCCCAATAGCTGCTGTTCTCTTCAAGGGTGATACTGTGGCCGAGTATAAAGGACAGAGACCTTTCATACTGGCTGCGTCTATAGTGTTAACTGAAGTCTAGGACAGCTTTAGTACACTAACTCCATAACAAGGCCATTTTTTGCCAAGGTTACTGTCTACACTGCTTAGGAAAAGCCAACATTGGGATATCTGCTGACATCCAGAGGTCCTGCATGCCCAAGGTCAAAGGAGGCTGTTGTTGGAGGTGGAGGGGTAGTGGGTGAGATAGAAGACAGGAATCTGATTATGCACTTTGGAAAGACAGGGGTAGATAGTACGAGAACTGGAGAGGCTTGGAGATACTAACCAGGTTTGGCTGGGTTATGTAGTCTGTGAGTGAGAGAGAAGAAAGTGCTGCTCTGTACAAACCATGCTGAAGAATTGTGCAAGGTCAGAAAGCTTCGTCACATCCATCTAGAGGCTTAGGTTTACTGGATAAGAACTGTACCTGGCAGGATGGAAATCCACTTTGTTCTTTTGATTCTGATATAGACTGTGCATTGCAACCCCTTTAGCTGTATCTTAAATGTAAACTATGACTCATCATTTGTGGCACACCTCTGAAATTATATATACATAACACATCCACTAATGCCTAAACATATCATATAAACTGAGGCAAAGACATTTCATCCTACCACACTACCAGTACCACTACACCATTACCAGCTACGGAAAATGACCCATTACTTCAGTTGGATTCATGAAAAAAGAATATGATGGAAAAACTAGATCTAGATTTTATTTATAATTGTTAGGGTAACCAAAGATACATTTCAGGGTAGGTAAGACAAAAATATCTTTAAAGACTCAGAAAATTATTTAGCTGAAAGTAATTTAAGATGCTGAAAACAGTATTCTCATCTAACTTCAGGCTGTCTGACATTTTAGTACCAAATCCAAGGTACTCTCTAGGCTCCCTCTTTATAATGAGCAGTGAGACAAAGGCACCTCCAGAGAGCAAGTCAGCCCAACCAACCAGGGTCCCTCAGAATTCTCTCAGAGGGGGCTACGGTATCAAATCTTAGGCAGCTAGATACTTAACCTCTGTTGCTAATGTTAGGAAAACATGTATTCCAGCCTAAATCCTTAACAACATATATATGCTGGCCTGCATATACATCAAGTTCGCTCAATTTGCTAGGCGAGTATTGAACTTTAAGTTAAATGATTACTTAAATGCTTCAAGCTCTCTTTTCACTGCAAAACCACAGGATGGGATCCATGTTCTCCAAATCAGCTATTTAACCTTTAAATTGCTAAAGAAAAACAAGGGATGAAAAAAACAGGGGTAGTGTCAGTATTTCCTCCAGACACAATATAAAAAATTAAATCTTACTAAATCTCAGCAAATATGAAAGAAAATGGCTAAGCAGCTTAGGGAGCATGGCTAAATTCCACTGATTAGGAATGACACTCCTGTGTTTGAGAATTGCTTCTTTTGGGCCACCTGCCATGATGACTGGCTTTGAAAGGTTTAAATCACAAATGAGTTTGTTAATTACTTGGATTGGCTAGCATAACATGAAGCAAACATAAGGTTAACCAACAAAACAATTATGAGTGGAATGGAGAATATGTTTGATTTAGAAAGAAAAAAGACAAATTTCCAGGTTGCTCCAGCTAATTTTTCTGTTTTACTGAACAGATGAATAGTGAACTAAATAAACAAAACTTTTTTTTCCGCTCAGGTGCCAACTTAAGTTTTCTAAGGAAAAGCAATGATAGACTAAAATGGCACTTTTGAAAGTAATTTTCTCCTAGGGATATTTGTCGGCAGTGAGGTAAGAGTCTCCCAACACATGAGTTTGCCGATTTTTAATTAGAGCTACTTATCTTGTTTTCAACTATTTAATATCTTCCCTGTGAAACTGTAAATGTTTACAGAGTTGCAAAAGGCCAAAATTCGAATTTGCTGCTTAGTAACAATACTGTTCCAACTACATTCCAACAGTTGTTTAATAACAAAAGTAACATTGAAATAACATGCTTTATGCCAGAGGATACTACAGACTATTTGGTAAACAGTATAGAAGTATTAATTTGTCCCACAGAGTCACTGATGATTGCTTAATAGCGCTCCATTGTGTAACTCCTCAAAAAACTTCACACTCTCAAAAAGATGTTTTCTGCAAGTAGCTAAAGCTGAAGTGTCAGGCGATTTTATATAGCACAAATGTGGGCATGTTGTTTTTCCCTAGCGCAGATACCAGCCTGCTATCCATATCAGCAGTCAGTCTTGTTACCCCCCTGCAAACCTTCACTGGAGGTCCTTTCTACAGTTCTGCCCCTCCCAGAGCTACCAGCCATGCTGTCTTTCCCCAGTAGTGACATGAAGAACAGGGGTAAGTGGAATGGGAAAGTGAAGAGGATCTCTCATGTGGCTGCTGCCATGCAGCAATACATTAAGGGACTGAAGTTCTCCATATCCTGTAAAACATCAAGGTTTTTTTCCAACTTCAAGGAAGAAGCCCAGCCCCTCTTACTTCTACATGAATTTCTATACCAAGAGTGAAATGGAACAAGGGGTAAGAGAAAGAAAAGAACGTAAGTGAGCAGTAAAGACTATAATGCAAAACAGGAAGGAAAAGGACAAGAAAAATACCCAAATAGTAACCATAAAATCCTCAGGCTTTGAAAGTGTTTGGTTATAAAACTTTGGTCAAAAACTATCAAATGTTAAAGCTCTGAGAAAATTTCAAAATTTGAAAAAAATCCAGAAATACTCAAAAGAAAAATTCTCTTTAGAGCAATTGTAAAAACTTTTCTCAACTTATTTTTAAAGTTTTTAGTTTAGAAGTTTGAAAATCATGGCGTGTAGAATTATTTAACCTGTAGGGGTTTTTTTTCCTGGAAACATAAGGGCAGAGTCTTAAAAGCTGAGGCTCAAATATATCTACTACATGTTATGTGCTGCAGAAGAAAGAGGAAACACTCTTTATTCTGCCCTGAAAATAAATGAAAACTCAACTTGGGCCAAAGCTCACTAAGGTTTAATAATTCCAACCCTGTGTCCTTACTGAACAAAAAATCCAGATCATTCCAGTTTTTTGTGTAGAAGTAATGTTTTTTCCAGTGTTCCCAAAAAGAAAACAGAAAGCCATTCCAGTCATGTGCTGCCTGTAGTCTTGAGCTACACAGTTATTATTCAAGGCTCTTTATATCTTTAAAGAAACTATTGATGAGAAGTAGATTACTGTTTACTGTTCTACATGCAAACTTACTTTATTATCAATAATCTACTACCCTTCTCCATTTTGTATTGACCAAAAGTTTTTTCTTTCTATGCTTTTGTACTAATGTTCACATGTTTTCCAAAATGAGTGCACTTGGTAAAGACAGAGAAAATAAAGACAAGATATCCAGATGTCTTGCTGGCCTCTAGAATGATAAACAGAAAAATCATTGCATTTAATCTGCATTAAGTACTTCTGTCTGACTACAGGGTTACTAATAATTAACCTTGCGTGTCAACCCCTGTTCTATGGACTGCTGATTTTGTAAATTCATGTTCACATTGAAAGGATTAAAAGCATAGTTTAGCAGATTACAGTGCATTATCAGAGCGAGCAATTACTTTGGCCTGATTCAATTACAATTCCTACTGCATACAAAATGTCAGCTCAAGAAGAACAGGGCTGAAAACTTCTTCTAGTGCACCCAACATTTTTAAACACAAACAAGAAAAATAAATGTTTGCAAGCTGGGTACGTGGGGGGCTGAAAATACCTGTATCCCATCCTAGTAAGTGTATGCTCATATAACCCCTTTTTTATATCATTCATAGGCAGCTGTGGACACAGCACTCATACAAAGATTCAGTTTAAAATAAATGTGATCTCATGAATTAATGCATCTAGCACACGATAACGCAAACCACAGAAGGAAATGAAATCTGTTACCTGGCTGACTGCTGCTGTATGTTTAAGAGTTAATTCAGAAAAGATATTCCTGACCCACAAAATACCCTTATAAATATATCCCTATCAGTAACTCTCTAAGCCCTGTATGAGCATAACCATACAGCTCCGTGAGTAAAACTGTTATGTCACTGTATGATAGCAGAAGCTCAGAAAATTCCAGGAAAGTATTCCTAGGGTATCAGTGGCAAGAGAGAAGCTTGCAAAAGCAATTGGTTACAGAGCCTAGAGCCTTGTCAGTGTCATCAGACTGAATTTTGGTATATGAAAATTTTCTTCAAATCACTGACCCTCTCACCCCTCACAGAAAGATTAGCAGCAAAGTGAAATTAGATCAGCCTTATGTAACTTCAATCCGTGCCAGGTCCACTCTAGAGGGAATCAGAAATGTGCACAGCAGAAACTCTAGTACCCCAAGCATGCCTCAGGAACAGTTGTCCTTTGTCTTCAACACTGAGCCTTTGCAAATGCCATCAGTTCCCTTTCCTTAGCACATTTATTTCCTACAGCAAGCTACCTGCCCAGCAACAATTTCTCCAGTCTTATGAATCTTTCTAGCATTAAGGAAAATCTCCAGCAAAAGAAACTAAAATATCAGTGTTTCCAAGTAGAGATAAATGCTATACTTCACATCACTATAGCTACATTGATAATGTCAACCAGAAAGGGCCAAGGCACAGGCTCGAGCAGCATCCCAGCATCATCCATGATAAATGGTTAGTCTCAGGTGGACTTCCCTAGATAATGCCCAAGAAGTTCTGGGAACAGCAAGAGACTGTTCCCCACATGCAACTTGATTGCATCCAGCCTGCTCTTAGACATCAGGGGGTGTTAAGGGAGTTTAGCAGTATGAAGACAAACCACTCTGTGCCAGTTGACCAAGGGGGCTGAGGACAGTCTCTAGCCATTTTCTTTACTCAGCAGGACAGACAGGTACCTTTCCTTCCTAACTTGCTTCACTGTTCACATTATGTGCAATAGAGATAGGTCCTAGCCAAAAGAATTCATGTTCCAAATAGTCCAAAGTTCAAAATCTTGTAATATACTGCTAAGCCTTGTAATACACAGCACAAGCTTCTTTAAGAGGCTGAAACAGTTAAAGAAAAGAGCAAGTGATCTACTGACAAGTAGTGAATTTAAACTTTTCAATGCCAGTGGTGGGAGTTCACTGTTGCAGTGGAAGAACAGGAGTTTGGTTCCAGCTTTTTGTCACAAACCATCCTCATTCCCTCTATTTGGGCTTTTACTCAGCACATTTAAAAACACATACCAGAAGAATATAAACAAAGGTTTAAAATTTAATTTGTCAAAAAAGCCAGAAAAAGTCATAGGACGTGTGCTTCTGGATTTCTCTGTGTGATAATGCACATTCACCTGTTACAGAAGGGGGTTAAAGAACACTTATTATTTACCTTAAAAAATAGCACTTGTGCTGAATAATATTTTTACCTCATGATTAGCTTCAGCAGCCATAACTTTAGACACTACAGTATTACATACACTCAGTTAGAAATTTATTCAATACTTACTGGTGGTCCCCGGGGTCCTGTTGGACCTGCTTCTCCCTCCGGCCCCTGTTGACCCTGTTTGGGGGATAGGAAGAACGCAACAAATTTGAAAAGTGATTTTTTGCACAATGCGAAAAACTTTTCATTTTTCTAGATCTTTTGAATAAGATTAATCATCTTACCGGTTTCCCAGAATTTCCCATCAAACCCGGCACCCCAGGGGGACCTCTATTGCCCTGTTGGACAAAAGATGAAAAATATTAGCCAAGCCAATGGTTTACTGTTCCATTTTAAAATAAGTAAATCAATAAGGTCTAAAAAAAAATACACCTGTATTCATTTTTGACTTCCACCTTTATTTTGGTTTTCATTTATCTTTCACCTAATTCCTTCTACCTAATTTTTCAAGTCAGATTTCAGTTCTTTTGTTGTTTACATACTGACAAATCCCAAATAGACTTGGTTATTGCTCTCAAATCACAGAAGGATAATATCATTCCATGTAATTTCAGAAGAAATTCAAGTCTCAATCTAGTTTTCTTTTTCAATTACTTTAAACTCAAACGTTATTGTCTGAAACATTCCATACTCTCAATCATAAAATACTTTTTTAAACTTAATAAGAATTGATGCTGCAATTTGGTGGTACGTAAATAGAGATGACAATGTCTGAGTCAGTCAACTTAGGGCAACTGTAAATATTATTCTTATTACGAGATCCCTCATTTCAAATTGTAGCGAGGTACCCATGTCACATGCCTCCTTTAGCAATCACTTCCACAAATTTAAGAAGAAATGGCCTTTTTAAGGTATTATCATGAAAACCACATCATGTAGCAAAAGAATCATAAAAAAGCACAGGACTAGAGTTGATAAAAGAATGTATTTAATTCTTTCAGCCAAAGGCTTGTCTCTTACCACAACAAAGTTAATATAATTTCACTGCATACTATAGAACTTGATAAGCACAAATACAGTATTGTAAGAAAGTCAACACTCAGGATGATTTACCTTTGGGCCAGGAATGCCTTTCACACCTGGAGAGCCTGGTAAACCCTGAAAAAAATAACATTTACAGTGTTTATTTGTTGATAAGGGGATTGGAAATGGTGTTAAAAAACATCTCTCTCATGTTAAAGTATTTCTAGTACTTTTACTTCATAGGGAGGCACTTTTATCCAGTAACGGACCAAGCTTGAATTCTTTCCATTTACAAAGTAACAGATAAGGAGTATTATTCCTACTTCATAAATTGGCAAAAGGAGCACAGAAAAGTGAGGAGTTACGGCTTTTACTGGTTTAGATTAGAAATAGATTCTTTGTCCCAGTACACTGCCACTGGAGGTAGAGAGTTTAACAGATACTTTTTGTATACATTTCATCCCCTCCTCACTTCTGTGCAACAGCTCATAACACATATACTTTTACCAAATCTTCTTTCAAGCTTAAGAGCTCACTTTGTATTACAAATTTACTTCCTATTCTGTTTTAATACAGCTCCTTCACTATACCCTCACAGCGATTACTCCTATAGCATACCGTTTCAAAGAAGTTTCTGTTTAGCTTTCGACAATTGGTACAGTTTTCAAACTTATTCATGTGCAAGGATTACCTTCTAAACGTCCATAAAGCAATACTGATTCCCTATAACTTCACCACAGGGGAAAACTAGAAAACTCCGCTCCCCCCCCACCCCCCCAAAAGAAGCATCAATGTGATGCATTCCAGATGTTCTGAGCCAGCAGAGTATCAAAAGGAGATGATTGTTCATCTAAGGTATGTTAGACTAGCTGGCCGGTTCTTCCAGCTCACCTTGGGAATAGGTTTGGCCCTAGTCAATACCATGAGACCAGCTCTAATTGTGGGGTCACACCATAATATCCACAGGGTCTCAGATATGAGAAACCCTAAAAAAGTTGCATGCTGGCCACAAAGTGAGACCGAGTTCCTCACTACGGTACTGTGAGGAAATTTAGGCTTTTGTGCAAAAGTTTTGGATATACATAGCAGAATTTCCCCTTGCATTACACATACTCTTCCCGGGCCTTTTGCTTAGGTTTTCACTTAAATTACTCCAACATCAGCATCACACTAACCTATATTTGGCCTTTCTGTGGTTTGAACTGAGCCTAACTTTCAAAGGTAAAATACCAGATACTTACTGGCAGTCCCTGAAGCCCTGCATCACCTGGAGCTCCCGGTTTTCCTGGTTCACCCTGAAAAACATTTTAAGTTGCAATTTATGCAAATCAAACAAAAGGGAAAATTTTATTTCTGGAACACAGAGCTGGAGTACTTTTAGATCTGTAGGAAGGAAAGTTCATTCAATTACCCTAGTAATGTGCATAAAGCCACGGGCAGCAGCATGAGAAAAAGCCACAAATGAGTGAACAAATCTAGGGCACTGCCAAGGCTCAGATATATGCCAACCGTGCCTTACTTTTGCTCCAGGCATTCCAGGGATCCCTTCCCGACCATCGACTCCTGGTAAGCCCTTGAAGGGAAAAAAAAAAAAAAAAAATTTAAGAAAATTAATGTTTTGGAGAGATTTCACCCAAGCACTCTGATATACAAATTAGCATGACATGAAGCAATTGAAGAAATTAAATATACATACAGACTCTCCTTTAGGCCCAGGGAGACCATTTATTCCTCTTGTACCTTGAGGGCCCTAAAAATAATAATAATTTTTAAAAATGAAAATAAACACATTGAAATGACAGACGGGAAGAGTATCAACACATACTCATTCAGATATGCATTACTTTGAGAGTACCAATTATGCTGTATGTTTAAATGCTGTAAGTAACCACTGTTTGCAAGTCAACACAAGTTGAAATTTGTCTGTGCTCACCCTTTCTCCCTTTGGACCTGCTTCTCCCAGTGGACCCCTCTGTCCTTGATCCCCCTACAGGAGAAAAAAAAAAAAAAATTCTAGCAATAAAACCAGAATAAACTTACTTGCATTTACTAGCTAAAACCTCCAGTAAATCAGCAACAGTACAACTCACGCTTGGTCAAAGCAGACATCTTAAACTCATACTTTATTTAAAAATGCAGTTTCTTAAAAATGCAGCTGACAACTGCATCTTAAGAAAGCACAGCTCAAGCCATCCCCTAGGAACCCAGAAGTGTCTAAGCAAAGGATGTTGCATTCATTCTTCAACCCATAGAGTTACTGGCTTTCCAAGTATAAAATCCAGTTGGGGGGGCAGGGAGCAGGAAAGAAGTTAAAAAAACAAAACAAAACAAAACAAAAAAAACAAAGCCACCCAAACAAAAGGGCACAAATTGCCCTGTACAGGTTTTGTTCTAATGAATGACTATTTTCCAGTTTAAACACTGAAAAACTCCAAGCCATCCTAATGCACAGTAGCACTCAGAATGAAGAGGTAACAATAACATACTAAGAGGCTAAAATGTCTTCATCTACCCCATAATTCCTTGGGGACAGTAAGAGATTCTGGACTTGATATCACTGTCATATCATTTATTGACCTGTGGGGAATCAATAGCATTGGATCGATCAGAGGCTTTTCTGATTTACAGCCACATAGTATCTAACTGAGTAGACCCTGGGAAGTGTTTGGCTAACACACACTCTACTTACAGGAGCACCAGGAAGACCTTGGGGACCAGGCTCACCATCAAGCCCACGAGCTCCCTACAAAACAAGTAGATAACACAAGACATCAAAATGAAGTGCTAAAACACTAACAACTTAGGCTCCCTCCTGGTTTGCTGGGAGCTGCAAATTCTGTACAGCTGAAGTTTTTTATAGGTCTGATTTAAAAAAAAAAAAAAAAATCACAAAGGAATTTTGGCAAACTTTTTTTTTTAATCTATCTTGGTTTTTGTGGAGTTATGAAAGCCAATATTTTTTAACTCTGGAAAAAATGACATTCAGTTCATTCTCTAAAAGAATCGTATTGAACAGTGAGGAGGTAGACCTTTTCACGCTACTTCAGAAAATGTCTGTCTTTTCCTTCACCACATAATAGAATAGCATCAGAATGTGAAGAGAAATCATCAAGTGCAGTGCAGCTATTTTTATCACATATGTTTCAAGGAAACAATGCAACTGCTACCCTGTAAGTAATTCTAAATGGAGAGAAAAAAAACGTTTTCAAAAAGATTTACAGAGAATAAGGAACTCCTTTGTCAAACAGAAGTAATAAATATTTCAAATAGACAAAACAAAAATGTAGGCACAAAAATGTAGGTAGGTAACTATCAAGAATTAGAAGAGACAAAGAAGGCCAGAAAAGCAAAGTAAGACAGTAATAGCTTAGTAAATGTGTCCAAGAGGTTAGGAATGAACTCATGAGAAGATTCATAATCAGGACAAATTTGATGTTATTTCTGAACATAGACAATCACAGAATAAGTGTTCCATTGTTTCATTTCTGGAGAAGGAGACAATGGCATGATTGCTACATTTTACTCCTTCCAGAAATTTTTACCGTATAGATTTAGCAAGATCATAAGAATAGAAATGTAATAGTGAGGTTTGAAATAACAGTTAGAAACACTTTGATGAACAGCAGGAAAATTACCCAGCAAAGTTAGAGCCCGTATAAACATGAATCCCACTGGCAGCAATTTAAGACACAAAAGATGCAAGAGACAGAAAGGATGGAAAAGAACAAACTCTCAATAAAAACTCCTGACAAAAACTGGGACAGTGGAAGCAAAAGGCTTCAGGAAGATGCAAATCACAAGAGAAACTACTTAATAAATTTTAGCTTTAAATAAAACATGCTATAGTTTATAACTGCTATAACTTGCTATCTTGCTTACTACCTACTTGCATACATGCCAAACTACTATAAATCCAAGGATCAGAGGGAAAGGTGTGAACAGTATGTGTACGTTGTTCATCAGAAGGACCAAACTGCCCTTCTTCCTAACCAGAAGTACAGTAGCTATGGAAATACAGCTGGCAGGAGAGAGAAAATGCAGGGGGGGAAAGGAAAAATTTAAATAAGCTTTAAAAACATTCAGGGGTGTACATTTTCTTATCCAGGCCATTTTATGGAAAGAAAGATTAATACTCACTTTAGTACCTTTAGGTCCCATTATACCAGTTATACCTCTGATACCCAGGATGCCCTGAAAATGAAAAGCATATTCAAATTATGCTTAAATATTTTCATCAGAACTGTCCTAGTTCTCAGACAGAAGACTCAGAGTTCTACATGCTTTCTTTATGCTATTTTACTATTTTCTTACTATAAAAGGAGAAATCCAGCTACTTTTGTATTAGAATATTTAATTTATATGGTAATTTGATATTTTATTAATTTAAGACTTTTTAAAAGAATAACAAAACTATCAGGTTGAGTTATGCAACCACAAATATGCCTTAAGGACTGAAAAACCCCACTGATTTCTATTCTTGATTACTACAGACTTGACGCATTCTCCCTGTGCAGCCTGTGTGAGAGGAACACATGAAGGCCAGATTTGCTAAAGTCCTAAGTTGTCTTAAGTGGGGTATAGGACAGATGCAGGAGAAAGGTACTATCAGAGTTTATGAACTCTAGAGACAGACAAAATGGGGAAGGTTTTTAAGAATACAAGTGCTAAGTTTATACGCCCATCACACCTGAGAGGCTGGACTGAGTAGACATCCTAGTATAGCAGGATGTATCATAACTATCATCCCTTCCCTTCAAAATACAGTCTCATAGGAAATTTGGCTGCAATTTTATGCTCTTCGTGAGAGACTGAAACTACATGACATGTCTCCTCTCTGCAGAGATCAAACCCTCAGCCATAACATGTCTGTCCTGCAACAAGAAGAACACACTTTAACTGTGTTCATGAAACAGCTACAGGCACTTCAGCACAGCACAGGCAAACCTCCTCCTTGACCAGACTCTAGATGGGCAGCCCTTTTACTTGCTCCTAACACAGTTAGATGGAACTTTGCACAGAACATTTAAAGCTTTGTCAGCCCAAAACATAAGGAAAAAAAATCATGATAATGCAACAGTGACTACAACAACCCAACAAGGGAGAGACCCACAGTCTAATCCTTGTTCCAAGATCAGAGATGGAAGCAGGCACACTGAGGTACCCACTACTTTCTATCAAAGGCCACATCTCTCCCAGAGGTGGCTATCTTATGCAAGTCTTCTTGTCAATGCATTACATAAAAGTGTCGGATTGCAGGTGATGCTGTGGAGACCAGATTCCTAATCTCTTCTGTGGATCTGAGCCTTACATTTGTTTATGTAAGAAACATACAAGAAAATACAAGAGAGTCCACAGTCTCTCCACCTGTGCCTCTAAAGCGCTGCCTATCCTCTTTTCCATAGGTTGTCTATCTGACATCACTTTCTTCATATTATGAATCCTACATTTTAATAATAAGCAATTATTTTAAAGCTTGTTTGTAAGGTCATCAACTGGTGAAACAGTGAAGCAAAATGAATAATTCATTTAAAAAAAGGTGGGGGAAAGGAAAGTCAATCTCCAATTGGTTTTTAATTCTACTGTGTTATTTCACTGTGATTGAAGAACCTTACCAAACTGAGTTAAATGAATTTGCCCCACAGGCTCTCCAGACAGCAGAAGCTGCATCTTACACAAGTACTTTCTCTGCACCAGGGTGCCAGAGATGCTTTTTCCAGCATCAAACATAAGAAGGATTACACCCTTTCCTTTACTTAGTCTCTTCTTTATCTTTCTCTAGTCCTAATCCAGAGGTTTATGTTGTCTTATACTCATAGAGAATTCTGTAATTTAGGATTTGGATGTCATGTGCATCAAGGTAAACTCCTGTATAGTATCACATGTGAACACCAATGGCATTAAAGAAATAGTTTCACACTTAGGAAAAAAGCATAAGACCCCATCAGAAAATAAACTATAGAAATTAAATGTGTTATGCCCATGCCTATTTCTCTTACTTCGAATGACCCCTTTATTCTGTTCCCTATTGTCTGTTCAGCTGTGGTAACCTTAAGAAGATCTCCTCACCAGGAAATAAGCTAGGAGGTGTGTGCCAGAACAAAGAAGTCAAGCAAAGCAGGACAAGAAAATAATTCCAAAATCATAGATGTGATTGAAGGAGCTTCTTTGGCATGCAAGAAGGCAAAAAACTTAAGGAAAAAGAAATCTGTTCTTCAGTGGCTGCTACTTCATCCTCAAGTCTTAGCCAAGCCTGAATTTCAGTTAACGATGTTTTAAACAAACAGTGGCTTTGCAAGGATGAAGTAAGTCAGAGTCATCAAAATTATGGAAAGAAGGCCAAGGAAAAAACACACAAAAAAAACCCCAACTATTTCCACAATCTAAGCACAACACAAAATTTAGAACACGAAATACTTTTAAAAATAAGCCTTTCCATAGAACTATATAGAGCTTTGTGCCAAGCAATAACGTAGCTTTTTGGAGGGACTTAAAATAATTCTGCTTTCACTCATAGACAATATGGCAGAACAAAGAGAAATGTGTGTGGAGATTTTATAATATGTTTCCTTACAGTAAGAAGAAAAAAAGATGAGACAATAAAACAAATGGGTAACACTATTTAAGAAGAAATACTTTACTGGAGGGCCTTGAGCTCCCACTTCACCACTGGGACCTTGGTCCCCTTCTTCACCCTGGGAAAGCAAGCAGAATACATCTGTAGCTAATCCGTGCCATGTATATTGCTCTCTCATCATAGGAGGTACATTTATTACTTACTGTTTTCTGTCACCATATCCTGCTTGAAGGAAATCCAAATGAAGCCACACTACTTCCTCAGAACATAGACAGATACTCATTCATGTTCACATTCCATTCAACTATCAGTCAAAAGGTTAATTTCAAAGCAACCCCAGTATAAAGAAGAATAATGTTATTTTACTCTTAATCTGTCATCCCTTGGGTTTTTTTGATGTTAATCTGTTTAGGTTTTCTTGGTTTTTTAGAGTGAAGTGTAATGAAGGTATACTCATATATGTGAATAGACTGGATACGCTAGTAGCTCTGCATCACAATACCACATTGCACTTCAGAATTTTTTTTTTTAATTAAAATGGTAAAATGCCTTATCTAGTCAAATCCCTGTTCGATTAGATGATAACCTACAATGATAGTGCAAACTAATAGAACAACAGTACTTACTGCCAGTTTAATTTGCAAAAAGGTATTTTGGAGCATAAGACAACAGCTCAACATCCAGGAAAAAAATAGGCAAGCTGTTTCTAATAAATTAATATTCTTTTCAATACGCTTAGGAATAGAGAGCAGGGTTTTTAAAAAAAAAATTTCTCTGCTGTTTTTCCTCCAGCATTGAAGCATGGACCAAGGCAGTGCAAATCTTCACAACTTTTCTTACAAATATTTCAATATTAAACAAGGTTAATTCAAATGAAACACCTTAAAAGAGTTCACATTTCAGTCTTCAAGCTGAGTCAGACTTGGCCTCTTTACTATAGTTACAATCTTTCTTTGCCTGTGCACTTATACTGTGTCCTTTCCCTCTTAAATAACATTTTTCTCTCTCATTCTTCCTGTTACTACTCATCTGTGCCACAGAACGATGTATTTGGCAAATCCAGAGAATTCTTCTGCATTTAAATGTTTGGAATTTTTCCAATTAATAAATTTTACTTCAATTTTTGCCATGAGTTCCATAATAATTAAATTGAATGATCAAAATAAAAAGCAAGAGTAGTTTGACTTCTGAATCATAAAAACCACAAAGTACAGGTGAATGAAGACTAGAGATAAGCCTCTGGTTACATCATGATATGTAGTATCTCTTCATGCATTCTGGTAAAATAATTAATAGTTCTAAAAAAATATAATACTGTTTTTGAAGAAGAGGCTACACTATTAGCTTGCTAAAAACAACAGCAGTTTTTCCTTTTTTCTTTTTACCTTATAACCTTGTTTTCCTGGTTCACCAGACTCTCCTTTTGAACCTTTCTGTCCCTAAAAAAAGGTAGAAAACAAAATAAATAAATAACAATATAGTATTCAAAATTTAAATACTGAGTTTTGCAAAACAGACAGACACTCCTCAAAACTATCTTGCTGTTCCCTCTGCAATCCCCATTCACCACTGCTTTTTCACCTACCTAGTTAACATCACATATTAGGCACCATGTTCAAAAAGATCTGCTCCTGAATCTAACAAGGCTGTATTTCTAGGCAGGTTAGTATTTCTTCTTATGTTACCCCACAACAATTTCCTCAGGCCAAGAGTATTCCTAGAAACTGGCAAAGAATACATTAAAAAAAAAAAAAACTTAGCTAAAATGAAACTCAGAAAGTATTAATTTCAATTTAGTATGTTACAGGTCTCCCAGAAAGAGAGAAAGACAGAAAAAATTACTAAAGATTTGGGGGAATATTTGGAGTTTCTGGAGTCATGCTACAAATGGTCCAGAAAGTGAATGAAGCTCTAATCATACTCTAATCCCTTCAGGACCCCACATAAATTTCACCCTGAAGATTACAGCAGCAGCAAGAGATTTCAACAAGGAGAGGTTATTTTGGCAGTCAAGAGTTGAAATAACCCTAAGCATCCACACTGATGCAATGTTTTTTGAAATTAACAGTGAACTGCCCTTTTTGTCAAGCCAGCAATTCCCCTCCCTAGTGCTTTGAGACAGGATCTCTGTAAGGAATGCTTGAACAAACAGATTCTCTTACCTTCATTCCCATTAAGCCAGCATGTCCTGGGCGGCCAGGTGGACAAGCATTGGGACACTGGAAAAGCATCCACATAGTTACTAGTACACAGGTTGACTAAGGTTGTCTGAGATTACTTTAAAAAAAACCCCATGGACAACTATCTTACCAACGGGTCACCATCTTGCAGGCCAATTGTTCCCTAAATTAAATGACATTAATCAAAGTCAGTAAAAGAGAAATAACCAAACCTGAATCATTAGACAATACAGACATTAGACAAAACAGAAAATACTACTATCTAAACCTGGAATCAGAACTATAATCAACCAACATGAAAAGCACCTAAACTGTAGGATTTTATCGCAGGATTGCAGACACCTGCAAAATCCTGTCCTCTAACTTAGACCAACTTTTCTGAAAAACAAAATATTTCTCTTTTTTTTGAACTACCTAAAACATATTTTCTATTAAATATAGAACAAATATATCCAAACCCCATGAATTTCCAACAGAACCAATGACAATTTCTGTAATAAGGATCACTTCTACTTTTCCAACTTACTACCATTCAGCAAAAGATTCAGACCTTCACAGAGAAAATAATCTTCCCACAACACGAGTATTGGTAGATGACTGAGATGTGTGGCCATTAACATAATTGCAATAAACTAGAGATCAGTGTACAACGAGATGGACTCAGTGGGGGGAAGACCATTCCTCATATTAAATCAAGTATTTGATGGAAGCTAACAGGAGGCTTATGAGGCACAACAAGGAGAAATATGATTTCACAGCAGCAGCTGGATTCTCTAAAGCCCACTGGGAGGGAGCACACTGTTTCAGAGAGAAGCACACGGGAGTTTAAGGAATGAGCTGGTCTCCTGTTTTACAGAAGGATTTAAAAAAAGCTGAGGGTAGGTTTGGGTCCATAATGTCATCACCTGGAGTGGGGTTGTGGCACTTCAGAAATCCAAAAAGGACAAAACTGTCAAGGAATAGAAGCAGCATACGCTGTTATTGAGAATTTGGTTTTACTTGTTTCCTAAATAGTCTTCTTCACCTTACCATTCACAATTTTTACAATGCCTCTGCCAATTCTCTGGCAACTTTCATGAAAACAAGAAATGTGGCATAAATAAAGCATATGGATTTAGGGTCTGTCCAGCAAAGGAACAGTAGAGCTTTTAAAAAGACATTAGTATGACACATGATTCCCAGTGGTTTGCATTTCACAGCACCCAGCCTCCCATGTGTCTGCCAAACACTCTGTTTTATCTCTCTGGGCAGGTAAATAGCTACAAGACAAAGGCGTAACACAGATCCCTCCTCCCAGGAGGCTCAAAGAAGACAACCATGCCCCTAGAGAAGCTTTCTTCTATCCTTGCAAGTAGCAGGCTTGGTTGCAAGAAAGACATTAGAACTTAACCAACCTGCAAGCATATATTTCTGGCTCATGAGCCAATAC
The DNA here is from genome assembly GCF_031877795.1 of Strix aluco. Taxonomy (NCBI): domain Eukaryota; kingdom Metazoa; phylum Chordata; class Aves; order Strigiformes; family Strigidae; genus Strix; species Strix aluco. The sequence goes on along the minus strand of NC_133933.1, from coordinate 99,753,852 downwards.
TAAATTTTCCTCCTAACAGAGAAGAGTCTACCTCTGCTGAAGTACTACCAGTGAGGCCCAACAAAGACTACGTTTACAGTAATACTATAATTCACAGGGAAGTTTAAAACCTGTAAAAGTTACAGTTTAAGACCATTTGCAGAAATGGGAAGACATCATGGCAGAAGTTACACAGTCTGCATTTCAAACTATCTTTTATAACCATAAAAATTTGCCTTCTAAATAGAATATCAAATGTTGTTATGAATAAATGAATTGTATCTCTGGCTTTGAACACAGGCCTCTAGACATTATGAATTAATACAGCCTGCTGAAATCCTACAGTTGGTATTCAGCTGTAGGCCTTGAGAAGTTTTGTTCAAGTAGCAACAATACATAATTCAGACATCAGCACATATTAAAGGCAATCACTTACCCGAGGACCTGGTGGCCCTGGTGGCCCTGGTGGCCCTCTTTTTCCTGGATCTCCCTAAAAAAGGGTAAAATAATTTTGTTGATTCACAGTAATAATGACAACCAGGAGTTACACATTCATACTACACAACAGTGACAAATTCAGTAGCTACAGAAGGACAGGCTAGGTAGACAATTAAAACATAAACCTGCAACATGGGTCCCATAATAGAATGGGAAAACTGATTTTTTTAGTAGAATGGGAGCCATGTTGTAGAACAGAAGCCACAAAAAACCAATACATTTCCAGCTGCTTTAGAAATCTGAAACATCTGTCCACAGGATCATCTATGCACTCCTCTATCTTACAACTGCTAATTAAGTTCTGAATTAAATGAATCCTAGTAACTGGCAAAAATGCCCAAATCAGAGAGGAAAAATATCCCCTTTTTCAGAGCCCAGGATGAATTTACCAAGTTACTATCCCCTCCTGTTTGTGAAGTTTTCATGTCTGGTGCTTTCAGAAGTAAAGACAACACAGAACATCTGCAAATTATTTTTTCTGAATGCTTTTAATTACAATAAATCTAAATTTTGACAGGGACCCCCTTTTAACTTAATACTGTCATTTCAGTATTATTTTTGATATGTTATTAAATCATAAATGAAATGAAGATGAAGATAGTGAAGTGCTAAGGCTTGGACAATAAGCCCAAGCCAGAGTTGACCTATAGATGAATCCTGTACATTTTATAACTGATAACCATTGTGCTATTAGGTATTATACTAAGTTATAGCAAACCAACTGTTCTGATGTAAAAGGTGGGAATACTGAAGCCTGAGCAACAGGCCCTGAACTGAAACTGCTAACTCTGTATGTAGTCATTAGTGAAATATGCATAGAAGATGTAGTTTAAACAGCATAAAACATGTCTATCCTGAATGTATCCTTATATTTCTTTATGTGTGAGCAAGATAACAAGGCCACGGAAACAGTTGTCTGGCCTTGTGACCTTGCTCATAAATTAACTAGATAAGCAGGGAAACTCCCTTAGCTTCTCCCTTAAGCCCTGGCCAGGCTCTGGGGGGAACCTAACTGAGATGAAAACCAGATATTTCCGCTTAAAACAAAGGTGTCAGCTATTCTGGCTTACTGATTTTTAGGTATATAAGGCTGGGCCCGCTCACAGCGACTTTGGAAGCCTCACCTACGGGTGGACGCACCGCGTAGGATTTCCCACTTGCAGGGAAAGGTTCTCCAAATCCTCGCTGTAACCGGGGCTCCCCAGCGACTGCGGATCTGGATGATGGTAAAGTATGCAAGTGGTGATGTATCTTTCTTAATCACTATTCTCTCTCTCTCAAGTAGTAATGATTTGATGCATTACCCTGTATTTTCCTATTTGTTTAAGTGCACTATTCTGTCTTTTCTTACTGTATGTTTTCTGTATTATTCTGTTACATTATTTAGTTATTTCTAGTAAAATATGCCTGCTCTTTTCACTCTGGTGTCTGAGTTTAATTGATATCCCTGATCAGCAAAACAGATAGAGAAACTGTTCACTAATTCTCACAATGCATGAACTATAGAGCCATAGGTTTAAAAACACTAAAAAGGAATTTTTCTACACAATGTATAATTACACTGTGGGACTCATTACCACAATGTGTTGTGGAAGCCTGTGATAAAAATGGATTCAAAACGGGACTGACTACATTAATGGTGGATAGGGTCACATACAGCTTTCGAAAAAGGCAGCACAGATGCAATTTCTGATTCAGGCAGTCTCTGAACTGCCAACTGCTAGAATCTGGGACAGTATGACAGAAAAATGTCATTTTACAAATAGCCTGTACACTCCCCTAGGTATTCATTATTGGTCTTGCTACAGACAAGACAGTGAGCTAGATCTTCTGAAACAAATTGGCAGTTTTTAATATTATTTTTCATATTAATTTATATGACTGAGCACAACACACAGGGAGAGGTATGCATTAAAAAGTAGGCTTCATTAAATAAAATTTTATTGCTATTTCAGATTTCAAGTAAAAAAATTAACAATTGATTTCAATTTGCATTTCAGTGGTAAAGCATGGAGTCAAAATATGACAGTGTGTCTGAGTGCACAGTTTAGCAGTAAGGTCAGTAGATGGAGTCACACTTAAAACGATACTAAGAAATACTGAATTGCCATGTTCACAGATATGCAAATGGAGAACAGAAATAGTATGTGGTCACGTACCATAATGTATGTGTGTGAAGACAGGAGTAAAGGTAAAGGTCTGCATGCAATGTTAAGTTTTACATTTCCTGTATTTCTGGCAGGTTTGCTTTTTTATTTTAGCTTTCCTTGAATAAGAGGAGAAGTAGAGTATAGGACACTATATGAAACATTTAATTCTAATATAACAGGTGGCCCTGACTTTATGCCATTCATTGTTCCTTATTTCTGATGAGCTTCAAACACAATCTTTCCTCTACCAGTGATCACTGTAGAGAAAAAGAGCATGTTTTCGAGTGCTGTTATAACCCAATTAGTGTTTAGACGGCACAGTAATTATTCATTTTTTCTATAAGTACCTTCTAGCAATTGAGTACATCTACATTTTCATCAAACATAATAGTACTTACAGGTGGACCAGCACGACCTACTTCCCCAGGAAGTCCTGCTGCACCAGCTGGACCCTATAACAACCAAGTTAAATGGCATTTTTAAACCATAGAATACCTCTATAACAAGCATCTGAAGAGTAAGAACATGTAATTCTCTCAAACAACAAACTATGCCTTTAGACATCAGTATTCTTGGCCCATATACCATAGACCTAAGCAACCTCATGCATGAAGAAAGCATGCATAATAGACATAGAACATCAGGATTAACACAGTCTCTTTTTTCACTGAATTACTTTTTATTACAGTATAATAGCTTTATTGAATATTTAAACAGATTCATTAAATAGTATATTTACAAATTGCAAAAATGATACTTACGGGTGGTCCAAGAAGTCCCTTGCCCTGTGAAATATGAAAAAAGGTCAGAGACGTGGGGAGGGTTCCACACCTAGTCAAGCTGTTCGCCAATAACAGAGTATTTGAGACAAAGAGGTACAAAAAACCTGTTATTTGATTCTGCAAAATCATTTTGAAAACTTGTTTAACTAATGCTAAATGTCAATTTTATTATTAAGTAATCAATATCAGGAGAAAAATTAATTAAGTTGCCTTGCAGTAGCATTTATTTACACATATTGACAAACACATATACTCCCACAAAGGAATGAAGACATTAAAGCCTTTGGGTTTAGCTAATTATCAAGTACCATGATAAACATATCTATGCTATAACCATTTCCTTCTAACAGTGCATTTAAATTGATAATAAGAGATTTTTTTTTTTTTGCCAGTGCTTCCCTGAGGTCTAAATCAATTAAACTAGCACTTTTTGGTAATCAGAAAGAAGACCAAATTGCTCCTGTTTACATTTTCCATCAGTACTGCTCTGAATCATTTTAATGAGAAGTGTCCAAGATACAAATGTGTTTCTGCGTATTTGAACAATACACCGCCCCTAAGAAAACAGATCCGTCAAGTCTTACATTACTACAGCAAATGGATAATTTTATGGAGAACAGTGTCAATGATGTGCATGAAACACTGGCATATAAAAATCACAAACATAATTAAATCTTTAGGAGATTTGATGTAATAAAGCGGAGTGGAGTTTAAGAGCCACAGAATATCATATCAGGATTGTATCTGCAAGGTTGTCTTTAGAAAACTTGGTATAACACAGGGAAAATTTCAAACATTTATCAGAGTCATTCCATTTTAACCATTTAATACACAGCAGAAAGTAAACGTTTTCACCTTGCATTGTAAGCCAAAACATCTTTTTTACTTGCTTTTTCTTCTTGCTGAACATTTTTTTTACTGAGAATAAATTAGGTCAGTGTCAATGTAGCTTCTGGTATGTGCAGACACAGCTGAAGGTTGGTGCTTTTGTGAAGAAGAAAGGGGTTTTAAGATAAGACAGTAATAAATAAGACAGTTGGGGTCTATTCTTGAAGATAACAGAAACAAGGTCAGGACAAATTAAAACAAACCAGCTCAAGACACACCACCTCCTAAACAGACCTTTGTGAGCATGTGTGAGCACTGAGGTCAACCAGCAGACATGGTGAAGAAGACTACCAACGACCACCACTCAGCAAGAAAGTGCATGCGTAATTAAGATGCAGATATTGTAATCAGTTCCAGGACATCTAATGCATATGTAACTCATTTCTCAGAAAAGTTACGAATATGTATAATCTCACTCTACATTAGCTGCCACTTATAGATATGGGGGCACTAACCTTTGCGAAGCTATTCGCATGTGTGCCCAGCACTGCAGTAAAGAATGCCTCCTTTTGAAAACTCCAAAACGAGTCTGAGAGTTCCTCTGCCAGCCTTTACGGTAACAGCATAACCCACATAATTCCTTTGCTATTACTTAACGCTCCCTTACTGCACTTCCTTGTATTATACATGTCTATATTTGACTATACAAATCAAACTTTCACTGCATCACATATCCAATATTACAATATAACCTGCCTCCAAAAGAAGGAAACTGACTACTTGCAGGTTCCCACTGGAGTACCTCTTGCTAACGTGCCCCTAACAGTAGCAGGGAAAGTCAGTAATACCAAAAGAAGCAGCTACAGCTACTGCATCCAGCCTGCACACAGGCCTAGGAGAAGCCAGTCCCTGCCTCTGCCCATTCCATTCCACCTCTTCACCCTCCTAAGCCAGGGCTGTCCCTCAGCAGTCCATATCTCCCCCTCACCCAGCTACTCCACCATTCTGGCCATGAACATGCAGCGCAACTTGCAGAGTTGAGATCTCCAGGGCAATCAGTCAGTAAGGACTTATACAGAGCATTTAATCATAGAATCATAGAATCATTCAGGTTGGAAAAGACCCTTGGGATCATTGAGTCCAACCATCAGCCCTACTCTACAAAGTTCTCCCCTACACCATATCCCCCAACATCTCATCTAAACAACCCTTAAACACATCCAGGGATGGTGACTCCACCACCTCCCTGGGCAGCCTATTCCACTGTCTGACCACTCCTTCTGTGAAAAATTTTTTCCTAATGTCCAGTCTAAACCTCCCCTGTTGCAGTTGAAAGCCATTCCCTCTTGTTCTATCACTAATGACCTGTGAGAAGAGACCAGCACCAACCTCTCTACAATGTCCTTTCAGGTAGCTGTAGAGAGTGATGAGGTCTCCCCTCAGCCTTCTCCTCCTCAAACTGAACAGTCTCAGCTCCCTCAATCTCTCCTCATAGGATCTGTTCTCCAGGCCCTTCACCACCTTCGTTGCCCTCCTCTGCACTTGCTCCAGCACCTCGATATCTCTCTCCAGGTGTGGCCTCACCAGTGCAGAGTACAGAGGGACTGTCACCTCCCTACTTCTGCTGGTCACACTATTTCTAATACAAGCCAGGATGCCCTTGGCTTTCTTGGCCACCTGGGCACACTGCTGGCTCATGTACAGCTGTTTGTCAATTACAACCCCCAGATCCTTCTCTTCCAGACAGCTCTCCAGCCACACCTCCCCAAGCCTGTAGCGATGCATGGGGTTGTTGTGGCCCAAGTGCAGGACCTGGCACTTGGCCTTGTTGAACCTCATCCCATTAACATTGGCCCACCAATCCAATCTATCCAAGCCTCTCTGTAGTGCCTCCCTATCCTCATGCAGATCGACACTCCCGCTTAACTTGGTGTCATCTGCGAACTTACTGATGATACACTTTATGTCCTTATCAAGATCATCAATAAAGACGTTGAACAGAAATGGTCCCAACACTGAGCCCTGAGGAACACCACTTGTGACCGGCCGCCAGCTGGATTTAGCTCCATTGACCACCACTCTCTGGGACCGTCCATCCAGCCAGTGCTTGATCCATCAGACCGTTTGCTCATCCAGGCCATGGGCAGCCAGTTTTTCTATGAAAATTCTATGGGGAACTGTGTCAAATGCTTTTCGAAAATCCAGGTAGATAATATCCACAGCTTTTCCCTCACCCAACAGTCGAGTCATCTTGTCATAGAAGGAGATCAGGTTTGTCAGGCAGGACCTGCCTTTCATAAACCCATGCTGACTAGGCCTGATCCCCTGGTTGTCCATTATATGAATTTTAATGGCACTCAAGATGACCTGCTCCATTACCTTCCCTGGCACCGAGGTCAGACTGACAGGTCTATAGTTTCCTGGATCATCCTTTCTGCCTTTCTTGTAGATGGGTGTTAATGATCCCAACCAGCTGCCCATGTTCCTGCCTCTGTCTGTATCCTAAAGGGAAGCTCTCCACACAGCCTGGGACTGTGGCCTTACATGCCCAGATGCCTGCTGCCTGCTTTGGAGGTGCTTATCTGTCCCACCTGGTTCAGAGACACTCACCCTGTAGATCTGGTAAGTACCTCCTGTGGTGGTTTAGGCCCTGCCGGGGTCTGAGACCACGCGGCCACTGCCCCTCCCCCACAAAGGAAGTGAAATGCAAAGCCCCAGGCTGAGATAAGGAGAGGTTTAATACAACAGTGCAACAGCAACACAACAAACAACAACAATAACAATAACAGCAATAACAATGAACAGAGCAAAATATCTACCAATACAGCAGTGAGAAACGCGATGGCATAACACACGTGTTAACTGACCGTCTCGCTTCGGCACCAGGATGTGACGTCCGCATGGTATGTCCGCATGGTATCTGAATAACCCATGGTATGTCCGCATGGTATCTGAATAACCCAGCTAGAGCTCCCCCCCACACTGCTGGGGAAACTTAACCCTATCCTGGCTAAACCAGGACACCTCCACACCATCAACACAGACCTGCTGCCGTCCACCATAAAGAGTCACATACCAGTATTTGAATGTGTACCCTGTGCCGGAAGCTGTGGTTTAGTAGACCTTAAAATATTTTCAATTTCTCTGTCACTAAATACACACAATCCTACCCATATGTCAGATCTGTAACACTAGCAATATATCAGCTAACAGAAAAGTTAGAGGGAACTTAACCAAGAGAGAATGGACTGAAGAGTGCCATACATGCACTCAATGTAGCAGCCACAGGTCCATTTACCGGGGCCAGATCAGAGACATCAGCATATGTGCTGCTAAACTACTTGAATTAATCAGAAGTATTCTACTAATTTTGTAAATCTGTCATTTGAGAGACTATCCACATAAGAGATGAGACAAAGAGAATAAAATAAAATGAAATGATGAAGCAGGAAAAAATAGAGGAAAGGGACAGTAAAAGAAGATAACTGAAGATTGCCAGGATACATTCTGGGGAAGAAGCAGCAGAAAAGCAAATGCTGTATATAAAATTTTAGATACTTAATATTCTTTCTTTCAGTTACCCTGAAGTCCTAACCTGTCCATTAAACTCCACTGGATGAGCTTGAAAAACAGTGATAATTTAAAACTAATTACTGTTGTAGTCAAGGCTTCTGACTTTCTGTTTGCACTGAGCATTTTAACAGCTTAAGCAAGGTGTTTTTGTGAGAAATGAAGTCTTTGGATAACCATCCAGAGACTACTCCACTTGCAAAATGCCACTGACTGAATTCAAAGCAGTGCATAATTACACCTAAATACTCAATTAATCATGTAGCTGCTATGCAGACCCATAAGTGTGCTCAGTATGCTTCTAGTAAACAACGTCTCATGGATCAAACCAAAGACCTGCAAAGGCTAAAGAGCCTCATTACTTCATGCTTGTAGTAACAGCTTCTCAAACAGTCTCTGAATCTGAGAATTAGAACCATCTCACTCCAGCACTACCACTTCTACCCTTCTTTTATTTTTTTTAAATTAGATTTCATTTCTCTAAATTTAATCTCACTAAAAGTGAGATGGCCAGTGTTGGCCATTTTGAGAAACTTCCACTAACTGCTCTATTTTTTCAGCAGCTTAAAGTCATTCATCAAAAGGAAAGCCTGTATAAATGGAATTTCCCCAAGAGATTTATTTTGAGTATTAATCTTTCCATATGGATTCAGCATGTATGGGTTAACAACCATGGAGCTACAAAATCAACCACTAGGCTTCTTTCTAAAATGTGAGGTGTAAGGATTAACCTTAACCTTAATAATTACAAGGTTAATGTAATGAGGTGACTAAGTATATCCATCTTTTCTTTAAATAACTAAGAATTCTCATTTCCTCATTGTAAATATTCCTGCAGATTCACCTTTAAATACAAGGTCCAGTTGCTTATTAAGCAGAGGCAGAACTCCAAAGGCAATCCCTACTGACGTTCACTGAAGCATTATCACCTGAAGACTGAAAGTCTCAGAGGAAACAAAAATCACCGGACTTTGAACAATGGTCCAAAATCTCATTAGATTTATTGCTTTTACAGTCTCAAAATATGGTCACAAAAGACCTGAATCATGTAAGTGCTGCTCTGAATGGAATCAGAATTCTACCTTGACAAGTTGGTCCAGTCTGGTGGTTTCCCATAGCAACATCTCCACTTCTAAATTGGGATTAACCATCTTTATGTATATTTTATATACCCACTTTTTCTGAAGGCTCTTAAATTATTTGTTCTCACATTAGTCTGTTAATGGTGAGGTAAAATCATGTATATTTTCCCCAAATCAGTTTTTATTTCAGTTGACAGGCTAAAATACTACAGTATTTTAACCTAGTATTTCAGTAATTCAGTTTTAATTCCCCATTTTTTCCTCTCCCACAGTAGTTCATGTGTATTTTTTTCCATATCATCTGCATAACATATCTGACAGAGTTAAGCTATCTCATCATTCCAGCTACACATTTTAAAATGCATTGCAAATGACTCAGAAATTATTTCCCCATCTACTTGACATCAAAAAATGAAAATAAACAAACAAAAATCTCAAACCCCTAACAGAAAAACTAGGACTTTCGGTCCACCTAGAAGCTACCTCTGTTTTGCTATCTTCTGTGACTAAATTTAGCTCATATATTGAGTCTACAGATTGACCAGCCATTATAAAAGTATTACTTGATTTTCTGTAAGAAGCAGAATCCATGAAAATTAAATGCAAATGTCCACATAGAATAATTCATCTTAAGTTTGAATATGTCTGTAATGTAATGTCTTCAAGAATAACATTATCATTTCCTCTCTGGTCAATTATCAAAATGATTGTTTAATATAAATTTAATGAAAGTTAATGGGACGGGGTCAAAAATACAAGTATACAGTTGAAGACACAGAATTTCACAGCAAGGAGTGCTATATCACAATACAATGCCTCTTCTACTTAATTCCAAGAATTTCTCCAAAATTAATCTAATTTTTAATTAAATTTTAATTATGTCCAGCCCTATCGCAATTTCACGCTAGTCATCTTGTTCCATTACTCATTTTCTTTGAGGTTTTTCCTGGTTTCCTACATAACCTAAGTTTACACATGCCAACCATCATACAACCCTGTAAAATTCCTAAAATTCACAATTATTTTCAGCCCTCAAAGACAGATGTTAAACCCATCTGGAAGAGTACTCTTCGCTCTTCTACTCTTTGCCTTTTATCAAATTTTGTCTTGTTTCATATGAAACAGCACAAGAAGTCCCATACAGCATTTACACTGCAGTGATTCCATTTAAACACATGGCAAGGAGCTGAAACAGGAATAATTGTTGACTAATAATTGTTGACTAAATTATGCATATAAACATGGGCTCTCCTGTCTCTACAGCATTTTCACAGAGAGACGGAGAACAATGGTAGAGTCCAACACTTGTGACCACATCACACACGCTCCTTTCTTTTCTACAGCATACAAACCAAATGTGTTTCAGTAATACCTGCACACTTTAAGGTTCCTTAACATACTACTTTAATATCTTATGAGTTCTTTGAAACTTCAGAAATAGTTTCCGCTTTTCTTCATTACATTTAATGGTAAGAATCCTTCATATTGATACTTAAGGTCTAAAAAGCCTCTTCAGATACTAAATGTCTTACTTACCGGAAGTCCACGAGCACCTGGCAGTCCTGGTTCACCCTTTAAAGGATAAAAATTGAGTTTTTCAAGAGGCATTAGCATAAAGTTCTGTAAACAACATACAGGAAGATGCTCTCACCTTTTGGAGGGTATAATTTAGTGGACATATTCTGCAAGTATTATTCACTTCATTAACACCATGTTGGTTTCAGTGAGACTTGATAGAAATAAAAGACTTTCTCAATATTAAAAAGACACAGCCGTAGACCTTTCCCCTCCCCCCAAAAAAAAATAATTCAAACATGCTGGTTACTCTGAATTCTGATGTGTATTTCATTTGTCTGATTGCCGATGAAGTCAGGTTCACTGTTCTGGTTCCCACTGCATATTACTATGACATAATTACAGTACAAGATGGAAAGAGCCTCACCATTACTGAAGATGCTCAACCTTAATGTCATCAATGTAATGCCACCATTCCCTACTACTGGCTGGGGGAAGGGAAGTTGCTTTGTACTGTGTGAAAAGGGACCAATGGCTCTGTATTCTATAGATGTTTTAATATTGTCAAGAAAGGCTGCAGCATCTCATTAGTTGCTTAGAGACAAAACAAAAATCCTGCTTAAAAAAAAAAAAATCTCATAGTTTCACGCATAATTTTGTTCTTACCTTCTGTCCTTTTGGTCCTGTGGCTCCACGTGAGCCATCAGGTCCTGTGAATCCCTTTGGAAGTAATGTATATAATGTTAATGCAAAGGTTACACGGTTTTCTTAATCACAACTGAAAACCTTCTAAAACATAAAATAATGAAACTATTAAATGAGATAACTAACTGCAGGAGACTTACAATTCAAATGCTTATTTACATATACAAATAGAACTGCCCAAGTTCAAAGTACTAGCTTCTGGTGACAAACATCAGTGCCTGTGATACGTGTCCTTCAAAAATTATTCAGTAAAATCACAAATAAACTAAACACATGATCTCACATAATCTTATTTCCTTTCAATGGGAGATTGATGAATTTAGTTCATGGCTCAGGCTAAAAACAACAACTGTCAGTGTTTTCCATTTCAAATAAACCATTCATTGACAAAAACAAAAAACTAAAACAAAAAAGATGCCAAGCTGGATTTGAGATTAGTCTTTGAACCACACTTGTCTATCCAGATAAAATTAAAAAGCAATCATGATATTATAACTCAGAATTCATTTGGAGCTTTTTTTCTCTTTTGTTTTCAAATTTTTAACCAGCTTATATGGCTTAGAAATTTCCAGATATCCAGATAAAAGTCTTGCTTTTACCTTATCCAATACTTTTCTTTTTGGTACACTTCCAGCAATTCAGCATTCACCCAATGGGATGTTTTCTCTGATAATTTGCTTTGAAAACCTACTTGATCATTACAGGCAATTACTGTACACTATCTTTACTCAGTCTATTAAGCCTGACACTGAAGTAGTTTGTGAAAGAAAAACGAGATTTAAAAAGTCAGAACTGCCTCACCAATTAAAAATGGAAGAAGGACTTATAAATCTAAATCCCCAATTAAAAGCTAAATGCATGGTGGGAGTACAAGAAGGTCCCGCGTTTTGTCCTCAAGTGAAAATAAAAAAGGTTCACCATTTCAGAGCACAGTGTTCTAGTACAGTTTCACTAATCCACTAGTATGGGGGAATATGCAAATTTGAACAAATATCAAAAGCTGAGCTGAGTTTAAAACATTGTTTCACCTGATTGTGTTACCATGAATTCTGGCAAGGAAAACAAAACCATGCCTTAAGTGAAAATTATAAGAGGCAATGATTTTTAAAGATCTGCTTATGGGTTTCTGACATGTACAAATGGGTTGTGGTCCTGTATCGTTTTCAGGAAAAAAAGAAGTGGTATGGGATACCACTCATGGCAAGCCCATTTCCTCTTACAGATTTGAAATCTGAACAGTTTAACAGTTTTAGCTCCGTGTGCACTAAATCTCTTTTCAAAAGCGAATTATAGATTAACAACTAACAGTATTGCAATCCTCAATTAGGCTTTTTTATTTATATAATTTGCAGTCTTCTCTAATCCACTAGTTTGTTGTATGCCATCTTTATATTTGATGGTTTAAATTACAAAAGTACTGTACCACTTACGTAGTATCACATAAATTAAACATAAGCTTGCCTGCCTCCTAGCGTAAGATCTAAGTATTAATGCAAGTCTTGCTTCATAGCAAAAATGCTTTCAAACACTGCTCTTGAGAGAAATATGAAGAGTTTCCAAAAAAAGTATGAAGGTGCTTTTATTAAAGCCACTAACTTATTCAAGAGATACAACCTAACAGGCCATCAACACAAGATGATGTTGAAACTTCATTATTCTGTATTATTTTCCACAGAGAAAGGAAGATACATTAGCATGGCTCTGCAGTGGCTGAAGTCTGGAGGGTTTTGTCTGGAGTAAAAGCTATACAGAAATCACGGTTTTTCCTCAGAAACTGAGTTAAAAATCATTCTTAAGCTTCAGTTTAGTAAAGAGATAACTGTTCACTTTAACATCAGGCCCCCAGGGCTGATCTAAATGATTGTTTTCCATCCCATTTTCTCAGGTTTAGGGAAGGAGAGGCTAAGGAGAGCGAAAATCACTGAAAACACCCCCTCCACCCCCCCCTTCAGCCATTAACCACCCGCCGTCCGGAAGCGGCCGGCCCGCCCTGCCGGCCTGCGGCGGGGGCCGTTGGGGAGCAGCGGCGGGCGCCCCCTGCCGGCCGCCCCGAGCGGGGTGGGGTTGGGCCTCTGCTCCGCGCTCGGGGCCCGCCCGCCCGCGGCCCGGGGCTCTCGGGACCGCTGGTGCCCTCGGCTGCCGCCGCCCCTCCTGCCCAGGCCTGGCCTTGGATCCTGCTCTTGCCCTCGCTGCCCGCACTGAGCGGGGCGCCAACCTGAGGCTGCTTCCAGGGGACGCGGCATGGCCTCCTCCCCGCAGCACCGCCGCCTTCTCCAGAGCAAGGTGGCAGCACCCGACAGCCCTGAACAGCTGCTGCCCCGGCCGCCCTCAGCCCGGCTGTGCTCCGCCAAGAGAGCACCTTCCAGCTTGGAGAAAAGCTCCTCTGCCCCGAGCACACTGCTGGCACTCACAGGCAGCTGTGAGGAAGCCAGAGACCTCAAAAGGAGATCATGCTTCTACAGAAATGGACTAACACTGAGTATTTTTCTTTAAAAAAAAGAAGAGGGAACTCCAGAAAATCAACTGTACTCACATCAGCTCCCGGCTCTCCAGGCAGGCCAGGGGATCCTGGTTTGCCTGCATCCCCATCCGGACCCTTCAGGATTCAAATGCACAGTTAAGCATGTTTCAGAGAGGGAAGCAGAAACAAAACTCAAAACTTCTTCTCTCACACAAACAAACGCAAAGTAGCTGAAATCACTTACCGGTGGACCGGGGGGGCCATTCGGACCTCTCTCCCCCTAATAAGATATGAAAAGGAAGGTATTAGAGCTACAGTAATGTTTTATTGTCCCTCATGAAAACAACTGATTTACAGATTATCAGGAATAAACCCAAACTGATTCTTGTTATCGGAAATTAATATTAAATCCACAGGATTTTTATTATAGACTAACAGAAATAATCACAGAAACTTCTGAGAAGAATGAAAAATACATAGTAGTTCCTATCAGGAACAATGCCACAAATCTTTATCATGCTTTAGTATGAGTGATACTATGTAATCCCTTTTGAGATTAGACCTATAAACTCCTACACCCCATTTAAGGCAAATAATCACAGCATATGATGCTGATTACATAAAATAAATAATCCTGTATTTTCTATATCAGAGATAATCTGAAAGGCCACCTTCTCCCCTTGCCCCAGCCCACTACAGAGTATGAGACCCGTAAATTCCTCCATGTATCTGCAGCCAAATTCAAACACCTCGGGGGCAATGCTGACAGTGGGGACAATGGAGTTACACTTTGAGGCATTTCCTATTTCCTTGGCAAGGCACAGAAACACTTACATCAATACCATCAATACCGGGAACTCCTGGTGGCCCTGGCGGACCCGGGGGACCTGGTGGACCAGGGAGACCTCTCTGACAAGGAGTAAAAAAAAGGAGCAATTAGAGCCTGGCAAACCTGCGAGAGCCAATCTGGGGGGACTGGCACAATGAGAGGCAGCTTCTATGGGTTAGTTAGTCAGAGGGTCACTGCTGTGATGAGGAGCTGTGTCCTCACTCCATGCATGTCAGGACCCACAAGCCCTATATCCCCTCTGAGCTGTGGCTGTGATGACCAGCAACAAACCCAACATGGGCAGAACAGGGACGAGGTGTTAAACCCCCCTCGCTGGACCAGCTGCCCTCCTGCACCCCACAATGGCAGGTCCAGGGCAAGGTGGAGGGGGCTCGACTCCCCGATCCAGCAGGATCTGAGCGCTGTATGGCAATGACAGGGTGCCAGAAATAAAAAGAGTGATCTTTGCAAATCAAACACTGAAATTCACTAAGCTACTCTAATTACTCATTCAGCCACCACAAAGGAGACAGTCTTCCTAAGAGTTCGTGCTAGCGAAGAAAATTTAAAACAACCCTTTCTCTACTTCACTGACAGGCTCAGCGGTTTCCCCTGGTTCCTCTGGATTACTTCAGCATCTACAGAGGCGCTTTCTCAAAGCACCAGGCTCCCGAGGGGGAGTCAGGAGGCGCCACCAGCCTGTGGAAACCGGGAGAAAGGCTTTTACAGGTCTCCGTACCTATAATGGGGGGCTCTGTTCTCCTCAGAGCAAACTCCGGCCACGGCCCCACAACGGTGCTCTGTGAGCAGGAGGCTGGCTCGGGCCTGGCTGGGGCCCTGAGCCTGGCCCCTCGCTCCCTACAGCACTGCTGCTCTGGATGCCTTTCCTCCGCACACCAGTCTTCCCAGTAATAATCCATCCAGGGGTAGTCATAGATGGAGCTCAAGCCCCACCATGTCACCAGGCCTGCCTGATGCCTGCCGGGCAGCACCATGTAAGCACACACACACAGCACCCACGACCCTGCGGACAATTCACCTTTGCCAGCACCTCGTCAGGGTCAGCAACAGCTACTGGGGAGGGAGAAAAGGGTCGGAAACCCACCAGCGGGTCGTTGCCAGGGCATGACAGAGCGGCCTTCAGCCTCTCTTCACCCGCACCCTGGCCCTGAAGCACGGCACACTGTCCCTTCCCTCACACTTACCTCGATCACCGTCTGGCTTACCTGCGAGGGAGAAAAACAGAGTCAAAGTCGGAATAAACTTACTTGAGCCAGGCAGAGGCAAACAACCTGCAGGAAAAGCCCCAGAGGCAGGAGGCCCCCCAGAGCCCGGGCCATGGTGATGGAGGGAGCGGCCTGCGGCTGTGGGGCCGGCGGCTGAAAGGTGAGCTGGGCTGCAGCCCCTCACGGCTGCTCCGCCGCCGTGGGGAGGGTCGCGGGGATTGGAGGAGAGCTGAAGGCTGGGAAGGGGAGGACTGAATGCCAGCAGCGCCTTAACCCTTCGCCCTGCTGCTGTTGCTTTGGGCACCGACCCTCACCTTCTCCCGCCCCCTGCCACGGGTTTCCCGCCGTCAGGCTCCCCACTGAGGCGGCAGCTACGGGGAGGCGGCTGCCAAAATCCCTCCCGTCTGCAAGGCACAGCTTTCAGAAGTCTCCCACCCAAGCAGCGGGGGGTTAAAACAGTGAGTCACGGAAGGGTTAAAACGAGGCTGCAGCCGCTCGGGGGTGTGGATTTCTAAAGGCACCAAATTCCAGGCAGGTATGGTAAAATCAGTCATCTCGGGCCAGGAAGGGGGAGAAAAAGTGAGGTTCCTGTGGGCTGCCGCCGGCAGGCAGCAGGCAGGGACTCGGTGGCTACCTGGCGGCGGGCAGGGGCAGGGGCAGGGGCAGGGGCAGGGGCAGGGGCAGGGGCAGGGGCAGGGCCGGGCGCTCACCCGGGCCGGCAGCTCGCCGCAGCCTTCGCGCTGGGGTCGCAGCGGGTCGCAGTGAATCACCATCCACTGGATTTCGAACTGGCAAAGGAGATAAAGATCACGTTAATTCGGGTCAGGGGGGTCACACTGGCCGAGGGTGTGATAGGAGAAACACTGGTCAGCTAACGACATGTTTTAAAAGGAAGGTATTTAATGATAGTAACTACGGGTGTAGCAAGAGCTCAGTCCAAGAGCAGTGCTGCACCCTGCATTCCCCCACCCCTAACTGTGGAGATCTTCTAAGGAGGGGGCATAAACCTGCCGAGAGATTTAAAGAGAAGGTGAGATTCGTCATCATTTTTTAACATGTTCCTTATAAGCACAGGTATTTTTCTTCATGCTATGTGGTGGTTTTATTAGACGCACAAAAAGATTTTCTCTAAGTGGATAGTTGTGCCCATGAAAAATGGTAGGTCTGAGGACAGAAACGTGGTCTGTGTGAAAAGTTCAAAAAGCAGGATCATATGCACGCTGGCAACACTCTGCAACTGAGTAATACACATCTGTGAAATTTCACATCTTCTTTGAACATTTGGCATGGAAAACAACACAGGATTAAGGTAAACCTTTTCAGAAGCTGCAACAGAAATTCACTTGGTGTATTGATTAAAAAACATGCCCTCTGTTGAAAATCATTGAGTAGCTCAAACATACAGCCTCAGAGGTGTATCTGTTGATAATAATGCATCACATGGAATTTTAAGTAACAGAAGCATATTAAATTGTGCACATTTATTGTATCTAAGTTTTAAAGTGTTGGGTTGTTTCCCTTTCCCATTGCACGTAGTATCAGCTTGGCTTATGAACCACTAATGAGTGATTTATCCAGAGATTTCTGAGTTTGATGATGAAATTTGGAAACTCCTATTCCTTTCTTTTCATTATGAATGACTGAGGAGTTGGGAGGAAAGAAAGTTCAGGGGTTTTTTTCTTGTTACAACATACAGCCCTGGTGTGGAAAAGACTGTATTTGTTTTTTCTGAAAATAGAAGTGAGTGTCCAGGGTATTTAACTTCTTATTTCTTTGCTTCTCTGAGTCTTTCTTATTCTGTTGAGCTAAAGTAGCTCCCCACCATCCCTCCCACAATATAATGTCTCTGCTTCCTGGCTGCTTTCAGTGCTCCCTCTGGGACATCTCATTGCTCTCTTCAGTCCCAGCCATAACTGATGCAGAAGGCAGACTGTTATTCTGAGATGCTTTCCTCTCCTGCCACCATCCTAACATTGACTTAGTTGCATACTGACTGCTAGTGCTAATAAATGCCTTGAGTCTGAAGTCCTTTAAGATCTCTGCAAAACACCCACATATCCACAAGTTGCTGCTTTTTTTTTTGCTTTCACCTTCACCACTTCAGTGCTGCCACTCCTGAAATTCTCACTATCACATCTCTACTGTTCTGTTTACTTTGCAGTCATTACAGTTTCCAGAGTGCTGAGACTAGAGCACAAAAGAGGCAGTAACCTTGGGTTTTTTACCTGTTATCTGACACCACTATCTGTGAGTCAGTCCTCTACCTCCTTTATCCAATTCTCATTTTAAAGCCTTTTCCAGTCCTTAATAATAGACAACTGAATGTCAGAATATACGTCCAAAAGAACTGAATGTATACTACAATACCTCAAGGCAGCAGTACAATAATAAAAATAAGAGGATATCTGGAATCTGAAGATGAGGATTTGTAAAAAGGCATAAAAATGGGATCAAATGATACCTATATGATAATTTATTTCACACCATACAACTGGATCCTGAGTCCTGAGTCTCTACATTATTCACCTCTGAAGCTCACTTGCAGAGGTAAAGAGGTCCATAACTGGCTCTAAAACAGTTTATAATCAATTTCTGATTTAAATAATAATCTATTTCTGGTTTAAGACAGATGTGGTTTTAAGTGACAGAATTTCTACTTTTTCAGTTGGTCTGTTTAATATTAAGTTAAAACTATATTAAGTAGTATTAAAATTGAAAAGTCACCCATTCAGTAGTTACAAAATACTATTATTAAGGTTGCCTGTACAAATTTAATCTGTATATAATCTGAAGTTGTGTGATTCCACACTTTTTTCCTTAGAACTCTTCCCTCATTCACAAGACCAAATGAACAAGGCTGTGGAAATGGTTCCCATACTGTAGAAACTGTCAAGTTTGGAAGTAAATGGGGCAAAAGGTGGTAAAAAAGAAGATGGCTTTGTGGAAAAAGCAGGCAGATGCCACTGAATGAGTCTGCTTTTGCTTCATAGTTCTTATATAGTGCTGACAAATTATTTCAGTCAAAATAGCCACATTAGAGAGCATTCTGCATGGAGCAGGAAGAGGGATTTGAATGTCTGAAATGACGTACCTGGGTAGAGGTGATGCAGAAAGGCTGATCAGTAACAACTGTAACTAAAATCAATGGTTTTGAGCTGTGCTTTCAATTCATGGTATAAAATCTGTGAACGCTGAAAAAATGACTTTTAAGACATACCACCAACAGTCAATATCTGCATCAGCACATTCTAGAGTTTTTATGTAGATAATCATTGCCTCTTTTTTGTGGTTTTGTGTGTGTCTGTTTTTTGGCTTATGTACTAAGGTGGGAAAGATTTGAGATGATAAAATGCTAATTACTGGGTTGTGTTAGACTCTGATGCATGACTGTCCAAGTGCCAATATCTGTGTCCTAAGAGAATACTACTAGCAAATGTATATACATCTTTTAAGTTTGAACCCAGTTTTTCAAGTCTGAACATAGTTGATATTAAAATAGAGATAAATTTATTAATGAGATTATAAGATGTGATTGCTTGCTGCAGTGGGAACTTGACTCACTGAGCCAGGAAATCCTTTTAGTGTCTCATATGTTTTCTCGCAACACTCTTTAATGGCCAAAAAGAAAACCAATCACTTTGTTTTGTCCAAGATGGGATTTGAGTGTTGAGCATTAAGTAAGGCCCTGGTACTCTTGTAAGTTTAAGACAGACACAAAAAAGTGTGGATAAATGAGGCAGGCATCCTATGCAGAAAAAATACCTAGCATTATTTACAAAACACTATACCATAATATGAATGTAAAAGGAGTTGATGTATTTTGAACATGCAGCTTTAATTTGACATTTCTTAGTTCACAGTTGCCTAGTCAGGCAGCATTATTTTTTAAAAAATAAACTGTGGTTGCTCTGTAAATTTTTTGCTTAGAGCTTCTGTTACTGTTTTGAGGCTATATAAAACAAAAATTGAGATGACACCTGTTTGACTTTTTAAAAATGAAAAATAAAAGTCTTTTCTGGCAAGGTAGTAAAAGGTGTGACTGGCCTCCCACTGATTTAGGAGAGGTGAGAGAAGGGCAAATATGTCCCAGCCGTGCTGTCAAGGTACCTGTTCCCTCGCCAATATTTCACAATGATCTTGATGATTATATTAAGCCGATTTAAAGGATGCCATATTCTGAAGATGTCTTGTGTAGATGTTCTATCAATATCAACACAAAGTGCTATTAAGGATGAAGTACAGGTGCAAAGTTCTCAGAAATGAACCTCAGATAAATCAGGGGTAATCATAAAGCAAAGTTATTAAAATGTAATCTTTTAAGACCCATAGGTGTTTAAGACCCATAGGTTAATATTTCTGACATCCATTTTCCAAGATTCCTATGGGATTTCTGTTTCACCTTAATTTCTTTGTCAGCAGAGATATAATTGGATTAGCTATGTCTGTCTGTTCACTGTTTTGTCCTCTTAACTTCTGTGGAAGTTGCCTGTGAATGCTCCCAGCTTTGCACATCTCAGTATCAGCTATGCAATTCAGTTGTCTTAGAGCTTTAGATGAGAGAGGTGAAGGTTAAGTAAGATGTATTTTCAGGATAGCATTAGTCACAGGGAAGCATTTAGCAGTAATAAATGTAGCAGTAATAAAGCAGGCTTTAAGGAAAACTGTGACCCTCAGAGCACATTTGTAGGGCCCTTTTGGGAAAATGGGCTCCCTGTATCCCACTGGGCTATTGCTGCCTTAGGGGAAGACATCCCGTCAGAGGAAGTACAACTCAGCTAAGCGATTTTCAGATGAAGTTTTTCTACAATTTTTCATCAGTGATATCTAAGTTTGTTCTAAAGGAACTCTGCTACCAACTGTTTGTATATTTGTTAAGTGACCAAAAATAAGCTACACATGTTTAAACATATCTCATTCTAGAGCTACTTTAACATGTTTTATCCATTATGCTATATCTCTGTAATGGGTTTTTAGAGCTTCACCTTCCTTGCATCTTTTTTCAAAGCCTTAGAACAGTACAGCAAATTCTGGTGTTATCTGACTTTCCATAGCAAGAGTTTAGCCTTCCGAATGTGAGATTTCACAGGGTGAAAAAACCTGAGACATGACTTTTTACAGACACAAATCTGTTCTATGGTGTAAATTAATCCGTATTCAGCAAATATTGATAAGCAGCTTCCTCTTAGACATTACAAGTCATGTAGCTGCCCTGAACTAGTTAGCCGTGTTAAATACCAATTAAATAATGACCAAGGATCACTTCTAGCAAAGTGTTTAGTCTCTATTATGAGAAAATCAGGGTAATGCCTCTGAAATCATAGAAAATAAGGCAATTTATTATCATCTCACAGCAGTTAATCTTTGAGCAGTAAGAAATGAAGGCCCTTACCTTTCTATAACAAAAACATGATTTAGGAAGTAAATTCCTTTTCAGTTTTGAAATTATGATATATCTTATATTGCTTAGAGTTTATAGTGGATTATTTGAATTACTTTTAGATAAAAAGAGCTATTTTCTTTTTTATCTAAAAAAAAGATAAAATGCAGCTGTAAACCTGTATAAAAATTTGCCCTCCATAAAACATTCCAGAAATCACAGAATCATAGAATGTTTTGGGTTGGAAGGGACCTTAAAGATCATCTAGTTCCAACCCCCCTGCCATGGGCAGGGACACCTTCCACTAGACCAGGTTGCTCAAAGCCCCGTCCAACCTGGCCTTGAACACTTCCAGGGAGGGGGCAGCCACAGCTTCTCTGGGCAACCTGTTCCAGTGTCTCACCACCCTCACAGTAAAGAACTTCTTCCCTATATCTAATCTAAATCTTCCCTCTTTCGGTTTAAAACCATTACCCCTCATCCTATCACTGCACTCCTTGATAAAGAGTCCCTCCCCATCTTTCCTGTAGGCCCCCTTTAGGTACTGAAGGGCCACTATAAGGTGTCCCAGGAGCCTTCTCTTCTCCAGGCTGAACAACCCCAACTGTCTCAGCCTGTCCTCATAGGGGAGGTGCTCCAGGCCCCTGATCATCTCCATGGCTTCCTTTGGACTAACTCGAGCAGGTCCATGTCCTTCTTATGTTGGGGGTACCTAGGGCTGAATACAGTACTTCGGGTGGGGTCTCACAAGAGTGGAGTAGAGGGGGAGAATCACCCAAAAATCCAGCATGTCAACTGCACCACACAGCTTGGTGTCATCATCAAACTTGCTGAGGGTGCGCTCAATCCCACTGCCCGTGTTGCCAACAAAGATGTTAAACAGCGCTGGTCCCAGTACTGACCCCTGAGGAACGGCACTTGCCACTGCTCTCCACTTGGACAACAAGCCACTGACCACAACTCTTTGGGTGCGGCCATCCAGCCAATTCCTTATTACCAAGTGGTCCATATGTCAAATCTGTGTCTCTCCAATTTAGGGACAAGGATGTCATGCGGGACAGGGTCAAATGCTTTGCACAAGTCCAGGTAGATGACATCAGTGGCTCTTCCCTTATCCACCAGTGCTGTAATCCCACTGTAGAAGGCCACCAAATTTATCAGGCACGATTTGCCCTTAGTGCAGCCATGTTGGCTGTCACAAATCACCTCCTTATTTTCCATGTGCCCTAGCATAGCTTCTGGGAGGATCCACTCCATGATCTTGCTGGGCACGGAGGTGAGACTGGCTGGCCTGTAGTTCCCTGGGTCTTCCTTTTTTCCCTTTCTAAAAATGTGGGTTATGTTTCTCCTTTTCCAGTCAGTGGGAACTTCACCGGACTGCCAGGACTTCTCAAATGTGAAGGACAGTGGCTTAGCCACTTCATCCACCCATACCCTCAGGACCCGCAGATGCATCTCATCAGGTTCCATGGACTTGTGCACCTTCAGGTTCCTTAGATGGTCTCAAACCTGATCTTCTCCTACAGTGGGCAGTTCTTTATTCTCCCAGTCCCCGCCTTCACCTTCTGTGTCTTGGGCAGTGTGGCTGGAGTGCTTGCTGGTGAAGATTGAGGCAAAAAAGTCACTTGAATACCTCAATCTTCTCCATGTCCTGGGTAACCAGGTCTCCCGTTTCCTTCCGGAGAGGGCCACATTATCCCTAATCTTCCTTTCATCACTGATGTACCTATAGAGGCTTTTTTGTTGCCCTTGATGTCCCTGGGCAGATTTAATTCAATCAGCGCTTTGGCTTTCCTAACCTGATCCCTGGCTCCTCAGACAATTTCTCTGTATTCCTCCCAGGCTATCTGTCCTTGCTTCTTCCCTCTGTAGGCTTCCTTCTTGTGTTTGAGCTTGTCCAGGAGCTAGTTGTTCATCCATGCAGGTCTCCTGGCATTTTTACCTGACTCCTCTTTGTTGGGATGCATTGCTCCTGAGCTTGGAGGAGGTGATTCTTGAATATTAACCAGCTTTCTCGGGCCCCTCTTCCCTCCAGGGCTTTATCCCATGCTACTCTGCCAAGCAGATCCCTGAAATGGCCAAAGTCTGCTCTCCTGAAGTCCAGGGTAGCGAGCTTGCTGTGCTCCCTCCTCACTGCCCTAAGGATCTTGAACTCCGCCATTTCACCGTCACTGCAGCCAAGGCTGCCCTTGACCTTCATACTCATCACCAGCCCCTCCTTGTGGTGAGAACAAGGTCCAGCATAGCAGCACTCCTCATCGGCTCCTGTCACTTGAAGGAAGTTATCATCAATGCATTCCAGGAACCTCCTGGAATAAATCTTTGTAAAGGCTCAAAGGCAAGCCATAGCTTCTAATGGAGCTCTATCTACTGCTCTCCTAGGCAATCATAGTAACAACAAGCAATAAAGAATCTCTTTTAAAATGACATGTATTACAGTGCACCCATAAGAAGTTGACCTATTCTGCAAGATAAATAGAGCACTCACAGAATACTGCAAAAAAGAAGAATAGGAAACACATAATTTATGTCCTTTAAAAATTATACTACTGGAAGTAATATACTTTAACAATGCCTGGAAATAAATTAGAAATTGTGCCTGGGACATATTAAATAACGAAGACTGGTGAGATGTTTAAACTGAGTATAGTCAAGCAAGTTAAAGGATGAGCCTAGAATATCCCCAAACATACACTTATTTACGCGATTTAAAGAGAAACTAACTGCATAGGCTAAAACAGAAACTTGTGCAATATAAACAGCCATTTTAAAATTACTAGACCATCAGATTGTGTAATTTCTTTATTATAATTTCAGAGAATATGGTCTTTCTAAATCTACATTTTTGTAATATCAGGTTGCACCACTACCATTGTCAGTTGTGGCTTCATAGCACAGGCCATGCAATTCAATCTAGTCAGTCCTATGTCGAACCCACAGTTCCTTCTGAATTAAAGTGTATTTTTAGACATCCAAACTCTGTTTGAAAATGTAATATGATGCTTACCTTCTTCCTTCCCTGATAATTTTTTCCAGTGCTTCATTATTCTTTTTGTCAAAAAATGTGCATCATATTCCTGTTTTAAGGCCTACCTTATGCAAAGATTTGCTTTTTTTTCATAAAATACACTAAATATGACTGAATCTTCCCAGAAGCATGATAAAGGTTTAAACAAATATTTTGCACGGTAAGTGGTGAATTGTAAAAATAACTTAGCTCCATTTTGTCTTTTCATCCTTGAAGGAGTGTGTCCTATACTTAATGTAGCTTCACGCTAATGTCTAATGATTTACATGCTTAAACATAGATGAGGCAGAACTTAATGATAGACAACCTTCCCCCACCAGATGCCTGAAGACCCTAGGGTAATCAGTGTTCCTCATTTGTATACCTTGCTGAAAAGAGAAAGTCTATGCAAAACAGTGTGCTGGAGAGGAAGGAGGATAAAATTTCAGATTTCCTCTGCTGCTTTTCCTGACTTTGATCCTAGCCAAAGGTCAGCCAGAGCACCAACAGAGAAGGAGGAGAAGTCAGAGTTCTTGCCAAGGTGACCTTAATGCCACATCTTTCTCATTTGTAGGCTGACATTTCTAATCATTACTTCAATCACAGAATCACAGAATCACAGAATCAACTAGGTTGGAAAGGACCTTGAAGATCATCTAGTCCAACCATTAACCTAGCACTGCCAGTTCCCATCTACACCATATCTCTCAGCGCTATATCGACCCTACTCTTAAACACCTCCAGGGATGGGGATTCCACCACCTCCCTGGGCAATCCATTCCACTGCCTAATAACCCGTTCTGTAAAGAAATACTTCCTGACATCTAGTCTAAACCTTCCCTGGCGCAACTTGAGGCCATTCCCTCTTGTCCTATCACTTGTTACTTGGTTAAAGAGACTCATCCCCAGCTCCCCGCAACCTCCTTTCAGGTAGTTGTAGAGGGCGATGAGGTCTCCCCTCAGCCTCCTCTTCTCCAGACTAAACAACCCCAGTTCCCTCAGCCGCTCCTCGTACGACATGTGCTCAAGACCCTTCATCAGCTTCGTTGCCCTTCTCTGGACACGCTCGAGTAATTCAATGTCCTTTTTGTAGTGAGGGGCCCAAAACTGAACACAGTAATCAAGGTGCGGCCTCACCAGTGCCGAGTACAGGGGTAAGATCACTTCCCTGTCTCTGCTGGCCACGCTATTTCTGATGCAAGCCAGGATGCCATTGGCCTTCTTGGCCACCTGGGCACACCGCTGGCTCATGTTCAGCCGGCTGTCAATCAACACCCCCAGGTCCCTCTCTGACTGGCAGCTCTCCAGCCACTCCTCCCCAAGCCTGTAGCGCTGCTGGGGGTTGTTGTGGCCCAAGTGCAGCACCCGGCATTTGGCCTTATTGAACTTCATACAGTTGGCCTTGGCCCATCGCTCCAGCCTGTCCAGATCTCTCTGCAGAGCCTCCCTACCCTCGAGCAGATCAACACTCCCACCCAGCTTGGTGTCGTCTGCAAACTTACTGAGGGTGCATTCGATCCCCTCGTCTAGGTCATCAATAAAGATGTTGAACAGGAGTGGCCCCAAAACCGAGCCCTGGGGGACACCACTCGTGACCGGCCTCCAACCGGATCAACAAGCAAGAGAAACCCTCCCCATTTTTAAAGGAATGACTCTGTGTCTAACTTGAAGGCATGGTTTACTGTAGCACTGTATACTAGCTGTTGTAATACTATTACCTTGATATCTATAGCTCTCTGTGCATTTAATCTAAATATCTTTCCAAAGAGTAATACAATATTGGGGTAGAAATTTTTCCATCCTAGTAAAATGCAGAGAATATGTAATGTTTTCATTATCCCATTCATTCATTCATACACACACCAGCATCCCTATAGGAAAGCTGAGATATGTATGCAGCTGATTGTTATGTTATCAGCTCCAGCTGATTCATTTTGAATGACATTTTCAGAGATTAACTTTTGTTTTCAACAGAATTAGTATAACTTTTCAGCTACTGATATTTCCTAATCCACATCTATAGCAATGTAATAGCCACTTTTGGACATCTGGGCCAGCTTTCTGTCATCATTTTTCATGTAAAACTGATTTCTATCCAGTGCAATACAGTAACTTACACATACAGAGACAATGAAGCATGAGATGCTTCTTTTGTTGCAACATATCACCTTTCAAGTTTGTACAATGCTGATTATCCTGTGGCCACATTTTTTGCAAAAAACATAGAATATAGTTAAAAGATTATATCTCACTTCACTCTTTATTTCAGAGCTGATGCAAAACTTCAGTGTAGCGATGTGGAAAATGGTTACAATATATTAAGTATCTGATTCTCTTCTGCCATTCAACTTGTTTTGAAATTAGTACCTATATATATACACACGGATATCTTACATTTGTATTACATGTTCCTAACACACTGAAAGGATCCTTTTAAAGGGAATAGGATAATATATGGAACTTTGCAATGGTTTCTGTCTTTTTTCAACTGTGTTTTGAAACCGTTTCCTTTTAATCTACAAAGTGAATTCAGAAATAGCCTTCCCAAAATCTTAAATGTCATTTAGTGCCACCATGTGACAAAATTTGTCACGTTGTTCAGCATAAAGTGCAGTATAACACGTTAGCTGAAAAAACACTGGCTGAGAAAACACATTCATGGGTGTCTGAAAGGCAAAATGCAGATGTGACAGCTACAATTTTTTTCTGTCAGAAATTACAGGTATGTCACTTTGTATGTGTTTTATATTAATTGTTCATCTCACAAAGTAAAGCAGATAATCAAATAATAAAAGCCCTGAGTTTTTCTGTGTTGTTTTCTTTGTTGAAGGGCACAAAAGCATTCAATACTCACCATATGTCACCCCCAATGTTATTTTCTCTATCAAAACAGCTCTCCTTGCAGTGTAGTAGCATGAAGAGGGTATTTTCAGCATTAAATCCACCAACAGGATATAGAATAAGCATTTCACTGCCTACTCTGGCTACACAGAGTAAAGGAGCACTCACAGTGAGTTTAGGTGTCTACTGCAATGCACAGGGAAAGTTAAGTATGTAACAAAGGGATTCACAGCAGCCATGATATGGGGGTGGAATGTCCTGAGCTAGCCAGGAGAAGGTATTGTGGAGATGTGTGGGCTTTAAACATTGGTTTATTCCTGTGTGAACATCAGAATAGATCAAAAAGGACCTCCGTCAGTCTCCCTTACAGGAGATACTCCCTTTCTATTAATGATTTAAAATATTTATCCTGCCAGAAACACATCTAGTTATATCTAGCTGGTGGTCGGCACAAGCATATGAGAGAGGGATCCCAGCTCTCACTCAATAAACATTTTGCTCTTGTTGGTGTGAGGTGCAGCCCACAAATCCATGTCCTATGACCTTCTTCTAGATCAAGCTCCACATATGAGATAAACAGAGGAATATCCAACTGATATATCCAGACAGAGCAGAATCCAGTGACAGAAGTGTGAATGTCTGAGAAATTTCATTGTTGAAACTGAGACACAACCTGGGTTATCTCTTACCTTATACAGTATATATATGTGCAAAATTAAAAAAGCAAAGCTAGTACTTACCTGCCAAGGAGTTGTTATTTTCTGCTATTTCTGCTTCCAGAAAGCATTTGAAAATGCATTCCACAGAAAAAAAAAAATAAGTATAAAGATCCTATAAAACACTTTTTGCAGTAATAAAATATTTTGGAACTTACCGGAACTGAAATTTCAGGGTTATTTTTAAGCTTTCCAAGCACAGCAAAGCCATCAACGCTGATTTTCCCTTTTGGTTTTATGTTTAAGGATTCTATTTTAATACAGTCAATAAAAAGTGTGACACTGTTTGCTTCCACACTTATCATAAGCTTGTGCCATTGGGAGTCAAACAAGAAAGGCAAATGCAAAAATGATGCAGTTTGGAGACTTCCATCCACTCCTTTATAAGAAAACTCAACACTTTTCCTTTGGCCATTAAGATTCACTCCAACTTGCTCTTTTCCTGAAGAATCCTGAATCTGCCAAATAGTCCAGTATTTCTGAAGTGTGGCCCCAGTCATCCGAAAAGTAGTTAGAAAGGAATATTCATCAGGCAATCCGTTGGAATATATGGCACTGTGTGAGATCAAGATACAGTACATTTGTTGTGTATTTGTTCTGAAAAGTTCCACATATCACCACAGAGTAATGAGAAACAGTTACTCAGTGAAACTATATTTCACCCATGGTTTTATCAGTGCTCTTAGGCACACTGAGTCCTGAAACGGGATGTCCTTTTGATTCATTAGTGTTGCTAATGGCAAAAGGAACTGGTTCAGAAATGGGGCTCTTCCAACATTTTACAGTATTTATGATAACCCTTTCTAAGTGTAATGGATGGAACAACAACATACTCCTACTTCAGATTCTGAAAGTACATCCTACATTTGTGCTGTTTCCTAGTATTAGACTTACAAAATCAGTCAACATAGTCTGACTTTATAACTGACCAGGTAGATTCTCAGTGCAGATCTGGTTTGGTTTTGAAGACATAAGAATGTCTTGTGCAAATGCATTTTCTTGTTCAGCCTCAGTAACCATTTTGTTAATGTATTAGCTATCACTTCAGCAGAAAACATTCATTGACAAATATATGTATAGTAAGAACCCACACTAAAACCACAGTATCTCCTGTGACATTCAACTACAAGACTACAAGTAGCAGGGAACAGATTTGCCACATAGAACATATTTCATTCTTTTGCAACTCCTATAACGTGAGATTTGGAAACACAAACAAGTACTGTGGGCTGTGTCACTGTGAAAAACAGTAACATCATTTTTTGTCTGAAATGTGTCAGTGAATCTAGTAAAATATTTAAGAAATATGCCTTTTCATATCCTACGGATCATAAAATTGGAGTGTCATAATCCAGTTGATTTCAATACATTGTTTGCCATCTATCCACAGTAGAATATTTAAGAAATATGCATTTTCATATCCTATGGATTATAAAATTGTAGTGTCATAATCCAGTTGATTTCAATACATTATTTTCCATCTACCCACATTTAAAAATAAGTTGTATTTGAATAAATTTCTTAAGTATGAAGGCATGCAGAGCTATTTTGTCACCAGCATTCATTAGAATAACTTCTCAGGCAAGTAGGCATTTTTAACAGATTATTTTTGAGTGGCAGATAAATTCTATCTCAGCAATTTAGCCAGCATTAGTGAACCTCAGGCTTTAGGCTAAGGGGAAAGAACACAAAAAGAATGGAATAAAATTAGTTCTTATTCTGTATACCTGATGACTACCAATTTAGTAAGAGAGTACTTCCAGATAAAGTCTCCAGTTTGTAGTTTGGTGTGTGTCCAAAGCTGTAGTACAATCATACTCCAGCAGGCGACGGCACAGCCTCAGCAAGATTTCTGTAAGGACCAGGGCAAGCCTGGCAGCAGCAGCAACAGCTTCACCTTATTAATAAACTACCTGAACTGCTGGTGTTTCTCCTTTTTCCCTAGAGGCCTTTACATACACCTGAAAGATGGTGTATGAGGAAGGGGAACGTTTAGCTGGAAGATTATCTCATTTACACAAGGTGTGGAGATATGCAAAGGTGGAAGAGGGTGTTCTTTGCCAATATCTTTAAACTGTCTGTGATTTGCTATGATTTGTGTCTCTGTTGACTGCAGATGCAGTAGTCTGGCCCAGCTGGTTTTGTTTGATAGGATTTTATCTAATTTGTTGTGTTCTCTCATTGTTTTGTTTCAGTTTCTATCTTGCCATCTCAAATGCAAATGTCAATGTGTGAATATTGTACCATTCCTCCTGTTTTGAGCACTTTCCAGTGTTTACGACTGTCCCCTATCCTTCCTTGTGTTAGGCTTCTAGCTTACACAACATGTTTATATATTCTTTCTGGCTCCAAGAAGATACTCCTTCTCCCTATCCAGACACACATTTACTCATACTAAGCTCCTGATCCAGTTCAGCACATCTGTTATGGCCCTCTGTGTCCTTCTTCCTCTATATCTTTTAAACAAGTACTTCAGTCTACTGCTAAAACCTTAGCTCATCTGAGTCAAATACCTCTTCAATTGCTGAATCCCACTGTTCTTGCACAAGAGCTGGTTTTACTACTACTGTACTGAAGATGATATTGTTAGGTAATTTTTTAACTAGCCTCCATGTGGCGTTTCACTCTCTATCAAGTTCAGTGACTCCAGGGGATCTGATACACCAAGCTCCACAGCTAAAGGAAGCAGTACTAATTCCAGGTCCTCTGAGGAGACGTTTTCATTCTTTCTCTGCACTGGTAAGTTTTGCTGTCATGGCAATACTGGTTAAACTATCACACATGTTCTCACCCTACCTCAGCTGACATACCTATACTGGCAAAACTCAAGCAACCAACCAACCAAACAAAAAAACTACTAAGTAAACATAGTTATACTTTTTGATTATAAGATTGTTTATACCAGATTGGCAAAATGATTCTTTGCACCATATTTAGCTATAGCATTACTCCCTTACGAGACATCATGTTGGTCCTCCTTTATTTTCAGAAATTAAAAAAGAAATTAAATATGTTAACTTTTTCAAGTGATATACAAAGAAGAGAAATTGTGTAAGAGCTTCTAACATGGGTAAGAGAAAACTTAATTTTAATAAATGTATATAGAACATAAAGATAAAAAGTCAGTGCACAGACATGGATATTTACTTTTTAAAAAATTTTTAATAATCAATCAGAACATCTGCTGCCTTTGGACTGAAGACTCAGTATCAGCAATGTGACTCAACATAATGAAGCACAGCATGACCCATCACCAGAAAGGTACTCTGCAGGGGACTGTTATTGTGTAAGATTTATACCTATAATTCTACAAGTAAAGCAGAGACAGATTCTCATCTCAAGTTACTTCAACTGTAATCAAAAGCAATTCCATTGGCTTTAATGGTTTCAGTGTATTTCAGTACATAGTTTCTCCCAAAGCCTGTAATCCTTACATAGGCAAAACCCTACTGAAGGCAGCAGCTTAAAATGCTAAATATTTGGAAACCATGGCAAATTTATCATGATATTTAAATAAACAATTGTAGAGAAATTATTCCTCCCTCTCACTGCAAAGTGAAAAGTGCTGGATTCTGTAATCTTCCTGAACAGCTGATAAATATATAAGCAGTTAAATTATTTCTGTAAATTATTTTTAACATACATATTTCCAATTCCACTAACTTACGGAATGAAATCAAGCAATTTTAAATTTAGAATCAGGCAAATGAGCAAAGGAAGAAGTAACATGAAAAAATATTTCACACACAAATGTCAAATTCAGTCCTGACCCATTTCCTATGCACTTAAAATTGCCAGGGATATAAGCCATCAAAGCATTTTTTTTTTATATTTGTATTTTAAGTTTGTAAGATAACAGTCTAGTCCTGCTTTCCTTGTGTACTCAGACTGTTTGTTTAACTTGAATAATGAGTGCAAGGTCATATTTTGTCAGATGTTTGAATCCTTGCTTAATTTTTTTAAATGGGGGGGGGGCGGGGGGGAGAGAATTGTGAAACATTTGTGATTCATCTGAGGGAACTTCTGAAACACTACTGTTTTCTTTTAATCTTTCTCATAAATACCTAAGACTCTTATTAATCCTGTGGCTCAAGTGCTTACCAGGAAGATTTATTTGAGATTTCAAGGCTAAGTCCTACTGAGGCATCAGTATAACCAAGATAAGTCATCTGACTCGGTGGTGGAAGCCCTGAGTAGTCCCACTCACTTCAGGATTCATTACAAGCAGCAGAGTATGTTAAAAGGTTAACTGTGTACCGATCTGAATACTAGAAAATAACTGCTTATTTTATTAAACCTGTTTCTTTAAGAGTTAATTTCTTAGGTGAGTTCTATTGTCCACTGAGATAGCTTACTCCTTGCTAAATGATCATTTTAGAAATGTTAGTACAACCTACTAGAGGTGGCTGTAGAAATTCCCCTGGCAAACCTCATGATAATGCAGTGTCATGTACCCAGGGGTGGGGGATTCCTTTGCTCAAGCTAGAGACACTTGTCTCTGCACCTCCTGAAGCCTCATAGAATCACAGCTGACCTGGCAGCCACTATCTGGCAGCCATCAAATAAGCAATAACAATAAAACCTAGATAAGCATTTTTAAAAGCAACTGTCCTAAGTCATTAGCTAGAAGTCATTTGTTAGACTCACTACCCTCAGCTGGTCTCTATTCTTCACAAACATCCGGTTCTGAGCTAATTAGCTACTTAGCTGCATTTTGTCTTTTCCATTACAGTGTCATCATCAATATCTATGTAAGATATCTTGTAACGCAAAAGGAAAAGCACCTGAAGAACTTTGGTGGCTGGATGTAGAAAAGCCAGACCTTTAGGCATATGCATTTGAGGAGCGTTACTTTACAGAGAAGCATTATTCCCAAAGGAGAAACCAGGAAATCAGCCTATTAAATTCTCTGAATCTTCCAAGCTTACTGATAGAGCTTTATAAAATTCCTGTTTTGATTTTATAGTTTCTTATCGTAATGTGTTTGTCACATCACCTGTTAAAGTGGTCTGCAGTACACCACTACCCCAAATATAAATACTGTTCAAAAGGAAGCTTCGGTTTTTACATTGCTCTGCTTTCTGCTGAGATGAGGATGCAGGTAAAGAGGTATCATTTCTGTACTCCTATAGGCTACCTTCATGCTACTAAATTCAATATGCCCAGGACTGTTCTCTGATACTAAGTTCAGCTGGCATGAAAAAGTTTAAACCTGCTTACTTCCAAAATTGTCTAAAGAGTGCTAATTAGTCTGGACCTAAACCATGCTAAGGTCTTGTATAATATTTTAACCATATAGATGATCAAGTGTGAATGCCTTGGAATGTTCCCTGGCATTAATTTATCCATGTGGACACAGGGACCTTCTGATGTGACAGCTGCATTTGTGAAGTCAAAGGATTAAGATTTCATCCAACACATAAAGGTAGCTAGCCCTTTTCCCCCATAAAAGCATATCATGAACATATTCCTTTGTGCTAATATAATAAAGCTTGCAATTAAAAATCAACACAATTGTTATCCAAATTACCAGTATTAATTTTGTACTTACTAACTGGTAGACACCTACAACAGGAGCATAGATTAGATTGAAAAATGACAGGTTCACCATGTCAGAGACGATGGGTATGAGTCACGGCACTTTCACAGGCCCTTATTACACGAAGAACACTGTAGTGGTTCTTCAGCAGATTTTATGCTAGAAGAAGCAATGGCCAATGGAATTTATTTGGATAATGGGAGAAGCTTAAGACTTGTGTGCAATTATTTCTGTTCATTCTGGAATATACTTCTGGACCTTGGCAAGTATGCTAAGCAGCAAAAAGACCAAGCTACAATTTAGTAGCAGTTTAAGGAAGCTATGTAAGCTTTTCAAGGCATAAACTATTGCTACAGCAGAGACTGAATAAATACACTGAGCCATGCCCATCTAAATGAGCTCTCATTCCAATGCCATAGTCACTGTAACATGGGCTTGTCTGCCTTAGTATAATGATTGTATGCTAGTCTAAAACATTATTTTACTATTCCTGATAAATACTGACTGAACAGTGACAGGCAAGCCATCTGTGCTGATACTGTGATTGGCTCAGTTGCCATTTCTGTGCGTGGGTCCACCTTCCCATCCCTTCCTCAAAAGCCTTGAAAGCCTTACAGCAGGGAAGAGGCTTTCTTAGGGAGACCCCTCCCTATTTCGTAAGGCAAGAGAAGACACCGTCCATGGGTGTCGGGTTACCTAGGACTAATATTGCTGTTCATTAATGAAGATGTGAGAGCAGATCTCTGCAGCGGAGCAGGCGTGGAGCCTGCTGTTGCCTGATGTATTTTTTGAGGGTCTCTCCCCAGTGCTCCTGTAGCAGTTGCGCCTTCGTGCCTGTGTCAACCGCCCAGCTCGGGGAAACAGCGCTGTGTATTTTTTCCAAACTCGCTCTGGTTTTGCCTCCCCCGTCTCTTGGCGAAGCAGGCGCTCGCGGCCGGAGGCCGGTACCGGAGGACCATCCCCTCTGTGTGCCTGCCCGCCGACAGCCACGGCGGCCCCTGCGCTCCCCCGCTGCCCCGGGGCCTGCGCAGCCGCGGCGGTCGGTGCCTCAGCACCACGGGCACGGACAGCTCCGCGGGGCGGGGGCACCGGCGCGCCTCTGGCCCCCTCCCCTCCCCTCCCCTCCCCTCCCCTCCCCTCCCCTCCCCTCCCCTCCCCTCCCCTCCTCTCCTCTCCTCTCCTCTCCTCTCCTCTCCTCTCCTCTCCTCTCCTCTCCTCTCCTCTCCTCTCCTCTCCTCTCCTCTCCTCTCCTCTCCTCTCCTCTCCTCTCCTCTCCTCTCCTCTCCTCTCCTCTCCTCTCCTCTCCTCTCCTCTCCTCTCTCCTCTCTCCTCTCTCCTCTCTCCTCTCTCCTCTCTCTCTCCTCTCCGCAGCCACGGGGTGCAGTTGCTGCCTGCTGGTACCACAGGAAATATTTACATTATCCTTAAATGCACCACGTGTGAATAAAGATAGTGGGGGCTGAGCAGAGGGAAATGTAGTAGGAGTTCAGGGTTGCTGCAGTGCTTGGGTCTGAGAAAGCCAGAGCTACGACCATGCCTTTAAAGTTGCCTAGCCTTGCTTGAGGTGCTCTGCATAGCTTGCTAACTCCTGTAATGCTTCTCAGGCATTTCATCATCCCAGACTCATACCAGTAAAACCCACCTGCCGTGCCATATTGTAAAGATTATGTGTAGAGTTCTATTTTTTTAAAAAAATTATTGGAAATGGCCTAAAGTGTGCCTCTCCTGTGTTGTTAGCCTCAAGTCCTTGCTGCCAACTGCACTCCTGAGTCAGCTTACTGAGAGGGGCACACTGTAAAATCACTCTGGAGCAGAGCAGCAGGACCGGGCTCAGTGACAGAGGAGCAGCGCACAGATGCACTAGAGCACTGTCAGGACTCAACCCTTAATCCATTCCTTGGGACAAGACACTCAGCTCAAGTGCAGGTGGCTTTTTAGTCTGAGCCAGGGCCAAACTTCAGGTATACCATGAGGTGTAACAGCACAGTGTTGACTGGAAGTACCAATGTCTTGAATGTGGTAAATTCATGATAACTACAGCACCATACCCAGCCAACAAGCCCAGTGGCAGTAGTCAGCCCAGATGCCATAGGGTTTTAACGCACTGGTACAGGCTTGATCGAGGATAACTTGTGTATATCATGCATATATCTCACTAGCGCCATCTATAGCAATAAATCTAAACTTTCTTAAAAATGGAAATACTACTGCTTTGATAGCTCAGTAGTATTTTCTGAGCTAAAACGCATGAGTTAAAAACATGAGAGTTTCCAACTTTTAATGAAATGAAGATCCCATTTACTGTCTGTGGTTGAATTCACACTTATGCACTAGCAGCCTTGATTTGCCACAGGGCTGGAAAGCAGTCATAAGTCCAATGTAACCAACCAGTTAAGCTGCAAACTAGCTTAACCTGGTGGCTATGAAGATAGAAGCCAGGGAGAACTGCAGCAAGCAAAAGTTGTCAGTGGTAGCTGGAGTATGACAGAAACACTTTGCACTCCAGTTATTCCTAGCTGAAACAGTAGTCCAATTAAAGGTCTTGCCAGTTAATTACTAAGTAAAGGCATTCTTAATTACGTAAGGTGCTGGAGCAGAATCCAGATTTGCCTAAGTTTGGCAAAGACATCTCTACCCTGATGTATTGTCCTTCACCAGCAGCAAGTCCAGCCTGTAAAGCACAAGCACAATCAGATTCCTAAATTCTGGCTCCTATTGCAACTTGCCTGTGACATGCTAAATAATAGTTTTCATCTTTTATAGATTAAGTGACCATACATCAGCCAGGAACATGCATGTATCAGTTATCCAAAAAGAAAAAAAAAAACCCTTACTATAGAATCAATCAGCTTTTATCCTACCTTGTCTCTGCAATCCTTACAGGATCAGAAAGATCCCTTTGTGTCAATGTTTTGATAAAACATTCCTCACTCTCCTCCTGTTACCTTTTCTTTGTCTCCCTATCTCTTTTCAAGTCATCATCAACTTTTGGCTTCACTTCCTAGAGGTGAATCCCTTTCTATTGGCAAATCTTGAGGTACCCTGAGCAATACCATTGGCAGAGGAAAGTAGAAGTCTCTGAAATTGCTGTTACAGAATCAGTCTGGTTTGGTGGTGGCGATGAAAAAAATGTTGAACTCCTCTTTCCCCTTTCAAAAGCTTTGCAAATGAGGTGATCTAGCTGGGGAGAGGATGTATCACTTAAATGATAATATTGCAAAATGTGTGTATTTTAAAGTCAAACAACAAAAGGCATTACCTGGTTGGGATCCGGAAGTCTACATTGGGTCCCAATTTATAAGCCACTTGAAGAGAAGTGGAGCCCACTACTCTCTGGATAACTCCTTGGGAAGCAGCTTTTTCTATTTGGAACTGAGAAATCAGGTCAAAGCCTACAAGAAAAAATATACATGTCCAGAATGTAACTTTCATTTTAATTTGAGAACTGTGCCATTACAGAGCTGAATATAATTTGATAAAGTTTCCGAACAGCAGCTTTTTCCTGAAAAAGTCAGGATGCTACTTGCCTGGTAAGTCATCTTGGCCAATCCTGATTGTTGGGCAAAGATCCGTTCTCTGACTGGCACCCAGAATGACTGGTAGTCCTGCAAAAAAAAGGTGAATTTATTAACCACGTGCCTGCACATTGCCTCCGATCACCTTAAAAATTAAATGAAGTAACTGTAAGAATATTATTAATTAGAGCTATAAATAATAATAAATAGATGTATATAATAATCAGTTTAAACTGTCCTCAGTGAAGTCAGAAGTCTAAGAAAATAAACATCTGTTTCTATAATTTAAAATTATAACTTGACTGATTATTTGATTTTTTTTTCAAGACTTTAAATAAGAGTGTTATAATAATTCTTCTCTTGCAGAGCTATGGAGAAATAGTTGTACCATAAGAAGGCCTGCTGTATAAGGAGTTTTTGGTTTGGAACTTTTTGTGGTTTAAGCAAACTTTGAAAAAAAAAGCCAGTTACCTAAATCAACAGTCTCCCTAGTCCCAAGGAAACTTAAACAAACCTCATGCCAACTAAAGAGGCTATTGAGAAACTGTTGGCATCTTTTCCATCCTCTCTGGTATTTCAGGTGTTCCCACCTTCCTCTGTGCCACATTTGATCAGAGAATGATTATTCATGAAATATAGGGGGCAAGAAGAACTTACAGCCCTTTTTTGTTGAGCCAAACATGAATGTGGAAGAAATTTGTCTAAGGAAACCAGACTTTAAAAATCTAGTTTTTCAGAATATTATCTGTCAAAAAGCCTTGTAATGGACATGAAAACCTATGA
The DNA here is from genome assembly GCF_031877795.1 of Strix aluco. Lineage (NCBI taxonomy): Eukaryota > Metazoa > Chordata > Aves > Strigiformes > Strigidae > Strix > Strix aluco. The sequence goes on along the minus strand of NC_133933.1, from coordinate 99,716,449 downwards.
GATTCCCCTAATTTGAGTAAAGAGGAAGGAAAAATAAACATTCATTTGAATAGTTTAAGAGTCATGTACAAATCCAGTATCAGGTCAATCTGGAAAATGTTAGTAGAGTCTGGATGGGGAAGAATGAAGTGTACAAGTTGGAAGGAGATGCATTTCTAACCTACAGAGAGCCTCTTGTGTGCTGCAAAGGTTCAACCAGAAATGTGGGTTTCCTTCTGACAACATAGACTTAAAAGGGAACATTCAGGTTGATATGTTACACCTTAGAAATGGCCTCATTCTATATTTTTTGATGAGACATACAGCTGACATCCAGCCATTTATATTTTATGCCCAGCAAATAAAGTAGAACCAGTTTGTTGCCACATGTAGCAGAATATCTAACTAGAAGCACTGAAAGATGGGAGGAGGTTTGTGTCCGGTATAAACAACCTATATCCAGAATTTAATCCTTACCTTAAAAATGCATCTAATAGCGAGTTGAAAATAACACACACAGCTCTTGCTTTTTTCACTCATATGCATACATCCATACACCCATACAAACACATAGTTCTCCCTTTCTGTGATGACTAGCTAGAGAGGATTCTAATTTTGAATAAGCTCAGAATAATACTTTTGACAGTCAAAATTACAGAAGGATGAAATGCAGATAAAGTCTGTCTCCTTACTTGATTGTTGCTGGATGGTGGCTGAGATGAAAGACCACAGAAAACTACACACGTAAAAGAAAGCTGTAGTTTTCCTGTAAACAGAAAGAAAACTCCAGTATGAATATAGTTTCTGACAGACTCTGTTATTGACTTTCTCCTCAGTCATGAATATTAAATATATAAAAACCAAATTTAAGGATTTACTAACAGATTTGACAAGACAATTTCTTTACATGAGAACTTTTTATCTTTGCCTTATAATAAGACATGTCAATAAAGCTCTTTCTATTACCATTTCCTTCATATAATGCTGTCATACAACCAAATAACAAAACTGGCAGCTGGCAAGGACAGCTTTAACTGTTCTAATCTCTTATTTACAGATTTCTCTAAATCCCACTTGTTCTCTTACCAGTTGCTTTTCATCTTCGTTTCTGGCTTTCTTCACTTCTCTCATGTGAATAGGTGGTGTATGTAGTCACACTCCTTGTTTCCCTCTCATTAGTCCTGTAGAAGAGAGCGACAGTGGGTGCAGACAGCTCCTCCTGCCCCACGCAGGACCCAGCAGGGAGGGAGGTGCAGGCTGCTGGGTCTGTTTTAATCTCGCAAAGGGAAGGAGGTGGAGGCTGGACAGACATGTGTGTCCTGGCAGGCTCTGAGGGCGGATCTCTGGAGCCAGTTGAATGTAAAGAAGCTAAGAGAGCAAAGAAAAGGCTGCTGCTTGCGCCAGCGTCAGGGCAGGGAGATTAAGAAAATGGGAGTTCAGTGATGCCAGTCACTGAAGGGCAGGGTCTGCTGTTCAGCCAGGCAGATGAAAGAATAATATGTACCAGAGGGTTTGAGGAAGCTGGTGGCCCTGATGTGGTGTTAAGACTAAAAGCTTTGAGAACAAGGGAACCCCGGTCGTATCAAGAAGGCATTTCCGTTTCTCACTGATTTACTCACCAGGTGGCCTCAGGAGAAGCCTAGCTGGTGATGTCCCAGTTGGTTCTTCTGAGTAAAACCAATTATTTAAAAGGCTTTTCACTAGTTAAACTCAAACCTTTTCAAGGAATACACATAGACATTACTAAGGAGACTCCTGTTCTTCTGTTGTCATTGATAAAGCACTCACTTTCCATAGATTATTATACGTTAGGACACACAAAGACACTTATTCATATTTGTTCACATGGGTGTAAAAAGAGAGAGAAAGACTAAAATCTGTATGCATGAAAAGACCAAGGAAAAGAGTTGAACAGCCAAAAGGTCCTTGTAGTTACCACAGTCAAAATTCATGTATGTATGGAAAAGTATGCTAGGTTGTGCTAATATATCACGTTTGTAAGGTTTCATCTTCTCTAGATTCTTAACATTATAAGGTAGTTTGACTTTCTAGATTTTTTTTTTTTAACGTGTGGGCTATAGCAAATGAAATGATCTCTGCTGTCCGCTGAAAGTCTGAAGCAGCAACTGAGTAATGAACTACCCCATTCATCCCAATTCATCCCAATTTGCTGTAACTCAAATTCCAGTATTGGTAATTTCAGTGTTAATGTTGTTCACACTTTTATGTCTATTGTTAGAAAGGGAGGGACTGGATCACAGACATGAACAGTTTGCTATGAATAACATGCATAAGCAAGCACATCTTGGGTGATACAACTTCTTCCCTCTTCAAGAGAAAGGCAGGGAGCCTTGCGGTCCAGCATCATGATGGTGAACATACATCTGTACCAGAATTGGCACAATAAACCACTGTCAATAAAGAAAAATAAAAATTGGAGAAATATGAGTTTAATTTCACAATAAGTTTGCCCAAGTCACCACACACCTGAGTCACTTATCCCCCATGCATATATTACAATTGTGTCATGCAGTGAGATCTGTAGAGCACAAGAGTATATAAGGTGCAGGAGGGAGAGCAGGACCTGGAAGTCACCTGAAGCTATAAAGAAGGGAAAAAGCATGGGAATATGGCATGGGAAGGAACAAGTGACTGCACCCAGGGCTTAGAAGGAGTACCAGAAGGTTTGTGAAGGAATGGGAAAGAGCCAGGTGCCCAACCATCTCTTTTGTCATATATAAGTTGTGGCATTAAGTTTGCCTTTGAGACTGCTTACTATTGCAATTTATTTTGTGGCAGTATTAAGGGAGAAAAATCCATCCCAGTAGTTGGATATGGAAATAAGTGGTACCATCTTTGAGTAATTTAGCAAATATTTTTTGGGACATGACATGAAGATGTCTGCCATTGCTTGTGTCTGGGGTTACTGACACACACATAACTCTCTCCAAAGAAGGGGAGCCTTGTTCAGAGAAATTTGGAGAACACACACTCTGTTTCTGAACAATCTATAATCTATTTTCATTTGCATTTCATTGCAGCAATTCTTATGAGTGGAACTTCTTTTATGCCTGGAGTATTTTCCCAATCCAGGATCTTCAAAATCCATGCTTACTGAAATTAAACATGGGAGGAACTATGTAACTAAAGCTTGCAAACCCCATTTACTGTTCTGTTTGTGGGCAAAGGAAAAATTCTTTAAAAGACACTAATAGGCTCTGGTTGTCCTGTGTGCGTTTTGATGTCTTTATCTTGAAGCAAAACTCACAATCTATGATGAAATTCCCAATTAGATGTTCTACTAATAAGTATCACATCATCTTCAAAGAGCCAGACAAATATTAGCAGACAAACTAGTGGTAGCTGATTTATTAGCCCCATGATCTAGTCAATATTATTCCCATTTCATGCAAATATAAACTGAAATAGATGGAATAGGTATCTTATATATCTTGCTGAGGGTCACAGAGACAGTCCCCATCCAACTAGCCCTCACATTTAGATTATCTGGCTATTTTGCTGCATCTCTAGGTCACTTTGGATTTTTATCTTTTTATGAATTGGGCTAACACAGATTTTTTCAGAAAATTTCAGTGCACAGTGATTGCTGTTTAGCCACTTGCTCAGGGATCCATCATCTCAGCACTAACTGCTCCACTGTTGTAAGTTGATTAATTAAACAGAGCATGATTCTCCAAAAGATCTCTATTCTTTAGCTAAGGTATGGTGACTTTGTTCAAATACTATCTCCTAAATACAAGCTATGTAGGAATGTCATCACCTCGCTAGCATTTTAAAGTGTGCTTACACATCTGACTTCACATTCCTCTCCTCAAATGTCTGATTCCATATTCCTGTTCTTCTGTGTAGGAAGAGGAGGTTGGAGAACATGTATTCGTATAGCTGTCTGGTGAGACTGCGGCTGCATTGGAGGGAAATAGCAAATAAATCAGGTGGACACAGCTTCTCTTGCGGATGGATATAAAGTTTACTCTCTGTGATGAAAAAGGTTACAGTGAGATGGCTGTAGTTAGACTTTCAGAAGGCGCAATCCAGCACAAGCCACAGAAACCAACATTTGGCTCAGAAAGAGTCATTAAATGTGGCAGAGAAGAAGGTTCCTCAGTTAGGACTGGGCTGACGGCAGTTTAGGATGGCTAAATTAAGCCATCTCCTGATGTTTCTTGTTTGACTGGGCTCGAAGGAGCTCAATGTCACTGGCTTGTACTTTCGAGTACGATTTTTAGGAGGGACTAGGCAAGTTTGTTCTTTGTCTGAAAAGTATTTGCAGCATATATGCAGGCACTGAGGGCTCAAGAACAGGCTTTGGGACTGGAGGAACAAAAGTTCAATTTGTTGAAGTGGGGCCCCTGCCTGCATGAGTGGTCTCACAAAGGAGCAAGGGTTGGTGCCCCCAGCCCTACACCCCTCTTCTACACATGGCTGGAAGGGAGAGGAGCAGCAGGGAGGACTGGAAGGAGATCACTTTTTATTTATCTCATATCTCCTGGAAAGTTACTTCTGTCTCATGTGGCCTTATCTAAATCGTGCCTTCAGTCTTTTCCTTTAACTTCAGCTTCTTATGGCCACATTCTCTGTTCAGTTTACAATGACAAAAATCTGCTTTATACATTTCGACCTTCTTTACCCTCACCTATAGTACAAGGGTCACTTCTCTCTTTATAGTTTAGCAGACTCTAGGATAAGCACATACCACTCACTTAACTTGTGTGAATTTGTTGTTACATTGTCTTTGGCTCTGATAGCTCAAGATTAACTGTGTGTGGCTGTGAGTGATGGTATTTCTGAAAGATCTGCTCTTTATTAATCACTCCAAGAGTAAAGACAATTTGGACCTGTGACTGATCTCATTGACATCAGAGGCAAGACTTGCACTGACTTAAGTGCCTTTTCATTAGACCAGCAGCAAATAATTAAATCAGCACCCACAAGTGTAGGGTAATTGAATTGACAGAAGAACCATAATCCTCCTTGTCAGGCTCCAACACATCATTGGAATTTAATAAGTAATTTATTATCCAATAAATTCTTACCTCCATCATAAAATTGTACTTTTCTCTCAAAAATTTTATGAATTTTGGCATGGGAAGAAAAACAGCTTTTCTTTCCAAGCTGTCAGATGCCATTTTCTGTAATGACCAAATGGCTTCTTTCTAGGAGAGGTCACTCAAAGAAACCTGGGAATATGTGGGGCCAGATTCTCATCTTCTCAGCACAATCCTCTTTCCAGGTGAACCTCACTGTAATGGCATTGCAGCCAGTTTGTGAACATCCAGGCTTTCCCAATGTAGTCTCCAAAATTCAACAAATCCCTCTGGAGTATTCTTAGAGCACAAACAGAGATGGTCTGTATGTGGGGCCAGACAGACTTGCACCATAGCTCCACATCCTCTTGCCATAATAATTCTTTCTGTGGATGAGGCTTGCAGTTCCCATTACCTTTGGATGATGGTCTAGATTGTGGTATCTTTCCTATTTTCATTTCTTTCTAGATCAGAAGATTTGTACTTTGTCTCCAGGGGTGCCAGAGAGCGGTTATCCCCAATTGTTACAGTCAGTGATTCTAATTATCTTAAATACAGGAGAATTTATTTTCTAGTGGAATGGCAGAGAAAATCAAAAGAAAAGTTAAGAAGAACTATGCTAATATCGCAATGAACACAGCTGTGTTTCTGCAGAAATTAGGACTCTGATCTCACATCCGTGTCCATCTACTGATCGCACTGATTTTACTGATTCTCAACAACTGAAATAAGATCAGAAACAGGCTCTGCCTGTTTGTGTTAGTTATTTGTTGAGCATAAAATGTAGTGAAGAATTTCTCATTTATAATAACAAATAGTATTACTAAGAACTGGGTCCAAAATTCACAATTGAATCTAACTAAAAAAAAAAAAAAAAAATCCCCGAAATTTGGAAGTATTTTCAGTCCCAGTTTGATAAATCTTGATTATATTCTTTTATATTGTTCTTTCTTTCTATTGCTGCACATTGCCTAAATATTATTCCAACCCACTAGCACATGACTTAGATGGTGAAAAACATGTTCTTTGATGTTTCAGCAGAACCAGGAAAATACAGTACACCTCCAAATACATTCAGATTCTTTTTGAGCCAAAATTATGTTACCTGAACACAAATATCAATTCTTAAAACCAGAACTTTTTGTAATTGTTGACCTGATGGAAATTAGTTCCAATTAAATTTATCTCTAAATACTGCACCAAGCATAATTTATTTTATTGTCATGAAATACCCTTTGAGAGAAATCATGTCCCTGCCAACATCAGTGACAAAATGTCTGTTGATTTAAATGCGATTAGGATTTCCCTCTCTTACACAAGCACATGTGCACCACAACACTGGTTCACAGGTGAAAATACTCATGAAAATAAAATTAGTGTATGGTTACTTGGGACAGTGACAATTTTAAAGGCTGGACTTTCTCCAGCACTCCCTGCCTCACTGCCTGCCTTCCCTGGCCAGGCTCAGCCCTGCCTCGTGTCCTCAGCCCAGCCAGGCCCCAGCTGTCCCCACCCAAGGATGTGGCAGGTTTCCCCCATTCCTGAGGACAGAGGATGAGAGATCCTGACAGGGCAGGGAAAGAAATATGCTTATCTGCTTGTTTCCACAAAAGAACAAACTTTATGGCACAGATTCTGATTTCTGTGGCAGCTGGGAAAAAAGCCAGATTTCACACTGTTGAAGACCGTGAGGTTCCTATAGCAGCTTTTTTTCCAAAATGGCAATCTTCAAAGTCCTGTGCTGGGTTTGTGTGTGTTTGGCAGAGGTTTCTGGTAGTGGGGGAAGGGGCTACAGCGGGCCCCTGTGGGAAGTTTCTCGAAGCTCCCCAGCTCTAAGCTGGACCTGCCTCTAGCCAAGGTTGAGCCAATTAGTGATGATGGCTGTGCCTCTGTGATAATATGTTTAAGAAGGGGAACCTGAGAGGAGGAGTTGGAGTTGTGAGGAGGAGTTGTGAGTAGAACCCCTATGCAAAAACCAAGGTTAGTGGAAGAAAGGAGGAGGAAGTGGGGGAGGTACACCGGTGCAGAGACCCCTTGCCACCCGTGGTGAGAGGACAAGCTGTCCCCTGCAGCCCAGGAGGTCCACAGTGGAGCAGATTCCCACCTGCAGCCCATGGAGAACCCCATGCCGGAGCAGGTGACTGTGCCAGAAGGAGGCTGGGACTCTATGGGAAGAAGCCCTTGCTGTCGTTCAGTGCTGGGAGGATTGCCACGCCCAGCAGGGGAGACCTACGCTGGAGCATCTTGGGAGCATCCCATGGGAAGGACTCACAACAGAGAAAGTTCATGGAGGACTGTCTCCCGTGAGAGGGACACCATGCTGAAGCAGGGGAGAATGCGAGGAGTCCTCTCCCCTGAGGAGGAAGGAGCAGAGGACTGACCGTAACCCCCATTCCCCGACCCTGCACCACTGTGGGGAAGGAGGTAGAGAAATCAGGAGCAAAACTGAGCCCTGGAAGAAGGGAGGGGTGGGAAGAGGTGTTTTTTTAAGACATGGTAATTCTTCACACTGTCCTACACTATCTGTTAAGTGTGGTTGTTGTTAGTGTCTGAACTAAATTGATATTCCTTCTTTTCCCCTAATGAGTCTATCTTTTGCCTCTGACCATAATGGGTGAGTCATCCCTTCTTGTCCTTATCTCAGTTCCCGAACCTTTTTGTTTTATTTTCTCTTTACCATTCCTGAGAGGGAAGGGGTGAGTGAGCAGCTGCGTGGTGCTCAGTTTCCCTCTGGACTCAAACCATGACAGCCCCCAGCTCTCCCCAAAGTAATTTCAGGCTTTTTGCAGACTTAGGGCATCACTGTATAGGTTCAGGCTTATTTAAGGACTGTCTGAATACCTCTGGGATGGAGACAGGTGGTCAGTTTGTTTTATAATGAAAGCTGGGTTTCAATGAAGTATGGTGTTGTGGTGTTTGTGTAGGTGTTCTTCTCACAACGCCTCCTCACAACTCCAACTCGTCCTCTCAGGTTCCCCTTCTTAAACATGTTATTACAGAGGTGCTGCCATCATTGCTTATTGGCGTGGCCTTGACCAGAGGTGGGTCTGACTTGGAGCTGGGGAGCTTTGAGAAGCTTCTCACAGGGGGCTTACTGTAGCCCCCTCCCCTGCTACCAAAACCCTGCCACACACACAAACCCAGCACATATGGTATTAAGGCAGATTTCAGGACCACAGAAGGCTGGCACACACAGACCTTTATATAGAATTTATGACATTTAGAATATGTATTTTCATCTGCAAGATATGTTCTGTTATTGAAAGAACAAAATTTAAAACTTGCTATTTTCTCTCTTATGAAAAATATAAAAGACATAAATATGTAAGAATAATGCAATAGTTAAATACTGTAAAGTATAATTTTAGTGGTTTGTAAGTATTTAATTCTTTATAACAAGGCCTACATTTCCATTGCACTGATTTGGCACTTCCATTTACACCTGGTTATTGACCTCAGCAGAGCTACTGCATTGTGAAAAATGTTCTGGCCAGAAGTTCATTCAGACAAAACTAAGACAACAAAAATGTGTTAACATGGTTCCTTCCATTTTCTCTCAGTGAATCCATCGTTACGCCACAACTGGCAGCTTCTGAGCAGTGTGCTACCAAAATGACAACCACAGAGTAGAAAACAAAGGGTAGAAAACAAAAGACGATTTTCAAAGCAGAAGGATGCTTATCAGTGAAGTCCCACAGAGATTTGTACAAAGGCCTGCGCCATTCAAAATATTCATAAATGTAATCTGGAAGGAGTGTGAATAATGGGGAGGTAACATCCGCAGATACGAGGAAGTTACCTGAGCAATAAAAGTGAAAGCTGAGGGTGTAAATTGTGGGAAGGTCTCAAGATACCTAGTAAGCATTTGATAAAACAGTGGGTGAAATTCCGTATAAACAAAGAGCAAATAATTGGCAATGAAAAAGCAGTCCTAAATTTATGGTGGTTCTAGAATTTATGGTAGTTCTAGACAGATACCTTCTACTGTTCTAGAAAGGTATCTGTCAGCTATATTAGGAAGAGCTATGAAAACATACCTTGGTGCTCGGTAGTGGGCAAAAAGCAAACTGCATGTTAGGGGCAAGTAGGAAAACAATAGTGAACAAAGCAGGAACCATCAAACTGCTGCTATACAGACCATGGTCAGCAGGGATGATCAAAGGTTTGGACTGGTTTCCGCATGAAAAACAATTTTCAACCCTGAAAAAAATGAGATCTGCTGAAGTTTAAGCAGCATGGATAAAGTGAATAAAGAACAGTTGTTGCTCTCTTGCAGAACATGAACTAAGGTTATCAGCTGAAGCTGGAAGCCAGAAGATTCAAAACAAGCAACAGACAGCACTTCCCAATTCAACTTATAGGCAAGCCATGGGATTCTTTTCCACCACTTTAGCATTCACCATTGTGAATGCTAAAAGTTGTATGGGATCAAAAATGGCAGATTAATGGAGGAAAAATCCACCAGGGACCCCTTCCAGCTCACAAAGTCCCCAAGCCACAAATCACTGCAGACTGGGAAAATACATAGGAGAACCCTTCCTATGTTCTTGTTCTATCTCTGCATGCTTCTCCAGGCATCTGCTATTAATAACTTGACCAGGGAAAGTATGCTGTACCAGATGGACCTTTGGTCTGACCTGATACAGCTGCTCTTATCTTTTAACACTTAAAAGACTTGCAATACTGAAAATCCAAAAAGGAAAGACTGCTCTTGTGAGTCCTCAGAGGACTTAGACCTAGCAGCACTCCTAAAGAGAAAGCCAACTGTGGTCTGAGAAGGAAGGGAGTTTCTTTCTGACGCTTCCTAATTTTTTCAAAATGCAAGTCACTGGGATACATGTTTTGTTCTTGTATAGGGAGAGGACTCTCAAAGGTCACCCCACAGACTGGATGTTAGGAAAGAATCCAAAAAGCATAGAAGGACAGGAAAATTTACACCGGAGAGGACCTGGGGAGGTCACCTGTGGTCCAACCTCCTCTCAAGGCAGACTCCTGTTTCAGTCAGATGAGGATGCTTAGGGCCTTACCAGCCTGGGACCTGAGTACCTCCAAGGACAGACACTCCCGAACCGCACAGGGTAACTGCTCCAGGGCATAGGCACTACACAGTGGCAACTTTTTCTGTTTATTCAAGCAGAATTTTCACTGCCACAATTTATGAACACCTTGGTACCCATGTTTGTTAGCACTCAGAACTACTGGGCTTCATTCCTCACTCTCTTGCCTTTGAGAATGAATGTGAGGACTTCTAGTACCATGAACAGGTGACTTCATAGTTACTTTCTATCTAGTTTGTACAGCTAAAAGTAGCTATTTGTGCTGCAAGAATGTGAAGAATCAAGTGCTCATATAGTTTAAGAGCAAGTAGGGCATGAATTCAGAAGAGAAAAGTATCTTACAGTGATATCTTCGGGATATTTCTTCTGGAAAACTACATGAAGAACTTTTCTTAAGAAACAAAGCCACCAAAAAAAAAAGAGACTGAGCAGGAAAGTGTTTATAATCTTGATTTATTTTTTGATGGTTGGCTTTATCAAAGATTGGTAAATGGTTTATGGCAGCTCACTTAAGAAGGAATGTAGCGTGCCTATAAATAAATTCATGTTGATTATCTAGTGGCATAAGCTTCTTTGTCTCCCATGTTACTGATGCAATGCTCTGAAGTGTATCTCATCAGATATGATTAGATATTTCCTGTTGTCATGTGTAAATTAGTCACTCCTGTAAATGTCACAGAACTTGTTTTGATGCTTTCTCATTTATTTTTGTACATCCTATAGTTGGATTGCCCAAGACACCCGTTGTTACTACCATTTTTTTATTCCTTGGGGGTTTTTTGCCAGCAGTGGTCTTCTTGTACAACAAACCTGAAAAGTCTTATTATCTAAAGAAGGTATACTTGGTATACTTTCTGGATGTCTTTTGGTTAAATTTTTCTATGTAGCATTGAAGACTGTGTTTAGAATAATAAAACTATTGTAATACACCTCAAGATTTCTCACTGTTTCTTACAACTGAAATGGTACCTGTGTTCTTATGTTTTCCTAAATCTGAGTACTTTACAGTCAATTGCTAGAACTTATGTCCTTATAAATTATGGATTGAGAAATCTGTAACATTTATAATATGTGGCCAATTATCTTTTTTTTTTTGAGTGAAGATCAGTTCTGTGAAGCCAACATCAATTAAAAAAAAAAAAAAAAAACCAAAAAAAAAAAACAAAAACCAAAACAAACCTCCTGCAAAAGTATTAGGAAGGTGAAATCATGGGTTTTGGGATCATGGAAATTTGGCTGATATTGTGGCTGAAAAATCAAGAGTCAAGTGACACGCCATGAAAACCAAGTAGGAATGTTTACTATGTATGGGATTCTCATCTCCATCCATGGGAGCTATGCACAAAAAATGGGATTAAAAAATAACCTAACTACAATGCTCTGTAGTTAAAAGTCAAACATGTTTCTTCCCAAAATTTGTGATCTTGCCTGGGTTATGCAGACTGTGTTGCATGCTGCAGCCACTCTGGAAAGCAGCCAGTTACTACAAAGATTTACAGCATACTTTAAATAGTTGAGAGGGAAAGTTCAAGGGGAAGGCAGTGGCACAGAGAATTAGCAGTGGGAGAGGACTTCTGCCACTTCTAGGTCAGCGCTCTGAGTCTAGCCCTGCTCAGAGCCAAACAAAAGTTATTACTATCTCATGTCTGCTAGTCCATGTGAAATGAGTTAATGATCACAGGCCAACCCTTGGCAGACAAACATCTCACTGCAAAATCACTCTCCTCTCCTTCCTGGAAGTCTTGTAAGAGAACCAAGGACTAATTGGGCATGGAAAATTAACTACCTTGCCTGTTCTAACCAAGGTCTTTCCAGGCTAAGGATGAAACCAGGTGGTAGGGAAAGGTGATTAAGCAGCTGCTTCCCTGGTACTAGGAATTTTGAGGATGATCAGAGGACTTTACAGGAGCACTAAACCAGTATCTTTCAAGCCCTTGTAAACCCACCTGAAAAACAGATATATATGAGCAGCACTCTGTTCGGTACTATACTCAGTATTTGAGACAGATAGGTATGTTTGAATCCTTAAGAATATTTAGAATTATTTTAAGAATTTGAAGGACCATTTTAGGCATGAATTCTCTTGAGCCAAATCATCAAAAAATTAGAGCACAAACATCCTGCTTGTGTTGGGATGTACTGAATTTATCAAAAGTGTGACAGAGGCTGATATACTAGTTCAGCTTTTCAGGGATTTCTGGAGGTCCTCTGGTCCACCCCCCTGTACAGAGCAGGGATAACCTCAGGGTGCTGAAGACCTGTCAAGTTTTTATTATCTCCAAGGGTGGACAACTTGTTCCACCATTCAATTACTGTCTCACATGGATACTTTGTAAATATGCTTATTTACAGTATTCAAGCTGAACTAGTTAGCAGTCCTGGAGCACAGAAGTGTCAGCAAAACTGTTTGACACAATCAGCTTATAAATACAAGTGAGAACCTTTTCTGCACACACTGTCACTCAGGCTGTCTCCTGTACCTCTAGGACATTTTTCAGAGTATTGCAGATGCTTTGATGTAATTGGGAAGAATACTCCAGGGCACTGAACACAATTTTCAAGGTAATGCAGCTCAAATTTGACACACAGTGTTCTCTGGTTCTGTGAAATTTCAATACTTTTTTTCAGGAACTCTCCTATTTTCAAGCTATCTGTGTCTTTAAGCCTCCTCCGTAATCCTGTTTAATGCCGCCTATGGGAAACTTTTTTTAGGATGAGTTCAGGTCTATATTGGAGAAGCCTTTCCTGGCATAATAATGACAGAGTGTGGGATTTCTTGTGACATTTTTATACTGGAAAAGTCCTAATATATATATACAATTATACCAGATAAATAGGCTTTCATCAGCATAGTGTATTTCAGTTGCTGAACTAGCATAAACCAGTCCAGGAAAAGCAGAGCTTCATTTGAAGCAAATGATCTAAATTGAGAAATCTTTTTCCAGTAGGACACAGATAAACTGCCTGTGACAACAGGATTAGTGAACTGACTTTTCTGTCCGACAGGTGGAGTTTTACATTCACCAATGCTCACATTCTCATACTTTGCTGTTCATTCATTAGAAATTAAATTAATCCTAACCATGTATTAGTACTGTTTAATATTGATAATTGCAGATGTGTGTATGCATAGATGAATGAATTATTAGTCTTTTCCATCTTTATGTAGTATGCAGGTTGTTAAGACACCTAAAGTCAGCAGTGCTGTTTCTATCTTTAGTTATGTTGCCGAGATTTTCAAGAAATGGGGGTTTTAAATTTTTGCTTTCAAGCACTCTAACATTACCTACAAGACATACAACTTTTTTAAAAAGAACTTTGCTGCAAAAATATCAGAAGACTTTGTTCTATCAAATATTAATAAGCTTCACATTCTTGTGTTATGTTGCCTGTTATTCATCTGATGTAAATTACCTTGCAGTCTTTTCTGCGGTCTCTGCACCTTTGGTAGAATTAGTAATATGTCAATGGTTGTCCACCTTTTAATTACATAAACACATTTTGGTAACTTCCCCATTGTGATCCCGTATTTTTGATAAGCTGACATCTCATTTGTGCATTTGCTTAACACTGTGCATTCTGCAGAGTTTTCATTCATTTTGCAACACAATAATCCTCTTACTGCAACTGTAAAAACACCTGAAAACAAATGCAACCACAACAGCCCGGAGAGTGACCATGGACCAAGCTGGAATGGATAGCTGAAGAGCTGTGGACTGACGGCTGTTCCCTAGCCTTATCAGAAATCAGATCCATTCCTTTGGGGTTTAGTTCCAAATTCTCATGTTTAAGTCATGCTCCTTTATTGTGTGCTTTCCTTCTGATCTGATGAATCTTGCATCACTCTCTGCACATGGTGTAGCCAGGAGCACAGCTGGAACAGCAGGGCTTCAGTCAGTCCCAACAGATGGAAGGATAAATTGAAGCTTGATCTCACATATGCTGGATGTGTGTAGAAGCTGGTTTGTTATTACATACAAAATAGGTGTGGCAGTACCATTACCTGTAACCATCCTGTTTATTATTGATTTGAAGAGGTTGTGCCCTGCCTGATTACTCACTCCAGTATGAGGTGATCTCCAGGGTGAACTCTATGTTCTAGATTCCAGCGGCAGGGAGGAAACTTCCTGGAGCCTTGAGTTAGGTACTTGGACTCTAGGTAGGGATTTTAAGCATGTTCTTGTACCTACTATTTCCTGTTGGTTCCTCATTTTTGGGGAGTAGGCCTTAAGGTATGCCTATGTCTTTCTGTGCTCTGTGTAGGAAGTGTAGGTGACTAATTCCGGATTCTGTCTGAGGAGGAGACCCCTAAAATTAAAATGGTGGGTATGCATGCATTTAAATCTCTTGTTTAGCCTAGTCCATATTTCTTTTTTAAAAACTTGCTGGGCATTTTAGTCGTTATATAATCTTGGCATTTACTCTGGGAATTGCCTGGGAGAGTTGTCTTCTGCTACATTTTGCACAAATACATTAAACTGGTGTGGAAAAAAGAAAACACACATAGATGGGCTTGACAGAACACATCAGTCAGGTGAGAGAGCCTCTAGAGTTCCCTGATGCTGTCTGTTGAATTAATCCTAAAAATTTATTCAACCAGCTATTACAAAGTGGTAAAAAATCTAAAGAAAAATATTAATTGACTGGCATCATCCATTACTGACCACATCTTTCCCTTTTGCAACCAAGGTTGAGAAATTGCAGCTTTAGCAGGTTTATTTTCTTTGTGGGTGTTCTCTTAAACCAGATATATTGAACTGGATAGAAGCCAAAGGTAGAAATGTCTGTAAATTATCACATGTTCCAGAGCAGTAATAATTTAGGAGTCTCTCTGACATTCAGAAGAAGAAAATATTACTTGGCTAGAAATTTGTATCTCAAAGCAAAGAGGCCAAGAAAATACTGTAAATGCTGCAGGCATAAGAAAATTAATAAGTACATACCATGCTGTATGCACGTTCAAATGCTATAGTCTGGCATGTGGTTACAAGTAGTAAAAAGGAGCTAGAATTAGGTTTTTTTCATTAAATTATAACTGCATTTA
The DNA here is from genome assembly GCF_031877795.1 of Strix aluco. Classification (NCBI taxonomy): domain Eukaryota; kingdom Metazoa; phylum Chordata; class Aves; order Strigiformes; family Strigidae; genus Strix; species Strix aluco. The sequence continues at coordinate 99,701,324 of NC_133933.1, read as the reverse complement.
TTGATATTTGTATAATCTCCCAAACTAAATGTCAGGGTTATTTGAATGCTGGGTTCATCATTACTTATGTGGTGGAATAACATGTTGATAACTGAAGGATATCCAGCATTCTGAAATGATGCTCCATAGTATTTTTCTTGCTGGGTAAAAATGGATTTAGCTGAACTAGTGAAATCAAATCACCCATAGGGCAGCGGCTATGAGAACTAGGGCTGGCTGTAGAACAAGAATTACCTTCAAATGTACTTCAGGGTCATCATATTTTTATGTTAGATCTCAGTGAAACCAAGACAGAAGACAGAGGAAGCACACATCCTACAATAGTCCAAAAGCAGGGGATGCTCCAAAGGCACTGATCAGCCCTTTTCTTGCCCTAAGCTTGCTTATGGGGACAGGGGATTGCTGCCTGTGTCTCTTAGGCTACAAGGCACTTACATGACCTGTGCCAGCTTTATGCTCAGGCTGACCACAAAACCCACCTGATTTGCTGGTTGCTACAGGAGGATGCCACCTGTTCTTGTGGGAAAGACCTAGGCCATCCTTTCAGCCCCACAGTAGGTGTCACAAGCATAGGCAGGTTATATGGGGCAACGTAACAAACCAGTGGAGTCTTGGCATATCAACACTGCAGGTAAATATGCACTCAGGACTGGTGTGAATACAAGTTTTCCCCAGTATCTCCTGAAAGTCAATTTTCTACCATTGAGAAAGGTGATGGAGGTCCAGACAAAGAGGACAGCTGGCACATAGGATTAGACATGAGTTTGTGTTCACACTGCACAGTGTAGGTATATCATGTGAATCCCCTGAGTACTGATACACCTCCATCTTTCACCCATGTAGCCGTACAAAAATATTGGACAGCTGTACAAATTCAATAGACGCTCTTCCTTACAACATTATCAACCACCTTAAAAAAAATGTTTCAAAAAGCACACAACATTACATGATTCAGCTGAGATTTCCATTTCTCTGGACACATTTCCTGAAGTGAAGTGAAACTGCTATGTGTTAAATGCCGGACTGCGACCTTGGGCTGCAGTGTTCAGTCCAGAGTGTTGAGTGCCAGACACAGATGGGAGGACTACGGTCTCCAGAGAGAGCAGTGCCCATCTCTGTACCGGCAGGAGTGAGGAAAGTTGTATCTTCTCTTATTCTTTAAATACTCAAGGTTAGAACAAATTTTACACTTATCATTTAAGCTAAGTAAGTGCTTTGTAGAAACCACATAAAATGCAATGTCTTTTCCCAAAGGCTAAGATTAAAAAAGAAGAAAAAGATTGATGGTGCTGACTGTTTAATGGGTTGCAACTTAAGAGATCTGATTTGGAGAGAACAGCCACTTGACGCTACTTAGGGAGCATGGCCTTTGAAGGAGTCTGTCAGGAGTAGCAAGGGCTGGTGGCTCCCTGGAGGTCCCCCAGGGCAGAAGGGCAGGGTCTGGCACTGCTGTGGCATCATTGGGGCAGGGACTAACAGGGGGTCCTGGGACAGGGCAGAATCGGGGGAGGCAGGCAGGGACAGTATGGCCCCATTAGAGCCCTCATATTTTCAGATCATATATCCAGTCACCAGATCTTCCTGAAAACCTTGGTGCCAAAACCTAAATGACAACTGTGACATGCAAAGGAAGCTACTCTACCCACAGGGAATAGCTTGTCTAGGAGAGACTTCGGCTGTGGCTATACCAACTCATTTTAGTACGTGATACATCAGGAGAGCCTGCAATCAATTTGCTGTTTAAAGCCTGGAGAACAAGAAGGAGATTTAAGTCAACATGCAGCTCAATAAGAAGCCATGGGAAGTAACTCCAAAAGGGGTTGGTGTTCTTGAAGCAAAACATGCAGCTTCAGCATCTAGGAGATGGTGATGAAAGGGGTAAATTCTAGAATCAAAATGATTAGGAGATTGAAACAGTGGAATCACAACAATGGTCAGATCAGGAGGTAGTAGATTTAAAAGAAACACTTTTTTAGAGAAAAAAAAAAAACTAGATTTTTGCCAGAGCATAAATATGAGAGAAGTGAGGGAGAGAAATTAAGATGATCCCTAGGATGTGATTCATGCTAGGGAATGGAGCCCTGGAAAAAGGGTATTTACTCTGTGTGGGACACCTTGAGTTTAAGAAGTTTATGTGCTACCCAGATTCTAGTGGAGGCTTTGGCTCTGTATATTTTAGGGTCACTGTCTTAGAAGAGCATCTTGGGCAGTACACTAATGTCCATGAATTGCCTACAAAACAATGGGGACAAAAATAAAGCTCTGAGGGATGCCAAGAAAGATTGAATAGCTAGGAGGTGGAAGGACACCCAGGTGAGCAGCCTGGAAACCATGGGAAGACACAACATCAAGGAGGAGAAAAACATCCAGAGTATAAAAGTCAACAAGTATGAGAGGAACACAGCATAAAGCACTTGAAGCCCAGCCAGGAAAATATGTATTCAGACTCTTTGCACTGTTTCTGCTGCAGAAACATTTCAAAGAATACAGCTAGACATTTCACTACTGCTTTCTTTAATTCTCTTCCTGAGTGAGTCCCCATGATGTCCACAGAAATCAATGGAAGTATTCCCAATTTTCAAAAATGTAGACAAGGCTGAGATCCGGCCCAGAAACATATATTTCAAAATAGCTGATTGACACTAGATATGAAAGCCCCCTGAGTAACTAATGGACTCTTTCAGTGTGCCTGCTTGGTCTGTGTGCATCCTACCTGCTGCTCGCACAACAGACACTGTAAGAGCTTCTAGAGGAAAGACAGAGACAGTAGACAACTAGGCTGAACATAAGCAGTGGTACTAACAGGGCCTGGGCAGCACCTATTCAGTGAGCATGTTAACTGCCGAAGGCACTCCACTGTGAGACTAACTTATGTCTGCCCAAATTTTTTTTCACTGAACGCAGAGATATTTTAGAATTTGTCATGGTGTTCCCATGGAAACTTTCCCTATGTCACGCACATTTTCCTTGCTACAGGTCACATCCTATTTCATCTTCAGTCATTATGATTATTAATGTAGATGGCAGTTCCTTTATGACTGCCTTGCAGCTCTATAGCTTGCATACTCCTATGACCACCCTTTAAGATAAAGATTTAATTGTCCTAAATTGTTAGGATTTAGTCTGTCATTTGCTTCTTACATACAATATGGCAAGAGAAAGATCCTCATGGGCTTTGTTTGTCAAAGCAAGCAAGCTGTTTCACGGAAAAAGTTCTAAAATAGCATCTGATGTGGTTTGCATATGATGTTCTCATTCTGATGTCTATAATGTTCTGAACCCCTAATACAACCAGTGAAGGATCACTAATGGTAGCTCTAATAGTTGGGCCTATTATAGGGCAGTATCCACAAACCAATTTGCTGTTTAGTGTTTAAAAAACCTGTATTTAGGAAAAAATGGCCAGTTGTGCTTTTCTTCATTTTGATTGGTAACATTCTAGCTGTAAACATTTTCAGAGAGGTGTTGTACTGCTTCCATTATGATCTTCTTTTTTTCATATATTCCTTCCAGAAATTTTTATCTGTTGGACCCAGATCACTAGCCCAAGATAAAGCAATTTTGAACCTTGACTGAGTAAAGACACATATATATATGTATATGTATGTATGTGTGTATGTATATATGCTTTTAAACAGCTGGAGTTTTGCAACTGCTTGGCTAGAAAATTGTCTTTTAGTAAAATAGTTTTTACTAAAATTTCCTCCAAAGAGAAGTATATGAATGTGTTGATGAAAATCAGTTTAGATCTGGCCAAGTTATAACTTGCTGAAAATATCACTTGGTGCAAAAGCAATATTTTTTTAGAATGAACACTTAAAATTGAAAAAATACTGCACATGAGGGCATAGCTAATACAATCACATATTTTCTCCAATAACAGCTGTTTCTCAAACAACTCACTGTAACACATACCTTTTTGCTGCAGCTCCTTCCAGTTCTTTGTAATAAAGTGTTCTGTGTTTCAATATGCCATATGCACAACACGTAATAAGATAGAAGAAAATGCTATGCATTTATATTTGAGATACAGAAAGAGCATGCCAGTGTGTAGCTGCACGATCCTAAAGAGCTAATGGATCAGATGGAGATTTGGTCAGGACTGATGCCCCATTTCCTCCTGTTTCTACAGGAGGACTTATCCTAGCTCCTTTATAACTTTAAGAGGATGGAAAACTCTACCTACCCCTATTGTCAATGTACTATTGTCAAGGGTCTGCCTGGTTACAATTCCTTATCACCCACAACAGAGCGTGAGAAACCTATAGGCAGGGAGTAAGAAGTTAGGATGCAACTCCAGAGATGCTGCTTTCCCTTTGGTGGGCTGGAAAGAGGGAAATTTAATTAATTAATTAATTAATAGACTATTAGTCTTCTTGTTCTTTCACTATTGCAACAAGAGAAGTCCTGACATACCTCCCTTTTACATGTGCTTTTAAAATATTTTTTACCATGTACCCTTGTCTTCTTGCTAAAATATCCAGTGCCAGTATTTTCAGTCTCCTTTTAGTGCAGAAAGACATTGCTGCACCTTTATCATTTTTCTCATTCTTTTCTGAGCTTATATAAGGTACAGTTTCTCTGAGGTAGACTCATCTGCATAGTACAGCGTATGCAGGGGAAGCTGCACCACTGATTTGACTAATAGCTGCCTTCTCTGCTTATTTGCATCTTTTTCCTCCTGCGTCTTAACATGGCTTTGTTCTACAGTGCCTAGCTGCTCGTGAGCATGACACAGCTTTTGCTACAACTTATTCTTTTCATGATGAGATGTTGGTCTCTTTTGTTGGGTTGATAAGAAATGGTAGGCAAGCCTGTGACTGCAGGCAACTTTTTAATATCCAGCCACAGAAGAGGGCATCCATGTTGACAATTCCCCCTTAATTCTGTGGCTTTCTTGTCAGTTGTATAATTCTAGTGTTCCCTGAATGTGTTTTTGAAGCAATACAGAAGTCGTCACAGTGGAAGAAAAAGACATTTTTGAGAGAAGTCTACTTTGCTGGAATCTATGCTTTATTGAAATTATCAGAATAATAAGATCAGGATGAGAAACATCTCTCCTGCCAGCATTTTGTGGATCTCCTCCTCTGCGATAATGTCAGCATCTTCAATCAACTAGCTGATTTAGTGAAAGAGCATTTTCATTAGCAGAAAGGAAAGATTAATTATCCCATATTCTTTTTGAAATTGTAATAAAATAAAAATAAACTTCAAAAAAATGTATTTCAGATAAAAAGCAGGCAGTCACACATAACTGATTCTGTAGGTTTTAATCTCCTAAAGCAATGACTGGACAAAACACACCACATTTGCTTAGATCTAAGTCTCTTTCTGACTGAAGGAGAAGTAAGAATATGCCTTTTAAATTATTTTTATATCTCCTGAATTGTTTTAGAGAAACACCCAAACATACTGTCTCTCATTTCCTCAGGACATAGTTTCCACAAAACATGAAACTCTGTCCTGTGCTAGGATGCACAACCCATCATGCAAGATAAGACAAAGGCATATAATTACAAATTATTCTATCCCATAAATATAGTTTCACCATTGTACTACCTTTAAATACTCATCTTTACTGGGACATAAGACAAGCTCAGACACAGATCAAACAAGTTTGCTACAGTGTTACTCCAATTGTCACAGATCTCACAGTATTATAAGAGTGAGTCATTAAAACAGAAATGTTATCTCAGGTCTCCTGCTGTACTGCTGTATTTGTACTTTAAATAGAGACCTGGAGGACACAAATCTATGCTCTCTTCGAGGTCTCTCTTAAACCTACAGTTTTGCAGCTGTGGAGTGAGTCAACCTACAACAAATCGTTGGTGAGAATAGTGTCCAGGCAAGGAAAAGATATTCAGAAATAAACTGGGATGAATGTAAGAACAATTTAACTTAATGAAAACAAAAAGGTTCCTGAGACATTTAACTCTAAACTAACTCTACTTAATCAGAATGAATTTTTTCCTCATTGTCTAATTCATTTAAAAGTCAGATTTTCTTTTAAAATGTATTTTAAATGCCACTCCATTTATTTTAGACACCCAAAGTCTGCCAGTTCTCTGTATTCACTCTGTATTCACTGTGGCTGTATCCATTGATACATACCATACATTGGGTTTGGATTTTAACATCCTCCACTAAATTTCACAAAAAACAATTTGCACAAACTTGCATAGCCCCAGGCCCTTATCATCTATGCATGACCATCTAAGCTAATTTTAACTTGCAGGGTTTCTTGAATACTCTGCAAACCTATAGTTGCCATGGAAATCCCTGCACCTCAGCATGCACATATTAAAACTTCCACAAGGAAAACCACTCAGGGACATAGTGCCTGTTTTCAGGTTAAAGGCTAGTTAGAGTTTACAAATATTATGTATCTCTAAATCATTAGTATTTATGCATTTCAGAAAATGATGTGGTTTCACCCACAACAGAATACATGAAATGGTACTGGGTAAATGTCCCACAAAACAGAAGGAAAAGCATGCTTTCTTATTGTCATCCTGGACAACACAATAACAACTTTGCAAAATTTTCATTAAAAAATGCCCAGCCCTTGTATAAAAGTCGTCTTGTCCATCCTTATCATGCTAAGGATAAGAATTAAAGAGAATAATGATGTTTTTACTTGTCCTTATAAAAAGTGACTTCTCCCAGACAAACAGGCAGCTGGAATTTTTAAATGATGTCTCAATAATAAATGCCTCAATAAACTTTGTAATACTAATCTGAACAAAAATCATCAACTGAAATAAACAATCCACATAGGACCACATTAAAGCATTAGTCATGGCCATAAATGCATGTTATTCTTGGTGGGGTTTTTTTCAAGGGCAGGCTAGCGATAAGCAAGAGAGACATACCACAGGAAAGGGGAAGAGAGAAGGAATATGAGCCAACTGAAATGCTCTTCCAGATGTAGATTATCATGGGGCATCATTAGTACTCACTTTTAGTGCATGTTTGTTCTTTCTGTATTGATTGAATCAAATGGTTAGGTCTGGGGTTTTTTTACCTTCCCTTTATATTGGAAAATATATAACCTAAAACATTACAAACAGAAAAAATCAGTTAACCAATGTAAAGGTCACAAAAGATATCCTATATGCTTCCGCTCCACTGGTTATAGCTGATCTTGTTTAAACTGTTTTACCTTTTACCACTCCTCTGGACTTTGCTGTTGTTGTAGTGGGTTAAACCTTGATTAGAATTGAGGCATGCCTGACTTCTGTTTCTGTTACTAACACTTTTGGACTGTTTCAGATGGTTCATTTAACCCCTCTCTCTTTGGTTTCCACATTTGTATAATGGGAGGTCACATTAGCTATTTCCAGTGGGTACTTTTGGTTTAAATTAATTATACAGCATTGTAAACAGATAAAACATTGTCTATACTAAGTATTATTGTTATGCATATAAATATTATGGCTAGATTGAAAAATGAGGAAAAAATAATGATATGAATGAAGAAGCCACATATAATTTATAGTTTGTATGGTTCTGATCCCAGCTTACATTACTTTGTAAGCTAATGTATGAATTTTAATCAGAATGGTTATAAATTTTTTATATAAAATAATGAAAGAAATAACTGTGGTGCAGAGCTTGCTAAGATCCATTAAGAAATAAGACAAGAGATAATCCTCTATCAATTTCAGTAGATTATGTCTTCCTGATAAAATACTTCTTTATTGATTTCTTGCCTATTAAACTCCCCAGGGTCTTTCCAGAGGGATGCTTACCAGCTTTTAACTAATAGCATTACAACATCACTTCCACCTTCTCTATCAGTAATAAAATGTAACAAAACAAATCATCTGCAAGAGAAAATCTGCTATGAAATATGAAACTGCTCTGTTCACCTTTATGTTAATGGGTAAAGGTCATGAAAAATGGAAAACCAATCCAAAGTTTTTAGCAATTTTCATATACATCATACCTGATTTGAAAATGGGCTCACTGTTCTGAAAACATTTGCTATCCTTCATATAGGATGTGTTTATACAGCTGTTTTTCAGTCCATCAATTGCTGATGACAACAAATACAACAAGAACAGAACACACCATCAATAGCATCATCAGCCTCTTTCTTATAATTAAAACTATTGTAATTCCAGTCTGTACCCCAAACAGAGATATAAGGAAAACGTTTTGAGATGCTGAGCATAATATGTCTTCATTTAGAAGTTAGACTTGATTAAAAGTCCTTACTCAGGTCATGTGCCCTCTTTGCCATAATGCTACAAATTCAATCATCCAGCTGAAAAGACACAATGTGTAATAAATGTATAAACTTTATAATGTTCTTTTTTTTTTGAAAAAAAGTGACTAACATGTGCAGACCTGAATCCTGACTTGATAAGGGGTTACATTTGAATTCTATGCTATTAACCATCCAATGGAAGAGGGTGACTCAGTAAGTCCTTTGACAATCCAAGAGTTTAGAAAAGCAACAGTGTCTAGCATGATCCCAACACATTCTATCTAAGACCCTGAAGGGATTTTACAAGCAATAACAAACCACAACAGTATAATAAGGTGTCAGGAAGGTATATGTTATTTTGGTTTTACAGATGGAAAAAGTTAGGGAAACTACTGTACCAAAGATCAGACAATGCATCAACAATAAAACCAGTATAGAAACCCAGAGTCCCAACAACTTGAGTTAAGAGAACAGTAATTTGCAAATTCATAGCATGGCTATGTATGTTGTGAAGAAGTTGACTTGTTGAATAATACTATGAAGATGCAGATTATTGCTTTCTTAAAACAAGGTGATAGCACTCCTGGATTCTGTGCTGAAGACGCTAACTTCCTGAATAGTAAGAAAGATTGATAAAGTCAAAAAAATACACTGAAGAACAGGTCAGGAGATATCTTAGTAGCTCGTGGACATAAAACTATTTTTAAGGGGTGGAACGCTGTTCTTGTTCTTTTCTCATGTGCTTGTGTCTCAGACAGGATCTGGAGACATGTTGCAAAAGGAAGGTGACAGGTGAGGAAAATGAAAGTTCCTCTCCCATAAATGTTTGTTTGATCACGTAGGATGAGGTTGAAAGAGGAAGGGCATACAGTATTCCCTCTATGAAGCCTATTTATTAATTTTCCTAGTCTTTTTCTTAATGATTTCTCAGTTTTTTCTGTTGGTCTTGGGATTTTTTTTTGGTGAAATCACTTTAGTAGAGGTGGGGATGGAGAGAAGGAAGATGTCAATGGAAATCAAGTTATTGTGCTATATTGACTGAGGCTGCTGCATTGGACAATTTTTTGCTGAACTGAGGCCAAAGTGAATCCATTTGGAGGGTAAGATCTTTATCTTTTGACAAGCAGCTACACTGCTGCCAATACCAATTTGAATGTTAGCATTTGGTTTTGTTCTTAATGTCTTTAGCTATATGCTCAGCTACTTAAATTCAGATACTTTTTCACTGTATGTGTAGACTCTTTTGAACCCTCAAACCTCTGAGCAACTCTCTCATTCAGAAACACTCATGTGCAAGATAGTATTTAACAACTGCAATCACAGGATGCATGTCACCGGGCATCTAAACAACCTCAGCAGTTCAACCTGCAGCGCCTGTGAAGCTTGTCCCAAGCAAAGGTGGGGAAGTCAGGGTGACTGTGCCAGGGCAAAGGAAGGTCAGGCAGCACAGTCAAACTGTGCCAGAGGAGGGGAGCAGTCTCTCACACTCACACCAAATGCAGCAGCTTCCACGTAACACTTCTGCACTAGTAGAGAAAACTCCCCACTTTTGCCACAGAAGTTATTTCATGTGCTCTGCATGCTGGTGATGAGGAGCCATCTCACCAGACTTTATATCCAATCTAGACTGGAGATGTTTTTCTCTACCTTCCTCTCCACTAAGTGATTGATCACTCTAACACCCTCATCCTCTCTCAGTCCTCCTTTGTCCCTTCCTTCATAGTTCTTTTTTATCCTCTTTCTCCATGCAAAAATAAAACTGTTTTGTATTTTCAAATCCTCTACCCCCAGGTCACACCTCTATAATATGTTAAAATTTCCATTCCCCAAAGAGGACCAAAAAGCCCCCAAGCACCAGCATGACATTTTTTTATTCACAGACAGATCTCTCAATTTTTATGTTGTATAAAGTTTTCTCATCTTCTCTCCATCATGCCTGTTTAAGGCTTAAGGTCCCTGAGGCAGGAGTTGCTCGTGGGTGTCCCGAGCCTAACTGGGAGGATCAGCACCACTCTTAAACTGCTGTTAGAAGTACATTTGTAACAGTGATACCGAAAGATTGTAATTGAGTAAATTTGTTAGTGATTTGCAAACATAATACTGAAAAAACAAGGCAATAGCGGCAAAGCTTAAAAGCTTATAACTAGCTACTGAATGATACCTTGATACATTACAATACACAAGGAAAAAAAAATATTTGTTAAAATCTTGGACAAATTTTACAACAAAAAAATTGGCATGAATTTCAGTACTGGGCTACTTAGTTAAAACACATACTGATCTTTCATGTTAAAAAGTTTGGTAATCTTGTAATAAAACCTACCTCAAGCAAAAGTCAGCCTAGCAAAAGACTGTCTCTGAGGAGGAAAAACACTCCTGTCGAGTGTAGTAAGGTTGATGAAGCTTAATTGTCACTTCCGACAGTGAATAAATGGTGAGCTCGGGAGACAGTGGATTAGATGGATGAAGCAAACATTTTGGTTGTTATCATGTGTACACTGCTTGCCAAAAGACCAGGGCAGATCCTTTTTAGCAACTCATAATTCCTATAGCACATGTACCCGTTAAGTAGAGAGCAGAAACTACAGGACACTAAGCATGGTTTACTGCTACTGCAGAAATTATCTTAGACATTCACCAATATTTCTCATACATCAAAAGCAAGTAAATGACTTACAGAAAACCAGTGAATTATGTCCCCAGAAACTACATGGTTTTAGATTAGCTTTAATCACAAGCGTTTTTTTACACAGCATCATATTATACTGCAAACCACATTCTCAGCAGCTGTGGTGTGTCACACAGCCTCACTTGATCATAGATGCTTAAAGAGGAGCATCTCTTAATCCAGATTTTAACCACGTATTTTTCTCTGCCTGTTTTACACAGTGTCACTGCATGGCCTCACTCCCTTGTCCTCATGATTCTCCATTCCTTCTCTTGCGGATTTTTCCTTCCTGCAGCCTCAGTATTGGACTTGACCTGACAGTGCCATGGGAACAACCAGGTCTAGGCAGGAGCAGGCAGTCCCACCCAGCCAGCACTTCCAGCTCTAGGGCATGAGGTATGTGGGCTTCTATTGGAAAAAAGGCAGAGTCCACAGGCTAGAGAAATGCAACTGTGTGTGAGTAAATACGAAGAGCAGCCTCCCATGTGACAGACACCAGGAATGGCATTCGATATTTTTGGTTTTCATTGTTTCCATTTTCATTTATGCTGACTGTTCACTATAAAGCTTTCCAGTCACTTCCTTCACATTTTCTTCACTTCCACCTTAGTTCAGCTCAGCATGTACTCCTTCATTTTTGCCGTCCTCTCCACTTGCCTATTCCCCCATCTTTTTTTCCACTATACTTATCTTTCTGTCTACTAACTCTCTTTAAAAAAATTCAGCCCCAGGAACTAAAGCTTCATGGAAGCTTCTGTTGGCTTCATGGAGAAGGAACTGAAAATCATGGAAATAACAGGATATTTTCACACAGCCCCTCTGCTTGTAGGATCCTTTCATCAAATCCTTTCTCTCTCTTGACTATTTTGTTTGTAACAATTTCAGAAAACATGAGTTTCATTATGGCCTCTTTTTCCTAGGATGGTTTGCATAATGATTGTATTTTGTGATGAAAGGCCATCCAGGGTGATCTATAATTCACTACAATACGGCCTTCTGGTTGCAGTTTTTCAGCAATCCAGTCCTTAGAATATAAGGATTATATTAGATATAACTAAATGCAACCTCCTGTCATAGAGACCACTCCAGCTAAGAGGTGATGAAGGTGTGAATAAAATACAGTTTATTGCCCACCAGAGTGGGACAGAAACTTTTAGCCATCTGATGATCATAGAAAGTATTAATACATGGTATGTGATAAGATGATGGTTTAATACCTGTTGTTGCTCTTTGTAATGTCTGATCAAGTCATTCAGGGGATGCAAGTAAATGTTGAAAAGAACCAAGAAAATGTGGATGTTGACAGTGAACACATGTACATTGTGTGTTACTTGGTGAATGTAGAGTTTCCAACAGCTTTCATTAGAAATGTTCCTCTAAACTATTTTGTTGCTTTCCTTCTCATTTCAGTTTCCATGAAGCTCAGGGAGAAAGGATTCTCCATCAATACCAATAAATGAAATAAAACAGGAAGAATGGGCAAGAACTTTCTTTATGTGAACAGATGATCATCAGAGACTTTAGTGAAAGGAGATCTAATACAAACTCTGAATCTGTCCACTTGCTCCAGGACTGAGCTCAGTTTTGCAACACAGCCACTTTTTCTCTTCCATCTACTGTACACTGCCTCATATGCAACACAACAGCCATACTCCTGTTGGGTTTCAAATTACTCAACAGGTACGGATTTGCATAAAGGCATGGAAAAAAAGCACAGTAACCGTGGGGTGCAGAAAGAGCTACACTCAGATGGCAAAGCCCAAGTCAGAGTTCAGGTTGCCTTTGTGGCAGCTGTCACACAATACTCTGCAGTTTTGCTTTCTACTCCAGCTTCTCAGATTATCACCAACTCCTTTGAAGATGTGCTTGCATAGCCCAGCTGATAAATCTCTTTAGTATTATGGAAAAATGTGATTATTTGTTTACAAGATAAGGCATGTTTTGAAAGTCTGCATTCAGTAAATTATGAAGTACAGTAGTCTGTTTTGTCATACTCTGGTTTTGTGGTTAGAAAGTAAGTTTTGGTAGCTAAAGAAGAAGTGTTACAAAACAGCCCTATTAAGCAATCATGTATTCAGATGACTGTACAGAGACAAATTCCTGTTTAGATTTAGTTAAGTACATATGGTGAAAGAATACCATTAGCTTAAGTTTTTATGCTTTTCTTACTCTAGTAATGTCATAAGTTCAGCCCATGGGAAAAATGGGTCACTACTTCTATCATGTCAATAAAACATGGCAAATAAGTGGTTTGGACAGTGCTCACTGGTTGTTTTGTGAAATAATTTCATGCTCAGATCTGGTACAGAGACAGAAATACTAGCCTATACTAACTGCTTGGCTGACATAACACACAGGCCTAACCCTCTGGCAACATTCTGATGTTCCTCATACACACAGGACCAGCACAGTTAACTCCCATCCCTTCCTTTGCACATGCAGCCTTTGGTGTGAAGGTCATTTTAGGGATAAGGGAGGTAAGGGGTGCACCTCAAGGTGCTAGCGCCCAGGCTGTCCAGATCAAGGACCTCATTTAGGAATGACATTACTCCTTTCTAGCTCTTATAGCTGAGTTTCCTCATGAAAAATTCAGTTTTCCATGAGAAAAGAAGTATTGGGTGAGATGAGGGAAGGTGTGGTGAATGAGGAGATCTCATTCTGACATGGAGGTGACCCACATGCAATCAGAGGATGCAGCTGAAGTTAGGAGCCTGGAAATGTTCCCGAGTCCCCCAGGATAGACATAACCCTGACCTAGTGTTAGGATTTAAGTTTATCCCAGGGCTGGGGCCAGACTGAACTGATTCTGTCTTCAGTTAGTGCTGTAACAGTTCTTTGGATGAAATCCTGGCATTACTGAAACCTGTTGAACTCCTCCAGTCCTCAGCAGGACGAGAGTTTTAGCATTTATTTTAAGATTTTTTTTCCCCTAAATACATATACCTGTGTATAAAAGAAAGAAATCAGAGATGTTGCTGATTGCAACATCTCTGTCCATTGATTCACTGAACACATTTCATAGATTTGCTTCCCTCTAGTCAAACCAAGAACTGAGGCCAAATATTCCTTTTTATTTAAACTGGATACTGTGATTGTCAAAGAAGAATCACAATATGGGTTTTTTGGTAGTAAATTGGTATTAAATTTTTAAAAAATAAACTTGACAATAAAAACTTTGTATTTAGAGTTATTGACAGTTAGTAGTTTCTGAATGGTAATATTTATGTCTCAGCTGGGGAGGAGAACCATCACAGTAACAAATAGAGAATAAGAGATGAATGCTACACTTGCTATGTACTAGCCATCTTTTGCTATGAGTGGATGTCTAACTGTATTTGGAGAAGGACCTCACCATCGGTACATTGTATTTATTCACTAATTATAAATTTCTAGTACCAGACTCCTAAGCATCCATCTGCTTTCAACCCACTTTTTTTCCTACCTGTCTTAGGATCATTTTTACTTTACCTGAATATGAAGGTGAATATATTACTGTTTTCACAGATGTCAAAAGTAAAAAATACTTGTTATTTTTCATTCTTTATGTTTACATTAAAGATACTGTCATCTGTCTTAGTAACAAAATGTAAGCTCAGTGTGTAACCTAAGGGAATAACCATAACTTCGGAAGACAAAGAATAAACTTATCATGTGAGAAATTTTCAAATTAATATCCCTTATTGATATTGTTGATTAGAGACTATGTATGAATGACCAGATGTAGAATTCAGGAGAATAGATTATATCATTTGTCTAAGATCATATGACATAAATGCACTAGAATTTAAAATAATACTTACTTTTCAACCAGTATTTCTCTGTTTAACTAGAACAAGAATATACAGTAATCCCACTTCAAAAAACTTGATGGTGCTGAAAGCAACAGTTTATATGTGATAGTTTTACTGTTTGCTGGGTGAATACAACTGTGCTGGTATAAATGCTTGTGTATAATCCTTATTCCCAGAGATTGCCCTTTTAATTAACCAGATGAAGTCACACTTAGGATCAGTTCAGAAATTCTAAAAAGCCTTGATTTTTAACTTTTTTTTTAATATAAACACAAGTCTATTGTGAAAAATTTATTATGGACCTTCGAAAGTCATTTCTTTCTGTGTCTAAATAAATATTGAATTAGTTTAAAATCGTTAAATCACAAATTATAAAAAATACACTAAGAAACACGTCATTTTTTAATAGTCCTTGATTCTAACTTCTGATCTCCTACCACTCATTTTAAATCTTATAAAATACTGACATTTTTAAAAAGTCAAACCCTTCATTTACATAAGAAGGAAATAGGCTACTGATATTGTAGATTCCATATACTGTATTCCTCTGAAGGCAACATGTACTTGCAGTGCTTGTTTTGCTATGCACACATGTATAGAGCATTCTAATGCCAGGAAATATCCACATGATAATAGCTGCAAGTATGTAATAAAATTTAGAATGTAGAATATATCTGTGCATTACTAAAAAAATTAACAAAAAAATCTGATACACCCATCAGCTGTAAGATATTAAACAATATGTGGTGGCTACATTTATTCTGCAGGCTATCAGAAGATTGCATTTAACGCCTTTGCTAGCTCAGGTAGAACTTGTTCAATCCAGTCTGCCTTTCAGGCATTTCTAGAGACAATCTCTGCACATATATAATGCTTTCTGTCTGAAAATAAAACCATTATCACTGAGTTTTCAAAACTGCTGAAGTCTTAGGCGTCTGTGCAGTATTTTGAAGAAAAGTGATACTATACTTTTTCTGCATTTTCGTTTTAATAAGAGTCGTGAGCAGTTGTACATCTGTACATTTGTAATACCCAAAACATAGAATCATATGGAAGACAGACTAAGGACCATAGTCCTTTTTCCTTTGTTTATATGGTATAGAATTCTATATAGGGTTTTTGTTAGCAGCACTGTAGTTAACTTATAAAGTCTTTAAATCAATGTGACAAAATAGCACAGACTGACCCTGTGTTGTAAATCGCCCCACTGGAACTCCTATTCTGTTAGTTTATTGGAGACATAAAGGAGCTGAACTTTTACATACACAGTGTAAAAAGAAGGTCTTCAGAGTATGTCAGATATCCTGATTTTTATAATTTTCTGAAAACCACCCATCCAACCTTAGGATGACCTATTGGTATTGCTGTTATGTGGTATTCTTTCTACATTACCATAACCATATTTCTGCTATAAAAACTAATTTTTTGCATTAAGTACAATACTTTTTTAAAAGACATGATGGACTTAAATGAAGGTTTTTTAGATCCAAGTCTCCTTTTTGCACAGTGTAATATTCAGGATCTGTGCTAAAGATTGCCAGCCAGTCTACTCTTTTAATCCTGCAATTCAGTTACACTCTAAAACTTCCTTTATCATATGATATTTTACATACACAACTCATGACACCAATGCTTTTCTCCTTGCCTTTAAGGTGAGCTATCACATTAAGCTGTTGATATACCACAGTAGTCATCCATCAGAGCTGTGTTGCCCTTATCTTTGGAAGAATGTTTCTCCCCATTTGGGTTGACACTCCTGATCCCATATAGTATCTTACAGAAATGTTAAGGAAACTATGTGACTTGTCAGGCAAAACTCATGCCAAATACTGCCATCCATTACTCATTTTTGACAAAGTTATCCTTTTATCTGTCAGCTCGTTGCACATCCTGAGAATTCACTGCAAAGAAGGAGCCACTCTTGACTGGGGACTTGAAATTTGGAGTCTATGCAAAGTGTGAAGGGACATATTTGCTTTCATACTGAGAGAGATCCTTATGCAAATCACATGGTAAATGTAGAAAAACTAAAAAATGGCTGCTTTATTGGAAGAGGCTTGGAGTGATTTTCCACTATTACCAATCCCCTCTCTGTGAAGCTGGCATTTATAATCCTGATGTCAGAATTTATATCAGACTGTTAAGGGTTTTGAAAGTTCTGTTGTCATGTTTGCTCATATACCATAACATGCTCTGGATAGATGATTCCCACATGACTAACCCATTCTTCTTGCTGAAAGAAAGGGCAGGATTACCTGTTTGGGCCAAAAGAATACACTGTACAAAGATGTTGGAAAACAAGTGATTACAGAGTTGATGATCCTGTTAGTGTTGTAATGAATTTAGTGTTACTGTTTTTACCTAAGCCAAGAGGTTGAAATTGTTTTCTGTAAACTGAGATGAGAAAATTCACGGCCTACACTTATGTTCCAAAAACAGAGACTTTCTTCCGAGTTTGCTTTCTAAGTATATAATTGCTAAATTCATCCATAATAACCAGAGATTGGTTAATCTGAATATAAACACCGAAACAGTGGGTCTTGGAGTTAGATTTATTGAAATTGCTGCCCCAGTTATTACAGAATTAGTAGCTGACATGTTTAGCATGTCTTTTGCAGTGGTAAATTACCATTTGCTTGACAGTGTATTGAAATTAATCTACTACATAGAAAAGTCTGTCTTCTCATTTTTATTATTTTTAGTGAGCCTGATGGCAAAAACTGCACACTGTCAGTAACACAGGGTTATCTTTCTGCATAAAATGACTGACTGCATTTTAATCAAGTAGAAATTAAGAGTTCAGAGGTAAGTGGCAAAAATAATTAGACTCAAGGAAAGACTTCCATATGAATAAGAATTGAAAAGTTTAAGTTCGAAAGGAAATGAATAAGAAGAGACACGAAGAAGTAGACTGTTAATGATAGGGTATTTGTCAACTGCAAGCTGTGGGGATTCTCCCACCTTCCTTCCTCTTAAGCGTCTTTGTGGGCACCCAGAAACTGAAAAAAAAATGTTCAGTCACTTGCCTAACTCTGCTGTGTCCATCCAAAATTTGCCTGTCCCCCTTAAGTTAAAATGCATACACATGCTGCACCTTTTACCCCACAAAATCTGGAAGTACTTTGTTACCCCCTTCATAAACATTTCCCATGTTTTAAACATTCATCGTTAAAGTTAGTCAGGAAGAATGAACGAGCCCTCTCAGAAGTGTTGGGCAGAGCTCACAGGCTACATCAAATCTGTCTGACAAGTGCTGACTGAAGCCTTAGTAAAGGCTGTCCTCACCTCCTTCTCCTTCAGCTGGACTTAGAGGTGATACCATTGAGAAAACAGGAGAAGAGACAGGGAGAAGTGGGCCCCAGCTTGCTCAGTTTGGAAAGAGCCCAAGGACCCTTCTTCCTGACATATGAGGATGGCCACTTCTCCCTCTGCCAGGAAAAATTCTCCACTGCCTGTCCCCGAGTGCTACGGAGCAGTATCACATGGCTGGTAGATATGTGGGTAGGCATATTGACCCTTCTTCTTACAAGGGTTTCATAGAGTATATAGTAAGGGATGACTGAAGATGTATGCAGCTGAGCTAAGGCTTTCTGCATCACGTGTCAAGTATATTGTTCTCCTTAAGAGATAATATGAACATAACGATTATCTATTTTTTTATTGTTTTTGTGATACTTCCATGCAGTCAGGTTTTATTTTCTGAAAAGTGCTGCTCAACACTTCTTTCACTGGGATTCTACAAACAACACTTAGGAACATATTCTGTATGAAAAGCTGAGGCAATAACACACCAGAACACTGTTTCAATGTACTATAAAGGTCAGAAAATTAGCTTTGTTTCACCAAGAGAAAAGACCTTTCTGGCCTGAGCTGTTCCTTTCAGAACTACCTCAGTGTGGATATTCGCATTCAGTCATTTCATTAGTGCAAAGAAAGTACAGGAATCTTTTTATATCAGCATTTTACTTATCTCTTTAAAACACTATGTGCTGTGACAGAGACTGTTGAAGAAAACAGAACATGGAAAAGCAGGTGTGCAAAGATGTGTGTGTGAAGGAGGTGAGTATAACTGCTCATCCCTGTACTGCCAGTATTTAGTTTTTCCATGGTCTCCATACCTCTTCTGTCTCTATCAGGATACCACTCTGCACCACACCATGCATATATGTATGTGCATGAACAGGTGTGTCTGTGTGGATGTGCAGGAAATAACAAATATGAGTAGGACAGTTGTGTTGATAGTAATGGCAGGTTTGTGTGGGTGAAGGTAGATGTACTGTGTCTTATAAATTTAGGACAACAGGAAACAATGGCTCATTAAAGTCATATGTAAGAAACAGACAACTCATCTATTAAGTCATGATTGATTCATGTGCCAAAGCCTCCATATCAAAATTCAGAGTAATTACAGTTGAGTCACACAGACAAGGAGACAAACTCAGAGCTGGTGTAGGTATTGCCAAGGCATGATAAAGCAGCAGTCACCTGGGGTGGGGAGAAGGGAGGTGCTGCTTCAAAATCTTGGGCAAGGCCCAAGGCCACATGACGAGATCAAAGTATCAGTGTTTATTTTAAAGAAAAGCTTTCTTGTTCTGTCTGGATATGAAGAAAAGCTTAAAAATATAACAGGCTACAGCCTACAGGTGTACAGCCTGAAATATTAGCTTCATTAGAGGTAAACTGTCCTGCTGTGCCTCACTGTGAAACCTGTTGTCAGCCAAACGAAGAGCATGTACTGTGGGGGCAAGGAGGAGCAGAAGCAAGGAGAAGGTCAGAGAGTGCCACTGTATGCAAAGCTCAGCTTTCCTTTGGCCCTGGAGGGGCCCAGTCCATTCTGGGTGTAATCATCTTCATGAAAAAACGCATCTGTTCACATTTTCTTGCTCCCCTTCGCATGGTGACTTTGTGAAACTATGAAAAGATGATTTATGCATGAAGTACAAGAGGGCTATGAGTCACAGTCAAGCTATACAAGTTCATTCAGTGAAGTGTTCCACACTAGACCAGCTATTATTTGAATTCACTGCCTTGGTTAAAGACTCCTCTGCTGCTTTGCACAGCAAACAAAGTACAGTTAACTACCCTACCTGCTGGGAACACAGTCATGTGTCATTAGGAGACTTGCCCTGACACAGCAAGGGATCAAATAAAGTGCGCTTTAGGGAGATGGTAGCTCTGGGAGAGTTCAAAATGTCAAAGTGTTCTGCCAGCACTGCCTAATGAATCAAGTATTTCCAGGCGTCTAGTCCCCGTCCAGTGGAGGTGCAATGCTGATGTTGTTGCAAAGGAGAGAAGTCTCAAGTTTGAGTTGCAGAGTGCTGCACTTCTTCCTTGGCCTGTTGCCACTCTTGTAATGTCCCTGTGTCCCAGGACAGTCTGTCATTGCAGACTAGGTTTTGTGGGTCTTCAGACTCTGTTCTTTTCTCTAGCAGAAGTGTGCCAGTCCTGTGGGCTATTTAAATCAGTATTGATAAACAGCCAGGTTTCTCCTACATGTGTTTATTGTGACAGTTCCCCATTTTCTTATTTAAAATGTACAGAAATTTATAGAAATACATACACCTTGACACAACCATTTAAATAAAAAATCTTAACACTCACCAAATACATAATATATTGGAAATAAAACAGGTTTAGTAAGATTTTTGTCTTATTAGTATCTGAGTGATTAAATATATCTTTGGGTAATAAAATTCCATTATTACTTTGAAAAAAATTAATTCTCTCAGTCACTAGCTAAAATAAAAGTGGTATTGTTATTTCATAAGTGACTGACTCTGCAATCTTTGCTTAGGGAGCATTGATTTGAGATTTTGAGAATCTGGAAATGAAAAAATTACAAAATAAAACAATGCATTGAGAGATGCTTATGATTAGCTTTTCTTTAGTTAACACAAAAATAAATACAAAAATAACATTGCTAACTTAATATCTGCACTGTGTATCATTCTGTGCATGTTGCCTTTTTGGATGTATATGAATATAGGTATAATGACCATTGATGGAAAAATTGCAAAGATGTCTTTTTGCACTTGAACTAGAACTAAGTTCACATGCTGGGATGAATGGTAAAATGGGCTGTTTTGTAAAAGCAAAAATTACCTAAAAAGAGCTAAAAATACATAGTAGAGAGTAACAAAAGCAATAGGACAAATTGGAATAGCTGTTGCCCTTGGAGTCTGTTATCTCAAGCTGGAGACTGGTTGGGTCATGTTGGTCTTCTTGTTGGACATTAGGAACTACCATGACTGTAATCAAGCAAAATAATCGCCATTACTAATAATGACTCTTTTATTATCAACAAAAGGAAAGGGGAATTCAGGAGGAACAGCAGTGTGAGGAACAGATAGTTCCTTCTTTTCTGTACCCCTCTGTAGAAAGTTTATGCTGATAATACCTTTGAGAGTGAGTCTGTTCTTGGAGGTGCCTAACAAATCTTGGTCTCACAGGGAGACAGGAGGATAAAAGCTCTAAAACTGAGGGTGGGGCAGAAATCCAATTATTGGTCACTCTAGAGGGCACTTCTAATCTTTTTGTTCCCTTAAGAAAAAGAAAAGTCTCATTTGAATATATCACAAATACCTGAAACAATATGTAGAGGGACAGATAAATTCTGCTATGGAAAGGTAGATCCTGTTTGCTATATTACAGATAATCTATGCAGTTTATTATCTGTACACTGTTTATTAACTGTGTAAGTTATCTATGATATTGGTAAGTGAGAGAAATCACGAGGATCAACTTTTCAGTAAACCTTCGTTTAAACTGCATTCAAAGGAGCAAGTTTTTATATTTTCAAAGTTGGAAATCTGTTTTAAATAAATCCAAATAACATTGCTCATGCAAATCTTTCATCTCACTAAATTAATGAAGGGTTTCTGACTTTTAAGTAGCTATTAAAGAATGCATTATCTTGTTTTCATAATCTTTTTTCTCTTAAAAGAGTGGGTGTCATATGAGTCATGTCTTTTTGAGTTGCATAAACCAAAGGCTTGTGTATGACATCTGGCCAAATTAACTTCCCAATTAATATAAATATTCTGACATAAATAGCTACCTTTCTTAATAACCAGTGTAGCACCTTGCTATACTGCACATGATATGCATTCAGACAATAAGGGTACCAAAAAATTACTACCTGGCACGTGTTAAGATATACAACATTTGCACCTCTAATCTGAAAAGAGAGATACTGTTTCAAACATTTAAATAAACAAGGTTTTCATCCAAGAAAGAGAAGACAAATTATATGAACAACTTGGTAGAAAATTTTGAGTGGTCAGGACTTGTTTTGAGGTGAAACTATTCAAAATGTTCCCAGCAGAAAATGTTTCCACTAAGAAAAACTTCAGCATCTTTTGAATATGTTTAAATTGACAATTGGTGCCATGAAAGAAAGTGTCATGGCCCTGACTGCACTAAAAGACCTGACTGTCTCTGCCCACCTCCCTGGGACTCCCCCTGACTGGCCCAGGACCCCACGTCAGCCCCCCGGGGCCATCAGTCCCTGCCCTAGTGACGCCACAGCAGGGCTGGTGTCCAGTTCCCCACAGCCTGGCCCTGCCCGGCCCCGGGCCCCTGTCAAGCCGGGCCCACCCACGGGCCCACACCCGGGCCTGGCCTCAGCCCAGCCCCAGGGAGGTCCCCGATGCCCGGGCTGGGGCTGCCCCGGTGCCCCCCGGCTGCCCTGCTCCTGGCCGGGGCGGTGGGTCGGGCTCTGGCTGCCAGGCCCTGCCCTGACAGACCCCGCAGGGAGCCCCCGCTGCTGCCGGCCCCGGCCCCGGCCCCGGCCCCGGCCCCGGCGAGCTGCCAGGGGTGCCCTGGCAGGATGGCTGCATCACAGGGCTGCTTTCGGTTCTGCAAAACCATACCTACGTTCCTCGGTCAAATTTCTTTGCAGGGTTTTCTTTAGTCAACAAATTTCTGTTTAAAACATAAATGCATTAGAAAGCCTGCCTTCTTGAGATAAAGAGCATATGCATGCCAAAAGGGCAGAGATCTCCCATTCTTCTGTTCAATCAGAGGAACACCGGCTGTCAGATTTTATGGACTGCTTCTTGACCAAATACCAGGTACCTTCACAATCTGACTTTTTAATGTATTTTTAACTTCCAGCCGAAGACTTCCAGTAAGCGTGTCACATGAATCACAATGTCCAAGGCTTACCTGGAGTTTCTAACACAGATTAGAGAACCGTATGGAAACCTGAAGCAAGTTAAAACTGTAAAATGCAACAATACATGGTACCCCAAACGCAGGCTCAGAAGCTCTGAGGATCTCCTCCCACAGCCTGCTGTCTGTGCTCTGGTCAATGCAACACAGTTTGTGATTGGCCTTCACCACATGGGTTAACTTCTGACTCCTGTTCCACTTTTTGTTTCTGAGGTCCTCTTCTGCAAATCTGCTTTCTACCCAGTCAGTGCCGAGGCTGCATGCTTGCATGATATTTTCCCATCCCAGGCGCAAGACTTTGCACTTCTCTTTGTTGAACTTCATGAAGTTTCTGTTCATGAGGGTTTCTCCAGCCTATCAATGTCCCTCTCCCTGTCCTCCAGCATACTGACTGTTCCTTCCACTGTGTGTTATCTGCAAACTTGCTGAGAGTGTGTTCCACCCTATCCCACACGTCATCAATGAACATGTTAAACAGTTTTGACCCCAGTATCGGTCCCTGGGGAACATCGTTCATAATTAGACACCAATGGTACTAGAAACCCCTTGAGCCCAGTTTTTCACCCATCTTACAGTCTACCTATCTGGAACAAGTCTCCTCAATTTGGCTATTAAAATGCTATAGGAGAATATGCCAAAAATGTTGCTAAAGCCAGAGTCAATGACATCTGCTACTCTCCCATTGACCACAGGGCCAACCATCACAGAAGACAGTTATGCTAATCAGACATGATTTGTTGTTGGTAAATCCATACTGGCTATTCCCAATCCCTTTCTTGTCCTTCATGCACTTGGAAATGGTTTCCAAGATAATTTGCTCCATAACTTTCCCAGGAACTGACTTGGAGCCAACTGTCCTGTAGTTATCCTGTAGATCGATCTTCCTTCGTGCGCTTTTGAGATGCCTTTTTCTGGTCACTGGGGACCATCATCACCTTTCAAAGGTGATAGAGCTTGGTTTTATAATACACTTGGCCACTTCCCTCAGCATGCTGTCTGGACCTATGGATTTCTTTATGCCCAACGTACTTAAGTAGTCCATAACTCGATCCTCTTTTACTACGGACAGTACTTCTTTCCCTCAAACTCAATCACTCAGAACAGAGACCTGGAGATGCCTGAGGAAATACCTGCTAAGTAAAGACTGAGGAAAAGACAGTACTTCTTTGAGTTTTCCATGTTCTTTACCAATCACCCCATTCAGCAGCTGGCCACATTTTTGCTGATCTTCATTTTGCTGATGAGGTACCTATAGAAGACCTTTTCACCTTTTACATTTTTCACCAGTTTCAAATCCAGCTGAGCTTTGGCTTTTCCCTGCATGCCTGGGCAATGCCTCTGCACTCCTCCCGGGTAACCTGGCCCCATTTCCACCTTCTGTACACTTCCTCATTGTATTTAGGCCCAGTGACGTGCTCTTCTTTCAACCAAGCTGGCTCCCAGTCATGCCTGCTAGACTGCCTGCTTAAATCTATTAAGAATTTTCAGAAAAAAACTATAAACTTGTTATATACTCCAAGCATCTTGGTTATAAAATGTGTAGGTATTATCAATAGCTATTTTGAATAGCTTTGATGTGCATGGGTCAAGAATGTATCTCCTTTGATATCTAGATTCATCAATAAAAAATTATTTTTAAAAAATGAAATCTATCTAAAATTTGTCTTCTTCCTAGATTTCTTATACTTATTTCTTATAACCAAGTCTCTAAGATTCTTTCCTTCTTCCCTTCGGTACAGATGTATGGATAAAGTAACATGCCATCAGCCTATATATTTATTGTATGAGTAAAAGAACATGGTCAGTCATCCAAAAAGTAACATTCCTCTACAGTATTCATCTTAAGTATTCTATTGACTATTAGAAATTCAAATTGCTTAATTGTTTTATCTTTATTAGTCATCTATTTAATATTATTCTAACATGTCTTTTATTCTGATACATCTTGTATTCTAATGTATTAATATATCTAATACATTCTAATACATCTTAGTACAAATACAAGAGTCGTGCTCATAAAAACTATTGAATCACAGATTGGTAGAATCATGCACATTTTTATGCTTCATTACAACCATTGTAACTCATACACAGATTATCTCCTCTCATTTAGCACTTTAACTGCCATGTAAAATGAAAACAAACCTGAAGAAAGTTACAGAAAAAAATGGAAATTGCAAAGAATTTACTTACAAGTGTTGGAAAAATCCTTAGAAATCAAATCATATAAATCATGAGATAACACATAATGATCTTCCAGCTCTGTTATTGTCTGTATTTACAACATGAAGGTTATTTACCCTATGAACTGTAAAACTCTTTAACCATACATTCTGCCTTCCATTATCTCCTCACATCTCACAGACTGAGCAGCAGGAGGATGTGTCACTGTGCAAGCTACCCAGGTAGTATTTAGGTAAAGACAGCAACTGGTAGGATTAATTGTTCATACGTGATGTGTGATGACTCAGTGCCTCTGATTGGAAGTACTCCACCTTTGAGATGAGAGAATGACAGAGAAATCACCTCTCCCATCCGAGTGCCCATAGCACATAGCTTCATAATTATGGTCAGACTTGCATTCTGCTTTTGGTTCTGCTGTGTCACATTGGTGCCTAATGCCAACAGTCCCAGAGGAGTAGAGGAAGCTATTTAGCCTAACCACCCTGTTCCCAAGACTGACATGATTTTATTAATGTGTCACAAGTAATTTCTTTAAAAGGTACTTACAATATGTGGGTTGCAAAATGTTACAAACCCCAGATACTTTCACAAGGTAAGCTTATAGCTGGAAGTCAACTCAATGCATGAGCTAAAAGACATATGGATGAAAGAGTCAGCCTTCTGAATCCCCTCTACTTATATCAAGGGAGAGTCATTGTCAGTCAGCCTGAAGGCGCCTCATTTGGATTCCTGCTGCACGTCTTGAGACATTACTGTAAACCCTTTAGTAAATGAATATTAGTAGATCCAGTCTTTCATCCCTAGATGTGCTTTGGTAAAGATCAAAGATGTGTAAAACGCAGATATAGAAATGGATTATCATCAGATGTATTTATGGCTGACTTGTTGAAATGGAAATCTGACAAATGAATAAAGAAAATGTGTTTGTGAGCTGCAGTGGGTACCTGAGAGCTACCAATAAGGACAAGATTTTTCATATGCACTCTTAAGAAATTTATGAAGAAATTATTTCTGGAGTGTTAGTTGTGGGTTTGTTATGTATTTGTATTTATGATTATAGCTGAATCACTCTGAAATGTATTCACATATTTTCCAGATCATACAACAGAAAATCATACATATTAGGATAAACACTGATAAGAAACCAGACAAAATTATTGAGGCCACCAAAAGTGTAGGCTATGTTCACCCACATCTTTTTCTACTTGCTCATAGTGATGCACCCCAGATCTTGTTATTCACTATGCACACAGCTGGGGTACATCAGCCCAAGCTGTGGATTCTCCTGGAGGAGTCAAGGACCTGAAGGTTCAATGCTGCAATTATTTCCCAGAAATCATGATCTTAAACAGTGCCAAAGTACATGCATTGCTTTCGGGACCAGAGAGCAGATCTGTATTCATGTTATGAAATCTCAAAGAGAATATGCATATATATACAGTCTAGCAGGAAGATGGATTTCTTGAAGATGCATGGACCAGAATTAAGACAGCTTTCCAGCCAGTCTCCTCCTTGCAGGATTAATACTCTATTTCTTCTTCCAAGTATTGAAGTAGGGTAAATTGTTGACAGCAGAGAAAATTACTAAAGTCTTGAACCCTTTATCAGTAACTTCACAGGGTTTGATCTGCAGAGCTTATGCTGGTGTAGTTCATTGCAGGTTGACAATGGGACATTGGCATCTTGTCTGTGTCACCTGGGAAGGAGCTGGTGCAGATGGGGAGCAACTGCCAGGGTGGCACAGAGAGGCCAATTGCCTGGAGCCTCAACCTGCACCAGCACACGCTGGGAATTTGGTCCTGCTGCTACTCTGTAGCAGGACAATCCCTGCTTCCTAAAATTGGCATCTGATTTCCATCCTGGACTCAGTGGTGCTCCACATTGCTCAGAGAGCCTGACGCTTCCAGGGAAGGCTGATCTTGCTGTGTGCAGGACCAATAACACACATGAACAGTAAAGCTGCTAATCGTGTCAGAATGATGAAGTGCACAATTAGCTCATCCAGTTGAAAGTGAAGATGGTGTGAAGCATCTTGGCTGGGGTGGTGCTGTCTCCTGTGGCAGTAGGACCAAGGGCCAAGTTTACCTCACAGACTGACTGGCACAGTGGCTGAATGCCCCCAGGTACATAATCTTGATACTCATCAAGTACTCATCAGGAAATACATTTATGAAGAATTCCATAAAATTATACTGTTCAGGACACAAGCCAATTATTAAACAAAAGAAGAAAATAAGAATAATCCCTGGCTATTGGGTGTTAGGGTGCTGTATAAAGCTTTTAAAATTCTGCTGCAGTTTTGGTGCGTGCCATTTGCTAACATTGTCTGAGCTATAGATGAAGTAGGAGTCAGAGTCTGAACCCAATGCTGAACCCCAAAGCAGAATTCAGGCTGTTTAAGTGTTATGGACTCAAAATCTGCCCAAAGCCTACTGGAAGATTTTCTTTGTTAGGATGCTTTAAACTCCTAGTAGTGCCAGTTTCTATGTGTTATCTGGTTGTACACTTTGTTATTAAGGTTTCCTTACTCCAATTCTCTTTTGCAGGAGAGTTCCACTGACTTGGAGCTTCCAAACCAGTTTGTCATCTCTCTCAGTTCTGATACTAACTTAGTTTTAAGGGTAAATCCTGTGCAAATAAAAATATTTCATTGTAGATACAGATGAGATAGAAAGTTGCTGATATGGTTCCATCATTTTCTATAACAAACATTGCTTTTGGTCTGTCCTACTGGACAAGTACCTCTTTA
This sequence comes from Strix aluco, assembly GCF_031877795.1. Taxonomy (NCBI): domain Eukaryota; kingdom Metazoa; phylum Chordata; class Aves; order Strigiformes; family Strigidae; genus Strix; species Strix aluco. The sequence goes on along the minus strand of NC_133933.1, from coordinate 99,673,548 downwards.
AAGTGTTCATATGCTTATACTCACCTCTGACGCTCCTTGTGCTTACCTGATCTTTGTGATGGTTTTTTTCATCTACGCCACACTTTCAGAGATTACCAGGTTTGACCTGACTGTTCAGATGTGGTTAATAATGATGAACAGCATGTGGTAACCTCAGAAAAATATCTAAATACTCCTTGGTGCTTGAGGAGAATATCTTAGAGAGCTCTGGGTTTTCCCCAGAAATTCTCTGTATTTCTTCCCCTGGGCCATCAAAGTCTTCATGACAAATGCAGATATTCTTTTGATGGGTGTTACATGCACTCTTTTAAAAGAAACTGAATACATGATTTCCAAGAAAAAAAAAGAAACAGAACACATCATCTTTGGTAATCAGAATGCATCTTTTAAGATGATAAATTTTTAAAAAAGGCACAAGTGATCTTGAAAATTGTGCCTGAAACATCTTTACACATGGTTGTTATAAATACTATGCAAGATTTCTGACAGTGAACAAGATGAGAGAAAGAAGTCTCTTCTATTTTTTTTGCATTTACTTCATGCAGTTGACAGTATTTAGCTGACTGCTTTTCCCTAGTGAGGCCAGGTCAAGCAGATACTTGCTTAATTTTACAGACATGAGTAACTAACTCCACTTGCTTCAGCACCACCAGGCATTACAAAATCAGGGTTCTCACCAGCTTGTGGCTGATAATGTGGATCACCTTTGCAGCAGGCCATGAATGACCATGTAAAATCAGAGAACTGCTTAAGCAGACAGCATTTATTTTTCACGCCAGTTTAAGTGACCATCAGTCACAGCCGCTCAGGGCTTTCCTCCCAGCCCACACACCCTCCGCTGCACTGGCAAACCACTCACTGGACATGAGCAGTTTGTATAAAGAACCAGTAGAAAACTATTTGCATTATATTCTTAGTAAGAGCCATTCTCTGATCATTTATTTCCCGGGATGAGCTGCCCATGGAAGCAGGAGGAGCCAGCACTGCAGATGGTGTGGAGTAAGAGTTATTTATGGCTTTGGAAGAGGAAAGTATGAATGTAACAGCCCCATCTGAGGTCAGTTTAAGTCACTGTAGTACTACACCTGATAGGCAAAAATATTACCTGAAATTACTTTCAAATATTATTAAACTTGATTACCTTCCATACTGATGGTTTCTCTGAAATACCAGCTGGCTTCTTTCTTTTTCCCCATCTATAGAAATGATTCTGAGATGTTAATACAATGAAATCAAACATACTGAGGGGAACATTAATGGGCTCATGGATACAAAGAAACCCCCTCTCTTAAAAGCTCCAGGCTGTTCTAGTGATAGTGCGGAAGTGTCTTGGGTTTTGGTTTGTTGTTTTTACAAGGCAGACACAATATTAAAATAAGCAGATCCATCAGGGGAAATGTGTCACAATGTAACTCTGGGGTTTAAAGCATGCAAACAAGTAAAGCAGTTTCTTGACCTAACAGTGTTCTTTCAATTTAATCTAACTTTGATTTATAAGAACCAGCTGTTTTGGCTCCAAGGCATTGCTAGAAATTAAGTCATTTAGCAAAATTTGAAATGACTACATGAAGCACAAAGCAGTAAAGGATCAAGGTTTTGGGGCTGAAACCCAAAAAGGTTTTAGATGCCTTAAATCAAGACTCAGTCAACAGTACCCTCTGAACCCCCACTTTGCTTTAGTTTGTTTTCTCCCTAAAAGACTATTTATTCTACTAGAATCCATGGGTGTCTAAATTTCTGTCATGAAGACCTTCATACAAACCCCTGTGCTCCTCCACGCTTAAAACTCAGTAAGACTCAGAAAACAGACTGTCCTCTATCTGTCTTAATGCATGACCCAGCTGAAAGTCATTCTCAAAGCAATGTCAGTGGTTTTTTTTCTAAGTCTTAATACCTGGTGCTGCCCAGCCTAGATGGCCTCTTTCTTAGCTTGCTAGCTAAGCATAAGCACCTACAGGCTGAAAGTGGGGCTAATACAGAATTTGGAGACCTAAAGTCAAGGAGTAGGTAATCCCCACCAATCTTTTTATTTGTCCAGAAATCTTTGGGCATGTCTGTTTTCACCAGAACAGTTCCTGAAGCACCTACAGTTGTTACATTTTGTGGACTAAACTGGGTTTCTCATTACCTAAATCTGTTTGGATCCACCTGCTAATTGTCTTTCCATGTAAGTCCCAGTCCAGTAGGCAGGTGCAGATGTTTGCTAGAATCATTTCTGTATCTTACAACAAACATTAGTAAAAGTTGCATTATTAAAAGTCGTTCTGTGGCTCTGGCCTCTGATCTCTCAGACATCAGTAGTTTCCATGTCCAGACTAGGCTTTTTAAAAATTTTTTAAATGTTACAAAAGTGTGGTTTTGTCATGTGCTTAGTCTTGGTTTCCTTGTATCATTTGACTTCTAGAGAACAGCTGGCTACTAGAAGACAGTGCTTCCAGTATAAATATTTATCATAAAATTATGTTCTTTCTTCACTGTTTCATTTCCCTTTGACATCCTTCAGGTACCTTATTTCTCCCCTTCTTGATTTTCCTTTAAATGCATCTTCCTTAAAGCATGGCAACACTGCCAAGACTCAGGGTTCCCTTGCTTTCCTTCAGACTCTGTTGTACCTACAATTTTAGGTATTCTCATAAAATAGATACAGTATTTGTGCTGAAGATTAGACACCAACAGAAATATGGATATCAGAACTGGGAACAGAATTATGACCAGGAATCAAATCTTCCTTTCAATGCTCTCAGAAGAGAGGTACAACACACTGAATGACAGGGACAATACCTGTTGTCTAACCATGCTGTATACTTTCCTGAAGGCTTTAATAAGCCTTTTCTTGCCTGCAAATCCAAGCTATTTCAGTTCAGTTTTCAAAACCAAATATGGTTTCTCATATATTTATGTGATTTTGCAGTGCTTAGCTTAGGTCTCAGCTACAGGCAGGTTAGCAATTCTAATGCTACAAGGACAAAAAACATGTATGCAGACAGAGAAGGTTAAAATTAGATGGGTTGTTTGTTACTTGTCACATGCTGTTGTAGATTGCATTGGCTCCATGTATGTTATACTATAAAAAGATTAATCAAAGCCAATGAAAGGAAAATAATGAAATTTTAATACACTGGAAAGGAAAAAGAAGAAAAACTATGTACCATTAACAGTCCAAGCCTCACCCTCAAGCACAACTTTTTGTATCTTTTTATTGGCATTTTGCCCACTTTATTTATAAAGTTCTATCATGTCTTTAGGGAAAGCAACTAGTTTACAAGATCTCATGGTTTAACCCCAGATGGCAACTAAGCCCCACCCAGCCGCTCGCTCACTCCCCTCCTGGTAGGATGGGGGAGAGAATCAGAAGAGTAAAAATGAGAAAATTCGTGAGTTGAGATAAAGACAGTTTAATAGGTAAAGCAAAAGCCATGCACACAAGCAAAGCAACAAGGAATTCATTCACCACTTCCCATCGGCAGGCAGGTGTTCAGCCATCTCCAGTAAAGCAGGACTCCATCACGTGTAATGGTTACTTAGGAAGACAAACACTATCAGTCTGAATGCCCCCCACTTCCCTCTTCCTCCAGCTTTATATGCTCAGCGTGACATCACATGGTATGGGATATCCCTTTGGTCAGTTGGGGTCAGCTGTCCCAGCATTGTCCCCTCCCAACTTCTTGTGCACCCCCAGCCCACTCGCTGGTGGGGTGGTGTGAGAAGCAGAAAAGGCCTTGATTCTGTGTAAGCACTGCTCAGCAATAACTAAAACATCCCTGTATTATCAACACTGTTTTCAGCACAAATCCAAACTATAGCCCCCTACTAGCCACCATGAAAAAAATTAACTCTACCCCAGCCAAAACCAGCACACAAGATTACAGCATTTAATTTTATGCCAAAAAAAGAAAAAAATAAGTGACTGTAGTAGAGCAAAATGCTTCCATGGAAAGAATAAATGTTTAAAATGAATGCACATGATTATCCACGAAAACCTGTTTCAATCACAGATTCTATTAATAAGAGATGTGTACAATAAGACCAAACCATTGTGACATATGATTACATTAAACAGATACAGTACATCTTTCACAGCAGCTGCAGTTTATAACACTAGAGAGAAGTGGCGTTTTTAGTAAACACTATTCAGATGATGACTCCATCTCTCTCTCTTGCCCTAATTTATATAGCCGATGAGTGAAGTGGCAGTGAAAGAATCCTGAATAAATCCATGATTAAGTACCAGGTTTGCTCAGAGGGCAGAGTCTCGACTTGGCAGAATTGATAATGTTGATTTAGTTAGAAAATAATTCTCAAACATTAGGGAAAATTGTTCACATTCCCATCCTATATGTAAAAAAAACAAACAAAAATGTGTCTTGAGATGATAGTATCATCTAATTTTCTACCTTTCCTGGATTAAAACTACTGGTATATTGTAACTCTTGCATTATATGGATTTTATTAATATTTGATTAACACACACAAAAAATGAAGAATAATTTTTGTGATTATTAGATGATATTTCAGAAATCAGGTGTTAAAGTATCTTTCATAAGATTTTTTTTTTCATATCAATAGCAGTTTTCACTTCAGCAGAAAATGTGTTAGACCAAATGTTTTAATGAACAATTTATTTGCCCAAAAAAAAAGTTTTGGCTAAAAGGAAAGAGTGTTTTGTAATGTAAAAAATGGATAGTTACTTTCAGAAATACAGAAAAACTTTGTGTAAACATTTTTAAATTATTTTAAATGATCTTGTTATTCTTAATTTCCAAAAACATTCTTTCTTTAAGAATGTATCAAAATTTACCGAGAAAAATATTAATAGTGGGAAAGAAATGATCCACAACTAAAACTATCATTTCATATTCAGTCAAAAGAATAATTCTGAAGTGAATTTTTTAAAATGTAAGGATTCTTTTTTTAATCAAATCCAGGTAAGTATTTCTGTTTCACTTGACCTAAAACAAAAATTTCCAGTTTCTCTGATTAGTTGAACAAAAAAATACTCAGGAATTTCTACTGTATACTTAACATTCAACTATTACAAAAGAAGGGAAACACGTTTCATATGTCTTACATTAGTGATTCACTGATAAGCTTTTAAGAAAAAACATAGATAGTATACTATAGCCAAAAATCAAGTACAGTTTACCAACATAAGGATTAAAGACGTAAAAATAATGTAAAATTATTAATGTAATTTTTCTTAGAGTTCTTGGAAAGATATTAATTCATTAGCAAAACAGAAGTTGCAGTGCAGTTCGTATCACAGAATCATAGAATGGTTTGGGTTGGAAGGGACCTTAAAGATCATCTAGTTCCAACCCCCCTGCCATGGGCAGGGACACCTCCCACTAGACCAGGTTGCTCAAAGCCCCGTCCAACCTGGCCTTGAACACTGCCAGGGAGGGGGCAGCCACAGCTTCTCTGGGCAACCTGTTCCAGTGTCTCACCACAATCACAGTAAAGAACTTCTTCCTTACCTCTAATCTAAATCCACTCTCCTTTGGTTTAAAACTGTTACCCCTCATCCTATCACTATGCTCCCTGTTAAATAGTCCCTCCCCATCTTTCCTGTAGTCCCCCTTTAGGTACTGAAGGGCCACTATTAGGTGTCCCCAGAGCCTTCTCTCCTCCAGGCTGAACAACCCCAACTGTCTCAGCCTGTTCTCACAGGGGAGGTGCTCCAGCCCCCTGATCATCTTTGTGGTTTCCTCTGGACTAACTCAAGCAGGTCCATGCCCTTCATATATTGGAGGCCCCCAGAGCTGAATGTAGTACTCCAGTTGGGGTCTCACAAGAGTGGAGTAGAGGGGGAGAGTCACCCAGCATGTCAACCACACTACATAGCTTGGTGTCATCATCAAACTTGCTGAGGGTGCGCTCAATCCCACTGCCCGTGTTGCCAACAAAGATGTTAAACAGCGCTGGTCCCAGTACTGACCCCTGAGGAACGGCACTTGCCACTGCTCTCCACTTGGACAACAAGCCACTGACCACAACTCTTTGGGTGTGGCCATCCAGCCAATTCCTTATTACCAAGTGGTCCATATGTCAAATCTGTGTCTCTCCAATTTAGGGACAAGGATGTTATGCGGGACAGCATCAAATGCTTTGCACAAGTCCAGGTAGATGACATCAGTGGCTCTTCCCTTATCCACCAGTGCTGTAATCCCACTGTAGAAGGCCACCAAATTTTTCAGGCACGATTTGCCCTTAGTGCAGCCATGTTGGCTGTCACCAATCACCTCCTTATTTTCCATGTGCCCTAGCATAGCTTCTGGGAGGATCCACTCCATGATCTTGCTGGGCACGGAGGTGAGACTGACTGGACTGTAGTTCTCTGGGTCTTCCTTTTTTCCCTTTCTAAAAATGTGGGTTGTGTTTCTCCTTTTCCAGTCAGTATGTGGCAAACATAATGGAAATAATTGGAGAAGTTATTGGTGACACTTTGCAGTGGTTTGTCAGAATAAAGGTAATAATGTTTCTAAATTATATGTTTATTCATATTATAATAAATCAATATAAAAATGCAAAAAGAAAACCATATTATTCCAAGGACCAGCAGATACATTCTCTAAAAATCTACATTTTATGTTAGTGGTGATATGGATAGGAGTGAAAGAAAGATGGAACTGTATTTACCCACTGAATGCAGACATTCTCATTAATTGAATATTTACCCTATCAATGCTTGGCAAAAGCATTAGGAAACTCTGTATTTTTCTTTTCACAAGGATGAATCATTTATTTGAAAAAATATTTGTCATTACATTTATAAATGGGCTGCAAGTTAACTTTACTTATGCATCTACTTCTGGCTTTTTCTAGTAGGTGGAAATAGCCAGGTATTTCTGTCCAAAGTCCACATTTAATCAGAACATAGAGTCAGAAGAAGGGCTTTCTGCATTCAGTGTAGTGAAAATTCAACTTCATCACTGAAGTTGATCCAGTAAGTGAACAGATGAATAAACTAGTTTCACGTGAAAACAAACCAAAATGAATGAAGCAGACTGGGCATCCAGAGAAACTCGTTTGTCCCATTATAGGCTGCACCTAATCCCGCTATAAAGAGTTTTCCCTGGATAAAAGTTTAGGTCTTGCCTGAACAGCTAGAAATTTTAAGGAAAAGACTGAAAAGGATTCACAGTGAGAGGAAGAAATTGGAAAGGGTCAGATTTGTCTTATTTTGAAGAAAAAGAGACTTCAAACTGAACTCCTTACATGCTGACCGGTTACCATCCAAAACCACCACTTACATTGGTAATGAAAATAGTGTGAAAATATAGTTTTACCCATAAATACATGTAGCGGTTTTTAAACTGAAAATGGGAAACTGCTACAGGGATTGGATTAATAAAATGAGGAAAACTTGTTGTCCTTTACCAGTCTACAGTAGACTCTTTTTAAAATACTCCGTCTTGAATAGTAAGCAGTTTCAGAAGCTTCACAAATGTCTAAACGAGAAATGGGAAATCTCAGTGATTTAGAAAGGGAAAATAATGATAAGAAATTACTTAAATATGTATTGATCAACAAACTGATAACAAAGTCGTCAAGTGCATATATCATGTTCCCTATTTCCAATTCCATTATATAATCAAGTCAACAAATCTTAAAATATGTGCATGGTCAAGACGAGCAGATGGCCATATTTCTCCACTCAGAAAATGCCTTAAAAAGCTGGTTTCTGAATAGCAGTTGGCAGGAAAAATATGCAGATGGCAGAAGTAACTTTAATATACATCCATTACTGATATTAAATTAAATGGAATAGATAATTACACAGCATAATCACTGATGACTAATTGCAAACAACAGACATAAAATGTATATATTTCATATGCTAGTTCTTAAAGTGGACTGCTGAGGCAGCTAGGCATTGATAAAAAGATTAAATCACAAATTAGATATGCTGTTGGCAAAAACAAAACAAAGGAAAAAATCCATAATTAGTCAATCAGCTGCTCAATAAAATGAGCATCTCTTGCACTGTGCCCTGAAGGTCAGTAGTTTGTGACTCTGTTGGCATGTCAAGTAGAGTGATTTGCTTCATCTGGAAAGATGCCTGTGCAGGTCACACAGCATTCAAGCTTAGAAACTAGTCAGAAGAGTATCTAAACAAACCTGAATTGCCTTTTTCAGGGCAAATGCTATCATCTGAAATGCTGAAATATAGCTAGTCCACTTCAAATTTAGATTCCGTTTTTTCTCAGACAAACAGGAGATAATCTCTCTTGTGTACCTTAGGGGCATAATAAAGAACTTGATGATCAAGCACACATCAGAGAGCTGAAGTAGCTTTAGGCTATCTTTGCATCCTTCTCAGCTTGGACTACGAAGGTATGGCAGTGATTCCTAACACCATTCAAAATGGTCATGGAGGCCATTAAGTTACAAGTTGCATTCTGGGCTGTCATATCATCTATATCACTATGTCTGCACTGCAGAGCAAACAGACTTCCATCCTTTACCTCTAACTAGTGGCCTCCACACCAACACTACCTCATGCCAGCATCACGCACACCTTTAGGGTCCTCAGCATCCTCCTCCAGGCTGCTGTTAGTGGTCTCAGAGCTTGTGTGTCCCTCTGACATTTTAATGTGATAGAGTTCTTTCCCAAGATTGCTGGATCTACACATAGATCAAACACAACATCAGCATCTAGGTGATGCTTCAGCTAAAATAATTTGCTTTTTTGATGCGAGTCTTGTAAACATGGAGGGATGATAGTTAGAACCCAGGGGTCACATCTGCAAAAGATATTAGAAGGGAAGAAGATGGCCAGTAAAACTACAGGTTAAAAAAAAAGACCATAATAAAGAGCACCCATAACCATTTCTGTGCATTATTTTTAGCAAATTTCCTGTATTTTCAGTTAACAATGTCAAGAACAGAGTCAATAATAGATTGTATGATGCATTTTAATACTTTTATTTATCATCAGTCGTAAATATTATTGCAATCCCAATTTCATGCCATGTTCTCTGCACCCTTGTTGAAATACATGTTGATAGAGAACATGGGGTGAAAAAACAATGCCTTTCACTAACCTTTTGTTAGAGGAAGGTTCAAAACATGCTTAAACAATGGCACATTTTCTTTTTCTGAAAGGATGTTCAGCTTTCCCTTTAACAAGAAAATGTTAACTATACTAATCAAAAAGGGACCTAGTGTGTCTTCACCGCTTTATTTATTCTATCGAACAACTTGTCTGTGGCACAGTAATTACTGTAGTATCTGAGCGCAGCATAAGCAATGGCAGCTTTGCCCTAGTGCCATGAACGCGCATTGATCGGTGATACATACCTCAGCCCAACTCCATTTCTAATGCCTGTTGATAGCTTCCTGATCACCAACCTCAATTATTAGTTCTGCTGTATCTACAGCAGTTACATATTGCAGCCCCTGAATATTTATCAAAAAATATTCCTATCCAGGTCCCATAGAACCCATAAGTTTGAGATTAGGATTCTTCTTTCAAATAAAACTCTAAAAAGGCAGAGGTATGGATGAAGACAGCACACACAGGAGCTGCCAGCAGAAAAAGATAGTTCAGATACAAAGAGCCACAGTATTTACCTGTCTACTGATGGTGTATTTCTCCTACAGGAAAATCAGGTTTCAGTCATTGTAACACTAACAATCAAACCCTCCTAAATAATAATGAAGGCAAAGACACAATCCTGCTTCAGGTTTAATCAGGTTTTGGTTTTGTTTAATTGTAGTTTCTAGGCCTACCTATTTCAAAATAATGGTTTTCCAAAACATTTTAAGTATTTGGAAAACAGTGAAATATCTTCACTTTCTCAAATTATCATGTCTCATAGCTATTTTGTCTATTATTGTTTTCCACTCCCCATCAGTCTACTCAGATTTACAATAAAAAGTTTCCTTGAGAAACTTCACTTGAGAAACATCAGGAAGATTGAATGTACCCTGATTACTAATCAGGAGAATAAGATTAAACCATCTCCACAAGGTTGGCAGGACTCTAGTTCTGAAGGAAGATACCAGCTCAGAATTTCAAAACCAGCTGGCTTATTGAACAATTTTACTCTAAAATGCCAGATTGATGAGTTGTGTTTGTGATTTCAGTGAATTTCAGCTGGCCAACAGGACCTGTGGTTTATAGCAGTACTGCATGAGAGTAATTGTTCATAAATGACATATTTTTCTGGTGCATCATTGTAGTGTGCCAATTTCTTCAACTGCCAGATGATAGGAAAATAAAATTGGGGATATGGAGAAGAGAAACAGAAATGGGTGTTTAAATCCCTTGGACTGTATTGTCTTTCTGACATTTTAAGACAACATATATTTGTGAAATCTGAGTTTCATGAAAGTTACAACAGCTTTGCAATTTAATTTAATCTTTATGATTGGTGAGGACAAAGCATGTTACCAAACGTATTTATTTCTCAAACAGTGATTTATTTTTTGTGACTTCTCAGCATAACGGAGAGATATAATTCGTGTCTATGAACCTGAGACAAAAATTTGTATGTTTGTCTCGAGAATAAAATATATTTCAGGGTATTCAACATCTAGACTTATTTAAACTGGCTCTACATATTATCTCTAATGCATCTTTATCTAATTTTGCCTCTGAAATTTATAACACATACAAATTTCCATCATAAGTTTTAAGGTAGGACAATCTTTGTGATAGATAACCAGTTTCACTGAAGAGCATTAATGATTTTCTGCAGAAACAGACAGCTGTGATCAAGTGTAATTTAAAAAATTATTAATTAAATCATGATGAGTTAACCTTAGCCATCCAGAATTTTGATGTAAGAATTCTATTAGGGAAGTGCATTGACTTAATTGCACTTTTTATACTTTTAGTCAAATTGTCAAAGGTATGCTCTGAATTGTGTATTATCTGAGGGCTTGATTACTTGCTTGTTAATAGTTGTATCACTCATCTGGAAATAAACTCTTCCCACATTTAGCTTTACTCTGCTTTTTAAAGTGAGACATGATTTAGCTAAGGCAAAGAAAAGAATACAAAGTAGGAAGCATATGGAATTAATTATTTACTGTGTAAAACTACATTTACATTAAACTGTCTCAGACCAGATCAGCTGGGGTTTCTAAACACTTACTGGCTGTATCTGTGGATGATGCCCTTTTTGGATTCATCTGTCCTGGTGTATGAGATTGCTGTGCTCTGACCTCTGCTCTGTCTGCCCTCTGTGCTTGCTCCCACCTCTGCCGACCTGCCAAGAGAGCTCCTCGCATTTCACTCAGAACTTCCAGTTCAACAATGACTGAATAGTTTAAGTTAATAGTTTAAGCCACCACATTGTTTGGACTAATAAAAAAATGCAATGCTAATAATATATTACTTCAGCTAGTACATGTCACTACAAATTAAATTAATTGAGAAGTTCTCACATGAGCTATTGCTGCTGAGCATAGCAACTTCTTACACAAAGAGGTTTTGGAAAGAATACATACCCACAGCTAAGCTTTTATGTAGCCTTCAGGGTTCAGTGTGGATAGGTCCTACTCTGGCTAAATCACATCTTTCAGTGATGATGTTCCCATCTAGACATAAAATGTTTTGATCATACAAACCCTGAGAACATTGTGCAAGAGCTAGGTCTTAAGCTGACTCCCAAAATGAAGAGCAGATCACAAATCCTGACATGCTCTGGGTTCCTCTGTACTGGATGCCTAATCATGCTGAATCCAAGTTAGTTTCTGCTGCTTTGACCTGTCTAGGCTTGTTCAGCAAATGGGGACTGAATCCAGGAGAAAGTGGGCTGAAGGCCTGCTGACAGCACACATAAAATTTCATCACTGGATTTAGTTGCAACACATACTTTGTTTGGGGTAGTATCTTCATCATGATAATACAACTCCATTTGGTACTAGAGAGTAGACTGTCCATAGTTATCATTGGGCCTGGATAAACAATTTTCCAAAATAATTCCCTATCAGGTTACAAACAGACTGTATTCTATTAATTTCACTGTTTATTGGTTAACATTAGGAAATAGTTTCTATCTCCTAGGCAAATAGGGAAAAAAAAGTGATTGTAACATACCATTTTTCTTGTCACTGTAAGTCGTTCCTGCATGAACGGACATGATAGAGGGGAATCATTGAGTTGGGTCCGTAAAAATATTACTTCTAATATTTTGTGTAGCAAATCATAAACATTAATAATTTCTCTCGACTAAGTCATTTGAGTGTCCAACCCTTTTAGTCATGCCTCACTTCCCACAAGAGCTCACTCATTAAGGATCTTCAAGTTTCATCGTGATGCATGCTGTCCAAGTTTGAGGTGGAGAACGCCTCATGCCTGATTGCCAAAGCAGAGCTCCTCACCGTAGCACTTTGCCTCATGGCCTCAGAGGTGCAGAACTGATGAGTTGTTTTCCAGTAATGTTTAGACACATCATAGCAAACTATTGCAATTTAAATATTTCCTATTGTTATGCTGAACACTAAGGACGTGCAGAGTGTCAGATGTGCCGATTCTCCTGTTCCAAAGTGCTGATCCCACATTCATCCCTCTCAGCAAGAGGCTGGTGCTGCACGACCACAGCCTATTTGAACACTGTCAATAATTTAAATGCAGTCAGAGCCCAGATAAGATAAGAAAATGGGTAGAGTCATGTTTCCAGTTGCTGCTTTGCAAATCACAACGCAGAATCTGTTCAAAGGGGGAAAAAAACTCAAAAAACCCAAAGCAATTAAAATGAAAAGGAAAAACTAGAACAGGTATGGCCAGGTCCCAGAATTGCCGCATCTGTCTGAGCTCAAGTGCCAAACTTATTACTTGGACATGGTCTCAGAGGTGCTGTATGTCACCTGGCAATTTCTGCACTGCTTCCTCCTGCTGTCATTCACCTTCTCCCAAGACCACATGGGTCAGAAAATCAGGCCCAAGGTTTTACTTAGAGAAATACAGGAGGACATATATTAGAACAGACAAATGATACACGTCGTTGAAGATACGGCTCTGGTTTTTCACCTGTAGTCAATGCTCCAAAGTTATCTTTAAAGAGCAGGGACTACGCTTTATCCAATTTAGCAATATTATGGCATGGGTAAAATTTGTTTCTTATACTGTGAAGTTTGGGGATTTTAAAATACATTCTAGTTGCTGAAAATCTATGCACTTTTCATATTTGTAAAATAAACTCCTTTCCTGTTAATGGATAGAGACCATAGCAGAAGTAATTCAAAATACACTGTGATCATGATCCTTAAGAAAACAAATACAATAATTCAGATAACCCATAAAAAGTGAGAAGAGAAATTTAGTGGATATTGCAATTTCTGTATGTTTTATATAACTGTTTAACATACTCTTCCATAAGCAATAATACAAAACACTCAGAAGAGCTTTATCATGTATTAAAAAAAACCTATAAAGCTGGAAAATGACATCCAGTGAAATATGACTGCTGGATCTTAGACATCCTAAGAAAAATGTAATTTCTAATGGAAAAGCTTATTATTATTCCCAATAGTTCAGGTTTATTGTTAGGAGCTGCCAAACAGGTTAGTCCAGCAGAGGCGAGGCTGCCTCAGCCCCATGTCCCTGGGGGCTGCCAGTAGCAGAGCTGAGCACAGACACCTGACAGGCTCCTGCCTGGGCATAAATGGGCCTGGCTGGCCCCCCCTGGCCCCCGGGGTGCCCCCACCTGCCCATATCCCAGGACCTTATGACAGCCAAGGGAGGTCCCCGATGCCAGGTGCTGGGGCTGCCCTGGTGCCCCCTGGCTGCCCCGCTCCTGGTCGGGGTGGTGGGATGGACCCTGGCTGTCGGGCCATGATGGACCCCACAGGGAGCCCCCGCTGCTGCCGAGGGAGAACCGTCACGGGAAGGCCGGGGTGGAAGCTCCATTCCCATGGCTAGATTACAGGGCCCCGCCACACAACAATTCATCTGTGCCTCACTTTGTTTGTGAGGATGAGCCTTTAACCGACCTGACGCTCACAGTCAACGAACTCCATAAAGCAGGAGTGGCACTGGGGAACCCCAGTGAGACATGACCTGCCACAGACACCTCTGTGAGCCTCAGTTTTGTTCAGGCAGTGCTGCAACCCCGCAAGTACGATGACAAAGCTGTTATGGTTTATAAAATATCCTGTTAATTTCAGTTATTCATGGGTCATTCATATGTTCATAGCACTATTTTCAGGAATATTTGGATTACATCATATTACCTACAGCACAGTCTTTCCTTTTTCCACTAAGCATTAAGCCTTCTACAGTTCAACGGCCAGATTTTTTAAAAGGCCACTGAAATCCTTGCTGCATGCTGTAGGTGTGCACGCACATTTACACATAACAATAGGGTGTCAGAGGTGAAGAATTAAGTAACTGGTACTTGTGCATATATTTCAGTTCCTTGGCTTAGCTAAGTGAAATGCCAAGCTGCTATAGCTGGCACTATGGCAGTTGCTCACTCTCACAGAGGTTTTGTGGTACCTCTTCTGATCTTTTTGTCCTGTCTCATGAAGTCATGAGAATTTCACCTTCTACTTGCAGTACATCATGTTTGTGGCTTTTGTGTTATGGATGTAATCTGAAAGCAGAGTTCAAAACCTGGAGAAAAAAGGTTAATGTGGAACACAATAGTTTATTTTGTTAAAACCTCATCATTTGTAAAAGCTCAGTATTGGTAATTTAAGGAACATGTAGTTCAGGAGGCAAACAAGGGTTTCCTGCTTCCCATCCTACCCATTTCCATATATAACAGCCAATAAAGAGGCTGAAAGGCTGTACTGGGTTTAGGTGAGTGGTGGGGGGTTTTTGATGGCAGGGGAGGGGGCTACAGTGGTGGCCCCCTGTGAGAAGCTTCTTGAAGCTCCCCCGGCTCCAAGTCAGACCTACCTTTGTACCAAGGCTGGGCCAATTAGCTGCGCCTCTGCAATATTTAAGAAGTGGAACCTGGGAGGAGTTGTGGGAATTGTGAGGAGAAGTTGCAAGGAGAACATCTGTGTGAACACTGAGGTCAGTGGAAGGAAAGAGGAGAAGGGGGAAAGGTGCGCTGGAGAAGAGACTCCCCTGTATCCATGGTGAGACAGCTGAGCCACCACCCTGTCACCCATGGAGGTCTACAGTGGAGCAGATACCGATTTGTGGCCTGTGGGGGGCCCCGCGCCGACCCAGGTAACTGTGCCTGAAGAAGGTCAGGACCCCATGGGAAGAAGCCCCCGCTGTTTTAGTTCCACCTGGGAGGACTGCAACTTGCAGGGGTGACCCACACACCTGTGGGAGTGACTCATGTCAGAGTTGGTTTGTGGAGGACTGTCTCCTGTGAGAGGGGGACTGCGCTGGAACAGGGGGAGAATGTCAGAAGTTCCCCACCCCGAGGTGGAAGAAGCGGCAGGACTCATTGCACCCCCCATTCCCTTCCCCCTGTGCTGCTGGAGGGGAGGAGGTAGAAAAATCAGGAGCAAAGCTGAGCCCAGGAAGAAGAGAGGGATGGGGGAAGGTGTTTTTGAGATGTGGTAATGCTTCTCACAGAATCACAGAATCATCTGGGTTGGAAAAGACCTTGAAGATCATCTAGTCCAACCATTGACCTAACACTGACAGTTCCCAACTACACCATATCCCTAAGTGCTATGTCGACCCTACTCTTAAACACCTCCAGGCATGGGGACTCCACCACCTCCCTGGGCAGCCCATTCCAATGCCTAACAACCCGTTCTGTAAAGAAATGCTTCCTAATATCCAGTCTAAACCTTCCCTGGCACAACTTGAGGCCATTACCTCTTGTCCTATCGTTTATTACTTGGTTAAAGAGACTCATCCCCAGCTCTCTGCAACCTCCTTTCAGGTAGTTGTAGAGGGCGATGAGGTCTCCCCTCAGCCTCCTCTTCTCCAGACTAAACAACCCCAGTTCCCTCAGCCGCTCCTCGTACGACATGTGCTCCAGACCCTTCACCAGCTTCGTTGCCCTTCTCTGGACACGCTCGAGTAATTCAATGTCCTTTTTGTAGTGAGGGGCCCAAAACTGAACACAGTAATCGAGGTGTGGCCTCACCAGTGCCGAGTACAGGGGTAAGATCCCTTCCCTGTCCCTGCTGGCCATGCTATTTCTGATCCAAGCCAGGATGCCATTGGCCTTCTTGGCCACCTGGGCACACTGCTGGCTCATGTTCAGGACCGTTCTCACGGTCCTACTCTGTTAAGTCTTGTTGTTAGTGTCTGTGTTAAATTTATGTTGTTTTTTTCTTCCCCTAATGAGTCTGTCTTTTCCCTATGCCTTAAAGGATGAGATCATCCCTCCTTGTTCTTATCTCAAGTTCCTGGGTCTTTTGCTTCCCTCCTTCCCAGCACTGGGGGGAAGCAGGGAGTGAGCAGCGTCTTTACTTATTTTCCTCTTCTCAGTGCTGGCAGGGAAGAGGGGAGTGAGCAGCTGCATAGTGCTCAGTTGCCCTCTGAGCTCAAAGCATAAGAGAGGCATAGGATCCATCAGGCAAATTTTTCACAGGCATAGAAGAAACTGTAGTACTCCATTCATTTACAAGGAGCACATACCTAAAGATTAATTGAACAGGAAACAGAGGCAGAAGAAAAGAAACACCTCACAGAAGCACAAAATCTCTGCTCCCTAAATTATTGCTGGCCATATATATTTGGGTCTGTGTTCCCCTTTCTTTTGCAAACCTTGTGTTCTTGACCACTTCACTCCAAAGTGAAAAGGACCTTACACAGCAGGACTAAAGGGAGAATCAGCTCTGAAGAGAAGGTAACTGAAAACCTTTTCCCACTCTGCCTTCCTCCCTCCCTCCCTCCCTTCCTTCCTTCCTTCCTTCCTTCCTTCCTTCCTTCCTTCCTTCCTCCCTTCCTTCCTTCCTCCCTTCCTTCCTTCCTCTCTTCCTTCCTTCCTTCCTTCCTTCCTTCCTTCCTTCCTTTCTTCCTTCCTTCCTTCCTTCCTTCCTTCCTTCCTTCCTTCCTTCCTTCCTTCCTTCCTTCCTTCCTTCCTTCCTTCCTTCCTCCCTCCCTCCCTCCCTTCCTCCCTCCCTTCCTCCCTTCCTTCCTTCCTTCCTTCCTTCCTTCCTTCCTTCCTTCCTTCCTTCCTTCCTTCCTTCCTTCCTTCCTTCCTTCCTTCCTTCCTTCTTTTTTTTCCTTTCCTTCCTCAGAAGACATTCTTGTGCTGTATCTGAGTGAGGTTCTGACAAGTGGCCTCCCCCTCAGAGTTTAACTGAAAATGCACACTAAGAGTAATTTAATACTAATTGCAGATTATTTAAGGCATGGTGGCCTGATCCACTGCAGAAGGATCACATCATTAATGTAAGTGCAGTGATTGATATCAGCACACTGTACCTGCATTTGGCTGTAACAAGCAATTCAGCTAAGAGAGTGCGTGTTCTCTAACCTGTGATATCATCGTTCACGCCTTGCTCTAGGTTAACACTTGTGGAGTGCTCTCAGCCAACATATTGTGAGCATTAAAACATGAAATTGTCTAAGACTTGGAAACATTTCCCGGAACAACTCAAGCTGATGTGGCAGGGAAGGCACACTGAAGCTCTGTATTCTCCTTTTCACTCCTTTCTTTTGGAAATATCACAGTGAAAATGGGATATGAGCAGCAGTGGGGTCCTGAAATTTCTGCAATGCTGAAACTTTTGTGGAGTTTAACCATTGTGCCAACTACTGCTCAGAAATGTGTTGCTTTTACTCTGTGGAGCCTGGCAAAAAAGAAGGAAATGAATTGGCCTTGAATTGAGTGTTGGCAATTCAACCGTTGGCCTAGCCATCACAGATGTTTTCAAGGCAACCCGTGCTGTGCTGTCCACAAGCAGTCAAAACCTGAAATATTCCCCAAACAGTTGTCTTTAATTGTGTTTAAATGCATGGGTTATGGACTGAATTAATATGTATCACCAGATATGAAACAAGCAAGCGCATCAATAGAAAAAACATTATTCAGAAACTTGGGGGCTATTGTTCTGTGTGAATGGATTAACAGGATACAGGATGCCTTCATTATCCAGAGATCTGTTATTACGTGCATGCCAATATTTTGTTCTCTTAACAGCATCATAAATGACGTGTCCATGCCAACTCTGGTTTTAGGCAACCCAAAGAACCATCTGCTGCCTTGATTGTAGATGCCTTGTCCTGACATGTGCCAGCAGGACAAGTGGCAGTGTAATGGTGCTCAGAGTACCGTGGTGGAATGTGATCCTGGCGGATTGACAACAAAAGGGGCTGTTTGCTTTCTTGTTTGGATATTGGGCATGTTTTCCTCTTCACAGTATCTTTGTGAACAAAGGAATAGCTTTGCAGCCACCAAATACTTAAAGGCTGTCAAAGGTGCATTGTCTGTCTCAGCAACGATGATAAGGAACACCTGTATGTATTTAAATTCTCAGGCTTATCAGTAACGTGTTGAAACTTGGTCAGTGAGATTATAGTTCAGCAGTGCACTTGGCTTGTATTTAAATTCAGCATTTTTGCAGGCGTTCAATGTGAGTGAAATAGCTGTCTGACTGTGGTGAAAAATTACGAAAACATTGCATATAACTTTATCACATCCTGGTTTTCCATTATTTTGACCCCATTCTTTGAAGCATGTCACTAACATTGAAGGAATTGATCCTGTTGCATGTGAACCTGATAGAGGAAAATACAGCTTGGAAAGGTATAATGTAATTCCCTACTCACAGTACACAGCCATAACTGAGAAGTAATGACTTCTTTTATCTGAAAAAGAATCCATTGTGCTAGCTGAATCTCCAAAACAGTAAATTTCTGCATATTGTGAAACTTTATAATAGAATTCTTTTCTCCAGGAAAGCAACTGGAAAGTTAATTATTAATTATCTGTAAATTATCTTTCAAAAATATAAATTAGTGTAATGATTGGGTCTAGATCTCAGCAGGAAGAGCAGTAAGTAACTGTTTTAAATCCTTTTCAATATTCTGCAACTTCATAAATACTGTACTGTTCAGATATGAGCATGGAGGAAAGATCTTACTTAAGAAAGGAAGCTATCCACCTGTGCAGGCAAAACCTTCCCATGTCTTGTCATATAATTAGATATCACATTGCAGTGATAGTGAGACACTTTCTGTATCAAAGAATCTCAGAAATGCATTGGAATTTTTGATGATCCAAGAGCTATATTTTATTCATCTCCAGGAACAGGATGAGTAAGAGCAGCAGTTAGGGCATAATGTCTTAATACCTTAAGTATGGAAATGTCTCTAAGGACCATTACAGTAAGTCATGCTTTGCTGGGGTATGCTCCATGAAGGTTTTTATTTTTGCATTAATGCTTTCCATTAAAAGATACTATTGCATTCAACCACTGTCTGCTGCCAGTTTGCAGGAAGGTTTTTCCCATCACCACTGTAAGCAGAATAATAGCACAAGCAAGAAATAAAGCCCGAGTGGAGCTGGCCTGTAGTGTGGGAAAAAACATCCTCTGACCATTGCTGCAGCAGCAAGGGATTGTAGGACAAAACTCACCCACAAATTTCACATTCTTTGTAGAAAACAAATAGAGGTGAGCCTATCATACCCCATGGTGATGAGCATTTTCTCCTTCTCTTCTCCCTCAAACTCACTTACATTCTTCATTGTTCAAATTGAGGAAGAGATCATTTGAACCGAGTGATCTGATCAGCCTTTATGGGGGGCTGCATGGAAGGAGAGATTGGGAAATATCTTTGCAGACATCCCAGTTTTGAACATGTCCCCTTCACTAAATGAGGCTCACCACTGCTCACAACACTGTAGAGCCTGTGGCCTGGTTAAAGTTGCTGAGGCTGTGTTGGATTTCTAAAGGCATCTCTACTAGCAGCAGTCTTGAGGGTGACGTTAAGTCAGTGCACATCCCAGCAAATTGGTCCCACCAGTGCCAGCTCACAGACCTCTGCACCACACATCAGTAAGTAGTATAGCTGTATTTGTATATTATAATTATTGATCTTCTAATACACTGCATCCTCTTTACCTAATTTTTGCACTCATGTCTAGTTGGCTTGACACCATTATAAGCCCCTAAATATGTAGACCTAATACCGTACAATTCAGTGTTTCACTTTGAAGAATTAAAACCATGTTTTCTTCCTCCCTTTGGTCCAAAGTTGTATCTTGGGGTCATTTTCCAGCTAAGTAGTTGCATGGTATTATTCCTGGGTCCCTATACCAGTGTACAGGATGGATGTACAACAACTTGTAAAAAAACCATCATTTTGATCTGATTTTATCAACAGTTAATTTGACTTAGCAGTGGCAGGATAAGCTTGTTTGGTGTCTGGCTTGTGCATATGATGGTAAGGTAGCTTTGCAAGCATTCAGAAAAATATCCATTAATGTAGACTATACTACGCAGAAGACTAACTGCATGATGTCTGCAAAGAAATGAATACATCTAGAAACACCTGGATGTGATGGGCTGTGTGTGTAATCTGCATCTTACCTTGAGGGGCTATAATTTGCAGACACCCTTCTGGTTCATTTATCTCCTTCTACATATTTCCGAGAGGTTAGTGGCAGCCTGCTTTGGATCTGTACCAGAAGTAAAGAAAGTAACCTGCTGCTGGCTCTGTGGTTCTGGATAGGGAGTAGGATGGGGAGAGCCAAGGTACTGCCCATTTCAGTTCCACCTGCTATGATGAAAATATAAAGAAATGCTTAAATCCAACATCTGGGCAACCACAAACAGGCATCTTGTCTAGGCAACAGTAAAAGCCATAATCTTGTCTGGAACTCTTCTGCTTACCTGTGAAAATATATTATTTTTTCCACAGTACAACTTCAATCATACAAAAGATCTGGCAAGTTAAAAAAATGAATTCATGGATGAGTCTCATTTGCTTTGTAGATTCCTCAGCTTTGAGGGCTCATGTTTTCCAGTCTAAGTGCAGAGACATTTGGTTTACTGAGAACTGACACTACCTAAGACTGTGTGTTTATATTCATACTCCGGGAAAATGTGGGATTTAAAATTCCAGATAATGGGAGACTAATAATAAAATAATGAGAAAAAAATATTTTTTTAGTAGACACAGTAAAGGACATTTCCTCCATTTTATTGGTTAGTTGCAAAATTAATTTTGTGTCAGAACTGTCTGAAGCAATACAGTAGCATAAATTTGAACAATAACCTCCAAAACACTTTCTCTTCTGTATTTGTAAGCAGTATTTATGTGACTTTTGGTCATAAGTAGAATTTGTGATGTTCTCACTCATCCTTCTTTATAAAATGAGTCTTAAAGCTTTCCACTTCAGCAGATACCTGAACCAGCTTATATGTGAGGTAGCTGAAGAGAAAAATGAACAAATGTTCTTTTGTTGGAGACACAAGGTGGCCCACTCTGACCCAGTTTCATCTTTTTTCCCAAACCTTATACTCATTTTTCTCCAGGGCAACTGACACCTAAACCACAGTCACAGTTAGAGAAATTTGGAAGCAGACATCTGTAGTAATAATGGAAATATTTGCCCTTAGATGGAAATTCCCTTTCATCTTATAATGACATTTAATGCTATGCAAAGGTCAGAGACCTTCAGAATATCTTTTCTCATATGGTAACCTTGAAATAGACAACATTTTACTGCAAAAGCTCTTTATTTCCACTGAGTCTGTTGAAATGCTTGCCTGGTATTAGAAAAAAAAAAAAAAAAAAAGTGACTCTTTTGACTTAGTTTTTTCATACCTTTCAAATTGTTGTGATCATTAGGACCTTAAAACCCCAGAATTTCAGAAGTTCCTATTTAAGCAATTGTTTCTCTCTCAAGACATGATTTTTTAACCCAAAACATAGGTACAACCCTGGTAGATTTAAATAAATGACCTGACAGTTCTGAAATTGTGTGACATGATTTAAATTCGGCAAGGATGCATTTTTTTTTAACAGCTGAGGTTGTAAACTTGACAGTAGCTTTGCAAAATATCAATGAAAGACCATCAGGATGCCTTACTGAATTTCATATTCTAACTAAATATAACATATGACAATTTAAATAAAAAATAAATCACAGCTGTTTGTATAAAAACCTCATATTAACACATTTTAAAATCAACAATATCATAGATTTGAGATTATCTACAAACTATCGTTCTACTCCCATGCTTTAGAAACTTCATTGTTGACTGAAAGAAGTTAGATACCAAAAAGGTACACAAAACTCTTAACACATTTCCACTAACAGAGTTGCATTTTCAGGAAATCAAGTAACTAACTGAGGCCTATGCTTTACTTCCCCTTCAAACCTCAATAAAGTCTTTTTTTTTTTAAGTGATTGCAATTCTAACGGTGGGGATCTCTTGTACCAGTCCTGTAACAAACCAGTACAGGACTCATGTTCTTTAAGACCTGGCCTCAGAGCACACATGACTAAGTAGTTGCCAAATACAGAGCAAAGGACTGAGCAAAACATGGTTGAGTACCAAATAGCTTTTCTTCTCTTTTCTCCATGCTTGTTACGCCGTACTTCTCTCTCTTTCCTCTTTTCAAGCTTATTATGAGAGCTGAGAGCTCATTTCAACCATCAATTGCACACTGTAGAATAAATACATCTGGATTTATTGTACTGCTGGGCTCCCCAGCTCTCAGAAGTATATTCTCTCATTTAAAAAAGAGTAACAGTAAATCTTATACTACATAATCAGACAGAAGTTTGGGGAAGATACTGTACACAAAAGACAATGATAAATAGCAACATAGAAAGTTGGGGAAAAGCATCTAGTTGAATATTTTAACCATTGTTTTTAGTTTTGGTCTTAATTAACAAATTTCATTTGTATTTCAGAAGCAAAATCAAATACATTAATTAATCCTAGAAATAACCAAATTAAGAAAAGCAATCAGCACAAAGAAAGAATAGCTCCAGAGAAACTAGGTATATGACTGGCAAAAATAAACTAACACTGAGCTGAGAAAAATGAAATCAAATACAAGAGAGAAAATACTCCCAAATATCATGCCGTTGGTAATGGATAGAAAATTCATCATGAAGATCTCATTTGATATTGCTGAAATGCAAATTAAAAAGTTGTGGGGCATCTCACTTGTATACGCAGACCAACCCATCAGTACATGCAGGGTCTCTCTCCATCTGGCACCAGTGGCATTGTATGTCAAATACTGTGTTTTCCTCTCTATGAATACTACAGAAAATTGGAAAGAATTCAAGAGACCGTCAGTTGCCGACTGAAGTTATCTTATGGGAAGAGCTGGTATTCCTAAACTTGTGCAGCTGAACATACAGTCATAGGATCACAGAATGGTTTGGGTTAGATGGGACCTTAAAGATCATCTAGTTCCAACCCTCCTGCCATGGGCAGGGACACCTTCCACTAGACCAGGATGCTCAAAGCCCCGTCCAACCTGGCCTTGAACACTGCCAGGGATGGAACATGATAAACAGTGATTTCTGGTGGGAACATCAGTATCTGTAATACCTCAGACTGAAGTAAGAGAACGGTTAATGTTAAGTGCAACTTAAGACAAAACAAAATGTGATTTGAGTATGAGGAAATACTTAGTATTAAGGTGGGACCTGCTAGGCTATGGAATGTCCTTCCAACAGACAGGTCAGTAAGCTCCAATCATCTGACACACGACCTGACCACAGGTGAGCACGCTTCCTGCACACCTGGGTGGGTGCTAGCAGCACCCAGCCCCAGGTGTCACTGAGATGAGGGGCAGGGGGAAATTTCAATGTGGGTGCAGCTGGGGCCAGAGACACGAGAGCCATGTCCTTCCATGCCAGGGCCAGGGAATGACCTGGAGAAAACTGTTTTTAGAGACTCCACAGAAGAGCATGCCCATACCCTGCAAACAGGGCACTTACAGTCTCATCACTAAAAGAGAACTTGCTCTGAAAGTACTGCTGTTGCACTCTGGAAGGTGTAATTAGTTCCTATTGCTGCTTTCCCCAAAAGGACAAGAAATGAAATTGTTAGATGTCAGTATGATTATTAAGTATTTCTGCATTGAGATATTTAGGTTTGAGACATCACAACTTTCTAATTAGCAATGACAGTTAATGCAAATGGTTTTTCTGCAGCCTCTCTTGGCACTAGAGTTTTTAAAGCAAATCTTCAAGTAGATTACTTTCATAAATCCTAGCTAAGAGACTCAGAATGATTTTTTTACATCTCCTTCCCTCATTGGCTTTCATTTGATGCACACTAGTATAACACATGCTGCGTCCTTGACTCTTGCAGTTCCTTCATATTACACTTGTAAAGAAAAGCAAAACCAAATGCAGTTTTCTCTGTAGAATCTGTCTTCCCCAGCATTTTCAAGTGACTATAGGTATTTTGTTCCAACTTCCTATGGATTATATTTCCGCTGTATCTTTGTTTCTCCTGTTTTTGAAGGATAATTACCAAGTTGTATTTTAAAATCTTATTTTTCTGCAAGCCTCACATTGCTGTCTTCTAGCAGTTTTTCTCCTTCCCTTTTCCGTTCTGAATGGATCATTTCCTCTCCCTCTGCAACTTCAACTTCTTATTAATAGATCTCCTTGCACTAATTCCGTTTCCATCTTTACTTGCACATTTCCAACACCTAACCTGTGTCCATTCATTTAATCCTCTATCTAGCCATTTTGACACCTCCTGAAGGTCCATTATTTAAAGTCAGTGCATCTAAACCTGAATTCCTGTTGCTTCCTCTGAAACCACCGACTATATACCAGTGGTCTGAAGGGTTCCCTATACCACTGCTAGCATGCTGTGTGTTAGAAAAGCAACTTCCTTATTTTTGCATCAACCTAACAGCATGCAAGCTGAAGGTAGCTACAGCACCGAGTTCCCCATTTTGAGTAGCTTTTAGAGAGCCTCTGCTGACAAGTGGAGGCTGACCCTTTAAAATCTGCAGCCGTATTTTCATACCACTAGTTTGTTCTCTATACGTGATTTGTGATTCTTCACCTCTTTTGCTTTGCAATCCACAAATGACCAAAAAATTCCCATTATTTGCCACATGAGGAAACAATCACAATTGTTAAAAAGTAGCTTTTAACCAATCTTCTGTGAATCCTATAAATATATATTGCATCCACTTATTATGTAATAAAGTTTAAGGGCTAATTTTAGATTGTACTAATCAAATTATTTAAAGTAAACAATAACATTGCGATTGTAATGCTTTCTATTTTAGTAGCATACTAGTTTAATTATGATTTGTAATTATATATTCTAATGACAACTTTGCAATCCCTTGCAGTACACAAAAGTATCTTTTCATTCACTGTTTTCAACACACAGTTATCAAAATGTTCTCAAGATATAATTAGTTTCTATGTTTTCTTATGATTAAAGCCATTGCAGAGGATGTTTCACACAAATCTGTTATCTGAAAATGAACATGCTTAGTGCTGTGTATCCTATATCTGGATATTCATTTGGGGCACACAGCCAAATCTGGCAGTTGTCTAGAATTTTATTTTCATTGAGCAATCAGTTGAACGTTCATTCAGCATTTTTCCATATTTGACAGCAAAGAAACACAATCAACAGCTGTTTCTCTGACAGGAATCATTCCTCCACTCATACTTACTCATTTTTAAATCCTAGACACAGTAATACATGAACCATCCCCACGATATAATGTTGACTCAAAATTTGGCAGTCTTTATCATCCTATTCTATGTCAAATTTTTTCTTCTTTGGTGATTTTTCCAAGATTCAACCTTTCTCTTTGTCTACCTATATAGATTTCTCAGAAAAACTGTGTTCTCCCAGTTTATTTACTACAGACTCTTCTTGAATGGCCTCCTGATACACCAACCACTTGTGCACACTGTTACCAAGCTTCCTTGCCAGAATATCGATTGTGTTTTCTTCTCCCAGGAATCAAGATTAAGCCTCACCCAATTCTCCAAGACTTAGGCAGCTCCACTCTGCCTCACTGGCCCTTTACCATGTTGTTACTCTCCCACAGTGTGCTTGCTATACTACACACTGGAACAGTGTGGAGAGATCCCCAGGTTATCACCAATCAGAGCTCCTCTGAAACTGGAAGCAGCGCAGTTGCTTTCGTGTGGTATCGCATCTGGGTTCCCAGTCCTGCTTCTCAGTTCAGCTGCTGGTGGCTACGTGGCTTTTGTTTCCTAGTCTGCACGAGTCTGGTGCTAGCTGGAGGATACAGATCAATATTAGTGCTGTATCGAGCCATACAGACATACCCATAAATCAGTGAACTATTCTTTTGACAAAATCCTGGACTCGTAAAAATGCTCAGCAATACGAGCTTGGGATTTAATCTGATTTCCCATGGGAAAGACAGCTTTGGCAGAACTCAAATTGCAGAATTGGGCTTCTAGGGTCTCCTGCATCAAACCTAAGCAATGAATTACTTCTAGGCCTCTCTGTGGCAGTTATTAGTGAGGATAACACAGAGCTTCCGAATAGGCATCTCTAAACTGTAATGCATACCAGCGCATCCAGTCTTGAACATGGTACCCATTTTGAGGCAGCTTTTATGTACAACACCCAAACTTTAAATATCTCCTGGAAATGAGGGCAGCTTTGCAGAGAGACTGAAAGAGCTGCTGTCCCAGAACGCTGTTGTCATTCAGAAGGGCTGTCAGACCATCCTTCTTTACCAGAAAGTCATGTAGGGGGCTCAGTGGACTCCATGCTGTAAGACAGTACTCACTGCCACATGCAAAAGAAGGGCATGGTCAGCAGTTGGCCTGATTGATGATGGATCCTCACAAGTGGACTTTGGTGAGGGAGCAAATTAGATTTATCTAATGGGGCTCTGCCATTTATGGGAACAATCTGCCAGTTTTCTGCTCGTATCAGGCAAAAACTGTTGCCAAGAAATGCTTCCTCCATTTAATGGGAAAGAAGCCTGCAAGATACATTTTCCTAATAGCAGAAGTCCAGGCAAGCTTCCGGAGAGATAAAATAACAAAAATAACGAGCCAGACAAGTATTTATCTGTGCAAATATAGAAATCCTATCCAAACTGTCAGCCTGGCCTTTGGACTACTCAGAAACCAGAACATCTTCAACAAAATCTGGCTCTTGAGAGCCACAGGCACTCTGTGGTGCTGAGCATCATTTAGTACAAAACTCCTGTATTTCTGAGACAAGTTTGAGGTGTGTTGTGTTTAGGCCTGGTGGGTCCTTTTGTCAGCCATGCACAAACGGCTCCACTATTTTTCTGGTAGGTCAGAACTGACTCTGCAGGACCATGAAGCAGTTACTCAAGACTATCCTGAAATAACCAAGGGTAAAAAAGCGAAACGGCAGCCATGTGTTTTTAGGTTCAAGGATCAATAATGATGCGTTCAAAACTGCCTTTTTAAAAAGCCTTGAGACACGCAGCCCTGATAAATCAGATGCAAGTTTCATTTAAATCATTAATCTCCCATGAACTGAAATGTCTTTTACCAAAATTAAATTCCCAAGTAGCCATGAGTTCAGCTTGCAGTAAATTTCTGCTGGCAGTGATCAGCACAATCTCAATCAGATTTTACAGAAACAAACAGGTGCTGAGAACTCACAAGGATGTCTCTCAAAGCTCGTCGTGGTACTCCATGGTCATCAGCCTCTCATCCCTCTGTCATTTATCCCAACCCAGCATCACTTGGGCTTCCTGCTTTCACGGTCTGTGAAAGTCTGCATTTTTGGATGCTAAATCCATTGGTGACAAAATTACTGAAATAATCTATGCAAAGACTAACACATCAAATTTAACATTGCTGGCCACCTGACTGGCTTGAAAGACTCCCTAAACTAAAAACAAATCTACTGCTTTGTAACTCCTCTTTCTGCAAAACAGCTACAGGCTTAGGTTTGGCTTTCAGATGGGAAGTCCACGTTGGAGCCTGAAAAACTATGCAAGTTTTCTTCACATCCAAGATTTTTTTTTTTCCAGATGGCAAGCAGATAGAAAGGGAACAAGAACAGGATTTTTTATTCCAGACAGCTGATAGTTTTGTTTTCAGTGCTCTGAACCAAGTTTCGAGCACTTGTCAATGAGCCTGTAGCACCCAGCACCCCTCCTCCTCAGTGTTAAAGACTATCAGTTTTATTAATGCTTAACAGCCGTTTTACTTGTATTTTGCTATCACATATTGCTAAAACGTCTTACTACAGAAATGAGAACTTTTTCCTCACAAGAGCTTAAAAGCAGCTCATTACCTCCACCCGGGCAGGTGTCCCACTGCTCCCCCCGGGCGCCTCTCCCCCGCGGGCTGCTCTCTGCGCCGGCCGGCGGAGCCGAGCCCCAGCGGCTGCCCGGGGGCTCCGGCCCCAGGCCAGGGCAGAGGGTGCCGGGGGGGCCGTGCAGGGCCGCCGGCAGGAGGGGAGGCCTCCTCCGCCTCCCAGCGTGCGCCACGAAGGGGCTCTGGGGGAACGGGGCCGCGGGCGGAAGAGAGCCAGGGCCAAGCCCGGGGAGGGTCACGTCCCTCCCGGCCCAGCCTGGCTGTCCCCGGTGGGTCCCGGCCTTTCCCCTCCGCCGGGGCCGCCCCAGTCCGGCCCCGCAGAGCCGCAGGAGGAGCCCGAGCCGCGGCCCAGCCCGGCCCGGCGGGGCAGCAGGGGGAGCCCGAGCCCGAGCCGGGCGCAGCAGCGGGGCGAGCCGGGGCTCCGGCTGCCAGCAGCCGCCGCAGGAGCCGCCCGGGCGACTCCTCAGAGCCGGAGGCGGCGCGCAAAGCCCGGCGCAGAAGCCGAGGATGCGGCGGCCCCGGGCTTCGCCGCCGGCGGCCTCTGCCTAGGTGCGGGCGCAGCCCCCCCGCCGGCAGCCGCGAGGCTGCGGCACCCGCCAGGCTCCGGCACCCGCCGCCCCTCGGCGCCGGGGAGCAGGAAGCGGCGCTCGGCCGGCGCGGTCGCCTCCCGGCAGCTTCCCCCCGCCCCCCCCTCCCCGTCCAGCGCAGAGCGGGCGCCGGCGGCACGGGCCGCCGCGGGAGCAGCAGGCGCTGGCGTCGGATGCCTGCGCTACGCCATCCCGGTGCTGCCGCGGCCTGGACTCCGCGGGGAGCGCGGGCGAGGAGGCGGCGGGCGATCGGCGGGCAGCGGCGGCCGCTCCTTTGTGTCCCAGGTCGGTGCGGGGCAGCGGCGAGGGGCCGCGGGGCGGTGGGGCGGGCCGGGGCGCCCGGCGGGAGCGTGTTCTGGCCGCTCTCACAGGGCTGGGGCCGGCGGGCGCCCAACGCGCCCCTCCGTGCCCGGCCTGTGCCTGCCGCGGGCATGGCGGGCGCGGGACTTGTTTGTGTCAGGCTGACCCACCCCGCGCCCCGGCGGGAGAACGCCGGGAGCCTCCCCGCTGCCCGGCCTGGGGGCGGCGGGGCGGGCGGGGGGTCGGCGGGCAGCCGCGGGGCACAGGAGGGCGGCCCCCCCCCCGCCCCTCGCCTGCCGCCTCTTCGCCCCGGCTTGTGGCCGCTGGGAGCGGCTTGTGGCTGGCGAAGTTTCTGACCGGGCAGCGTTCCGCCGCCGTTGTTGATTGTTTATCACTCGGAGGCGGTGCTGAAAATAGGTCAGAAATAACGTCCACCTCGTCCCCTCCGTGAAGTGCCCCAGTGCCGGCCGCGGTGCCGGGGCAGTCGGAGACATTGCTGCTTTCTCCCTCCTTCCCTTCCTAAGAAATACCGGATTCTCCCCGGGGATTGAAACGGTGGTGGGGGGGTGGTGTTTATCTATTTATTTTTAATACCGTTTCTTCGTGCGGCGGGGAAAGCTGCTGGCCGAGCGCTGGGAATAGCTCCCGGCTATTTCCTGGTGTGCCGAGGGCGACACTGGCGGCTGCCCGGCGCGGCCGGCCGGGCTCTGCTGCCCCGTCCGAGCCGGGGAAAGCCTCTGCTCCTCCCCAGCGCCGGCCCTGCGGCCCGCCTGGGCGGCGGGGCAGTGGGGTTAGGCGTGCGTGCTCTCACAGGGGCTCCGGACTCCTCTTACCATCCGTAGGAGACCTTCAGGGGTGAATTAACTTTAGGGCGTAACGGCAGAATTTGCACGATCAGTAAGAGTCCTGGTGGAAATCATCTTTCTGTCTTGTATTATTTTAAGCGAAATTTTCAATAGAACTTATTTGGAGACTTAATTATTGTGTGTTGCAGACATACCACTTGAAGGGAAATCGCATAGCATAACGGATTTTAAAAAAATATAATTGGGGGGATTTATGGTCGTGTTGATACTGTAACTGAAGAGGTATTCGTGATGAAGTGTTTAAGCCTGCTTCCCCTTTCTCCTGGTGCAGTGGATTTTTCTGATTGAAAGGTGAACAAACTTCTGTTTGAAGTCTTACATTTTATCAAGTGCATGGGCATAAATGTCTATTTTGTTTTACTGGGTTTTACTTTGTTTTTTTAAGGAATTCAGTCAACTAGCTTAATGTTGCCTTATACATGGGCAAAGCCTGAGCCAAAATCCACACTCGCCGCTTTTTAGTTTGCTGGACTGATAGCAAGTAGGGAATGTTACTGATGTGATCTTTATTACTCTGGAAGGGAATGTATTACATTTTCATCCATAAAATATCTCTTACTTAGCATTTTGATTGTGAAGAAAAAACTGCTTGGCCCTTGCTAAAGAATAACTGCCACAGTCCAAACTGGGTTCAGTAAAGCTGTGATTTGCTGGAACATTACAGCCTTTTCATGATGAAAGAATTCTGGGTTTGTGGAGGTGCAAATTAAGTACTTTGGCATAGTTTTTATTATTCCATTCAACAATTCATTGCCCATTAGAACTGAAAATACTGTTTTGTAGGAAGTGAAAGATCCAGGCTCTGGCTGTATCTTTGCAAATACTTTAAATGAATGAAACGCGGAATCGTCATCTTGCTCTGTTTCTTCCATATGACTGTGCCAGTAGTCGCAGTCTGAGTACCTGCATTTGGTATGTCAGAGCACAGCTATAAATCTTAGTCTGCATTTTCCTTGGATGGACCAACTTGTTTTCCTTTTTCTGCCTCTCATTTTTTCCCCTGTAAGTCAATTCTTCGTTTTTCTTTCAGTAATCAGTAAAAAATCACAGAATATGAATTTCAGCTAATTCTCTGGAATGATTTAAATTTCCCTTATGTGAAATAACAATCCTACAAAACTGATAAGAGTTGACCAATATAATATGTGAAAATATTAGTTTTGTTTTTAAATTAACACTTACTTTATTAACAAAATTGATTTGTTACCTTCACTTTAAATTACAGTCGGTATGACTGTCCTGGGTATTCATTTGGCATGAATAGTAATCAGTAATGGTAAAGCACACACAGCAACTGGAATCTGTCTTCAAAACTGATTTTTAAAATGTGCCAGACAACCCAACACATTTGTTGATTCAGTTTAGCTCCATTGCTGTAGAATTTAGTTCTCGTTTTTGTTCAGCAAAACCTTAAAAATAACACCTCACGTTCTGGTCAGGTTTCAGAAGAACTAAGCCCTGGTGTCTCTTCTGAAGCCACTGAAGTCCCAATGATGGATGTGAAACTCTTACCTGACACTCTTAAGTTTTGTGGTTTTTAACGTTTCCCTTGGAAGCACCTGGGTTCCAAAGCCAAAGACTGGATTTCTCTTGCATTTTTATCCCACATAGAAGAATTAGTGAATATGGCTCCCAGGCAGGAAGCGATGTGAAAATCGAGATCCGTTGTTCCCTGTTGACTTTGCTAGTCCTCCACCGAGGAAGACTCTGACAAGTTCTGGTGGACTTAATTGTTGTGGTTCTAAGACCTTAGGAACACCCTGTAACAGAATGTTTCTGTCAGTATCTCACTCTCACCAGGTGACGGTCTGACGCTTTAGTATGAGCTTCTCTTTGAGGGTTCTGGAAGTGATTAGGATGGGATATGTGTGCCTCAGTTATCTGTCTGGCTGTGAAGGTGGATAGGAAAGCAAACTCTGGCAGAGGGGTGAGGCAGATAACTGTGAGTGGCAAGGTTTTGAACTACTGCAGGTAAAGATAGGGGAACACTGTCTCAGCTGTGACTCTTGTACTGTTATTTCTTTGAAGAGAACCTAGCTGTCAACACCAACCTAGGAGGCAGGTACCTAAATGTTTATTAATGTAATGCTGAGAGTTCTGGTGCCTGTGTCTCTCTTTTGGCCTGGGTGCTGCCCTGAACAAATGTGAGAGTTAAATTGGTACCAAAGATGGAGCTCGGTGTGAGAATTATAATAAATGGTTGTGAATTCTTGTTGTTGACCTTGTTTTGGTGTTTGAAGTTGTTATTGATAGAGACTGGGGCTTCTCATTCTTACTTGGTAAATGATTCATCTTACGCTTTGTGTCTCCTGTCTTGAAATCCTTTTGTTCTTTTTCAGGCCCCAGTCCCTGCAGACTGCGGAGTAGGCTTGGCAGAATACACCCTCTCGTTAACCAAGGTGAAAGAGTTGCATTTGTATTGTGGGGGAATTTCCCCCCTTCCCTTTTTGTCTGTATGGAAAAATACAGTCTCGCTAGTGCTTTAATTGTTTTCGTGACAGGATAGACCAGTAGCATCTGCGTGTTGATTTGTTCGTGATGGATATTTGTTTTGCTAGCCTGCTGTCATATGTCAGGTACCTCTGACAGGCCATCGGCTCAGAGAGTGTGTAGCCAAAATAAGTATTTGTGTGAAGTACCAGCATGTTCAATTTCTCTTTTGCTTAAACTGTGAGCATAATTTAGAGTTTCTTGAATTATGAATTATTTAATCTTGCATTCATTTTCCCATCTAGTGAAAAAGCTTGGAAAATGTGATTTTTATTTTTTTTTTATTTTTTAATTGAAAGGTGGTTCATATAGCACCCTTCAGATGCTTTATATGTAGAATATAGAACCCTATATAGGAACCTTCAAGTCACAATCTTGCTGATTTAAAGCAGGAGCGAGGGACTGAGTTTGACTGGTTAAATCCTCTCAAAAGCCACTTTTTCTTGTCCCTGTGAACTTGTTAAATCAGACTATGTTGCTGAATAAATGCTACTTCTGTGTTTTTCTGCCACAGCTAGGCAAAACAGTAAAGTATGTCCTTACATTCTGTTGATGTTCATGCACCATGTGTTTTCTGTGTGGCAAGACACGTGCTTTTATGTTTGTTAAGCATCTGCTGATTTTGGCCTACTATAGCATTTTACTAAGCACCTTTTGATCACATTCATTCATGGGATACATCTCATAAAGTATTGTGTATAGAAAACTACGTCACTGTAGAAGTATGAACATAGCGGTTAAATATTTATGCATTCATTTCTAGCAAAAGCAGTTGGTATGTTGGTAACACGGCGTCGCTGATATTTGTAGAAGTCTTGTATAAGTTGCCTTCCTCAAAGAACAATACATGGAACATTTGCGGTAACAAAGAGTATACAACAAAGAGTATACAAGAAAAAAAAAATTGAAAGGGAGGAAATAAGTTTGCCATAGTTTGGGGTCAGAAAGAAGTCAGGTGAGTAAATTGTGTTTACTTCAAGCAGGAAATCGGTGACAGCACTATTCTTGGAAAGAACAAGTAGAGAAGTAAGGAACAGAATGAAACCTCGCTGAGTTCAAATTACAAGCAGAACAAAAGTTGAAAATGCTAAAGCAGATTGAAATGACATCAGTTCTATTTTTCATTAGATGGTTTCAGTGCCATCTTTTTTTAATGGATTTTCTTTAGAGGTTTTAGAATTGGGAACATTTTCAGTGCTAAGAATCTTGAACTTTATATTTTGCAAGCAGTTTTGTTAGAAACAAGATACAAAGTCTGCCATATCAATATTTCTTACTAAAAATAAAAATTTCCTCATTTCTGAATCGCATGGCTTGTATCAGGAAAATTGAAAGCATACCCTTTTTACTGGTTTTAATTTTCAAGTGAAAAATTATATTTATTACCTCTAATACTATATACATATATATTTATAGAATACTCTATATACTTATGTATACATGTATGAATCTCATTTATAAAATAAATCACAAACTTGCACACACCACACCCCCAAATTCTTAGAATTAAGAAGAAAAAATCTGCAGTATTCCATCAGTTGTGCAGGAAGCCTTACGCTTGACTTCTGACATTTTGAGATAATAAACTGGCTCGTTTTTCAGATCTAGCTCTGCTTATTATAATCACAATCTTGTTCACATGTTGTAACCTCATGAATCTATTCCTGTTACTGATCATGACATAGATCATTCATTACCTGTTGCGTACAGGATGTCAAGCTAGATAAGCTTATCATGTTTTCTAGCTATAAAATAAAGTGAATTCTCTTTATGCTTTAGATGATTTTTTCTAAAGTTAATAAGCAAGGTTTCCCTTTAAATTTTGGTATCAGAATGGCTTGCAGTATATCTCTTATCTTTCTATTTAAACTTACAAAAGAAACGTAGTAGTATTTGCTCTCCTGCAGGTTTGAAAAGTATTATTCAAAGAAACTGCACTTTCTTCTCAGGCTGTCAGTTCAGTTTTCAATTTATGATTTTTCTGCATAATGATTGTATATTTCCATGTAAAAAAATTCCATCTAAATAGTGTAATTAATGCTGCTGACTTTTAGTAGTAGAGGTATTTGCATATCTAGTACTTTTAAACTACAGTATATATTGCTTGCCTGCCTATTTGTATGTGGCCCATCTAGCTTTCTATAAATGCATATATATATTTTTTAAAGATTTTCTGAATTTTCTGGGCAAACTCTGAGATTATACAAGCTATCAGATAATTCTTCAAGCTCAATATGAGTGAGCAGTGCATTGCAGCGGCAAAGAAGGCCAACAGGATTCTGGGTTGCATCAGCAAGGGCATCACCAGCAGAGATAAAGAAGTCATTATCCCACTGTACTCAGTGCTTGTCAGGCCACACCTGGAATACTGTGTGGAGTTTTGGTCCCCGCTATACAAAAAAGATGTGGACAGGCTGAAGAGGGTCTAGAGAAGGACCACAAAGATGATCAAAGGCCTGGGAAGCCTGCTGCATGAGGAAAGGCTGAGAGAGTTGGGTTTGTTCAGCTTGAGAAGAGAAGGCTTAGGGGAGACCTTATCGCCATATTCCAGTATTTAAAGGGTGGCTACAAAGAAGATGGAGACTCCCTTTTTACAAGGAGTCACATGGCAAAGACAAGGGATAAGGGGTACAAGTTACTCCTGGGGAGATTCTGATTGGACACAAGAGGAAAATTCTTTACAATGAGAACAATCAGCCACTGCAGTAATCTCCCCAGGAAGTGGTGGATTCCCCATTTAAGATTTAGCTGGACAGGGTGCTGGGCCATCTTGTCTAGACTCTGCTTTTGCTGGAAAGGTTGGACCAGATGATGCTTGAGGTCCCTTCCAACCTGGTGTTCTATGATTCTATGAATTCTAGGGCCAATGATTTCATGTGCCTCTGACCTTCACCCCTCACCTCAGTGAAATAATTCAGATCAAAATGTGCCAAGGTATTGGGGATATTTGAAGTGCCAAAACAGTGAGGCATGGTTAGTAGAAAGCATGCATTTTACTGCTCTACATGTTTTAAAACAGTATAGAGGAAAAAACATTTTTAAGAGTTGAGCTCAATACTAGACCTAAAGGTGGAACTCAAGGCTGAGATCTCCAAACTTGCAGCCATTCTGTCAGGCTAGACTTCTTTTTCTAATGAAAGCCCTTGTTGCTGGGGCTGAAGCTCTGAGCCGTTAGGTTTTACCTGCTGCTGATTTTACTTTGCATGTTCTTAGGAGGCGACCTCTTCTGTGGAAAGTACATTTTGTGGCTCTGAAATTAATTTGAATACCAGCTAATGCTACAAATGTTTGGTCTG
Organism: Strix aluco; assembly: GCF_031877795.1. NCBI lineage: Eukaryota > Metazoa > Chordata > Aves > Strigiformes > Strigidae > Strix > Strix aluco. The sequence continues at coordinate 99,637,882 of NC_133933.1, read as the reverse complement.
AATTTGGATTGGTGACTAGAAGCTCTAACGGATGTGTACCTGCCTTTTGACTTGTGAAAAGTGTGAAAACTGATGGAGTTTAGATGGAAAGATGAATTTTCATGGCCAGTCAGTATGGTCAGCTGTGAGTTTGTCCTTGTCAGGTAGGATAGGAGAGAACAAGGACCTGTTTGAAAACAAACCAGCTATGCTATTGGCAGGGTAGGGAAAGCCTCTGATGACTTTGGTTCCTGGTTTTTGGGTCTTTTTCCCCTGGACGTGTTACGTTGTATTTAATAGATGTTTTTGCTTGTTCTAGTTGTAGCAAATTTGAAAGCAGCATATAAGGGATTTCATGATTATGAAACCTTAGTACAAGAATTTCTAACTAAATATGACAAGTAAATGATAGGAGAAAAGGAGTGAACAGAACTGTTCTGTATAAAACATTGTCAAAAATTGTTTCAATAGCATTGGTGACAGTTCACACTAATTCAGAACTCAGTTTACTGCTTTGTTTTGAGGTAACTCTTCAAATCTACCTGTTGAAGCTACTGAAGCTGATCATTAGACTTGGTTTGTTTTGCATGTGTTATTTCAGAAACAGAGCTATGCCGTTTTAGGTTTGTGTCAGTTTTTTTAACGGCTTCTCACACATCAGCATTGTTTTGTCAGTTAAATGCTGTGCAGGGAGAGGGAGGTAAGAGGTCCATAAAGCCTTCAAGCCTCAAAATAAACAAAAGCAAAACTTGAATTTGATAAGGCTGCTATATTTGCCTGTTTAATAGGGACTCTTTAAGTAACTTTCATTTTGGCACTGTAGTGAGGGGGGGAGCAATGCCAGTGCTGTGAGGGTTGCAGCCGGTGGAGCAGGCTGTGGTGACCAGGGTGGCTCTGTCTCTTTCTTCCTCTGTGACAGGGAGGTGGAAGAGTCCTTCTTCAGCAAAAATTGTTCATGTCCCCCAACACCCAATCTGTTGGTTGGTAACTCTGCGAGCAGAACATGTTTCTAGGCCTGTTGGGACAGAAAGCTGCTGGAAGCTGCTGGTCTTTCCAGCCTTCCGTGCCTCCTTCAGGAAAGAAATATCCCTGGTCTGGGTTGTCAGGGAGGGTTCCCAGGCGGGCAGCTACGCCTGTGAGGAGGGAGCAGGACATGCCAGGCCGAGCAGGGAAGAGGTTAGATTGGGCTGGCGCTTGGGCTCTGGGGCTGGGTCCTTCCCTGTGGGGGGAGGAGTACTGTCTCCTCCCTCTTTCAACTTTTGAAGCAACTATAAGGAAAGAATGGAGGGTATATTACCTCAGGAAAGGCTGAGAGAAGGGGCAGTTTCGCTTGCCCTGCCATTTAAGCCTCTTTGCTGCGGTGCCAAGGCCGTGGCTTAAGATGGGTGTGGGGAGGGGACAGCTAGCCAGAGGAACCGCTGTGTCGTGCTGCTGCTCACCTCCTTTCCCCGTTACTGCGATGGCACTATTTGTGGATCTGTGCTTTGAAACAGGATAAGGAAGTGATCTGATCAAGCTCTGCAAAAATAGATTATTCTAAAATGGTAACTAATTCATTTTAAAATGCTGTCCCATGAGCACTGTGTTGGCAGTGTTGTGGGGGCGATGTACTGATGCTGTGAAGATGGGAATGAGCACCTGGGGCAGAAACTTCTGAAGCTGTTGCTGGCGTGGAAGACTTCATGTAGTTTCACAGGCAAAGTTGGCTTAAATTCTTGCTGTGCCCTTGCTCGCTTCTTCAGGGTTAGATGTTAACATTGGCGTATTGTCAGATGCATCAGTGCAGCTGTTTGTGGATCTGTGCTGTATTTAAATCAGTGAAATGTTGTGGTTTAAATAAAAAAAAAACCCCAAAACTTACAAAGTAACTTCTAAAATACCTGTAAAGGTTTGTTTTGCTGGTGGTGGGCTTTTTGCCCCGCCCCCAGCTGCCAGCATAGTTGCAGAGATGGCTGTTTGTGGGATGGGTGGGAGCCAGTCTCCAAGGGTAGCAGACGGAAATCCTTTAAAGACTTTGCTGCTGATAATGTATAATGTGCTATTTTCTCATGGTGCTTACTGGCATCCATTCTTCCTGTAGCATATATGCTGAGCTCTACTCAGTTCGTTCAAGCTGCCATCACAGTTGTCCACCACTGCTGATTGGTGTTGTCTTTACTTGATGCTTGTTTCTTCAGAAACTTCTTTTGCTGAGCATTTGTCAATCAAAAATCACACCAGTATTCTACATACTGTGTTTAGTCCCTTCTCTTCAAAAGCAGATAAAGGAAAGCAGGGAGCAATTTAATCTTATTTTGGTTTTTTGGGTGGGTTTTGTTTGGTTGGTTGGTTTTGGGGGGGTTTTTTGCTGCTAGTAGCTGTTGGGTCAGATCTGGTTTGCCCCAGGCTTAAGAGAGTGCGGGACATCAAGGTTTGAGCATTAAAATCCAGTGCTTGACTGGTTTTGGTGATAGCCAAGTAAACTTACAAGGTTAGTTATGTTTCAACTTAGATTTGGATATGTTTCAATTTGGTGCTCTTAGATTTGGAGGCAAGCAGGAAGTAAGTTGCTGGAGGTGCCACCTGAGGTTGCAGAGACAAGTATGGCTCTTTCTCACCTGGTCAGTATGAAGATAAGCAAGCAGCAAGAGCTTAAAGTCTTATACCAAACTGACATATAGATGTTTGTTTGCTGTGATATGTTTTTGAAAAGCTATAATGCACATTCTGAAATACTTTCCCATGACCACGTTAGGTTGTTGCTTGCAATGACAGTCTGCTTAATTGTCTTTCAACTTTATGCTTGTATCATACAACCGTAACTAAAGTGCACCCTGTATTAGAATAATACGGGTTTGACTGTAAAATGAATGTACGTTTTGTGTAACAGAAGAGTTGCAGGGAGGGTCTTAGAAGACCTATAGTCAGAAAATCATTAACAAAGGAAGGAAATAAGAATCTATGGCATTTCTCTGGCGGATATTGAATAAAGACAGTGGACAGAAATTATGAGAAGATTTAAAACAACGTTTTTTATTTCCAGAGTTTTTAGATTATTTTTTTTTTTGCATTGAAAAATCAAAGAATCAAACTTTTAACCTAAATTTACGTGCTCTAATGCTTGTCTCTATTTGCTTTGTAAAAATGGTAGGAAATGGGAAGCCAAGCCACGAGGAAAAAAGTTGAAATCAAGGATTATGTTTTTAAAGATGTAGTACTGTAAAGCTGACTTTATATTAGGTTATTAACATCTTTATATTAGGTTATTAACATTAGGTGTTGAAAAATAAAACAGGCTTTGATACAGTACTCCCATGTGTTTCTAAAATAATTTATATCTGTATGAAAGTCCTGGTGGAGTCACTGTTTTTCCAGGTTGGCCCATCCAGCCTATCACCACAGATGATACTGGTGCAGGAACTACCAAGGAAGTGGTTTTGTGACCACCAATGCTGGATCAGATTATCTCCTAATGTAACTTTGATTAGCAGGCAAACTATCACATTTCTTAATAAGAGTACACAATATATCATTTGCGCTGACTTAATGCCTGCTGTGGGAGGAAAGACAATAACTACTTGGCATAAAGCCTTCCAATACAATCAACCTGTCAAATCTAAACTGTATTTACTGTCTTGTCAAACCATGACCTCAGAGCAGATATTGGAACAATGACTCAACTCTGTAAATTGTGCCCTGTTTTATTTACAGAGGACAATGATATGGAATTATTACCTATTAAAAACAGTTTACTGAGCATGTACAGTTAGATTTATTTTTCATTTCTCTTGAAATCAAAGCTTTATTTTTTTGACAATAAATTTGCTTGGGGTGGGAGAGAAGTTGCAACAACTTTCTTTTGGAGACTCTTCTGATTCATAAAATATGGTAATCACATTAACAGTCACTGCAGACATTTTAATGCAAAATTCATCTATCCATGTGAGAGTTGTTTTTCATTTAATGGCATTGCTTGGGACATGGAATTCAAAGAGATATCACTTTCTTCCTTTGTATAAGTAGGAAAATGAAGTATCTTTTAAATACACATCCTTAATATTTTATGAAGAACCTATTCAGTTGGGCAGAATCAAATTGTTTTAATAAGCTTCCCTCTCCTACTTCATTAATTCTTAGCTAGTGCATCCTTCATAAATTCTTGAGATTGAGGTGAATGTATTAAGCTATGCAACTTGTTCTTTAAACTAAATTCTACAGCTTGCAATTTGTATTTTTTTTTTTTTAATTTGCTGTAAGATCATTATATGCTTTTTATGTAAAGTTCCAGAAGACTTTTGACTAAGTATTTAGAGTAAGAATTTCGTTTTTCTTTTCCCCCGGTATTGCTCTTCTGAATAGATTGTTAGGAAAAGGTAGATTGATTGCATTAATTGAAAATTATAAGCAAAATAAGTAATTAATCGATTTACTAGATGTATTTCCAGATACATTACTTCTGCTTTAGTTAGAAGTATTTAATCACTGTTATTAAGGTAGTTTGATGGCGAATGGACAGCTTGACTGCTGATTTACACTGTCCACTCTCCTTGTTTCTTGGCATGAGACTAGTAGTACTATTTGGTTCATGTTTCTCACTCAGCCAGTACGGGGTATCAAAGTGGGACAACGGGCTGGCTTAATGTGGTAGTACATATCCTGAATTGCCTCTGCTTTTCATCAAAATGCTGCATTTTGCTGGTTCTCACTCAAAAGGCAGTCACATTTGTGCCAGTTATTTCATACCCTTTTAATCATAACTTTTTAAATGTGGGTTTTCTTCTTAGGGGAAGTCTTTGTAAAAGGCAAATAAAACATTCAGTTTGGTTTGCTCATGTTCTGTTTCCTCTTTCTTTGCAAATTACTGTTGAAACCATTGCTCAATTCAGCCTAATGTGGAAGAGGAGAAGGGATCTCAGAGATGAAGACGTTTTTGTTTAGTGTAAATTGGCGGCTGAAGCAGGACGACACTGAAGTTAGTGCCCATACTGGGAGGAAAAATACAGAAGTCAGCTAGTAAGGGGTCTGTTTTGCAGCATCTGGCCAGTTGCTGTGGATATAGCTTCATCATACCTGTGGGATGTGCGATCTTTTGCCTAGTCAAGGGGCCATAAAACATAGGGAGTTATCTTGGTGGAGGGAGAGGGACACATCATGAAAGCAACCTTTTAGCTTTGCTGCTCACAGAACTTTTCATGTTAAACTTTGTAATGAGTAAGCTTAGAAATAACATGTCGTTTGTCAGGCAGACAAAGACCAATGCTGGGGAAGAAGGGAATAAGCCTTAATAAATGCTCAAGATTAATTATTGTATCACATACATGATCTATTAATAGGAGAGAAGAAAAGAAATAAATGCAACATATTAATGACTTCCACGCTCAGTGGGAATAATCAAGTTGTCAGCTCAAAGTAGTGAGTATGTTGTTTTTATCGGTGTGCTGCATAGAGAACCAGAGATTGGTGCTAAATTTAAATCAAAAAGTAGGAAAATTTGAATTTTAATGCTTGATTAAGCTGGTTGTTTATCTAGCCCATTAAAATGTCATAGATATCTTGCATTAGCTTTGTTAGAAATGGTGAATCAAACCATGTAATGGCTGTCTGGGACGTAATCTAGGCTTAAAGAACCAGGCAAGAAGAAAATTGTAATAGTTGAGTTTTGCCCTGAACCCATGAAATTGGGTCATTGTTTAACTATATTTAAGTAACTGTGGTTATTTACATTCATATAATTATTTACAACTGTGAAGCTTTAAAAATTGTTTAATGAATAGATCCTGATAAAAGCAGTCTATCCTGTTGTCTTTTTCTGAGTGGTGGTCATGTTGCCTTTTTTAAATTGGGATAATGAATTGAATAACCTTAGGTATCCTAGATATCTCCCTTTAAGGGTTTTTGTTTGTTTATTTGTTTCCTTGTTTTACAACATGATGATTATGAAATCCAAAATTAAATTAGCATTTCTTTTCTACTCCCTCACCTTTTTAATTATGGAGAGCCAGGGTTTATTTGTAGTGCTGGGAAGCTCTAGTCTTCAACCAGAACACTGTGATACCGGGTGCTGCACAGCTGCGAAAGGATTTCAAGGGAGGACGAGAAGGTTATGCTTGATGCAGTAGTCCAGGCTCTCTCTGCAGGGGATGCAGAGAGAGAGGTGAAATGATCAAAATAACAGGCTGGTTCTTTGCAGCACCATGCTGAACTAATGCATGCAGTGAGCTATGCTTTTTCAGCCTCACAGTAATTAAAACAAAAGAGGATATTAGCTTGGATGAGTTTTGGCTGTATGGATGGATAGGACATATTTCTAATCACATGCAGAAAAATTTGGCAGGTCTTGTGCATAGTCTTGCCAAAGTCTCTGAGAACCCAGAGAAAACTAAACGAAAAATACTGTCTAAGTTTACAGTCAGAAATAAAGTAGGTATTAGGAATAGCCTTGCAGGTCAGGTCAAGAACTCTGTTTTTGCCACGTTGAATTTTGGCTGAATGCTGTGTCCAAGAAACAGCTAAAATTGGAATTGAAGACAGTTCTCAGGTGGGGGGACAAACCTGTGAGTCATCAGCACAGAGATAGATGGTGGTTGAATTTGTGTTGGCAGGTGCTGGATCTCTGAGCATAAAGGAGAAGAGGACAGGGAAAAAAAGGTCAGGGATGGAGGTGTACAAAGCTCCTACAGCAACTCAGAAGAAAAAAATTATCTGAGGACTGTTAAATGAGCAGCTAGAAGAAAACTAGAGGAAGAGAAGCATTTGTAGAATTCTGTATTTTTGCTTTTGACTTCCACTGCATTATAAAATATTAAATCTAAGGCTAGAACAAGTTCAACTACTCAGAATTTTGCATGTTTTTTCACTCTTTTAAAAAAGAACTTAGTCATTTTTAAAAGAGAACTGGTATGACACAGGCTGTGTTGTACTGTTAAACAAATGGAATAAGCGACAGTGCCATTTTGGTACGGCATTATGGTATCAGGATTTTACCAGGGCATGATTGATAATTTGTAGTATCAAAGATGTAATATTGCATGACATGCACAAGCGATTTCTATTTTAAAAAATTCCAGATAAAGTATTTTTTTATGCTCCAGTTCCTCTGTTTTCTTCTCTCTGAAGCTAAGTCAAAACCAGTTTAGTTTCACGGCTTGCCTGCACAATCTGTGATAGATTTTGGGTTTGTATTTCTCTAAAGCATACGTACAGAAAGGCTGCAAAGTTCCTGAGAAGGGATAACTAAGCATTTTCTTTTCTTCGTGTCCAAAATCTGAAGGTTGTCAGATAAAAGGGAGACTTCGGGGTTTTTTTTAGGGTATGTTTTAGAATACCCTAATTGTTTAAGAATACAGGGGAGATAGACAGTTTTAAGGTACTGGTTTAGCAGGAGCTTCAAGGAGAGTTTCAGATTAGGTGGCGCTGACCTACCTGTAACATTTGTTTTAAGAAAATGGGTTCTTGGTCTGAGGGCTCTACCTTTGTCCACTGACTTTTGTCTCCTGAGGAGAAGGGACACAAGATTTACCAGGAGAATTTAATCTGACCTATTCTTGTAAATTGTCTCCTCCCTGTTAGCTGTGTAGGACTGTGTGGGGGCATGAGCTGTATTTGATGACTCAGGCCAGAATATCCTCCTACCTCCTCATCACTATGTTGCTGCTGGTGAGCTGAGAGTCTCTCTGGAGATCGGGGAGGCTGTGGGACGGCTGGGGGTGTACTGGAGTCCTTTGGGAACTGGATTTTAGAATTCCTTGGGGAAGACGGGGTAGTTTGGTTGAACATGGCAATGTCAGCTTTGCCAGAGCATGGGCTTCATGAAAAGTTTTATTTTTTTACTTTATTTTGGAAAAATCAGACTGCTACACTTGCAGAAAGCTGAAAACTGCAGTGCAGGAACTGAGGGCGGGTAGGAGAATGCTGGTAGGCAGTACCTGTGTGATTGTTGGAGAGGACATCATAGGGGCTGTTATTAGGGCACAGGAAAAGAGACTGAAGAACATGAGTACTGGAAAGTTGTAGAGACATTGCTCTTAGTAAAACACTTTTTTGTTTGTTTGTTTTTTAGTTTAAGCAGTATGTTTTTGACAGCAATAGTGAAGAACTGGAAGACTGATTAATTAACATACTAAAATGGAGTATTTACCAGTGGAGGTAAGACATTCTTTGAATGTACTGCTGTTTTGTTTCTTAGCATTGTCTTGCAGTTCCCGGCACCAGTAGCCAGATTAACGGCACTGTTATGCAAGTATTTCTCTGAGAACAAAGGTGGTTTGGGAGGTTTCTGTCTGTCTGACCTCCGTCTGTCTTTTCATTTCACTTTCAGGTGCTCTGATGCAGCTGCTGTAAAGTATCACTAAAATGGTTGATTTAGAAAAAAACAGAATCAAGAAACATTTTTTCCTGATGTCCTGTGATCCATTTTGTGTTGTGGCCTCAGAATAGATTAGTTTGGATAACTAAAGAAGTGGTGAGCAAGTGGGGGGACAGCATGGACTGGCCAGGATATGTAGGAGATTTTCCAACTTGGGAAATAAATAAACCCCCAGAAGTGTGAAGAAAAGTAAAGTCTTGGCCCTCAGTATAGGATCAAGTGGCTTTAACTGACATTTTAACTATTGGAGATGTTTCAGTCTCTGTGCTTTAATATTTTTGAATATTGACATGCTGTTTTGATTGTAAGTGTTAAGTACCTACCAGAAGTTATGAAACACTGTTCTAACCTGTGTATTAGAATATCCTTCTCATTTATTATCAGATCTTCTGATTCATGTTTATTTGCTGCATTAACCTCTGTTGCTCATCTGTAGAGAGCTCCTACTGAAGGATTCTTCTGCTTCTTACAGGCAGACAGAATAAACATGCAGTTCAATAGCTTAGTTTCTGAATGCTAATTATATGCTTTAAAATACAACAATAAACTCTTAAGTATTAAAATGAGTTGTGGACGTTTAATGTCATTGAAGTTAGTGAAGTTGAGCTGTAAATTTGAATGGAATTATACAAACAAATACTTCTACATGAGTTTAAATTTTTTCATTGGCTTTTGTATGATTAGCGTACAAAAATTAAAGACATTGTCCAAGTTTGTGTTTCTCCTTTAAAATATTTAATCACCGCATAACACTTCCTATTATATAGTTCAAAGAACGCTGTTTTCTTTTGCACTGGTATGAAAGACTTTGACAGAAGAGTAGTGATTTGGTTTATGTCAGCCCAGAGCAATGAATGTTCCCCTTCACCCAGCTTAAGGTGCATGTGGAATAAGCTGATGCTTGCCAGAGAAAAAGCCATCCTCAAAGGTCAGCTGATAGACTGCAATCCCAGGTACCTGCGGTGGCATGCAGCATTGCTTTCTGGATGCACCATTTTGTGAACTGTGGCTCAATATTACTGGTTTTGCAGTTGATACTGGAGCAAGGCATGGGTGCCACTTTCCCAAACACCATTGGTGATTGAGCAAGGACTGTGTTAGTGGGTTAAAACACATGGTGCTGTGTCGTGCAGGCCTGAGATTGCTGGACCCTGTGTTTGATCTGCAGAGATTGCCAGCCCAGGCAATTTTTAGTGGGTTGGCTGGGGATGCTAAATCAGCTCAACAGCGGAGGGAGGGAGCGGCCCCAGCTAGAGCCATGTTAGTCACAATAGAAATACCGCAAGTTCACTGGACAGGCCTTCTGGCAGTAATGCAAGATGTGGCTCTCCTAGCTTTTTTTGTTGAATTAACTAATTCATAAAATGGACCTTCAAACTTGTTTAACTGGACTAGTTCTGGATTGTTCTGAATTTTCTTACTGGGAACTTGAGGGACGCTGAAGCATTTGGCAGTCACTTCTTGGCCCAACAACTCCTGCAGGAACAGTTTTCCCTCCTCTTAGTGGAGGCAAACTGTTCAGGGACATAGTGCCACTCATGCTGGGTTGTGAGAGGTGTGTGATGTCTTCCTCCCTTGAAAATGTAGTTTCACCAGAATGCAAGCTGGATGAGACTGCCCCATGGCATCCTTTGTCTAAGTCCTTTCACTTTTTCCCAAGTGTTTTAAAGTGGGCTCCTTTCTGAGGTATGAGACAGCTTCATCACATGTTTTATGCACAGCCCACAAGGTTTGTTGCCCAGCATCCAAGGGTCATGGTGGCTCTAGGATCTCTGTATATCTGCTCAGTGGCAGGTCAGGTTCCATTTGCAGAAGACAGCTTGCGTTTTGGCAGGTGGTGCACATGTGATAATGCAGTATGGCAACCCCAGAAAATTAGAGTGCAGAACTTCTTGATTCTAGCTTTAAAGACCCCTACACAATCCTACAGACAAAGCAGTGGATGAGCAAATTGTTGCAAAGCCCCTGTAGGTTATCAGTGACAGTCCTAATGCTGCATAGTGTAGCATAACTTGTGGCATCATTCAGTTAATCTGTTAAAGTCCCTTCATTGAAATTCTAATAATCACAGGATTTTTAGACAAGCCAAGTTAATAGCGTCATCTAGATTCTGTAGCTTTGATCTTGCAGTAAGAGGCCTTGATCTGAATTCTTCATATTGTCATAACTCAGCTTCAGAAGCAAAATTCCTCTTACCTTGTCCCTGTTACTTCAGTAACATACTGTTTCTGTGTTTTTGTAAAGTGCACGCAGAGTTCTTGTATTGGCTGTTAAACCAAGGTCAGAATTAACTTGTTTATAGTTAAAAATCTAGACCTGTGCTGTGGTGCTTGAAGTGTTCCAGCTCCTCTAGAGTGAGTGCAGAAAGGTAAATCTTATCTTGAGTCATATGCCAAGATAATTTAGTTGGTAGGCTAGAAGTAGCTCCTAAAGGTAACTTTGCTTTCAGGTGACTGATACCTGCTGTGGTGATGACTGGTTTTTGCCAGCTAGTCCGTTTCAGTCTCAGCAGTACTGTCTGCTGCTTCACAGACACCCAAATGCATGTTCAAAATTTTAGAAACAAAAACCATAATCCATTCAAACTTCGGCCAGGCTAGTGTTTTTATGTTTACTGCTTCTGCATTAGACCCAGAAGGTGGACTAAGGTACATGAAGGATAGTCTGGTTTAGGTTTTTGGTTTGTTTATTCTTTGCAGGAACTGGGAAGCTTGAAAACAAGTGTTTGCAGAAATTGTAGTCTATTTTGTTAATCTATTTTAATAATCTAGTTGGTCATGTTGAAGGAAAAACAGCAGAACTTGGTAAAGCCTGTAGGATTTTAATTTAGGTATCAGCAGTTGTGAATTAGCAGGAAGGTGCCAGTCTGTGGTTGCGAAGAAGACAGTAAGAATGAATGCTTTACTACTAAAAAAGATTGACTAAAAACAGGCATGTTGCGCTCCTTAACTCCTGCCTTCCCTCTAGACTCTGTCCGTCTGAAGTCCTCTGTGACCTTATCAAGCACTTTCTCGGCACTGTTTGGCCACACTGTAATTCAGCTGTCCTTGTCCTCATGTCAGAGTTGAGGCACTGCTGCCTGCACGGTCATTCTGCTTCAACAAGGGCTGGAAGCAGACCATGCTCTTTTTCTCCTTGTCAGCAGTATTTTTCCCTCTCCAGCCAAGTACCAGAGCAGAGCTGCAGTACGTAGGTATCAGTAAGTGCCAGGATTGTATTATGCTGATGGTGTGTTGTGATACTTCTCTGATAACATTTGATTCCTTCACAACAAAGATAGAAGTTACTGTGGGCAGGATTTGGTACATCCTATATTCTTGTCTACCCCAAGGCCTGTATATTTAAGGAAGCTTTGCAAAATTGTGTATAATGTCCTTTTTGAGGACCAAATAGGCATTACCCCCAGCTTGTGTTCTAAAACGTTTGTTTTCTGTTTGTTTTCAGTAACTAAGGTGCTGACAAGTTTTGACTTCTTCATCCTCATAAACATGAGTGAAGTTCAGGCTATGGTAGAATTCTCCGTGGAGCTCCACAAATTCTTCAATGTGGATTTGTTTCAAAGAGGGTAGGTAGTGCGTTCTTTCAAACTTTACTGTGGTGGATGGTTGGCGTTGGAAGGACCTTAATGGGTATTATCATGTAGCATTGCTTCATGTGTTACTGACTATTTTTATAGTGACTTGAAAATTTTTTATTCTTTATTGGAAAGGCATATACTTTCTAGGAATTAAAATTAAATACTCAAATAGTTTGACCTAAAGTTGTAATAAAATATTTTTTGTCTAATTGGAGAAGAGGGAAGCTCTGTAGATTTGAAGGGTAGATTATATTCTTATGCAGGCCTTTACCCTTTCATATCTTAATTTCTGTAATCCCTTTTGTTTGAAATATGATAGGTGTTTCTCTTGAATCTTTTAAAAATGTTGCTGCCCTAATTAACTTATTCATTTATCAATTTGTCAACGGAGAACTTCACCAGCTTCTCCCCTCCTCACACTGTGCTGTGCCTCCACAGTTACAGAAGACTCTATACTGCCTCATTAGAGCATCCTCACTTCCTCTCACTCCACGTGGTCTCTGTAGAAGGCTCTTTCACATTCCTTTAATTTGATATTACCTGATTGTCCCCAGATTACTTTCTAAGGTCCTCCTTTTCCATGGCTACATAGGAAATAATCCTTTTTAGCTTATTTTCAAGTTATTAAAGCTTACTGGTTGTCTTGCATTGTGGTACGTTGCCCTTCTGTCAATCTTCTAAGAGACTACAGTAAAAATACATGTCAGTGTTGTAGTTCTTACGATGTTTGTTTTAGATAAATCTGGTTGAGGCTGTGCCAGTGTTCGCAGACAGGGAACAATATATATCAGTGTTGATTTATGATAGCTCCTTTTTCCAAAACATTGTAGAATAACCTTCCTTAAAAACATTTTAGTAATAAGAAAATACGTTCTTGCATTTGACCTTGTCGTAATTGGAGGCAATTTGGGGGAATTACTGTTTTTGGTAGGGTTGGGGTTGGTTGGTTTGTTTGTTGGTTGGCTTTTTTTTGATGGGGTGATTTGATGAAGGTAAGGTAATGGGGAAATTTCGTTACTTTCGGATGCACGTAGTTCCTTCACCTTGTATTAACCCCCTGAGGTGGGTATTTTGGGAAAGAGTGATATAAAAGAAAGGTAAGATTGGGAAGGAGCTCAGGAGAAAGAGACATAAAATACTGTTATAAAACATATCTCAGCTAACTAGCCTCTATCTTTGCCATGTTATTGTTATTTTTCATGTATATTTTATGAAAGCTAGCTTTTCTCTAAATTTGACCTGAAGCTGCTACTGACAGAAGCAATTACCCATTATGCTTGCTACCATTTGCCATCAAAGTTTATGCAACAAACTGTCTATGTCCCCTTTTTAAGGAAAATTGCAATTCCACTCTTGATTGGAAGAGGAGGATTAAGGAAGGCTTAAGAGGTCTGGGAGAACACTGAGAATATTCTAATTACTTCAACAAAAAAGCACAGTCTGTTGAACTGTAGCCTTTTTTAATCTCTGAAATCGGTGGGGAAGGAGAGGGTAGAATATGGCAGCATGTTAATACTAATAGAGAAGAGCCTGAAGAGAAGAAAGTCTTTTGTTTGTATTAACCTTACAATTCAAATGATTCCTCAGAAAGGTAGTTGAGAAGCAAAACACAGCAGTATAATTACTAGTGCTCTACTTGGCATGTTTCTTTTTAGCTTATTCTTTAAAAAGCAGTAAATTCACAGGGCAAGTTCAGAGAGGTGGAATGCTGACATAATGGGAAAAGTGACATGAGTAGATACTGCCTCTCTGATTTTAAGCTGAACCTTTAACTGTGGGCACATTCCCTTAGAAAGCAATGTTGGAAAGGAGGGGGAGCTTCCAGAATAATTCGAAAGACTGAGTAATGTGACTACTGCAATAATTTCTGTCAGTTTGGGTAAGTTCTAGTATTTTTCTAGGGAACTGTCTTTGTATTTGTTGAAGATAGGATGTAATATTTACATTGCCAGAGGAGCTCTTGTATGATGGATTGAATCAACAGAAAAGCAAATCTTTAGTTTCACTGTTAGCTTCCTGGTTTTGAGCTACTGCTGTATTTAGCATGGTTTCTCTCACCAAAAGTGAGGTATAGAATTGATTGTATTCTGGGTTTGGGTTTGTGTGCCTTCAAGCCTACCCAGCTTAGCATGCCTGTCTCCTGGTGTTTGAAGCATGATGACCTGAGTTGTGTAAAATAAAATGTCAACTATTGCAAGTAATCACATCAAGCTGATCAAGCTCCTTCTTAAAACTTAGTTTTTTACCCAAACTGTTTGGTTGGAGAGTGAGTCCAGATTGTCACTCTTTTGATTATTGGACACGTCATAATTTCCAGCCTAAATTTCCTTCTGATCAGTTTTCAGTTGTTTTTCTTAACGCCTTTGTCCTGTGCTTTGAATGACTTACTAGTCTGAGTGTTCATCATGATGTATTTTTAAATGTCAGTCTTTCATCTCTTTTACTAAATATGAACTGAATCAGTATGGTCATTTGAATTTGTGGCACATTCCCCACCCCCCTTTCTGTAGAGTCCCCATATCCCAATATCCAATCAAAATTGTTATTATCTCTTCCTGGTTTTATAACTGTTTGAAGAAATCTGCCAGCTATTGCGTCCAACTGTAGCAAGCTTTCTTGGATCTGTATCTGTAGTGACAATATTGCCAGAAGCACTTATGACTGTGTTTAAACTAACAATTAATTTGGTACTTTAGGAATGAATTACTAGAAGCAGTGTTGACGACATCCCTCTACCTATGTGGTTCCAGGGTTACTTTGGACTAGATTTAATCTTGTCCTATGGACCAGATGTTTTGCATTGTGAGTGTATCTTGAAGTTGTTCATACCAGTAATTGGTTCAGAACTTTTTTGTCCCAGACCTTTTTGAAGTGCATTTTGTGACATGTAGATCAGAGCCTGGCGTTTAGGTTTCTTCAGGAGATGTCTAGGTTATATATGTGGAAAGCTCTCAGTGAACTGAACCAGCATGCAGCGAACTGGGATCATTGGGGAAAGTGCCCCAAAACCACTCTGCTGATTAAACCAATCAGTAGTGCAGACTCAGCCAAAATTTCTCATAGTATTTCACTCGAGATCAGATTTACCTGAAGGGTCCTCTAACGAACTCACTGTTACAACCATGTTATTCTCCTAACTGACCCTTTAAAGCAGACTCTTTATTTTCTGTACTTTTAGATATTATTTGAAGTGGAGGAGAAATACACAGAGCAGACTGTAATACATGAAACTTGTCTGTATGTGTGTCTCCCTGCTCCTTATCTGGTTCAAGAAAGGCTGTTCCTATGTCTGTGGTGATTCTGGTGGTTAGCATCTTCTGAAAGTTGTCCTGTAGCTGTAAGTTGCAGAAGTATGTAGTATAGTTAAATAATAATTAAGTAGCATCCTTAGCTAATACAGCTATTCATTATATTTTCTTACAACTCTGTGCCACTTGCTTAAAACCCAGCTTGCTCCAGGTAGCTCTGTTGGTTTATTTTAATCTGTTGTTACATTCAAATAAGGCTTCACATAATTTTCCTTTTTGAACCAGTGGGATGTGATGATTAGAATTTTTGCCCAAACAGTGATTGATATGTGAGTTTGTATGACAAAATGAATAAAAGAAATGCAGTTGTTTGGGACCTGTGAAAATGATGGTCTGAGATAGCAAGGCTTCAAGCTATTTTGTCATCATAAAAGCTCCAGTACGATTTGGGCTGTGTAGTGCTGACCTTTATAAATACAAAGGGAGATATAACATAGCTTGAGTGAGATGTGGGCTGCAGAAGTGGAGAATGAATTGAGTGGAAAACTGGTTGGATGATTGGGCTCAGAGTTGTTGTCAGGGATGCAAAGTCCAACTTGCAGCTGATGACTAATGGCATCCCTTGTAGATTGATACTGGGTCAGTAGTTCAGTGTTTTGATTAAGAACCTAGACAGAGTGCCTTCTCAGCAAGTTTTTGAATGATAACAGATTGCAGGGAATGGTTAGATACCCTGGAGAACAAAGCTGCTCTTTGGAGTTATCTAGCCAAACTGGAGAAGTGGGCTGTTAGGAATCTCATCAAGTTAAGGGCAAATACAAAGTCCCCCAGATGGGGCTGCATGTCAGTGCAGGCTGGGGGCCAGCTGGTTAGACAGAACCTTTGCAAAAAAAGCACCTGAGGGTCCTGGTGGACAACAGGTTAAACATGAGCCAGCAGGGTGTTGTGGTAGAAGGCGGCCAGTTGCATACCAAGCTGTAGTAGCCAGAGTGTAGGAGCAGACATAGTCTGGAAAAGCAAGGTCTCCATCCTTCCTGTGTTATGCTGCCTGACTCCTACCAGCAGCTTAGCAGTGCTGTCAGGCTGTGTATTTCCCACTTACTCAGTTTTCAAACCAGGATACTCGTCTTTCCATACTGATTTTCTTCTTTGAAAAATTTGCAAAATAGGTGCTCAATACATTTATATTTTTTGCAAAAATATTGTCTTGTACACTTGAGAACTATGAGAGATACAGGGTTTCTCTGTGATAAGAGTTACTGACCAGAGTCTGGGATTTCTGGACATGTATGATCAGTTTAATGTTACTTTCAGTGCTGGAGATGGGGAAAAGGTGGTTTGTTTTTTTTTTTTTTTCTGTTTGGCCAGTATCTTTGGACAAAAGCTGTTTCCTGAAATCATTTTTTTGACACACTGACAAATACTGCATCTGTGTCACTGTGCTTCCCTGTTTATGTTTCCATTCAGATGTTGTCTCTTATTTCTGTAAGTCCTTTAGCATAAGGACTCTTCTCTGTTTGCACAACAGACAGCTAGTTAATTTATTACGTTTATTACTGAAAGCCCTATTCTGCCTACTTACAATAATCATTAATAACCTTTTAAAACTTTGTCAACAAGCTTGTTCCAGGGAACTGACATGACAGTCAGTTTCAGATGTAGAACAGATGACAATGTTCTCTTGAAACATTTTCAAATGCACTTAGAGCTTTGCATGTTTGTTTTTTCTAGTGGTGATGATATCAGCTCTAGATGGACAGTTAGAATATATGATGTCCTGGTAATGTGATTTTGACCTATCTTTTCCTGATGTTTAAAAGTTTGTGTGGGTAGGAGGTTGGGGGACACCAGTGGCAATTTTAGCACTGTTCATAACAGAAGTTCGGGGTGTTTACTTATAACATTTCTGCTCTACCTCCCGCCACTGCCTCCTGATGAATATGAATGGTATTTACAATGCTGTTCTTCAAAAGACCTTGTTACTGTAAGAGCAAGTTATCTCTTACTGATTTTTCTGCTGCAGACTGGATTCTTCCCCTCCACATTTACATGTGTGTTTTGTATGTGTCAGCATCCTCAACTGAGATATAAATGTACTGAACATTTCTGAATTCAAATAACTTGTTATTGAAAGTGCCACAGTATTTTGTAGTGCTGTTTATGTTGTGATGTTCCACCACTGACCAGGTGATGAATCCTGATGTCTAACTTGGAATAGTTATGCCTTTCCTGTGGGTAGCAAGAGAAGTTTCCTAGTAACCCTCAGTTATGAAAAGATGAGGTTTTCATCTGTGAAATGGCAAATATAATGAGCTAAAGAAACTTAGCTGATGGTTTGTAGTTTGGTGTAGCACACACATTGCTGCAAGATCTGTTTTGAAAACAACTTTAGTCTATGTTTTCCCTCTCTCTGTGCATTCTCATAATCCCAATGTTAAATTCTTACTTTGTCACTAATCATTAGTTATTTTGTCATTGCATGCACACACAACTGGCTGAAGCTGGGTTTAGACAGTTTTCAATACTAATACCTCTATATGTGTGCTTTGTCTGTTTTTTTTCAGTAGCAGTTTTGTTTGTGAAGTAGAATATCAGCTGTTTCATTATGGATTTCAAAAACAGAACTTGGTTAATTTAGCTAAGTATAAAGTTAAGTAGGCTATGAACGATGCAAGTAAAATAAAGTATTAACAGTAGCTCTTTATTATAGCTGCAGGTTTACATTTGTGCTGGATGTGTTTAGTTATCGGACTTTGTTTTCAGTTAAAAGATTCTTGCAAAAGCATATCAAGAGTTTACATTAGTAATATAAGTCTACCACACTTTTTAAAGTGTTTTTCCTTTATAAATACTGGTTAACAGATGGAAGAAGAGTACTAAATATCTTCCACAAAAGAGACTTCAGTGGATTCTAACATAAAACACATTTTTGGAGGTGTATCGTATATGAAATAAGGTTATTGGTAAGATTTCAGTAGCACTAAGTTGCTTGTGAAACTAAGTCCCACTGAACGTCAAAGGAATTTAAGCTTCAGAGACTACTGGAAATTTAGCCTTACAGTATTCTTCTGTTCCGTAGATTTATGTTTTTTCCATGTGCAGATACTTACTGATGTGTCTGAGCAGCATTGACATTTTATATTTCCATGTGTGTGGTTGTGTAATGTGGCATAAAAGAAAATACACTGAATCAGAGTATGAATTTTAATGAATCTTACTATGATTACACAGTAATTTCATGAGAAATAATGCAGTATATGAAAAGTTGTATTTTTTTCTGGATCCAGTGAGTTGTCTACATTAGTTTTATAATCTATTAACAGGAAATTAAAATCTGAAGAGTACACTTTTAGTAGGACCACTTTTATTTCTCCTGGCTACATCAGGAGTGAAAAGGCTTTGTACTTAAATAAAGAAGTGGCCTCTGCTAATATTTTGTGTTGTTAGCATATGATCAAATAACAAACTCTTAATGGACAAGGAACATTCAGACTCACCTGTTTGGATTTCTTTTTAATTCATACAGCCTAGTCATACTTATGTTTTCAAACTACGATTCTGTATGACATAGCTTTCTGGAAATAAGTGTTGTGAATTACATTCTGACATGTAGCTTATCTTCTGAAGTATTGTACTGTGATCTTTACATAATGTAATACGGTCTTTACAAAGGGAGAAGAAAGCTGTCAAATTTGTCTGATGCTTGCAAGATGAGCTCTGTTCTTCAGCTTACGGTTTTACAATAATACAAATAGCAGTAGTACAGGTTTAAGATTTGGAGGGCTGGGCTTTAAATTCAAGGGAATGGTGTGTCTAGGAAAAACAATGCAAATACTTTTCTTTTGGTTTTATTTTTATTTTTTAAAAGTGGATCAGTTTCTGATTCTAGTTCAACAGTGGATGCACACTCAGAGGTCCAGCTTGCTCTGAGGCAAGAATGGGTAAGACTGGGAATGAGCAGTGGGAAAGTCGTATCTTAAGTTGGTATTGCTTCAGAAGTTAATATCATCAAATATCCCATTAACCCTTCTGATGGAAGATGTCTGAGACAGAAATGACATGGTCTGGTCCCAAAGAGCATTAACAGTTTGATGTACCTTTGAGTTAGCTGAGAAATTAAGGCTTTTGAAGTATACTCTGCCTTGGCTATGTGAATGGAACTGAAGACATAGGGAAGTTGTACTGCTTGTCTTCAGATATCTGTATTAGGAGACTTCTAGCCACACAAGGAAGCTTATCTAGGGGTCACCTAGAGCTGTTGTAAATTGGGCTTCTCCTCTGACACCTAGAGAATCCACCCCCCCTCCCCATGTTCATTCCTGGAAGAGTAGCCTCCAATTTAAGAAACTAAATCAGATCCTGAACCTACCTGGTTTAGGTATGTATTCTGATGTGTAAAGATGACGGTACAGGTGCTTATTTCTTCAATTATTATTCACAGAGGTATAGCTAACAGTTAGTAATTGTAGTTGTCCTGGAGGTATGTTTTATAAAAACTTTGGTGTGTTGGGTTTTTCCTGCATACCCCCCATATTGGTTCAAAAAAATAACCTTAAATTTTGTCAAATGCTGATGGGTAGTCATTGCATATTCTAGACTACTCAGATACTGAGTACAAACTTCAGATCACCTGAATTTTGTTCAGATTTTAGCTCTTAGACCCATGTAGTACTTTTGGAAATTTTAAACATCATAACTTTTGCAATCAAAATTGTTATTTTGCAATTTGAAAATATTTTGTCAACTCAGAATTAAAGCTGTCTAATGGCATCCCATACCCTTCAGGCATTGAATCTAGCAAAATTCTGTTTTTTTTAACAACAAAAATGTAAAGAGCTCAGATGCATACTTAGGACATCTTGTCTTGCTGGAGCCTGACAGCACTGAGATAGGTGCAGCTATTTTGTGTGCAAGCAAAGTTATATGTAATTCTGATATGGCTTATGTCATTTGTCCTCCTCTGAGGACTGTATTTTGGGGGGTTTATGTAATTCCTTCTGTCTTGATGCAATCAAAGATGTGTCTTGTGTATGTAAGACCAGGTACCATTCACATTGCAAAGTAAAGATTGTATATGAGCATGCCTTGCCGTAAAGACTGTCAGAAGAAACATGATCAGTGAGTTTAGTGAGGGAGTGACAGTGTAAGACAGTATTGAGTATAAAAGGATTTTCTCTGGAGAAGGCCCATTTCTTTATCTGTAGAACAGTATACCTGGCTTCTGTCTGTAATATGATGGTAGAATGGGAGTAGGTGTTGAAGACATCAGAACAATGGTTTTTTGAATATGCACCTTCTCTTTGTAAATCAGTTTTTCTGAGTTCAGTGTTCTGGAATGGCATGTGACAGCAGTAGCAGTTTTAACTTTGCATTAAATACATGTTTAGTCATTAAAATTGCTAATTTTGAGACTCTTTAATGGGTTAGCACTCTTTTCTGCAGAAACGTGTAGCTTCTGCATAGGCTTACAGTTCAGACCTGTCCCTGTGTGGTGGTAGCAAAAACCAGAGACAGATCCATCATTCCTAAGAGTTCTTCCCTATTTATGTGTGTTTGGTTAATACACATAATAGTTACAGCAGAAAGGTGATTATGTTAGTTCTTTAGGTTAGTTTGCCATCCGTAGCTACCTGAAGGAAGGGAGAGAGAAAGATGCTCATTTTGTGTTCCAAAGTCTTCACTGTCTTGTGGTATGACAGAAGTTCCTGGTATGGTGTCTTTTTGTGTCTCTTCTGCTGTACATACATCTAATCATACCTTTATGTATACCTGCATCTATAATCACAAACAGCAGTTTACTGGGTCATCACACGCTTCAGAGAGCATATAGCTTTATCTGAATATGGAACCAGGTGTAGTCCCACCACCAAACTCAGACTTGCTGCCTCCGCTTCAGTCAAGTGCTCTCTCCAAAATACCTTCCTCTTTCACTCCTTAAACTTCCTGCCAGTTACTGTACTCCATATAAAGTAACTTCTCAGATGTTGGGACTTTTTAACCTTATTTCACCCCCCCTCCACTTGTTCTTCCTTTCCCATATTCTGTCTCAGTTGGCAGGGAAAAGAAGCTCAAGACACCTCCAAAGACTTAGCGGCCCTCCAGACTGGACCATCATGTTCATGTTTATCCATAAATAACTGCATTTGTTTCTTCACAAAGTTTTAAAATTGCTTTTAAAATGTGTGTTTCTCCAAAAAGATGATGATTACAGTACACTAAGTGATCAAGACTTCTGCTGCTACTCATTGTGTATTTTCATGTGTTTTTAATGCAAGAAGTAACTTCCAGACTATCAGAGGTGATCAGACTGGGGGGAAAAACAAAGGTATTTTTCACCTGTGCCAGTTTCTGTGATATGGATGGTTGTGTAACTGCCTGAGCACTGGTTTTGGTGGAGGGAGAGGATGAGAAAATGCACCCAGCATGGCTCACTGTTAGCACCATGAACCCGAATCTGTTGTGAAACAGCATTCTCATCTATGAATTTGTAGTTGGCTTGAGCCAGTACAACTATATGTATCTGCCAAAAGGTGTGATACGAGCCAGTACAACTATATGTATCTGCCAAAAGGTGTGATACGCATGGTCTTCTGTTTTGTTTGTTCTTGCAGTCATGCAGTTCTGTGGTCAATAAAAAAACTTGCTTTTGTCAGCAGTGTAGTTAGAGGGTGGGTTAAGCTGGCAGGAACACTTGGCTAAGGGTGTAGATGTTACAGGTAGGGAGATCTATGAGAGCAGCTGACTGAACAGGATGGTCCTGCTTCTAGTGCTTCCTGTGTGCCTGCAGTAATGCTCTTTCAGCTTTCAGTTGGTCAGCTCAAAGTGGTAAGCCAGCAGAAAAATAAAAAATCACAGAATGTGATTCTGGTCTTGCCAATTTATCTCCCTGGCACGCATCAGAATCAGATATTGTCAGTGCTAGTGCAACAGAGTATACACACAGGAGGAATGGGGTCCCTAACTCTGTCATCAACAAGCTTTTGGATTGGTTTAACTGTAATGTTGGACGACATCCTGAGAGAAATGTCTGTAAGAGTTCCAACCTCCATGTTAGGAAGACATCTCTTGAACTGGAGAGGCCATTATGTCACTATGATCTGCTGAGTGAGAGCAGCCCAGAGATTAGTATGTTTTGAAAGAAAACCTCTGTTTGAACTTCTGCATTCATCGCAGTTGGCATCCCTGCCCGTAGGATACAGAATTATGACAGACGTCAGGTATGTCAATTCTGATTTCCCTAAGCTCTCATGTAGAGATACAGAGCTTGCCCAGCAATGCCAGTTTGCAGTTTCCACTGCCTTTTCTGCTGGCCGCTTTGTGCCACTGCACTGCACTGCCCTGTCGGCTGTGCTGGCTGAGCTGCTGTAGCAGCCCGCTCTAAATTGAGCTGCTGAATCAGTCCAGTTTGCAGAACTGCTCTGCAAGTAGTGCATTGGTGTAACTGAGGAAGGGGGCAATGTATTGCAGCAAAGGAGCAGGATTGAGTGCCTGGGAGGACAGTGCAGAAGAAAAGGGGAAGAACTCCTTAAACTTGATTTCTTGCAAAAATCCTTGTATTATAAAAGTATAGTCTCATTTTCAAGATGTTATTCTTGTTATTTCCTTATTATGAGGAGGGGCAGGATTTCCCAGATACCAGTTTGCATCAGTGACAAAGAGAAGGACTTGGACAACTGATATTTGCTGGGGAAAGGGCTCTGATCGCCCCCAGAATGCCAAGTCCCTTTCTGTAGGTCAGCTCTGGAAGATGGAAGGAGGAGATGATAGAAAGGTGAGTTTGCAGACATCCGGAGCAACAGAGACTCCCAGCTTCCAGCTCCCCAAGGAGAACTTGGATTTTTCTTCAGTGGGCTTTGCAGATCCCAGTTTACAGGGAGCCGTGGTGGGAGATCAGCCTCATAAGGGGAACACAAGGATTCAGATACCCATGCCCATGGAAAGATAGAGGCTCCTCAGTGCATGCATACAGTAAATCATACTATCACTTTGATGATCATCTCTGCATTTCAATCGTATTCCTGTAGTTAGTGCTGCTTCTATGGAATTTTTCCGTTTACCGCATCATGCTGTTCAGTCCTTCTCAATTTTCATCTCGTAGTATTCTTGCATGCCTTCCCTTCAGCAATTTGTTTCCTACCTTTCCTGAATACATTCCTGCATGCAATTTATTTCAAATTGTTTTGGATACTGTTGAAAGTTTTCTGCAATGTTTATTACAGTTTCCTGAAAACAGAAGCCTTTGACAAAATGTAGACTTCAGAAAAATAATTTTTTTTGTTTTGTTTGCTTAATTTCTTAGACTTGTTGAACAGGTTCAGTGAGTACTGCATGTCTTCAGGGCATCCAGCTTGTGGAACCTGGCAGGAGAAAAAGGGGTTTGGATACTTAGTGTGTTTGTGCCCATGTAATTTGTTTAGTTTATTTAAACTGGCATCAGAAGGTTAACTCTTGGGAGTTTCGATTTTTAACTTTGTTTTACTAAGGGTATATTTGCTGCCATGTACTAGATGGGGTACCATAGGAGACCAGAGATATTTTTGCCATAGGAGGTGGCTCTACCGTGGCAAAAATAAACAGTCTATTCAAGAACAGCAACTTTTTCCTTTTCATGAAGGGGTAAGAAGTGGAGTGTTTTGGAGTCTCTTGCTTTCAAATCTTGAATGCTCACCTTACTCCTTGACATCTGTGAGCTTTCAGGATCATCTTAATAAGAATGTGAATTTTGGAATTTGGAGAAACAGGTCTTCTGCTGCTAACTTTTCACAGCTTGCTTGTAACATTCTGGTAATATTCTCTGAGAGTATTCCTTGAGAATTGCATTAATAATGAATGCATAGATACAGTACACAGTGAGCAGATCCACTTCTCTCAGTCTTTTCAGAGTTGAAACTCTTCAAGTTGAGGGTAAAAAAAATTACAGGAAGTGGCAGTACAATTTCACATTATTTCTGAGCATGGAGACCCACCAGTAGCTCAACCTGACCTCAGCCCATGTCATGTCACTGAAGGGAATGGTCCCCCTTTCTCCCCTGTCTGTGCGGTCTTGCCTTCTGTAATAGCCCCTACTGGATTCTTTTTTTCCCTTTCCAGGTGGATGAGTGTATTGATCTGATTTACCATACAGTTGCTGGAACATTAAAACTTGTTTGAGGAGGAGCAAAAACATGTGAAAGGGGTTTTGGACTGCAGATTGCGCCTCCTGTTGGCAGCACTGTCTTAAGCTGACTCGAATCATGAAACTGTGCCTTGCTTGAAGGGAAAATGATAGATGCTTCTGATTCTGAAAGACTATTTTTCTTTCTTAGTGTCCTAATAACATCTAAGAGCAGTATGTTATATTTGAAACTATAGTGATTCAATTTAAAAAATTGAACTAGAGGAGCTAATGTGACTTCCCTGAATGACATAGCTTTCTACAGGGGAAAAAAATGAAGATGTTGGTAAGTGATAAGAGGGATGACCTTTATTTGATATATCTTACATAGGACACAACAGTTCACATGGGCTTTTTTGTCATGATTTTTTGCAACAGTTTCCTTTGTGGTACCTGAATTTCCATCTCTGGTTAAATGTACGATGTATTTGCTGTTAAAACAAAGATTGCCTTTCATTAAAATCAGCTGGAAAGTGAATTGTAAGGCTTGTACACTTCATTACTGACAGATGAGAGGAACAGAATTGCACAGCTGCAAAACTTAAAAAATTTGAAAGACCAGTAGATGCCAGAAAATGAGTTGTCAGACTTGTCTTGTGGTCTCCCATCTGTTGTGTTTGCTAAACCTTGATTTCAAAATTAACATGTTGTTATGTGTCTGGTAAAAACTGCTGCCTGTTTGCAAGGGGTGGAACTTTGAAAAATTGTGACCCTGGTTACCAGGAAAACCCGACATCCCACACCTTTATCCCCAGAAAACAGAAACGTTCAAGCCACTCAGTGGTATGTCATTTGCGAGGCTAGTATGCGGAATCGAGAAGTGAAATGATAAATACTTTCAATAAACAGAGTTAAAAAGTTGTTATATAAGAGAATATGGGGAATCATTAACCCTGAAGATGAGCTTCACAGAGCTGTTCCAATTTAAAGTTGCAAGGTAATTTAGTATGATTTCTTTCTTGTTCCCTTCAGTAATAACAGGAAATGAAAGAGGAACTAAAATTATAAGCATGGACCAGTATAAGTTAAGATATATTTGATTAGGAAAGAGCTAATTTAGTATTCTGTGTTTATATGGCTCTTTAAAAAAACAATACTTATTTGAGAGTATTCCCCTTTCAAGTTTTAAAATAAATGTTCATAACCACTGTAGGAATTCTGCCTGAGTGTGCCTGTGGTAAGAATGTGGAGAAAAGGCTTTTGTAGTAATAAGGTAAAATCCCCAGCTGCATTTCCTTTCCCCTCTCTCCTGTCTTATGTACTTAATCCTGTTTCATAACAAGCTGCTGTGACTTATTTGAGGTATTAGTCTCCCAAATAATTCTCAACAAACTTTTGGTCTAATAACTGTTTATATATATCTTTAATTGTCAGAAGTAATGTGTGCCATAGATACGTGAGGTACTTTTTAAAAGTAATTCACTTTCAGGGAAACTTGCTTTCAAATAAATGGGAACCTTTTATCTCTTTCCTGTAAGTTTTCCCTTTGTTTTATTTATTTTAATAAAAATGTGTTAGCTGGGAAATACCTGGACTTTTCATAGAAGAGATTGATAAAAGATTTTAAACAGTCTTTTGGGCACAGTAATTTTCCTGCTGCTCAAGTATCTGAATTAGAATTTGTTAAATGAGATAAACCCCACAATTATAGCAGAGTGTAATCTCATATTGGTCCATATTAGAAGTACTTATTACAAAGTGATTGCAAGATAAGATTTTTTTTGTTTGTTTGTGTCCTATACCTGTATTAAAGCCCTGTAACTAGTTTGGTGGTCATTTGGTAGTCTGTGGACCCCAGCTGGGTTTGGTAGCATTAAATTTTTATAGATGACACTGCCATTTCTCCTGATGGGGAAGATTAAGGAACAGGTCTAACCAATTGTTTTCTCTTTTTACATTTGTCACTTTGAGAAACAGCGTTTCCCTGCCTGTGTTTTATTATGTGTCTTTTTATATTCTCTTATTTCTGTTCCCATATACCTTATTTTACTCCTTTTCTGATTTTCCTCTTTGCCCCATATTTGTGTGCCTTTGCATGGATTGCTTTTTTGCAGAATACTTATGAGGTTACCAAAAAATTCTGACTAATTTGTGGTCATGTTTAAAATAGAGTATTTGTGTTCCATGATCATTTGAAGTGCTTTAAACGTCAGAAGCATGCTCAGATTGCCTCGAAAAGTGCATGTATGCTGGCATTGGTTGGTACAGACTTGTGACTGGTTGTGTGAAATACTAAATATCTTTACTGCTCTTAAAATGCATTTTTATAAATCCATGAAAGAATTAATAATACAGGGTCTCTGCAGTAGCAAAGGGCTTAGCTTGTAGGACAGGGGGATGTTGAACAGAAATAAAAGAA
The DNA here is from genome assembly GCF_031877795.1 of Strix aluco. Lineage (NCBI taxonomy): Eukaryota > Metazoa > Chordata > Aves > Strigiformes > Strigidae > Strix > Strix aluco. The sequence goes on along the minus strand of NC_133933.1, from coordinate 99,611,221 downwards.
CATTCTCTCTTGTTGGATTCTTTCAACATTTTGCTGACTCAGCCTCTCACTGCAGCAGGAGTTTCTGTTAGCGCAGGTTTGCTTTTGTGGGAAGAGATGTGATCCGTAGAAGATCTGTAGAAGACACAGCTCTGCCAGGGTCAGTCTGACGCAGCCAGTACAATGTCATTGCTGCCTCCAGAGTTGCTTCTTCCTCGAGAGACTCGCTCCTCTGTCCTTTTTCCTCACAGTTCCTTATTTCAGTGCCACACTCCGTATTTACAAAGCTGTGCTGCATCCCCAGCTGAGTTTCCCCATGCACTAAATGAAGCATGCTTGCCTGAGCCAGTGCTCACCTTGGAAGAAGGAGTCTTAGTGGTGGTCTGCAATGGAGGGTGTGTTTTCAACAGGGCCTTGCATTCAGTAGATCCCAAGAGCTCTCCTGAGGTTTTGTGTATTGCAGGGTCACGATTGTTTCTTCTTTTGGTGAACTGATAAATTTAGAAGCTGCCCTGCAGGTGACCCAATGTGCATGTGGATTTTGCAGTCCACAATGTTAAATGCTTGCTCTTGTTAACGTGACTGAGTGCATTTAAGTGTGCGGTGACTGCACTGGGACTCAGGGAAGAGGGAAGGTTGGACACTGCCGTGCGCATTTCTGCCTTTCCTCTGCCTGCCGAGAGGAACTGCAAAACAGTTTCACCTCAGTGATGAATTGCATTATGAAGCTTTTTCAGGATGTACGTTTCTCTTGGAATGTACTTCAGCTAGCAAAGTGTCTTTTCAAGTAAATGCTCATGCAGCTATCTCTGTAAAAGCCCATATGCTTTTTTAATGCATGAGATTTATATTTTTTTTAAATAATGGTTATCCTTTACAACTGCCTTTGCAGACATTACTGCCTGTGGTTCCATGTGAGAGCGTGAAAAAGTCAGATAACCATTACTTCCTACATTTCCTTTTTTGTTGGTAGCAAGATAAATTCTGGTTATTGATAAACCTACTTCTTGCTCAGATTATAAATTACATTTTTCAACAAATGTGATGAAAAAAACTTAATTATCCCCTTGTAAATGATAATCCCAGTGAAAAAAGAAACCTGACAGTTTTGCTGTGTTGGAAAGCATTTTCTGGCGCATGTCAGATTTTGAATCTTTGAGATTTTAATGCAGCTTGATGGATAAGATTTAATCCTTCATACAGGGTGGACAGTAGAGGTCTCCTCTTCCTACAGGAGAGCAGTAATTCTAGCTACCTTTTTCAGAAGACCTTTCCTTACAAGGTCTGTAGTAAGGACACTAAGCTCCAGATATCCTTGAACCTTTTAATAGCGTGATTATGAATTTGCATGATTACATTGAGGATGAAATAAGATAAATTGACATTAGCAAGTACATTCATTTATTTACTGAAGAGAGACTGTGTAGACTGGGGTTGGCAGAAATCTCTTGATGATTTATAAGCTCTCCACTGGTGACTTTGGCTTTGCTTGTGTATGCTGTCTCAGTATACATCTCAAATATTTAGGCTATCTAGCACATTGTGAAGCAAACGCAAAGGTACCTCTTGGAGGATGGGTGTGGAACTGTTTTAGGACAAAGCTTTTAAGCAGTGCAACCAGAGCAAGAGATCTGGTGTTCATCCTCAACCTTGTGTCCATGCCCAAGATAAGTAAAGGTAAATGCTGGAAGCATTTAGAGGAGGAGAGGTTGGCAAGTTCTCAGAGGTAGTGTTATAGATTGTCTTTTTTTCCCTCAAGTCTATGACATTGGAAATTTAATACGAACTGGAAGATGCTGCCTTTCAGAGAAGTCAGCAAATCAGCTGTTGAGAAGTGTCTTGCCTGTGTACAGGCAGGAATGTCTTCCTGAGTTTAGAGTCAGGAAAGCCAGGAGCTGGAATATGCTCCATTTGCAGGTGTATCTCCAACTTGTTTTGTGTACCAGCTCCCAACCATACGCACTTCTTGCTGTGTTGCCTTTCAGTCATCATGCTGTAAATTGCTGAACCCTGTTTTACAGGTTTCCTTTAGCCTCTGGAATCATAGACTGATTCAGGGTGGAAGGGATAGTAGCATGTCATATAGTCCACGCACCTGCTGAAAGCAGGGTCAGCACTCCATCCAAACCATGTTGCTTGGAGCTCTGTCCCCTCAGGTCTTGAAAGCTTCCATAGGTGGAGCTTCCACAGCTTATCTGGACAACCTGTTCCAATGCTTAAGTATCCTTAAGACTGTTTCAAGTCTCAGTTTACTCAGTCTCCATTTGGAGACTGTCCTTCAAATCACTCTTACATCGGCAACATGAAGGTGAAGCAGTTGCAACTTGCTCATTGTCCTGACAAAATGGTGCTAGAGACTCAGTGAAAATCTTTTCTTTGTGTGGTGTCAGACCTTCATCCAACTGTCAGTCTGCTGTTCATCCCAAATCTATTCCCTGCACTGCCTGTGCTGCAGTGACTCACATTAAGACTCTACTTCATTAGCTGCCGTTGTAGCCTAGGCTTTTAAAATGCCAAACCGTAGTTACATCATCAAAGATGATCCAAATGCATCTCGATGAATTATCAGGTGGTGCTTCTAAACATCATGGCATAGTTTCTCAGGGTAATTTGGCAACTACTGCGTAGCAGGTTCGTGCTTCTGATCCAATTTTTAGTGCTTATTTTCATCATATTGTAAATTATATTTCTTGATGGTATTTCTGTTGTTTTTTCCTCTGTTTATGAAATACTCAGCTATCCTGCTTCAGCTAATGGAGCAAAAAGTAGCAAGAGGCCCTTATACTGATGGATGCTGCTGTTTTCGTGGGTGATTAATGTGTGTTCTTACAGTATACCACCTTTCTGAATACTATTGATTCTTTTCTTCAAAACAGGGAGAGTAGCTTTAAAGCATCTTTGTCAAAATATTTCTGACCTCTTTTGTTATCTGAAAAATGTAACCCTTAATAATCTGGAAATGGTGTTTTCCTCATTTAATGCAGTCAAAAGAGAGATTAACACAGTTTTTTTTCAAATTATTCTTCAAAAATTTTCACCAAAAATATCACTACTAGTCTAAGCTTTAAGAACCCCAGCACTTTTCTGGAATCTTAATGCTAACTGAAGAACTCCTGTCTGTTATCAGTAAGGCATTTTTCCAGGTTGTCATCAGAGTCAGGACTTGAGAATGAGATTTGAGACTGGTGCAGGGTCAGTTTGAGTATTCCTGTGTCATGTTACTGGGACTTCCAGGTGCATGCCAGAGAAAATGCGCTGTACCAGGGTGGGGCATGTGAATCTTACTGACTTTGCTTTAGCACAGGTCATGCCACTGAGATGTTTGTACCGTGTTCTCCATTCCTGTGGGCTTCAGGAAGGTGTTTTAGTATAGACACACTGATGGATCCAAACTGTCATACCCTCTGAAAAGTTGTAGCACTAAGCCTGCAACTGCCTGATTAGGTTTGCACATGCCACCTCTTGGAAGATGCTGGACTGAGGTTTGAAAGTGTTGGTAGACCCAACCTTCTTCATCTATTTGGGCACATTTACTGTACCATCAATGGCATGCTCTGTAGCATTGTTACTGTCTGGGATTTTGCACTACCTAGGACAATTTCATTCTCTTGTTACATAAAATAATGGAGAGCTGATTGTATTCTGATCTTATTTACATAGTATTTTAACGATATTTGTGATAATTGAATATGATATGTGAGTGACAAGTTCTTGATACTGAATTGTTACATGGAGGCCCAAACAGATACAATAGAATAGATCAGGTTTATGGGTTAGTTGTGTATATGAGAACTAAGCAGTGCTTATGGTACAGCTGGGAAATAGTTGAAAGAGACTTGGGTTTGGTTTTCTTTTTTAAATAGAAAAAGAAACATTGAGACACAAATTGAGTAATGAGGTGAACCAGAGATGAAAGGAAGATGAGGAACGCAGGGCTTGGGGGGAAGAGAGTGATGAGGCTTGATGCTTTTTTTGTTTTTTGATATTTCTTTTTAAAATTGCTGTCAAATGAGGAATATATATCTTAACTTTAGAAAGCATTTCCTTATTTTATGTATTACAAATGTAATTCCTTTGTGAATAAAGTACCCTGCTTCAGTATCATAGCTCGTCATTTGCAGATAGATCCTTAGTATATATGGCATTTAAAGATGAGGGACAGTGAATAATTTGGGTAAATACTGTGTAGGAGGTTGTTTTTCTTATTTAAATATCTTGATGCAGTTAAATAATTGTTTCAAAGATCTGGGCACAAGATTTTGAATTAATGTTTACATATTTTCCCTGAGCTGAACTCCTACAGGATTTTATTATTCAGATTAACAGGTGAACATTTTATGTTATAAACTGCTTAAAGTATAAATCTACCGAAAATCAAATCCACCTGTCTCAAACAAGCAAACAATACACTTTCATCTCCCCATTAACCCAAATTAAAATATATCGGGCAGGTAAAGGGTTTAGTGGATAAAGGGTAGAATAGTCTGCTTTTGATTAATTGCTAGCAAGTAATAAGAGGAAAAGGAAGGATGTCCTAACAACCTCTTGGTTTCACAAATTACATTCTAAGCATGAACAGTTCTATTGATTGCTTTCTTTGAGGCCCAGATTGTAAACAGTCACTTAATAGCATCTTTAGGGCAAATGAGTCTTATTGCATTAAGTAATAGGAATATCCCATTGCACCTTTTTTCCATTCGGTGCTCTGTTCCTATTTTGCCTTTGTCTTTCATTTTACCTTGTTATAGTCCTAATTTATTAATCTATCCACATTTGGCAGAGTTGGTAAGCCTTAGTTAAATTTATGCTCTGTAGAGCAGTCACGTTGTTGTAAACATGAACTGAGAATGATGCAGATTTTGGATATTTTAAAGCCTAATAAAGTGACCCAGTTTGATAGGTTATGGTGAGATGAAGTAAAATATCTGGCATGTCTCTGAACTACTGAGACAATGTTTAATATAAACCATACCAACGATTTTGCATGCTTTTGTTAGTAACTGAAGTAACAAGCAGTATGCACTGCCATGACAGGCTAGTCATTGGATCATGGGAAGATGCAGCTTGTAGTGGTAGGGTGTCAGGCTCTTGATAAATGTTTACTGTGGATCCAGAAATGACACTGAAACTGGGGCTGGTGGAAAGTTATCTCCTTGCTGAGGCCATTATACATTATAATGTATCACGTGTCCTCAGTATAGGTGAATGAGTAACTGAATGATGGAAGTCACATCTGACCTGGAGGAAAGGAGTACATCAGCGTACTAGATTGCACCCTCCTGGATTAATGTTTAGAAGGCTCTCTTAATATCCTCAATTCCATACACTCTTGGAGAAGATGACAGTGAAAGGTTAATGTTGAGTTTTTTTAATCCAGTACAAAATGAATTTATTTACTGTTTATGAATCAGTTAAGGAGTGTATATGGAATAACATTTGACCTGTGCATTTTTAAAAACAAATTATATAATTATTAGTTTGCAATAAGTTAAGTTTTATTTGATTTTTAAAAGGTAGGAATCATTTTGCTGTCATCTCCTATTTCTAGCAATATTACTGGTTCATTAAATATCTTCTATTATAAAGCATTCTTTGATATATAGTTTTGACCAGACTAAAGTTGACTTTTTAATTTTGTGGAAGGAAATTAAGACATTTTTTATTGGTTGATTGTTAGGCTAGTACACAGTTGCATTGGTTGCTAGTGAAGTCCTGGATGGTCAGCTTTAGTTGAAGTGTTAGAAGCCAAAATCAGAACAACACAGTAGATTAGAGTAGTTTGGATTTGAATAGTGGGGATGATGAAAATGAACCGTAAGATTGTGAGTGAGTGTGCACCCTGAGTGGAATACAAAGGATAAATTGCATAACTCACTCATAAGGGCATTTAGGACCATGTTTGTGCCTAAAAAGACATTTTTGTCTTCCTGTTCTCTAATTATGAATGTTCTTGCTCCCTCCCTTTCGTTGGTGCTAGTGTTTGTGGAGCTGTGTGGTAGGTCATGTCGAGTTAATTGAGGAGCTGAAGCTAACCCCTTCAAACAAAAATAAATGATCTGAAATGGGATGAGATAGATAGAATGTGTCATCTAAGGGTATTTATGGGTGCTTGTGTTATGTAAAGACTTCCATAAAATCAGTATGGGTGACAATTAGGGATTTCATAGAGGAAAATCAAAGTTGGAAACAGTATGGAGCTGAATAAGATTAAAAACTGTTTAAAGATGGGGGCAAAGATCTAAAAGACTTCTGTGTTCATTTTTTCAATTTTAGGCTTTAGGCCTGTGGTTCCTGCCTTTGATGGCGTAAGGCAATAGTACTGTGCCTTAACACTGCAAGTACTGTCCTATTTTGCCTCGTGTGACCCTGTATTTGTGCTTTTAAATATCTGGTGGCCTCAAGCAATGTAGAGAGTAAATGGTGTGTTTTCTGGGGATCACTGAGGAGGAGGCGGGGGGACACATTGTGGTTTCACAAATAGCTCCTTCAGGGGCAGAACTGGCTATAGCAGTCCTGTAGATATGCTATGTGGTAGATCTTTCTGAGATCAATTTTGATCATTCATATCAGTTCTCCAGTGTAGTTTACCATGTATCTCCATAAATGTTTGCCCCAACACTGTGGGGCGTGGAAAGACTAGCTCTGTGTTGAGACTTTTATTCATGTGTTTGACTGCTACTCTGGTTAATGATAAAGAAAAAAACTCAACAGGATGAAGAGTCAAAATAAGACAGTTTTAAGCTTCATAGACTTCCTTGCCCTGTTCCTCCTTCCCACTCTCTGTTCCTGCCTTTGTCACTGTATGTGTCTGTATATGGTAAATGAGATGTACTGTACCGCATGTGTTGCAAATCACTGTCTTTTGCTTTAGCTTTTACCAGATTCGTGCATCTATGAAAATTCCTCCAAGAATTCCACACAAATTAGAAGCTAGCCTGTTACATGCAACTGGTAAGTGCAAAAACGTTTAGTAAATGCGGTCATTATCTTACCTTGCTAATTAAGGGAGCATGCTTTTTGTCTTATATTGTTATAACTAATATAAAAGTGGTTTTAGTTTTTTTATTAACACAATAAAAACATAAGCTGTTCCATGATCTGCTGAAAAACTAGCTTGTGCTTAGCAATAAAACTTAAAAGTTAATTACAGAATTTTGTTACTGTTTTTCCTCTGTTAATTCTCTTTGTTGGTATCAAAACATAGTGATTTCTTTATATTAGTCTTCTGTTTTTTCCACTGATCTACTCTGTCTTCTCCGTGTTTCAGGCTAAGATGAACCAAGGGCAGACCTCATTTAAGTAGATACTCCAAAGTAGTGGAGAACTTCAGATATAGACTCTTATACAGATTGCTAAGCTAATTTTTTTTCCAAAGACTTTGAAAGGATCCAGTTTTGCTGTTTTCAAACTTGTTCTCTTGCTGTCTGGTGGCAAAGTTGAAAATAAATTTAACCTCTTGAACAGAATTACCCACTCCCTCATCTTTTTTCTTTTTTTTTTTTTTTTTTCAATGTGGCACTCACTTTTGGCTTCTTTGTCTATGCAAACTGAACCCAGAGAAACCTGCTGGTGCTCTCCTAATTCTGTGAAGCCCACATCTCAGCATGCTGTAAAAATGTGAAAAGCAAAAAATGAATTAATTTTTCAAATGTCAGGTGAAATTCTTGGAATTGCAAGCAAGAAAAACCTACTAGTCAACCTGAATTTTTGAGGCTATTTTAAAAGTAACTCTGAGTAGAGCGACAGTGTAGATACTGAATTTTATTCAAGCTTCCTGAATATTTCTTGGATTTGTGTGAAATAAATAAATAATTCTCATGAACCAAAATTACTCAGCTTCAAAGGCAAAGTTTAGTGTGGTTTAGGGATTTGAGCTCTGCTAAACTGATCCTTTAGTAAAACATACTTTTTTTAATAGTGTCACTTAATGATATGTTTAATATTGCTGAAAAAAATGTTTTTCCATTTCGTGGTATATTTTAGAATGGTCTTCAGTTATTTTTTTCAGAAAGCTGCAATCTTGTTAGTAAATTGTGATATACGTGTTAGCTCTTTTGTCTTATTACTAGGCATAAAGGATGTAAACGTTAAGACTGCAATTTGATGTGAGTTTAGATCAGCAGTACTGTTTTAAAAAAAAAAAAAATCAGCCCATGATTCCCACCGGCCACTCCTTCTTACCTTCATATTGCTCTGTGGCCAGGGAACTCAACTGGGGCACTGATGCAGCTGACAAGCAGCCGTTTTACAAAAAACCAAACCCCTCCAATCCCAAAAACTGGGGTCCTTTTTAGACCAGGCTCTGTTTAGTTTATCAGGTAGTTACTGATAATGTTTGTGCCACAACAAAGCGGAGAGAAGGTTACAAGCTGGTCAGTGAAAGGGCATTAGTTTGTCCTTGTGGATATGATAGTGCTTGGTCTTGCTGAGGACTTCTACCTTCCATTTGTTTCAGCTGCTTGCTTTATTTAGCAGAGCTGGATGCTTTAGCTCTAACTCACAGCTCTTCTGCTCAAGGTGGTGGAACAGCTGACGCCAGTTACTGAGACTGCCATTATTTGTAGAAAATAGCAGCTATGAGGCTAGGTGTGGACTAGCACTGAGAGGGTTGACCTACTATCTGAAAGTGTCTGCTGCTTGTTGACCATAGAGGAGGCTGGACAGGAGCCCACAGCTCTCATTCTTGAGAATGATGTCCTGTGTTGGTTAGGTACTTCTGCCTATACTTTTCTGTCTATCTCTTGTCTGTCTTCCTCATACTTATCTGATCTAAATCCTGTTCCCTTTGACAGCATCATGGTTTTCCTAGTCCAAGTCATTTTGCCTACTTCTAGCTCTCCCTAGCCTCTGCACAAGTCACCTGCAATTTCCTTACCTTAGCTGTGTGTTTCTCCCTCTCCCACAGACTGTTTCTTTGATCTGTCTCTTCCTTTCATTTACCAAAGTCAAATACACAGTCTCAGTTTTTCCCTTCTTCCTGTTCTTTTGTGTCTCCTTCCACCCCTTGCCCAGCCCTTCCCAGCTCTTCATGAGGTCCCATGATACCTTAAATCCAGTTTTCTTCCATTTGTGTTTCTTATGTCTTTTAGTAGTTCACTAGAATTGCTCAGGACCCAGAATAAGTGTCATTACAGTTGTGATAGGGCAAGCCACTTGCTTTAGCTCCAGCCTCGTGAAGGTCTCCTGGCAGTCTTGTAATTTGAAGGGAGATGTGATGCTCTAGAAAGTTAAAAGAAAAACGTATGTAATTCTAGTCTGTATGAGGTTGTTTCAGATTTGAAGCTGTTCTGAATTCCTCCTTCTATCAGAAACTTGTGGCTGGTTTGCAGGGAAAAAAAAAAAGGCAGATTAGGAATGAGAGGTCCATTTTTACGATGCAAGAATAAGTTAATTCCTCACTATTTTTCCCCTCTGTTGCTGAGATGACTTTTTGTGTGGATAGAAGCCTAGAAATAGTCTTGACCAATCAGTACGTAGTTGACTTAAAAAATAGTAGTTCTACCTTGTTGACCTCATGTTTGTGAGACCTTGCTGCCCACGTAGATGTGGCTCAGCCTGTTCCTGGCGTCAGCTTTTCCTCTTCGACTCCTCTCACTTGCTTCTGAGGGTGCCGTTTCACATTACACTGAAGTCAGCAGAACTGAGGGCTGTAACTCAGAGTTGGACGCTGCATAGGAAGTGGGACCTTGGCCACGTGTCTCCGTTACTTCTTTTGTATCAGACCGGAGTGGGAGATCCCTTTTGCTGATGCTGTGCGGTTATATCAGATTACGTGTTATGTGAAACCATACCCGCTCTGCCCTTCACCTGTAACAGATGACATGGGTGGATATAAGCTGAAAGTGGCATTATGTGTAGGGGAATTACACTTTAATGATTCAGCCTTTGTAAGCATTTTGTCCAGGATGCCTAAATTGATGATATGTATGAAAGCACTTCAGCAAAACCCAGTGTTTTTACTTGTTTCTTGTTTCTGAAGGAAGTTGAACTAAGATGTTATGAAGATTGTAGAGTGGGAGTGTTTGCCAGGTACAGTGATTTTTCTGTCAGAGGCCTGTAGAACCCAAATCTGTAAAGCACAAACTTTGCAGAAAATTTTCTTTTCTGGATTCCTTTGAAGTAATTTATTAAGAATAATCAAAATAATTTAAAAGAATGTTTTGCACCCCCGTTTACACCATTCCTAAGACTTTGTGTTCTGGAAGAGGTTAATGTTCTTGAGCCTGCTTGTAAAGGAGTGATAAGAAAGCATTGGCACTTCTGTAACTTGTGTTCTTCCAAGTTCCATCTTCTTTTATGTGTTGTTTCACAGGATAGTGCCTATCATGATATTTCCTCTGTGATAACCCCTTGCTATTATGCTAAATACTTCCTCAATAACTGGTTTAAACCATTTCTCATTTCTTCTACAAGTCTTTTAACCTTTTTTGAGCAAAGGATTTCTGAACTCTTTTTCACGAGCAGCCTCTGGACTGAAAGCAGAAGTGTCATATTGAATGAGAAATGTAAGGGTCGGGTGATACACTTGGAACTGGTCTGGCCAGAGCAGTATGCAAAGATACAGAAGGAAAGAATGAACCACCTCTGTTCTTGATTAATTCAGTTGAGTGGTGTATGTCATTTAACCTCTCTGCCTCATCTGTAGGTAATTAAAAGTTCTCAGTGTGGTTAAACCTTGCAAATCACTGTGAATACTGGATGAAACAAGACAGATTTCAGGATTTTTATTACAATTTTTGATGTCTAGAATGTCTTGCTCCAATTTGGAGCAAAGCAAAAATTCTGCAGTTCAAACTTATATTAAAAGCAAATTACATTAAAAATATTGATACAATATTTCTTTGAAATAAAATGCAGTTCTGAAATGGAAACTGCTGATACTATTGGTGTTACAGTTTTAATAGTCATCATGAAAATGATAGGAATGATAGTTCCACTTACTAGCTGCTCTGTGGTTTCCAGATGCTAGACCAATTATATTAATACTTGTTTCTCTTTTCAGGTGCAGATCTTGCCTTTCCTGCTTCAATCCACGACAACATAGTTTGCAGTAAAACATTTCAGATTCTTTACAAAAATGAGGAAGTTTCTGTGAACGATGTGATGATTTTCAAAATAAAAATGCTGTTAGATGAGAGGAAGGTAATCTGCCATTTAACTTTCCTATATTCACATAATTAAGTCTTCATTATATACAATTCCGATTAGTATAAATAAGGGACCTGAAAAGATTTCATGCTTTACAATTTCTTTTTAGATTGAGGAGTCTCTTAATGAAATGAATTTTCTGCTAACATTAGAGCTACACTTCACGGATACAGACTATTCGTAAGTTTAAATGTAGAAAATTTTATTAAAGAAACAATATATGTTAACTTTTTAAAATTACTAAATCAGTATTATATATAGTCATAGTGTGTTCATATTAGACATATGAAGGTAAAAAATCAGTTCAGGAGTCTGTTAAGATTTCATAACTGATTTGTCTGATTCTGATTTTTTTTTTTCTCCATATTTTTTTTCCTGAGGAAGATGTCATTGCATTCCAAAATATAGACCTATGCTAAATTGCTATCTGCATCAGTTATCAATAACTTGTACTTTAAATATGATCATTCTAATTGTATGTTGTTTTGTTTTACTTTCTTTTTAGACCAGATGACCTGACCACACTACAGCCAATTAGTAGCCGAACTTTAAAGTTGCACTTTAACTTACACCGGGGCCTTCATCATTACGTCAATGTTATGTTTGATTACTTCCACCTTTCTGTCATATCGGTTATAGTTCATGCTTCTTTGGTTGCTCTGCATCAGCCATTGATAAGGTAATCTTTTGTTAATAAAATGCAAATAAATTGTGTTTTGGCACATCTGAAAGGATGGCACAGCATTATCTGGGAGAGGAGCAAGTACTGAGGAGGTGGGAATTATCATAAGCTAGTATTGCTGTTGAAGACTTCATCTGATAAAACTTATACACTTAAAGTAGAAGCATGTATGTAAAGTGTAAGTTGTCACACTGTACCACAAGTGAAATTCAGGCATTTCACCTGTATTCATTCCATAACTGTAGGGTCAAACTTCACTTCATTGTCAGAAAATGAAAAACAGGTTTTGTTACTAATTTTCAGTCAGAAATGTATTTGTCCCTGCTGACTTTTTAAAAGGTTGCAGAAAATCTGAGGGTTTTCTTACATTTTTTCCTCTGTTTCTGGCTTTTCAAGTGATGATACAATAATGCTATTTAATTTTAAACCTCAACTTGATAATAGCTTGTGTGAGGAGATACTGAATCAAAACAGCAATTTCCATGCTGCTTCTGTTATCTTTACAGTAGGATGTTACTGGTGTCCACAAAATCATTTTAGGGATCCAAGTTGTCCTTCTAATCAGTTAGGGGTGGGGAGAGGAAGAAACCTTCAAGTTTACAGTATCTTATTTCAGCTGGGCTACTCCATATTGTAATATTTAGCAAATACTTTATACTTGCTGTATTCATATCCAGCACACTTTTCTGGAGCACCTCTTTCTGAAAAATCTGGACATTGCAGACTTCGCTTCCCTTTGTCCTTTGGGCTTTCCTGGGTGACAGTTTGCTCCTCTGCTTGGGTGACACTCACATTATTGATATCCCTCCCTTTGCTAGGAAGGGGTCACTTCTTGAGTGTTTTCATTTTCAGAGTAGCATCCAGGTTCACCTTGTCTCAGGAACACCAAATATTTACACTTTCCTTGAAAGAGAGGACATAATTCCATGTGGTTACAGCCCTAATCTACTCTTTTTATTAACCTGTCATTGCTTCTTTCTGTCCATTATCTAAAAGTCTGCACTTTCTGCGTTCATTCATCTTTCATTCATTTTTCCCAGCTCTTTGTTCTCACGAGGCTACTGTTGCAGGATGCTCTGTCCTCTCAGGGGATCAGGATGAGCTCTCCTCCTCAGTAGGCAGAGATCAGGCATCCCTTAGGAAAACATCAATGGCAGTTTGTATGACAGTTTTCTAGCTGCTTGTTACTGTTTCAGTTGTAGGAGGTAAAGTCCCCACAGCAAAGTTTGCAGAAAATGAATGCTTCTTACCTGTTACAGTTCAAAATTTATGGCTTAAATTTTCAGGAATATTGTTTAAATTAGTTGAGGTTTGCATTGGAAATAATGAGGAAGAGCTTCCACAATCTGCTGGCACAGAGTCTGCTCACCTTCATTGTAAGAGATGGCGACCGTTGAGGGTAATAATGTCTTAAATTTCTCCCAACTAGCTCGAGACGTGCTTTGAAGAGAACTGCTTTAGAAGCACTGCTCCCCTAGTGCAGCACCAGAGACTTAACTGAGATATCTGGGCCATCCTGAGGGGTTTTAAAAGGGCAGCCCATCGTGCTAGGAACTTCCAGGATCTTACTGAGGGTCCTTGTTTCTACTACTTTTCAAGAAAAATCAAGAATTTGTTTTAACTATGATAGTTTTGTGGCACATAGTATGTTCAAATTACCAGTTCATTTGTGCTTTTTGCAGTTTTCCTCGCCCAGTGAAGAATACATGGTTGAACAGGAATGCACCAGCACAGAACAGGGACTCTGTGATTCCTTCTCTTGAAAGTGTGGTCTTTGGCAATAACTACACAAAACAGTTATCAGCAGATGTAAGAATATATCAATTTAAGATTTTATTTGTATTTTGTTGGGCGGTGTGAATATTGTCTTTTCTGCAGAAATATCGCTTGATAAAGAATGGACTTTGTTAGAGTTCCTTTGGTGTGCCACTGATATGGGAAATGAGAAAATTTGTTCCGAAAGGCTATGTTACATATTTCAGGAACACACAGATGGAATGCTTACAATATTAAGTGTTTAACCTTCTTTTTTAATATAGTGCAATCCATTGAAAATTGCAGAAATGTGGATGAGGTTTGTGAAAAGAGGCAAATTGCTTATCTGTCATTTCAGTTATTCTTTTCATTTATTGTACAAAATTAATACGTGCCTCTTTTTTTTTTTTTTTTTAGGGTTGCAGTTTTGTTGTTTCAGAGTCTTTCCTCAGTCATGCCTATAATTTCCACTATACACTTTGTGCCAGTTTGCTGCTTGCTTTCAAAGGGTTACATAGCTATTTCATTATGATAACAAAGGAGCTCCCCTCTTCTCACCGAATTGAACTGGGTATGTTGAATTTAATAAAATGCATCACTTTATTGTTGATGTTTATTAAGAATACCCCTCTTCTAAACTAAACTGGCATTGATTTCATACATCTTCTATATCTAAAATCTTTTTGCTCAAACTGAGCTGGAATTTAATAACTCAAGAAAAAAATAAAAAAGAAACAAGTACTGTCACGTTACTAATAAAAGATAACAGCCTGAATTTATGAAAATAGATATTTTCTTGTTGGTCTTGATTTGCTCTGTTATTTCAAATCAGTGTGTTTAGTGGTGAGAAAGTAGAGAAACTCTTAATCCAAGTAGCATGCTACACTTGTTTGCTATAAGGAAATACTGTATATTTGTATAAAAATTGAAACTCTGTAAGCTTTGATTTGAGAATATTGCAGTGGAAACTTACCTGAAAAAAAGACCTACAAGAAGAAATTGCTGCTGGCTCAGTTTGTAGTGTAACTTTTTAAACAGACTTAGTTACCTAAGAATTAGGAAAAAATCTAAATAGACAAGAATGGTTTCTATAAAACTGAGTAGTTAAAATATGCTTTCAGAGAAGCTATTTCTTTAATAAAGTTAAAATTAAACTCTTACAGGACAGTCTTATAGAAAGAAATTTAAGTTCTGTGGCCATGAAATCTTCTAGTAACTACATTCAATAAAAGTAACTGCGAAAATATTACATGAAACATAAAGTACAGAAATGCACGTTACATTTCTGTAGAATGCAGGTATATTAGAGAGTTTAGCCTCAGCTTGTGAACTAGGAGAGCAGTGGAAGTAAAAATAGAAAATACATTGGCAAGGATGATTTAGACCTTTTCCTCATCAAGCATACACCTTTTTAGTCATGTAAAGTTCTATTTAAATCTGAAAAATAGATCTTTTGGAATTTACATTGATTGTAGACAGCATTTATTGATTCTTGTATTGTTTAATTTGACCAATGTCAAAACTAAGCATTAGGAAACAATAAGGTTGGAAATTGAGATATGAAAGCTATTTTAAAAATGTGATGTGGTCAATTAGTGATTCAAACAAATAGTGTTTCACTTGTGTATTACAAAATACAAAGCTAATTTTTAAAAAAAAAAAAATTTTGAGGGAGGGAGTGCATTAAAAATCTGTGCATAGAAAAATGCCATAAACTGAGGCTTTTTCTTTATAGAAGCAAAAATACCGCTACAGTTACGGTGCAAAGAATATTTCTGTGTCAGTTCTCTTAATCTTGATACAGAGGGGAACACCCTATTAAAGGAATGACTCAACTGTTAGTCTTCCTTTTAAGGACAAAATGTGCTTTTTCTCAAATAGAATCTGTTGGCACTATTGTTGTTGTGAGGATAGGCTTAGACTAAATCTTGATACTTAAATGTTTCAGATAGGACTTTCAATTCCTGAATTTTCATAAGCTTTAGTGGAACTTGAGTCAGACCTTTTGTCATTTCTGTGGGTAATTTAGCTTACCTTTAGGAATGCAGATTTGAACAGAAATGCTCAAAATAAATATATGAAGAGAAAATTACTACTTACATTTAACATTCATTGTACATATTCTGCTGACAGTTTGTTTCCTGTGGAGGGTTTTTTTTTTTTGTTATTTTTGAAGGCTCTGCTAGAATTACTTTGTTTTCTTATTTGTAAATCTTTTTTAAATTTATTTCAGTTATTTTGTATGTACATTGATTGGGACAATTGATATAACAAAAAAGGACTAGTGATGTAAATATTAATTATGCTTCTATTACCTTGTGCTCATGAAAATTAACTAATGCCTACCATTAACACTAATAATTCTAAAATCTAAATTTCTGTGATGTCTATAAAGAAATTGAAGTTCTCTAGACTTCACAAAGTACACAAATGTCATTTGCATTTATTTTTAAATTTAAAGTAAATGAACTGTTCTATAGTGGAGATTTTATGTGTGAAGTTTAAATGGGCATGGCAAAAGAGAATCTCAAGTCCTGTTTAAATTCCAGAATCGTCACTTTTTTGTTTTAAATTAAATTATTATGTCTTTAATTTTGTTTCTTCTGTTTGCTTTGCTATTGCTCTGTCAAATAATTTTAACACAAGACAGTGATTTTGCAGAAGCATGTGCAGACAACTGCTGGACTTGATAATTGTAATTGAACACTTCAGTATTATTGGTTTCAGGAAATAAAAAATGCTAGCTTAATGTGTGTCACAAGTGATAATCTAGAAACTACACTAAAATTATATGCTTTCATGTACTGATCTAACTGCACTAATTGCGAGGCTAGCAATAAGCTTTTTTACTAACTTTAAGGCAAATAATAAATCACAGATGAAAAAAGGAGTGTAGTAACTAGTCATGTGTGTGCAATCCCTATAACTAGCCAAGGCCAGCATGCAGGTCCTTTATGAACGCCTTCTCAGAAGAAAATATCCACGAACCCAGAGAGACGCCTACCTAGGTATGTTTTCAACGCAGGTGATATAACCCCTCAGATTTTTATTCATAATATAAAATATTACATTCTTATTAATAATATAAAATATTACATTCTTTTGTAAACAGGAACACTATTTCACTATTCAGCCATAGTGAATGTATGTTGAACTCTGATGAACTCTGCAGAATTGAGCTACTTATTTCTAGGCTGAATATAGATAATAAAATGAGAAATTATTACTATTTTTTGGTTTAGTGTTGTTCTACTTTACGAAACAAAAATGATTGAAGAGTTCAGTCAGTTATCACCATTTAAATAAAACAGCTAAAAATTACAGCTTCACTTAATTCATCACAGACTCAGTTATTTAGATAATTAAAGACAAATACCTTTTTTTCCTGAGAAAACTTTCAGATTGCTTCTGGTATCTCAAGGCTTGATTATTCCAAACACTACACAAGATGTTCTCAAAGCTTAAGGTGCATTTGTCCGTATCTAAATGGCCAGTTTTCCCTTTGGAGACTGTCAGTGTTGGCCTGATGCTGGACAAAAGATGACAGTGCTGTTTAGGCACAAGGAAGTTTGTGATGGGAAAAGAATAAAAGGGCAGTTCAGTCTCATACTAGGTCACCAACTTAATTTTCTATAACTGTGTTTTGGTTTTGTTTTAAAAAGAAAACAAAACTGTTTTTTATCAGAGCCAGCAAAATTGTATCAGATGTTTGCTGGGTGAACATTACTGCTGTAGAATGTTAGTATTTAGTTTCCTTTTGTCTCATATCCTGTCGTCTTTTTTTTTTTTTTTAATATAACATTGTAGTTTGGGATTTTCCATAATGATTCTAGACTTCAGAGTTCTAAATGTGGTTCAAAGCCTATTCTCAATTCCAGTGTGACAAGATAAATAATCAGTATTGTTTCTCATAAGTAAACCATTTAATTTTTTCACTAATGACAAAATTTGTGTGGCCCCAAACACACCAAAAGTAGTATCATATCTTAAACCATTTTCATGTATTTTCAGAATAATTATCATCAAGCACTGTTTAGCTAATAATTTCTTTCAAAAACATTTCTAAACTTGTTTCTGAGAACTTGATGCGTTTCTGCAATT
This sequence comes from Strix aluco, assembly GCF_031877795.1. Lineage (NCBI taxonomy): Eukaryota > Metazoa > Chordata > Aves > Strigiformes > Strigidae > Strix > Strix aluco. Next base: position 99,593,556 of record NC_133933.1, on the reverse strand, counting down.
TGCATATTTTCTCAGAACTTTTGAGCTATGTGAGTTAATTTGTTTGGCATTAAGTTTAAACCGAAGTATAATGGATGCAGTTAACTGAAAATCAATATATACTTACCCAATCTAGGTGGTATCATTCAAAGACAAATTGAGTAAGCACACTGTTGCTGAAATTTATTACTTTGAGTTTCAAAGCATGTTTTGTTGGTGTGTGTTTTCAAGAAACATTGGTTTTTTCCTTAATACTGTGTTTCAGAAATGAATTTATATTTAAATAGTTCTTACAGACAATTTTAGGGTTTATCAATTGTTCCCTTGTTTACTGGTACCTCAGATGTAGAAGGAAATCAAAACATCGTATGAAATTATTATTTATTTTATCAGATTCCCTTAATTAGACTAGGAATGATTAACAAGGACAAACATCTTACATGAAGGAATAAATCTGTTTTCTTTATAAATAAGTCATTCAAGGTTCAGATCCAGTTTAAGCTGCCATACCATGGAAGATTGATTTGCTCTTAACATTGAGCTGTTGAAAGGAAGATCAATTAAAGAACAGTTTTATTTAACTAAAATATAATTCCTCAGACAATTAAAGAATTGTATTTATATTCACATATCTTGCAAATCAGGCAAATAATATACCTGTAGAAAAATGGTATTGGAATAAGGTATCTCTAGAAAATCTGAGGTAGAAGAGAAATTGTGTTACCTTGGTTGTGAACAATGACATTGGTGCTGAATAGCTGAGCAGCTCTCGATGGATAATCTGCAAACTGTATAATTTAAATCACAGTATTTTCAAGTATAATTTTGAATGGAAAATTGGTATCCTTGACAAGATATCATGATAAGTGATCATGATACTCAATTGCAAACATTTTTTTTATTAATTGTGTTCTATCCTCAATCTCAGAAATTATAAGAAGTTATTTTAATGGGAGTTTATAATTTACTTGATTTAAAGATGACTGTGGCACTTTCTATTTGATGGGTTCTTTTTCATGTTTTAAAATTATTTTGTGAGATAATTGGTTTTACTCTGTAACCGAAAGGGCATTTTTCATGGATATGTCCTCTCATCTTTCCAGAAAACATAGATGTAGAAGTTCGTCTTACAGAATTGTGTGAAGAAGTAAAGGTACAATTTTTTTTCATGTATTATATAAGTGAAATAACTATAAAAGTAGAGTATGCTGATTTCAAATGCTACTTGGGAATAAACTGTTTGTTTCAGTAATAACATCCTGTATGTTTTTTGCCAGTACTTATTTCAACTCTTCTTCACTCAAAGAGAAGTTGTTTAACTGACTCCACAATTTAACTATTGATGTAGTGGCTTGGTGTGTCAGTGTAGCCATGGTAACTTTTGTATATCACGAAACTGGATATTATAGAAAGGTGGATTACTTGTATTAAAATCACATTTTGAATTTTCTTCATGTATAATTTGAATTATTTGTTTTTAATGCTATCAAATAACAACGTTAGAAGATCAAACAGTAGTAGTAAGTTGTATAAAAGCAGATTATCCAAGTGATCCCCTCATCTGGAAGGACTTGTCCTGATGCTGTCTTTTCCTGTTTTCCCTACATTCTCAAGAAAACACTGTCTACTTCAGATTACTTTGATTTGTCTCCCCACTCTCTCCTTAGTCAGAACTAGCCCCAGCTGAATAGCTAATTTCCTTGTCACAGCAAAGTTTAAAGCACAGATTTTAAAACTTTTTTGAAAGATTGTCCATGTTTACTGCTGGAGTGGGCCATCTGTCCAGCTTTTGAAGAACAGTAGGCTTACTTTTCATTACTGTAGTAGTAATATAACTGCAGGGAAATGTAATACTGGCTTTAAAAGGTTATCATTTGTATAACTGGAGACAAAGCCAGCACAGTTAGCTCTCTGTGGGCAACTAATAATCTTATTTTATATATTAAAAGGTTTTTTTACCTTTAGTTCTGTGAATTCTTTAGTTTCTCCCTTAGCTTGCTGAAGTATATTTTTTCCATTTTCTCCTTTCTGTTCTTTTGTTCACTTCTCATCAAAAGTTCCTCTTATTTCCACTCTCAACTGATATGTTGGTGTTTCAATATTTGCTGTCCTTTTTTCTACTTACTCTTTAATATTGCTAGAGTTGGGTCTTTACTATCTTTACTCTTTTATCTTTGCTTTTTGAACCCTTTGCCTCAGTGTCTTATGTGCCTGCAATGAGTTTCTGAAAAAACGTATTTTTTTTCTAAAATGGCAGGGAACATAAGCCTAGCAGTATACAATTGACTGGTGTGGGACTGTATCACAGGATTACAGTACATTGCTAAGAAAGAAAAACTTGTTTCACACTGAATTTGGTTTGGGGTGATCTGGTTCTAGGAAGCCTATATCATAACACTGCTTTCTGATTATGCTTAAAGTATATGTAGTTATATATAGCGCACCATATAAATGTTATTGTGAGTTGTGACTATTCTGAAATGGAGATGTCTTTTACTAAATTTTTACGATTGTATCAAATTTGGACTAACATAGTGAGTATCGATTTTCTGATTCCTATTCCAAGCATACTGTATTTTTGCATGTTAAAACTCAGTTATTGTTGCCATAAATTGAATTGCTGCTTTAATTTAATGTCAGGACTCCTAATTCTAAAAGAGAACTGGATACTATTTAGAGCAACATAAAATAGATTAATTCAATTCTGATACTTAGACAAAACAATTCTCATTTGGAAGTTCTTAAATTAAAATTCTCAATAAGATAGAGTATACCTCTTTGATTCTTGTCTGTACATTATGGTCTCATCTGTTAACCATGTAAATATTTTTTCCTGACTTCAGAAAATGGAAAATCCTGATGAACTGGCAGAACTTATAAATATGAATCTTGCTCAGCTTTGCTCACTTCTAATGGCGCTCTGGGGACAATTTCTGGAGGTCATTACCTTCCAAGAGGAGGTCACAGCATTGCTAGCACAAGAGCATCACACGTTAAGAGTAAGTATTGAGTCTGGCTTTAGAAACTCTGCCATGTTCATACTCTTACTGGAACACATTGTTATGGAAATGTGTATCAAAATGAGACTCCAAATTCCAAATGTTTTTATTTATTTCCCAAATAGTTTTATTTGGGAAAGCTAGTTGGAATCTTAAAGGGAGCTGTTGTATTGCATTTGTTAGCTTGTGTATCATGTTGCTAGAGCTTATTCTTGGAGTATAATACATAAAATACATTATTTATGTTTACAAACCAACTAATTTATTGATCTTTTGAATAAGAAATACAGTTCAGAAGGCAAATTGAAGTCTGTGGAATAAGGTGGATTTGTGCAGAATGATGAATTTTTCTGCAGGAGCCGTGCCTAGTGCCCACTCTGCATTTTACTTCCCTACTGTATTTAGCCTGCCTGCTTACATCATAAAACAAAATGTAATTTCCTTCTGAATTAAGAATGTATAACATTCATAAGCTTTGAAAAGTCTCTTAAGTGGGATTTTAAAAAAGAGGAGATGTATCAGAAAGGATCTGGCATGTGATTATGTGTATATGTGTAAAAATATATATAGTGAGTACCTACACACAGAGTTGATCTCTGTATGCATATATGCAGTTGCTGTGGGCTTTCTACATGCAAAACCACAGCAGTGCTGGTTCCCATAGTGAAATATTTTCAAGTGTGAACTAAAGCATTACCCTTACTTTCTAATAAATATATTTTTCCCTCCCATCTTTTGTGGCCAAGGATTTGAAGAAACCTAACATGTTTTCAGAGAGTAAGATTCATTAAAACAAAAACAAATAAACAATGACACCCACCGCCCCTACTTGTCAAACACACAGCTTGATCTTCAGCTGGCCCTGGGATCTTTACTGTCTGACATCACCATCTGTGCATTTATCTCATGTACACTGTGGAATAGGTCATTTTAAGAGATTATCTGGAGGCGCTTCTTGTACAACCATTTACAGAGAGCTTGTTAGAAGGTCTGGTTAATGAGAATACATGTTATTAGTGCTTTGTAATAGTTACAATCCAAACCAAAGTGTATTTTAAGGCTTTAGTTCTCAGAGATTTGATTTGTCTCACCAGCATTTCTGTCATTTGCATCAAAACCATTTCTGTTTTGGTTCTGGAGGGGAAACCTATGAAGGATACTTGGACTGTGGTCTTATGTACGGACTTGATAAATCCCATTGTTTAATGAGGGAATCATGGTTGTGGAAATGGCCTATTCTGGAGAATAAATGAAATCTTTCAGTAAGAGCGCAAGGCTTATTTGTTAAGACATGCTGGATGTAGGAAAGTGTGATCATTTTACTGGTTATTTATGAATCTTACTTACCTTTCTGTGCTTTTTGTATACATTCTGGAATCCTTCAAGTTAACTGGTAAAGGTAGGAAATGAGAATACCGTTTCACTTAACCTGCACTTGCATTCAACTGCTGGTATGTTAGTGTTTATACAAGTATATATTTAATAAAAACAAAAGAAGTATTAAGGTTTTCATTTTTACTGCTCCAGTATTTTTTAAAAAAGAAAAGATGCTGCTAATAATTGTGTATGTAGGTTCTTAAATGTGGTTCTTTTTAAAACCTGTGATGTAAGTCGTTCTCTCTAGCTCTCAAATACCTTAATTAGTGAGTTTACTGCAGTTATTTTAGGGAGTGTAAATCAAAGTGGTTTATTATACTATGTGAAATGAGATATTGTGCATATGAAAAGTATATCTGTGATGCTTTTGAGTTTGCACAAAATTCAAATAGGAGTTCCCTTCCTCCCTTCTTTAAAAAAAAAAAAGGTATTGTTTTATTTTATGCCTGCATCTTTTCCCTTTCGAGTTGCTGTTATGCCCACTTCTTTTGTTATCTGTCACTATGCCTAAATAAACTTTTCTAAGTTGAGCTCATAGGTACCCTTCTTATAACTGAAAAAGGTGACCTAATTTTATTTTTGAAAGAAGTGGCTAATTGTTTTTTTTTTTTATTGAGTTCTGCAGTTACTGGGTACTTCATTACCTACCCAAACATCAAAGACTGAAAAGGAGATGCAGGACATGGGTAATCTTAAATACCTCTTTATTTAGGGCCTGATAGCAAAGAGCAAGCAGGCCGACTCTTTAAGAATCGAATAATATGGCATCGAGAAGGAAATTTTACCTGAGCCAACTTACAGAGAACCAGCAGTGTGATGTTACTTAATTTTAAAAACAGTAATTGGCGAAGGTGACACTTGTTTTCTCTACTCCAAGATGTGAAGAGCTTGTGGAACTACTTTGCAAATATATGTAATTAATATCTATGTAAGAAACCATAACTCCACTGGCCTTCCCACATGGCAGTAGAGTAGGAGCCAGCAATCCATAAATTCAGTAAACCTTTAAATCAAAAAGATAGTAAATTCGAGCCTTGACTTTTCTAAGAGTGTGTTTGGTTGTTGATTTTGGATCTTGTTTTGCAGTGCTTAGTACAATAATTTGTAATTTGTATTAATAATCTCTTGAGAATTTATATTCTGAGGGTTTGTATAAACTTCTCTTGGAAAACCTACATTGATCGTGTTTCACTGGATGTGTTATCTACACATATCACATGATGCAGGCTTTCTGGTTACTGAATTTAGTTGAAATTTGAGAGATGACCTACTTAATTCTCCTCTTGAGAGAGTATCTGTCCTTTCTGGAATAAGATTTTTGTGCTATACAAAATTCTATTCTTCTAAATAATCCTTTTTACTTTGGAAATCTAATGTATTCTCTACTGGATGCTAAATCTCTTTTAATTACACCTTTTCATCTTGCAATATTTCCAGACTATACCCTTCACAGGAAATATCTCCCTGGGAAAGTTTAGCATTAATCTAAGATAAATTAACCCTTTTAGAGAGTCATTAATCTGGTTTAGATATTTGTATTAAAATACCCCCTAGAAATGCCTGTCATCTGTATTTGGTCACATGACTTTCACCCTCTTTGTGTAGCTGCTTATAAAACAAGTATTTCTGTTGAAGTGTTGCTAGAAAATAAGGTTATAATGAAATAATATATTTCAAGTATTTAAAATTATTATTTTAGTAATTTTACTTAATTTTACTTTATTTAAGTATTTAAATACTTAAATAGTTTCAAATACTTTGAATATTAAGCGGGACATAAAAAAATCGGGAACATCCATCAGCAACATTATCACACTAGTAAATTTTACAGTTGCATTTTATTGAAAACACTGCTTGAAATATGTTATTTTGTATTCCAAAAAGTTTGCAGACTAAACTAGTTCACCTCTTTGTTCCATGGTGACATCTTCTGGTAGGTCTGAACATGCTTTCACGAAATGTTTTCTTTCAGTTTGATTAGTCCTGAAGTATGAAAACTGAGAACTAAGATCTCAGACTGCTACTCATAAATGTGCAGGGACTCAATATGTATTCCACGGCAGTTTTTCTATCCGATTTTTTCCTCCTCTTCTGTTTACATTGAGAGGACCATAAAAAACATAATATTGGGAAGTCTGTAGGGATTAGGAGTAGCAGATACAATTTCCTCCTGCAATGTCATTGTGGAGTCAGCCCAAGTCAGTAGCACCAGCTGGTAGTCGTTCTGGTTCTGCAGAGCTTGTTTAACAGGATCCTGGCAAAGCATTGGTCCTTCCGTAAGTTATGCACTGATTAAACATAATAAACTACTGTTGGTTTGGGTTTTTTTTTTTTTCTCTCTTTAATATTGATTTATGTAGGCTTTCAGAGCTTGCTTTCAACTAGTTTTATACCGTTGCTATTATGCTAAGAGCTGTCTGGAGCTGGTAATCAGATTTTCTTCAGAAGCACTGGAATTACTTAAACAATTATGAATGGGATTTATTACAAACAAAAAAAAGTCTTCCCTTTCTGTTTGAAAGAGTAGCAGAATTCTAAAGATCTGGTCTCCATATAACTTTATGTGATGAAGTGATTGCTCACATCTGAAGTCAAAACCACCTTGCTTGCCCCCTGGAAAACAGCTTTATGCTCTGTCCTTGACTTGAACCACAAACATCTACAAATTGAGCAATATTCCTGTTACTATTTTATTTCCTATTACCTGATGGATTAGGATCTTTAATTCATCTTTAAATTGCTTAGTTTAGAACAATAATTAGTCCACTCTTCATGATCAATTGCTCTAAAATCTAGTTTTTAACTTGTAAGATTGTCTCTAAGTCTATTGTGTAACAGTCGTCTCCCTTTCTGGGGGAAAGGTTGAGGACTAGCTCTGACAAAATCATGTACTTGGTCTGTTTGGAAAAGCCAGCTGGGAAAATGCAGAGAAGTGCATAGGAACACAGATTCTAATCCCACATAATCCCATAAACTCCTGACATAATTTCTGAAGGAAAGCAGATACATCTTTTGTGTGTGTGTGTCTGGTCACTGCTGAGAGTGGAAGTTGCATTTACAAGAAAGTATCGAATTTAGTGTTTTCTTTTTACTTCAAAACATTTTCTGTGACTATTCACAGATGATGTTATGATTGAGATTAATTTCATATAATACAGTAAATTGAATTCTGGGAGTTTGGTACAGGACTTTCAGCTTCTAGTGCAGGTCAGAAATTGGAGTTTTAATGTTTGTGGGTTGGTTTTTTTCTTAAGCACCTTGGAGCAATTTTTTTTTTTTAAGTTTTTCTTTATTAAAAGGAAAAAGAGTAAAAAGTAGAAGCTACAGAATGTAAAACTTCATCCAAGCAGTACTCTAAAAGTATACTGGGCAGTGTATCAGGAGGGAAAACTAACTCTCCTGTAAGTGTTTATCTCTCAACAAAAGCTTATGCACAGTTTTCCTAGTGCCATGTTGGTGCTCAGGGTGGACATGGATGCTGGCTGCAGCTCTGAGTGAAGTGAGAGCTGAGGGACTGAACGAGGTCTGATGCCTGCTCCGCCAGATACACTGCAAACTCTGACTGTCTGTTTGGGCGATTAGATACTTAAGAGGAAGACCCAGAGTATACTGAAGAAATAAAGGAGTAGGGGGCTGGGAGGTGGTTGGTAAATAAATGATTAAGTAGACTAGCTGCATATGTGGTTCTCAAAGTGGGATAGAAATTTTGTTTTGATATAAACAAATTGACGTTTATGCCCAAGTTAATGCATAGACAGTTGCCAACAGCCACTGTACAGCACATTCTTGTTTTTATACGTCTTGTTGCAATAAACAGGATGTTCTCATACTGCATTGAATTGCATTTTTTTGGATGCAGGTAATGTGGCAGTTACAAAAATCAAAGTTCTAAAAATGCATCTAGATTGAACTAATATTTTTATGTAATAATAGAAATGTGAGAAAACTCATCTTGCAAAACCTTAACTTTGGGGTTTCTAGATACTGCATTTTCAATACACTGATTATGTTTTTATTTGTAGTAAATTGTTGTATAATTCACACTCTATTTCCACACTATGTATTTGATGATAAAAAAATACGCTCCCCATGTTATAAAATACCATTTTAGTATTGTATGGTTTATTGACTTCAGGCATACAATTGTCTTGAATAAACTGCTTGTAATTAGCATACATTTTGTTATTGTCTTTGTCATTTGCAGCTGAAATCTTGAAAAAAGATTTTTTTGCACAGTAGTTTACTGTGGGCTAGAAAGTATTCATGGAAAGTTTGAAAAACATACTGCTCTGTGTTTTAAGACTGCAGAGTATCTAATGGGTTTCTGCTTCTGAAGGTAATCCTCAGACATATTCAGAGGTGTCCATAAGTCAGTCATTTCCTTTCTTCTCATTGAAATTTCTCATAGTATTCTTCTCACTGAAATGTCTCGTAATATTTTTGTTGTGTTCTTTTTTCAGGTGAGCCTGATTTGAATAATTGATTTCATGGTAATCAAGTTTTCAGCTGACAGTTGAATACAATTCCCCTCAGTCATCCAGTGCATAAGTTAAAATTCTCATTTCAGTTGCTAGTCTTGTCTGTGGTATTCTGTGTCCTCCCACTCAGAATGAACATTTAAAAAAAAGTAACTGTCTATAACAAGTTAATAACACTGCTGTGTAGGAATGCTGGTGGATTTTCAAAAATTGTATATAATATAAAATAAGCTCTAACTTTATCTGGATCTTGCAGGTGCGCAGATTTGCAGAAGCATTCTTTTGTCTTGAGCATCCTAGGCAAGCTGCCCTTGCCTATCAAGAGCTACAGTGAGTAGCCTTTTGAAGTGCACAGTATGTAGCGTGTCGTACTATTATTCTGTAGCTTATGTAGAAGTACTGTCTTGCAAAAACACTTATATAACAAGTTGAAAAGAAACTTATGTTCTAAATATAAATTCGAATTTTTTTAATGGATGTTATATAAGAAGTTATTAAATAACTATTAAAGCTATTAAATAACATTAGTAGAAAAACTTCTACTAAAGTGAATTAAGATACTGCTAATCTCTGTTAATGTAAAAATAAACAGTTCTGTTTTTTTCATGTAGGACTACTTCCTTTTTTTCAGTGCTCAAAGTCATCTACAGATGTGTGCAGCTATCAAAAACACTTCTTTCTGCAGTTCTCTTCCACCCCTCCCTATTGAATGCAGTGAACTAGATGGAGATATGAACTCATTGCCCATAATCTTTGAAGATCGATATTTAGATTCAATTACTGAAGGTAAACACTTCACAGTGCAGTTTTCTTTTTGAAGAAATGAGCAAAAATTATGTAAAACCTGAGTATTTTTTGTTACACTTCTTGCTGGCTTTAAAGGAGTACATTTATTTGCTAGGAAATGTTTCTTTAGTTTGAGTTTTGAAGATGTGTAAAGTTCTATAATTACTAGTGGTTTATAACTTCAGTTACCTGCATAATCTTGTTTTAAACAATCCTTTTTCTCCCCCCCGCCCCCTTGCTTTTTTTGGTGAAAGATCTGGATGTACCCTGGTTGGTAGTACAGAGTCTTCCAAGGTCAGAATCCAATAAACTGGATAAATTTGAAGCTGAAGAAGGTTTTGTAGCTGGCTTTACTAGTCCGGAACTGAAAATAAGACCTGCAGGTGCGTCCAACCTTTGGCATTCAGAAAGTGAAAAGATGCTAACAAAAACATTGAAAGGAAAAAATGAAGATGCAAATAAATCCAAAGTTAAGGTTACTAAGCTTATGAAGACAATGAAACCTGAAAACACAAAAAAAGTTGTGAAACAGAACTCTAAGGACTCTGTGGTCCTAGTAGGCTACAAATGTTTGAAAAGTGCAGCACTGGAAGATGCCTCTAGAAGCTCAGAAGGCAGGCCTTCATACAATGCTAACGAAGGGCTGGACCCTGCATTAGGTGGATTTCCTTGTGATACAAAGACCTGTACCAGGCAAATAAGTCAAAGAGAACTTCCCTTTTTGCCATCTGGAACTGAGGAAAAGACTGTCAAGATTGAAGGTGTCCAACCAGATTCGGGTAGCCCTGTGCGCTGTGAAAATGAGGCTATTTTTGGTAGGCTTACTATCTCCCAGACAGGTTCTGGAACTATACAAGCAGATAGTACTCTACAACCCAGAGGGACACTTGAATGTTGTCATGGAGGTCAGCCAGCTTCCTCAGGAGTCAGGACAATTGAGGTCAAACCAAGTAATAAGAATCCCTATGAAGGGGAAAAAGTAACTGTTCACATTGGATCATGGGCTGAGTTTCCACAAGATGGAGTGCAAGGAGAGAATTTGCAGACACCCAATATTCAGTCTTCAGAATCTGGAAATAAATTGAATTCAGGAGAACAGGAACCAGTGCTTGAAAAAGAAGATGTCCACGAAAGAAACTTCCGACATACCAGTGACATGTTGACAAAAATGAAAAGTAATCAGCCTACTGTCTCTACAAAAGAAAGTCAACTTTCTGCAAGTGGAGACATAACTAAATTACCAGATGTTAGTGTGACATATGCTTCTTCTAGGTTTTCAGATTCAGGTGTAGAAAGTGAACCAAGTTCTTTTGCAACTCACCCCAATCCTGATCAGGTTTTTGAAAATGTTCAAGGGCAAAGTGCATACAATGGTGAGAGAGTATTTCCTCAGCTTCTACTAAAACCAGACTGTGCTGTAAAAAACGCAATAGAAAGCCATTGCACTGAGAGTACTAGCGCTGTAAGTGAAATACAGTCATCCCTGACATCCATAAATTCTCTGCCTTCAGATGATGATGAGCTGTCACCTGATGAGAATTCAAAGATATCTATTGTACCTGAATGCCAGTTAAGTGACAGCAAAACAGTATTGGATCTCGGGGCAATTGACTTGCCAAAATGTGATGACAGTAAAAAATCAAACACCAATTTACAGCAACATTGTGTTGTATTTTCAGGGCACTCAGATGACAAAACTCTGTCTATACATTCCTTGCTCTCAGGAACAAAAGATCTTTTACACTTAGTTGTTTCAGATGAGGATACATCTACTGATGTGAAAAGTTACAGCCCACAAGCAGACCTTGGCACAACCTGCAAGGACTCTCAGGACCTTGAAAGGCATCTTAACCCTACAGAAGAAACAGTTAATTTGCATTTGGAAATTACTTGTATGGGTGAGCCATCTGTCGTTTCAGGTTCTTCATCTGTAAAGGCAGTGTATGAGGTTGAAAAAACAAGTGAAGGAAAACATAACGAGCCTTTAGAACTAAAGGAGACAACTGAAGAACTGTCAGTAGGTAGAAGTGAAACAGGTACAGATAATCCTTCTCCAACCAGTAGTACTGACATGGTAAAGCAAGGGCTTGTCGAAAACTATTTTGGCTCTCGAAGCAGCACAGATATTTCAGATATTTGGCCTATGGACAACAGCAATCCTGTTAGCCCTCAAAAGGAAGCATATGGAAAACAAATTATTTGCTCTTCCCAACAAGATGAGGAAGAAGAGGAGGATCAAGAAATGATTGAAAACGGGTATTATGAAGAATCAGACTATAGTATATTAGATGGAGCTTCCAGTGCTGACCAGGATCATGGCTCAGCAGAAGAGAGAGCCCGGAGATCTGAAAGGATTGATAGCGGACATCTGCGAGACGGAAGGGCTATGCCTCCTGTCTGTACTCCTGGTTGTCTGTCTTTTCCTTCTTCTCTGAGAGACTCTCCTTGCAATGTTATCTGTTCTTCAAGGAATAAATCTGATGCAATTACACAACAGCCAGGCAGCACATCCTACAGCTCAGCTTCATCTGTTTCCTGGTATGAAAGCTCCCCGAAACCTCAAATGTTAGCGTAAGTGATTGTTTTAAAACAATGTTTTTTACTTTTAGAAATTATGTTAATATAGTATAAAAGGGGGACCAAAGTGTCGTTAGGCTCTAGAGTGCCCCCAGGACTGTAGCTTGTGGATTCTGCATACTCAGGTAACATCACGTTTTAGATGTTGAGAGAGAAACTGTGTTAGCACTGAATTCCTTCTGTCAGTTATCTTGTAATTTCCTGTGGTTTGGCAAACTCCAAGCAAAGCATGATTTTTTTTTTTTTCTAATAATGTTCCTTTTTAAAAAATAATCATTCAGCTGAAAAATGATGTCATAATGGCTACTGAGCATAAAAATGGTGTTTTATGAAATGGAAGCTGTTAGAATAGCAAGCATAGGAAAATATGCTTTGCGTTTAAAAACATAAAAACAAAAACATTCTGTAACTGGTTGTCCATCTAATTAGTTAAGCAAAGCAAATGTGCAGTGCAGCCCAAGATGACAGCCTTATTTTTCAATCTTAACTTCAAATATCCAAAATAAAACTCCTCAGAGACCATTCTGCTCTAAATTACACTGCAGTTTGGATACCAGGAAAGCCAAATGTAGAGGAACATCAGGGATCCCAGATTGCACCTCCTCTTGCTGTAAACATAAGAGTTTCCCTGATAACCCCTGCTGCTGACTGAATATGGGAAGGAGCAGCTTAATGTGTTGTAATGGAAGTAAAACGTTGATGTCAGAAAGAAGAAAGCTTAGAAGAGAGGTAGAAACAAGGAGAATGCTAAGCAGGCAGAAGAGATAAAAGACCAGATAGTCTGTGGTAAGCAGCTGAGAACAGGAGGAAGGGTTGAGCAGTGGTGGAGGAAAACAGTTTAGAAGCGGACAGAAAAGTAGTTTCTGAAATACTGGAGAGTGGGTACTGGTGTGGAATGGGAGGGATGAAAAGCAGAGACTATTTAGTGTGCTCTGTAACAATAAAAGAAAGATGGAACTTGGAGTAAAATCAAAGACTTGGCCTTGGGGAAAGCAGAGTCTCCCAGAGCGTGGGATAACTGAGATTCCAGAGGGCACGATCTGCTCCATAGAGAACCAACCTTGGTACATTCAGTTCAGAAAACATGCCTTGAGTACAAACTAAGTAACTTCTGCTGTGGAGTGATAAGACCAACTGCCTGCAGTGGTTTCTGTTTAGGCTGACTTCACTGAGGCTTGTTCTTGCCAGTTAGTGAGGAATGAGCTAAAGATAAAGCTGGGGGGAAAGCAGAGAACAAAAAGTAGAATGGGAGGAAAACAGTAAGCAGACGGATGGGATACAACGTGATGCTGTGAGGGATGGTGCAGAACAGACAGATTAAGGAGGGAAAGAAGCATAAGAAAGCACAAGGCTTGAAGTGCTGCAGGGAAACTGATAAGCAGTTAATTATGTGGGAAGGTCATACACAAAAAAATTAAGGGAAGGGGAGGAAAGGGAGGAACACAAGGAACTCCTAGCATGTAGGGAGCTCAGCTATTAGAAACTGTATAGTGTATGCCTTCATATGTAAAAGATCAGAGGTCCAGATCTGGCTTCTTCTGAAGCAAGTATCAGTTATTCAGCCTACCAGAGGGACTTTCAGGTTAGCACTTACAGTACTGGCTCCAGCTCTCTGCTGACCTAGGAAATAGGTTTTAAGTTTGGTGAGAATTATCAGAAGTCAGTGGAAATCTTTACCTTGACTTCTGATTGGTTGTAATTCCTGTAATATTGTTACTGCATTTAAACAAAGCTGTTCCTTGCTCAGGACCAGAACTAACCCAGAATCTCCAGTGATTTCAGAAATATTTCACACTTTGTAGAGATGTTCAAAGGAGAGAAGAGAGTAGAGCTTGGGGTATGGTTTTTGTTACAGAGGAAAAGGGGCTGTAGGAAGCTGCAATAAAAAGTATTTTGAGGAACTGGCTTGTTCTGTGAAGATAGTAATTTCATAAATATTTTTTTCCTTTGTATCAATTACATAGAAGACAAACTAAAAAGACAGTAGAAAACTCTATCTTAGGAGACCCTACGTTTGCCTGGCAGTAGTAAATGTTATGTCATAAATATGGTTTTGTTCCAGTTTCCTACAGGCTAAAGAAGAATTGAAGCAACTTAAACTTCCTGGATTTATGTATAGTGATGTTTTCAAACTGGCTTCTTCAATACCTTATTTCAGTATGGAAGAGGATGACTGTTCAGAAGAAGGAATACATCTTATAGTCTGTGTCCATGGCCTAGATGGTAAGCTGGGAAATGTGATACTGAGTGAGATAGCAGTTCAGTTTAGCAGTCAGGTTTAGCTTTTGTTATTTGAACTCTGAATGGAACACTTCTGAAATAGATTCACTGGAGGAAAATGGGAATTTGACACTGTATACTGCATTTGACAATGTGTTCCATAGAATTGTTTCAATTAAGAATTTTATGTATGTTGCAGTTTAACCCCAGCCGCCAACTAAGCAGCACCCAGCCACTCACTCACCCCTGGTGGGATGGGGAAGAGAATCAGAAGGGTAAAAGTGAGAAAACTCGTGGGTTGAGATAAAGGCAGTTTAACAGGTAAAGCAAAAACTGTCCACGCAAGCAAAGCAAAAGAAGGAATTCATTCACCACTTCCCATCGGCAGGCAGGTGTTCAGCCATCTCCAGTAAAGCAGGGCTCCATCATGCTTAACGCGTACTTGGAAAGGCAAACACCCTAACTCTGAACATCCCCCACTGCCTTCTTCCTCCAGCTTTATATGCTCAGCGTGACATCCCATGGTATGGGATATCCCTTTGGTCAGTTGGGATCAGCTGTCCCAGCATTGTCCCCTCCCAACTTCTTGTGCTGCACCCCCAGCCCACTCGCTGGTGGGTGGTGTGAGAAGCAGAAAAGGCCTTGATTCTGTGTAAGCACTGCTCAGCAGTAGTGAAAACATCCCTGTATTATCAATACTTTTCAGCACATAACATAGCTCCATGCTATGAAGAAAAGTAACTCTATTCCGGCTGAAACCAGCACAATGTAACATTTGTCTTTAGTAAAACTTTCGTGCACATAAATCCATTTATGCCGTAGTTCACATTAGATGCATCTTCCAGTTTTTTATATCATGTAAGTATTTGTCTGTATTGCGGTAATAGAATTACTAACAAAACAGTTTTGTTTAGAATTAGTAATGCTACATTGTCAAGGAGAATAAAATATGTGTATCTTGTTAGGAAAAAAAAATAGTATATGTAAAATATGGTCAAGTGTTTATAAGGTTCTAAAAGGTTAGATTACTGAATCACAGCATGGTTGAGGTTGGAAGGGATCTCTGGAGATTGTCTAGTCCATCTCCCCTGCTCAAAGCAGGGTCACCTACAGGAGGTTGCCCAGGACCCAACCCCATTGGGTTTTTGAATATTTCCAAGAACGAAGACTCTACTATAGTACAAATGAGAAAATCTCTTGCTAACTGAAAGGATTGGAAAGTTTAAATAGCTTGAATGTATTCACCTTCTTTTAGTTCAAAGCATATGTGCATGTGAAGAAACAGTATCGCCTCTAGTTAAGATATTCATAGCTTTCTGCCATCAGAAAGCTTTTGTCATCTTTTGAGAAGCTTCTTAAATTAACAATGTAAGGAGATGCAAGAGGGCGGTAGGGTAGAATAGTGGACTGGACCAACACTGCACAGCCTTCTTGTTAATTTTTAAAATTCCTAAGTTAAAAATAAAATAACAATAGCTTTTCTTTCTTCCTCTGGACAGAAAGCAGCCTTCGTTAAGCGCTTTTACAACAGAGTATTCCTCCTTACTAGCATAGATGTTCAAGTGCTATTGCGTGCCTAGAATTGACACAAGAGTTAACTTGGCCAAAAAAACTGTTGTTAAAAACCAAATGTCTTTGAAGCCTTAGAAAAATCCATATAGTTAGAATTTTCTTATGAAATGGCAAGTTCGTACAAGTTCTTTACTAACAGATTTAAATAAAAATCTTGTTCTCTAATTAAGGCAGAAAGGGTACTCTTTCTTCAAAAGCATACATGATCATTGATGTAGAGAAATCTTCAGGATGCTAGTTAAACTAGCATTTGTTGGCTTGGGTATCAGTCTAAATGTATCTTTATCTGCTAACAGTCCACTCTGTCTTTTTATGCTGTGAAAATGTTTATGACTTGCCCTTATTCCTTGCTCCTTCACTGAATTCTTTAAGCTAGCTCTGAGTTCTTTAATTGACTTTTATCAAAATTAATTAGGTTTTCAAGAATGTAATGTTCACAGTGCTATGTATTTGTTCGATGCTAAGACAAAATCAAACACGACTTCCGAAATCCTTGCTTTTTTAAAACAGTGTCTGCATTGAATGTCATTTTTATAGACTGTTTTGTTACTGCATTTGGCATTGCAGTTTATCTTCCTGAGTCTTACTGAATTTTGATTAGGGCTGAGAATATCATTAGCTGTGTTTAAATATAAAGTTGTGCTGTAGGTTCATTTCAGTATTCTAAGTGCTTTTATTGCAAGTTAACATTGCAGTTTCTAACTCTTGATTGTTTTTCCTTTTAAGGTAACAGTGCAGATCTAAGACTAGTGAAGACTTACATTGAGCTAGGGCTGCCTGGAGGAAGAATAGATTTTCTTATGTCCGAAAGGAATCAGGTATTTGGCAACAAAAAAAAGTTTTGTAAACCAATAAACAGTGTACATCTTCAGACATGTTTATTTAATGGCACTATTGTGTTGCAGTTTACCACATTCTGTATCTTTTTATTGTATTCTCACAGAATCCATGATTTGATCTGTGGCTTTCATTAAAGTAATTACAAAGCCTAGTATGGTATTGAAGGTAAATATATAAGGAGTAACTTCTGTTGCTTCCATTTTGTTGTGTGTACTGGTATCTCCTAAGTTCTCAGCATAATGTTAGGACTGTAGATAAAATACCCTCCATCTTAGTGGTAGAAATCATGATAGTGAAAACTGGTGTGGCAAGAAGGGAGGTGTGTTATTTCACGAGATCTGAGAAATAGAAAATACCTGTCTCTTGTTCTTTTGTCAGTGCACTGTAAGATCCACATCATGACACTGAACCAATATCAGATTAACTCTTGTGTTAAACTTTTGTGAATGTTATTACTTTCAGATGAAGTAAACTGACAAAGCACAGAAGACCAGTTTTGACTTTCTTTGTGTGTATTACATATTGTAGCAGACATACTTCAGGGATATAATTAGAACAAAGAGTCTCTTCAGTGGCTCAAACGAAAGGTTCATTTAGTGCAGTAGCGTTTTTCTGGTGATAGCTGCTGGGATGCTTTGCGAAACAGGCTGGACAGGCACTAAGCCATGCTTTCTCTTTGTCTCTAGCCCTATAGGTTTTGGAAGTCAGCAGTTCTGAAACTTTCTAATTTGGGAATTCCATTGAGACCACTGAGCCTAATAGCTACTGACAGACTTTTCTCCTTAACGTTGGCTGATTATTTTTGAATGTTTTCCAGTTTCCACGGCATACAGTTGAGATTAATTCTGTGGTTCATATACATTACTAATTCAGTTGCAAACAAGGAAATTTAAACAAATCCCCCTACAGCTTGTTTTGGAAAAAAAAAATAGTCAATAATCATTCCCCATTTTCTGCTTCAGTTAATTAAGTATTTTATAAGCAAGTATAATTTCTCCCTCAGGAGGCAACTGAAGAGACTTAGTCCATTCAGTAGTTCTCAGGATCACATGCAAAACAATTTCTGGTCATCAATGATATCCTTCCCTGCCCATTTTGAAACTTCTTGTCATTTCAAATAGGATGATCAGAACTAGACAGGGAATTTAAGATCCTTGGGCACTATGGACTTACAAAATGCTTTATTGATATTTTCTGTTCTTTCCTTGCTTTCCTAACGTAGTTGATTCTATAGAACACAGATGTATAGATTATTGTTTGCATATATGTTTAGGGTTGTTTTTCCCTGTGTAACACTGTTTTGCGTTTCTTGCCATTTTATTACCAGGCATGCAGTACTATAAGATTCTTCTGAAATTCTGGTCAGTTTTGACTATCCTGGATATTTGGTTTTGTCTACAAACACTGACATCTCATCTCCTTCTTCCTTTTCCCAGATCATTTATCAATATGTTGAACACTACAGATTTTAGCACAGATCCTTTGGAACTTGCGTTGAGAAGTTTTAGGCAGCCTTTGCCTACCTTTTTTTTAGATTTCCTACTGCAAATCATTGTAGAGAATCAGCTATGAACTGGGAATATGGCTTTAAGGATTTTTTGTTCGTTTGTTTTGAATAAGCAGTACTAATGTAGACTCTTTCTGCAGTTGCAGTAATTGTCTCATTTCTATTTCATGGGCAGTGTGATTTAGTTCTGAATACGCAGTTTGGTCTTCTGTTTCACTAGAGATAAGATTATGCATAGGGGAAGGCTTAGAAGTGAGGCTGGCTGTGTAATGTTAAGATTTGTTTTGGTGTATTAGAAGAAAGTAGTCTTACAGTAAAATGTGTATCACTTTATTCCATGTTATAAGAAAAAAAACTTGAAAA
The DNA here is from genome assembly GCF_031877795.1 of Strix aluco. Classification (NCBI taxonomy): domain Eukaryota; kingdom Metazoa; phylum Chordata; class Aves; order Strigiformes; family Strigidae; genus Strix; species Strix aluco. The sequence continues at coordinate 99,574,858 of NC_133933.1, read as the reverse complement.
AATTGCAATAGCTACAGTATTTATATTCAAAGTTAATATGGATGTTTTTGTGTGCTGTTGATCAAAACACTGGGGAATAAGAATTCAGACTGAATGCAGAATGTATATTACTGCATTAGAAAATACAGTTATTATTTTTTATTTCTTTTATTTTACAGAATGATACCTTTGCTGATTTTGATTCCATGACAGATCGCCTTTTAGATGAAATTATACAGTATATACAAATTTATAATCTAACCCTTTCAAAAATCAGGTAATATCTGTTCTATACTATTTATAGACATAAACTTAAAACTAGAGCCCTGTGTTGTTCTGAACTGTGATGCTCAGGAGCAGACCAAAAGAGAGATGGGAAAGAGAAAATCAGGGAGGGGGAGGAGTAGGGGAAAGGAGGACAAAGGAGAGAGAGGGAATTCCCCGCTGAAAGAAGACTGAACAGTGTTGTAAGCTCACCTAGTCCTGTTGGTGGTTTTAGGGCGGAGTTAAGCACTATACATTTAAGGAACTGCTGTCCTGTGTTTCCTCAGATCCTGCATGGTAGGGTTCTGCAGAAGAACATAGTATTTTGAGAAAGTCAAAGGAAACTGTAACAGTGCTATGTCAAGATAAAGTTAGCTTTCTTCTGATTTCATAGATTCTTCACCAAATATGACATAGCAGACTGTCTACCTTGTCATTCCTACAGGGAAATTCCATCTTATCTGTGATGTTGAGAGGCAGCTGCATGAAAAAAATATTCACCATTTTGACATTTTCTGATTGTTTCACCTGCTAGAAAGCATATTTTACGTCTTAATAGAAGGCTCATCCCAGTCTATGCATTCCTGTTTCCTTTTTCTGTTACTTCCAGGGAATACCTGTTCCATTTATTTTCTCAAAGTAGGGTATACCATTTGGACACCTTACGAACTCAGCTGTGTTGCTGGAGTTAGCTCATTGATAGATGAAAGGAGCAAATTCAAGCCTGACTTCATTTGTTTAGTCATCCTCAAATTATACATCTGGAAGGTTTTTTGACTTCCTAGTCACATGCATTTCTGACCAATTCTGCTAAAGTTCTGCAAAGTTAGATTATGTTTAAACATCTAACATGTTTAAACATAATCTAACTTTTTAAACAAATGTTTCTATTTTGAGATAGGAAAGGTTTGACATGGTTAATTTTGTCTAAATCGACAATTTAAAAAGCCCCGTGTGATTGTATTTGTGTTACACAGACTGTATGTTAGCACCCTCAGTACAGGAGAGAGTTCTGTAACCCAGCAGCACACGTTGGTATCTTCCCTCCCGTCCTGTTGGTCTGAAGGCTGTAATGAGCAAACCAACCCAGTTACTTTCTCGTTGTTCACATCTGAGAATTGAATTCTCATTTGCTTTTGGTTCACTTCTCTCATCAGACTTTCAATTTGTAAATATTTTTTCGGTTTTATTTATTATTTGTCACCTGAAAAAGAAATTATCGATTTTTATTTTAGTTTCCTTTTCAAGGTGTATACTTTTCTTTGGCCCTCCCAAAGCAGAAGTCTCCATCTCTCAACTTTAGCTTTTCTTACAAGTTAAACCTATCAGCAAATCCTGCAGCTGTTTCCTGGTAGCTACATGAGTCTTTCAGAAAGAGATGTGCTTATATGCAAGTTCTTGAAGGGATGACCCAGAAAGCCCAGGAAAGTACTATTGAGAAATCCTCTGTTCAAGTAGCCAATGTGTTCCTACCTCATTTTGGCTGCCCCACATAAGGAAAGAGGACTTTGTGCTAGTTATCCATGCTCTCCTGAATGATGCTAGTTTCTCCTCATAAAATCTCCCTGTCTATTAAAGGAAGTGTTCTCTGTACAGGTGCTGCTCAATAGCTGAGTCAAATTAGAAATCAGTCTGCAGACCTGTAATGATTTTTGGATGGTAAAAAAGCTGACAGCATTTTGTGTCAGAAATACCTGTTCAGTCCCTCTTTTACACTCAAAGTCATGTTACGGGGAAAAAGGAACACACTTAATATGCAGAGCTAAGAATTTATTGTTAGTCCAATGTTTTAATAATCTCATAAAAAATGCAACAAAAAATTACTATTAGTCTGGTTACAGTGCTACTAAAATTCAAAGTACAACTTAATGCAGAAAAGTCCCATTATTAATATGGCTGAAGTTGTTATACAGAAACCTTCTAGTATCTTTTCTCAGGTGGTAGGCTCCCCTTCCAGCAGCTGTCTGGGTCCTAATATTGGTGGTTTCTGTCTTCCTTAAGCATCCTGGGGCTTCAGTGTGGAGAATGATGTTCACAGTGGTGGTTTCTGCCTCCTTGGCCTTGGGTCTGCCTGGATTTATTTTCATACTTATGTATTTTCAGTCTGCTCACATACTCTTTTGTTTCCCATTTACTCTTTTTTTTTTTTTTTCTCTGTTACTGCTAATACTGGCTTTCCTTTCTGAGTTACAAAGTTGTGCTTCTGCAGTGACCATTATAGGCTGTTGAGGACCTCTGGCATATGATATGTGTGTCTGCACTCTTTCACACCACTCTTTATTCTAGTGATACACAGCTAAGCCACACAGAATAACTACTTGTTATTAATAGAAACTGTAGTGAAACTAAACCATCTTTAGGCCTGACTTGTTACTTCACTGCCAGATGCTTGTTGTCACAGCTAAAACAAACTAAAATCAGGTCAGTCCAAGACAAGTCCAGAGAAGTTCTGAGGTTCTACACTGTTAGGTCAAGCCTTGTGCCTTCAAGTGGTGGCAAAATCCTATTGATTGTGCTACATTCTTGTACTGAGATAAGAAAAGGCACTCCCTGTACCATCAGAACTCTGAGCCATACTACAGTGTCAACTTCAGTGAACCAGCATTTTTGATACTGCCAAAGCTAATACCAGTTACTGCACCGATACACTGCCCAACTTGTGCGTTGATCTCCTCTGAACAATATCCTTGTGCTCACTACAAGCGTGTATCAAGCATGAACTGTACGCTTGATTCAAACCAACAGCAATTTGTCTTATAAAGTAAGTGTTTAGTAAGTAATCACAGCATGTTTAGGTTGAGGGGACCTCTGGAGGTCATCGGGACCAGTTTACCCACTCATACCAGTGCCACCTTCAAAGTTAATACAACTTTGAAGCAAGTCAAATTGCTTAGTCATAACCATTCAAGTTTTGAGTATCTGTGAGGATGGAAGCCTTTCCAGGTCATCAGATAGCTAGGAAATAAATCACATGCTCTTATAGTGTAGTTTCAGAAACTGTTTTCTTCATGTCACATCTTACATAAATTTCTCATGACCTGTCTTGGACTTTAACCTCAGTTGGATTATACAGCTTGTCATCCTCTTCCCTAAGTAACATTGACCCACAAAAAAAGAAAGCAATTTTTAATGCTATGCATATATTAAAACATCTGTTCATTGTTTCAGCACCTTTTTGATTATGGCTTTTGATGGATTTTTTTTTTTTTTTTTTTGTCTTCCATGAATTTTTATAGTTGGACGGGATTTTTTGTTTATTAGCACAGAATAATGAGGTTTACTGTGTCTGATTTTCCAGTATGGTCTGAATTGGTAGGCTTGTGCCATAAAGCGCATGTAAATACTACAGTATAATTCTGTTCCTTCAGTGTGTTGAGTTAGTGATACCTTGTATTCAAAAGATGGTAGTATTGCCACCTACTGTTCAGAAATGCATTGGTTTTGCAGAGCGTCCCACAGTTTGCAGGTATCTGAAACAATGAGTAGGATGGGTTATGTTTTTGTCTTCGACTTTCAAAACCCTTTTTGAGGGGTTTTCCTTTTTCTCCCCTTTCTGTTTTGATTAGAGCAAATCCTTAAACGTTTCTCTATTAGAAAATAATATTAAAGGCTTATTAGGTGAATTTGAACACAATATATTACTGTAACCTTTGTTATTTTTCTGAGTCTTTCCAAATTAAGAACAAGTGTTTAATCTTTGAGGTACATTCACATAGCTAATTGTGAGCACGTTTTTTTCCTCAAATAGATCTTTCATGTTTCTGAAGTTTGGTTCAGGTGTGCCGATATTCTTGAGGATGATAGGGTTGACTGATGGATCACTGGTTTTTTTCCAGTGATTAAATTGTACTTTGTTATGGTACAAGATAAGTTTTTCATCCCTTTATGATGTTTAGTAAATAGTGGATGAACTGTCAGAGAACTGTTAGGAGGACATTTCTGCTAATGTTCAGGTCTTCTTTAAAAAATAATTGCTTTTACTCAAGAGCAATTATATCATGCAGATCATCTTCAGGATAAACTCAATTTCTGTGGATATTTTCTTATTCCTAAAGAAATCCACGTTTTTGTTTTTCTTGTGTGGACTTTAAGTTGTAGTCTGAGAGAATGGGTTTAAATTTTAGTATTCAAGAGAATCAGCAGCTCAGTATTTTGTTTTGAAAATGCACTGCTGTTGTGCTGAAAGCACAAAGGATACGCATCTTTCATTTCTAAATTAGGCAGGCAAACATAACAAGGTGCAGCAAAGAATTTCTGATATTGCAGCAATTTTGAAAATCTAGTAGTAAAAGCGAATGGAAAGAATATACATATATGCTTAAATTGTGTGTTGGTAAGGAACAAATAGCCTGTTCTGTCATAGAAATGCATAATTATGTCAGCATTTAGGAGTTCGGGGTGGCCCTGCCATTCTATAACCTAGTGTTTAAATTTTTCCATTTAGCTTTAAATTGGAATTTTCAGAGTCAATAATTGTTGCTTGGGAAGCAATTAAACAGTCAAGTAATTTTTTAGCATTGTATTTTACACAGATACTACTGTTAGCTCTGTTTTGGCTATTTTTGTTGACAAATGTAGTCATGCAGAGCAAACGGGAATTACGATCTTCTGGGTGTAATGTTGTGGCACATACATGATCCAGCCATGATAGTTCTGCTATATATTTTGGGATGGTTGTCTGTTTTCTCCATGTCCTGAGATAACATTTGTAAAATGGGAAGGCACTTTTTCCTTCTCATTTTGTGAGTTTTGTCTCTATCATATCCTCTTTGAATCAGTGCCTAGGATGGTGTGATCCTTACCTCAGCAGAGATCTGTAGGCATAAGTGCATAATAACCAGAACTGCTTTATTTTGTACTGTCCCTTCTGAAGAAATGCTTTATACAGACTTGTGAATACGACAGTAGGCACCTCTGATTAAGTAATAATTATTCTTAGATACATGAAGTTACAGAGTCCCATCCATCTTTCCCCTAACTCACTTAACCAGGGAAACAACTAAATGTAATATTCTCATGACAGGCAGATACTGTTCCATTGCCTCACTCAGGCTGATAATCACTTATTTTGGTCCAACTGCTAAGCAGATTTGAGATGTTGCTTCTGTTTTAAAATAATCAGATTCAGTTAAGTAACGGTTTTCCCCCTTATAGGAGTACTTTTGGAATCCTTCTCCACTAGGTTGTTTCAGTAGCTCTCACACCTTTGCCATATAAAATGCCATCACATGCCAAAGTACTGATTTATTCAGTCATGCACAGCACACGAAATATTTTCTGAATACTTGGTGCTAAGGGAAATACACCCAGAAGTAACCTTGGTTTTGGGTGGGAGATGCTGGTGGAGGGATAGTTTTTTATCACTAACTTCAAAAACAATCTATAAAATAATTCTGGAGGAGCTCAGAACATGTTTGTAATGAGTTTGTGCAGCTTGGGAGATACGGACAAGCTGTATTTTCTGTGTGACATAAAATTCAGGCTTCTGAATGGAAACGTTTCATTAATTTTTTCCTGTGCTCTTTCAGCATTTTATGACACCAGTTTTATTTTTCTGTTTAAAAGAAAAAAATTATTGCCATCAAATTCTATGTTATACTGTTTTCTCTTTTTAAACAGCTTTATTGGACACTCACTCGGTAATTTAATAATCCGTTCAGTGCTCACAAGACCTCGATTTAAATATTACCTCAACAAGCTTCATACCTTCCTGTCTCTGTCTGGACCACATCTTGGTACCCTCTACAACAGCAGTGCTCTTGTTAATACAGGTAAAGTATTATTTTCAGTAGTATAAGTTCAGGGGAGACTTTGTCTTTGAAATTCACCTAGCAGTTTCATGTGGGGTGCACATTTCTACATTACTTTGATTATGAGAAAGTGTACGCTTCACTGTCATAAGAAGAGAGAAGGGTTATAAAAATAAAGTATTAATAGAAGGATGTTTGACATAAGTGTTTTCCAGTATGTTTGATTCAGGCTTTCTGTACACCATAAAGAAATTCCGCTTTTAACGTGTTGAGCTCAATTTATTATAAACTGAATTTTAATATACTTAATCTGCAAAACAAGTAGGTAAGATTTATTAAGTTAATTCTGAACTACTAGTAGTGTCTTTTCTCTCTCAGATATGTCTTACAACTTTACAGCTTGCAGTGTTTTTCTGCAGATGTGTTTGTACCTTATGAATGTCTGTTTTTCTAAAGATTAAATGTAGCTCTAGGAGAACTTGTAGAAACTGCTTATTTTGAAAAAAATGTTAGAAGATATTTTCAGATAGCATAAAATTTTAAAATGAAAACCTTTGAAATTACCACCTACCTTGGAGAGCCCAGAATGAGTAACACTTATTTTCACTAAACATGCCATTATACTCTTTAAAAACACTCTAAAAATCATTAATTGCTTTTTTTTAGGGCCATTTTATTTAATGATTGCTTTATTATTTTGTTTCATTAAAAAATGAGGGGCAAAACCTTTTAACTCACATGTGCTGAGCTTAAGAGAAGTGGACAAGAATTGCTGGCTAGCTGGAGTTATTTTTGGAGTTTATAGAAGCAGAGGGAAGATGAGAGCTCTTTGAATTTGGTTGAAATGGTACCGTTTATAGCCCTCAATACACTACCAGTGAGGTTCACTTCAGGATTAAGACATCTACAATACAATTCACTGTGGGCGCCTACTGGGCGTTTAACCCAGTGTACCTGTGGACAGTTTCTTCCCAGTATTTTAATCTGTAACTGAATCACACCTAAATCATCCCAAAGTGTTAGCATTACTTTGCTTTTAGAAATTACAGTTTTCCAGGGTACAAAGAGGCAGGGCTGTTTGCTTGTTTATATAATCACCAGCAAATGACTTTCAGTTAACTAAGGTTAAAGCTATCAAAGTATAATCCAGAATACATTCACTGAAAAACTAAGGATTTCTGGGGTATTTAATCTCTTTCATAGTTGAAGACTGTACCCAATGTCCTCTTCATATAATAATCTTCCTCTACATTTCAAACTCCTTAAGAGTTTGGAAAATACCAAGATAATAATAAGTAATGCATATTGAAACCTAAATTACTATATTGCATGTATACATTAATGACCTTCAATAAACTCCTTAAGTAGAAGATAACTATTTCCTTGTGGGTTGAATCAACACATTCTTGAGGCCTATAGGGGCTTGGTTGCTTGCTTTTCTTTTGCTTGTCAAGGGAGATAAGATTTTCTGAAAGGCCAGTTAGCCAGCTGGCTTTGTTCATTGACTAATAAAGAGGGTACAACATCACAGAAAATGTAATACTATGATTTTCCTCCCAGAAAATTCTGCTTCTTTTATTCAAGTTACATTTAAGGAATTCATTGGTTCTATAAAGTTATTTTTAGAAATCTGAGAAGTAACGCTTGTTGTTTAGGGCTACATATTTTCAACATTGAAATGTTCTACTGTTCTGTAAACTATTGAAGTAGAGTTTGTATATTGCCTTATGGCTAATTTATTAATGTATTTTCACTTTTTGTAAGTAAAGTTATTTTTTTCCAGAAAGGCATGTACATCAGTGGAAATAATGGTCTTCACGCTTTGTTACATAAAGATAGGAAAGAATAATGAACAAAAATTTTAAATGTTTCTGGGCTTGACAATGCTGACATGAAAAATTAACATCTGAGGAGCAAAATACATGGACTTTACATACTTTTACTTACGTTTAATTAGTTTTCATATTTATTGTGGATCTATACTCATGTTGTACCTAACAATGCAGGACTGTGGTTTATGCAGAAGTGGAAGAAGTCTGGTTCTTTATTGCAATTGACATGTCGAGACCATTCAGATCCACGACAAACGTTCTTATACAAACTTAGTAAAAAAGCAGGTAAGCTTTGTTAATACTTGCTGTTTTTTAAAGGCCACTCTATATAAATGTGAATAGGAAACCTAAAAAAACCCCATTCTTTCCAACAAGCTCTTGTTTCAGTTTATTGAAGAGTTGCTTTGGCTTTAGTTCAAGTAAACAGTAAACCATTTCTGTTGCAGTGGTGGACCATTGGTTTGAGACTTTCCTTCCTAATTAAAGAGCAGAAGCTCTGAGTGCAGCCACTATATTGTGAGATGTGGATAGACAGATACATATATATCTATCTATATCTCACAGTACATATATATATATTTCAGCTTCCTCTTGAGCCACTGAAGGTAGTGATTTCAGTATGATGAGTCAAGTACATGTACATTCATTTAGGATTACCTGTTTCTGTATCTGTCTTTCTTACCTATTCTATAAATGTAATATTCTTCAAAGTTTTTGCAAACTAGTCTTTTATTACCTCATTAAGATGGTCAAGGAAAACAGAAAGTCACTTTGATAAAGGAAGGAGAAGTTCTACTTAGCATAATGGCTAAAAAACAGATTATATTATTCATACAATATCATTCATACAATTTTCTCTGGTTTGAGTAGTCTTATTTCAGCTGTTGGCTGAGAGCCAGTTTTGCCAGTGGATAAGATGAGAGTTGGGGCATAGTTTCCATTAAGCATTATAAAGTTATTGAGGATTCATCTGACAGGTATTCCTAAATGTGCATTAGCCAAGTAATTGTGGAGCCAGAAATGCTCATGGTGTTTTGTGAAAAATCTGGGCACATTTCTCCATCAAAATATTTGTAGGTTGTCATGGCTGAAATTTTGTTGAGAAAAAAGTGGTACAAAGGTATGGGCAAAGATAAGGGCAGGAAAAGACAGACATTTAGCTCTTGTGATGTTCAAATATAAAACTTACAGGACTTGGAAGAAGCAGAAAGGAGTAATGAGCAAGAAGAAAGAGCATTGATAACGTACAAATGCTGATCAAAAACTGATTTTAGAAAAACTTGGGATTTTCTTCCCCTTTCTGTTCAACATCTACTATTACAAAGTTATTTTCTTGTTGATAACATGATATTTAAGGCTGAACTGATATTTAAAGATGAACTGCAAAGTTAAAAGTTATTGGAACAACTGGACCACCATCAGCTGAAGAGCTCTCAGTGTAGCTTTGCAGTCTCTTGAAAATAAATATTTGATCCTAAACAGAAGTATGAGCTTCTGAGAAGCTTCTGGGTAAGACTGTGGGACCTGTGTTACAGAAATAATCAGATTAATTAATCAGTTGGCTTTAAAGAATTTGGTATTCCTTGTTTTTATGTGTATATATCTCAACATGACCAGAGACACTGTTATTTGAGTATAGCTGCCTAGTCTAGAAACATGTTTTCTTATGACAGACCTCTATCTGACAGGCTTTTTGGAAGACCTGGATAGCATTAAGAGTCATGACATGTGTTTTAGACTCTACTCCCCATAAACTGTAGAAGGAGCCTAAAAGTCTTAGAGCTCAGTTTCTTTTTTCTACCTTCTTAATGAAGAGATGGAAAGAGCTGTATCTTGGGCCACAGCCTCATACACCATCTTGTTTGCAGGTCCTTCAGTGAGCTTGATGTGAGGGAGAAGGAAAGGTTGGGGGAGAAGGAGAAAGAGATGTGAGACTTTGATCATTTTATTTAAGGAGAAAAGAAAGCAAGCTTTACGCTTCCCTGAAAGAGAAGGAAGAAAGTTTTCCTTTGAGGGGTGAGTTAGCATACTGTATGTACACTGTAGGTGTTGGCGTCTTTTAACTGTTGATATCTGTACAAGGCACGCTCCTGTCCTGCCATCTCTTTGTTCATTCAGTGGGCATACAGTATTGGCTGCGTTTGACTCGCAAACACCGGATGAGAGGAGTTTGGGATTCCCCTAAATGTACAGTTTCTCTTCAGATTTTCTATCCAGAGAATTTGCATACTGTTCTATATTGGGATTCTAAACATAAGTGTTTCTAGAAACCACTTTATCCCAGGCTACGTGAAAGAGATTGACAACAGTATTGAGAAGTATAGCCCTGATTTTGCAACTTCTGTGGATTCTTCTAATCCTACAGAAAAATAGGAGTCTAAGATGCAGAAACATCTGTTGCTGCTTAATGTGGTGTCTTCTTCAGATGCTGGTTTTACAGCTGGGAAAATCCCTAAGGTGACCAAACTTGCTACTGTTTCAACTCTGCTGTGGTCTAGTTGGTTTCCAGATCATCCCTAAAACTGGCTGTGGATCCAGCAGGTGATGTTTTGAGGGTCTAGGTCTCAGCCACACTGTTGTACGGTGATTTGTGGCTCTAGTTCTCAAATTTGCTAGAAAACATAGCTGTTAGGCACCTCATCTTGTTGCTTAACCCCAAAATGCATGAAGTTCCTACTTTCTGTCGGTCATCGTAGGTCAAAGTACAGTTGAGCATCTCCTCTTCCACCCTTTAAAAGAAGTTCCATTAAGTACTGATGCTTAGTGCCGTGCAGAAACAAGAGATTTTTGCTCATACCTGCTCTCCGTTTTGAATCCTGGAGCAGCACCAGTTAGCACCAGATATTCTGCAAGCATGAACACATTTCTGATAACTCCTTTTCAGTGCTGCTTCTATCACAGCAACACATCTAGGAGTGACAAACATTTTTACCAATCTTGCTTTTTCCTCCAAATCTGGGGCCTTGTTGGACTTCATGGCTGGACATCATCTCAGGCTCTTGGATCTCGTATTCAGAAGTAGCACCAGTTAGTTTCTCTGCCACTCCCAAAATTTTTGGATTCTTTCTCTTCCCAGAGATTTCCCTGAAAAGAATCTGTTCTGGAAAGAGTTTTAATGCTTTAATCCTGAGGGCTTACAAAATATTCTATCAGGAGAAACAGGTTTTGTATGTGTCATGGCAAAAAGAATAATTGTGAGTCTTCTGAGCATATGCAAAATTCTCATCTAACAATAGTTTAAGACTTTAAAAGAACCTTTGCAACTGAAAAATGAAACTGAAAAATGATAAATATACCATTAATAAATCCCTCTCATCTATATCATGCAGCTCTTCCTTTGTGCAGTGTAAGTCTGTCATTACTTGCTGAAGGTGTAGTTACTCAGAAATCTTTTCAGTTTCTTTAAGTTTTTCCTTTACTGTAAAAATCTTTTGATAGGATTTTTCTAAAGCAGCCAGTAAGAAACAAATAGGTTTTCCTAACAGTTACAGTTGTTATTGTGCTGCTATTTGTGTATTTCACCCTTTGATAGGAGTGAATTATAATTATCTAGTTCTGAGATAAAAGCCGAAATTGTGATATATATATATATGGTTCATACTCAAGCAGTAGATGCTTATTTTTAGTTGTGATCTGATTATTTTTTGTTTGTTTTAAACATTGCTGGTATCAACTCAAGTTTTTTATTTACCAGAAAACTTGGTGTAAATTAATTAACATATTATGTTGTACCTGGTCAATATAACTATATGCTGGAATAGTGATTCATCTAAATGACAAAACTTACATCACAAAGTTGTTGTTACCATTGATGTTGTTAGTATCCTTAAATTAAAAGTGAATGTGTTCACCAAAACATAAGTATCTGTGATTTAGATAGAATGTGTTCATTGGATTGCTCTTTCAGAAGTATATCTAGTTAAGAGTTTTGTTTGCAGAATTTCCTCAGATCTGGTATTAGAGATACAGTTAGCTCTCATTTAGCAAGTGAACTCTGGGAACATTTCAGTTTCATTTGCAATTAATTTGTCAAGGTAGAATGACAGATAACTTATTTTAACAATTCTCTTTATCCGTTTCTGGTGTATAAATAGGAACTGATTCCTAAAATCGTAAATGCCTTTTGAAATGATTACTTGAATAAATTACAGCAAATGACAAGTGATGATGATGGTTAACTAAGTGTTTGCTTTTCTAAGCCTCTCTTTTTCTGTAGCATTGAACGTGGTTTGTCTGTCAACTAGTTTTGCCTTTATGCACTTATGGAGTGTTACAGTTGTAGAATGTTTTTTAAAAGTCCGGTACAGCTGGACTTGCCCTGCTGTCAAGTTTGTTAAAGCAGGAAGAGTGACCTTAAAAAGTTATCTTGTTAAAGCAGCCTTAAAAAGCCCACTTTTATATTATATTCAAGCTTAAGAATTATGAAAACAAAATAATTTTTCAGGCCATGTAATAGGTTACTCTATGAAAATAAATCTTTATTTCTGAGAACAATAGCAGGTAGTGGGAAGAAATTGAGACTTAAATATTTGCCATTTCTAACTGGATTGTTGTTTTTAAAAAAATCTGGATGTTTTCTTTCTGGGCTTGACTACTCAAAATTCTAGTATGTTAGATCTATTTTGTCTCTTACAGTTATCATCATTGCTAAATGCTGATAAGGAGCAAAATCTGACCTTATTTGCTTATAAGGAACAAAAGGCAATAGGATTATTTATTCAAAATGAAGAGAGTTAAAGTTTATGTTAGTTCTTGAATTTTAAGTTACTTCAACTGGTCACTATATGTTGGCAGTTGAGGGATTTATACTATCTTTAACCCAGTGTAAAATTTAGTTTTCTGGTGTTGCTTCTTCACAGTGATAATGTTTAAAATTATGTCCTTTGAGAATGATCCCCTGGAAATCTGTTTGTCCTGTCTGCAGCAGCCACAATCTGTCTGGTAATTTCTGGGGGTCTTGGAAATCATTGTTAATTTCATACTGTGACAAGAAATTACACCAGGTGGCCAGCTATGGGGACATGTTCAATACAAACACAACTGTAGTTGCACAGATGAAAAAACACATGAAAATTTCTGCATTATGTGTAAATAGTGTTTCATGTTGTAGTATTGTGGATTCAACAAAAAATAAGAGTTTATTTGTTTGAAATTAACTTGGTAAGATTTTTTAGACACAAAAATAAAAAATACATAGTCATCTATTTTCTAACTGCTTGGCTTTTAGACATTAGTGTGGACATTCCACTTAGCAAAATGAGTACTTTTTGTAACTGAACAGTTGCCATTTGCCTTACAACTTGCAAAATGGTGATTATGCAGACCTGTTCTTAAAGGAATGAGTTAAGCGTTATTTGAAATCAGTGTGTGAATGAGTTGTGCAGCATAGCACCATGTAGGGGATTCAGTGACAAGTTCTGGAATTTGCACAGCTCCTGTTTTCTGCTTCCACTTAATCTATTAGTTATGCTTAAATATTTTCTACAAGCGATAACTGCACCTTCATGTTTAGTTTCTAACATCAAATGTAAAAATTAGCTAGCTTATAAAATTGCAACTTTTTTTGGCACATCACCAAAATAATAATAATCAGAAAGTTTTTTCTTTTAAGAGATCAAGGAAGGATATGCATTTGATCAGTGTATTCAAATACATAATTGATTCTAGTTGGAGCACATTGTAATTTTCGTCTGCGGAAGCAGAAAGGCAGTAGCTTCAGTGAAGCTGAAGATGCTTTCAAGTGCAACTTGAGCACTGTCCCAAGCACTTTTCCCAGCTTTTCTAATTCACTTTTTTTTATGCAAGATAAACAAGAGAAGCTCTTTTTTTTTTTTTCCCCTGTCAAATTGGAATATTCTGTTTCTTTCTTTATTTACATTTTTCATAAAAATAGATTCCAGGGAGTCCAAGAAAATACACTGTAAATTCTTGATTTGTAGCCATTGACACCCAACAAATCTGCACTTTCCTGTTCATGGTACTTCAGATGGTCATTTTTTTGATGGGTTCAGAGACCTGCCTTACATGTTAAGAAATTAGCAGTGAGAGGAAAATAGTTTCATTTATATGTAGACTGGTTTTCGTGTTCTGATGGTCTAAGAAAAATGTCAGTGACGTGTAACATTTGGCTTTAGTTTGGTTTCAGACAAGACTTTTGTGTGTGAATACCTTGTATAGAATGCCAATACACTGGTCAGTACAAGTATTAAAAGCAAAGAGTCCAGTTCCATCAGTTGGTCTTTGCCTGCAGAAACATGAGCTTGTCAGTCATCTGAAACAACATTAATTGAAGACCCTGGAAGTAGATCCCAATTTGATTATAAATTGCAATTGATCATTTGGAATTAAGGATTTGGTGAGTAGACTGACTCCAAAACTTTGGACAGAACATGTTTTGCTATAATGAATAACAATGTGTGTCAGAAGCATGGCCTGCTGAGACTGGCTTCTGTAAAGCAAACCTCAAAATGCTGTTTTCTGTCCCAGTTATGAATTGTTTGCTCACTGGTGGGAGTGCTTCCTGCAACAAACTTTGGACCTGCAAGTTTTTTGACCTCAGCTTTAGTTCTGAACTTTTTTTAAGTCCCATTTCTCAGCCTCAGAATATGCCCACATTAGCACTCAGGAATGCATTCAGAAGCAAATCTCTTCATGATCACTGTTTACTCCATAACACAATGAATCAGCTTTAGCAGCCAATGCACATTGCATCCACAGGACCAGACTAGAGCTAGTCCAAAGTAAGCTGTCCTGAAAATGGGCATTATGATGGATGAGGAATTCTTAATACCAACGGGTGTGCTCTACAGTTTTGTTCCTCTTATGCCACAAAGTTCACAAATGTGACTGTACGGCATAATCTCTTCCAAGATGTTTTTGTACTTACATAGGTAGGCTTAGATTCATAAGTCTTAGTACTTCCACGGGTCTTGATTAGCAGAATTCTGGTGTGCTTGTTTATTGCCTTATCTCCCCTCTTTAAAAATAAGCATTTTTCTAATCTCTGAAAGGAGGAAAAGACATTTGTTTTGGTTTTCATTTCTGTCCCTGTTAACAACAGCAGCAGTGAATAAGCATAGTTGATGTGTTTTCTTCCTGGAGATGTCTATCATGTACCAGATGTCAGCTTAGCTTACTTGGTGCTATTTGGCTTTGTGGAGTTAAAAAGCATTTCAGCTCTTGACTTGAGGGAGTGCCTGTTTATAACTCGTGATGAGGATGAGACTAGAACAGAATATTGGTAACATGGCATGGAGACTAACCTAATCAGCTCTGCTAAGAGGAAGGACTTCCTAGCCCTCAGTAGCTCTGTTACAACAATGTTGGAAGAATCTGATAGGTTTTATAGCATCTGGAGACAAGTTGTTTAAAGTAAAATCTTCAAGGCAGATTTTGAGCTGCCATTCACTCTTAAGTTGATGTAAATCTAGCTCCCTAATCAGTTGTCATGTGGGACTGCAGCTGAAAGTCTGAGCTTCCTTGCATCTGTTTTGTGGCATCTTAATCTGAGACCTTAGTTGATTCAGGATCTCAATGCTTGATTTTTTGGGGTGCAATTCTAGCTGTGTGTGTGATGTTTTAACTTCACAAAGCAGTGTGAAAGACCAACTGTGAATGATGGCTGCCTTCCAGGGCATAATTTTTGAAGTCCGTATATCCAAACTGCATTTATTGCAAAGCTTCCAGATCCCTATTTCCAAACAAGTATGTAAATGGACAGAATTGTAGAAGACATAGGGAGTATTGTACTGGAGCAAGACTGAGACATTTCCTGCAAGTCAAAGCAACCAGATGTGACCCTGAGCTACCTGATCTAACAGCAAAGTTGGCCCTGCTTTGAGCAAGTGGGGAGGATCATATGATCTCCAAAGGTCCCTTCCAACATAAATTACTCTTCTAGGATTCTGTGATTAGTGTATTCCTACGGAAAATGACAGCTTACTTAGTGGAATCAGATTGTTGTACTTTTCTTTTTTTTTAAGGTTTTTGTAAGTGATTTTGATTTGATTATGCTCAAGAATTCTGTGGTATCCACAGGGAATATTGTCCATTGCAAATAATTGAAGCTTTGGTTTTAATTAGTTAAAGGGCGGTGGTATGGAATTTTGTCTTCCTTTTTGTCATACAAGTCTCAGAGAATATCAGCAGCCCATTGTACCAGTGGCTCCATCTCCCATTCCCTAGTTGCATGTTGGCTATAGCTTGAGGACAGACTTAACATCTGATTCTGGTGCCTGAACAGATACAAAAATTTATTTCTCTGTGATTGCAGTTAGTTATGAGTTACTAGGTCTCTATACCTGCCGTTCCAGATAGATGATTTTTTTTTTTTTTTTCCCACCTGACATATTATTTGGAAAGGTTGTTCATGAATTTATAGATACCATTCATTAATGACTAATGCTATTATTCAGAATTCACTGATGGACATGAATGGCACAACGGTTAAATGATAGAAATTGTGCTCTCTATGTATGCTTAAATTCACTTTGAGTTTGAAGTTCCATTAAGTGATAAGGATTATCGTAAAAATTTGGAAAGCCAATTAAAAGTTTGTTACTACAGAAAAGAATATTCCGTTATATGGGGTGAAGCTTGTTATTTCAGCAGTGATCTTTCACTTGGATTGTTCTTTTCCAAGCTATCTCAAATTCTATTGAAAAATTTAGTCACTACTTTCTAGTTAATTACAACCTCAGTGTTTTTTACAGTATTCTGCAAAAATGTGTGAACTATTGAGTAGATGATGTGATGTCATGAGTTCAAATGTATTTTGTTCCAATAGAATTAGCTTTTAGTCTTCCAGCGTTTTTGCCTAACTAGAAATGTTGGTCTAATTAGATTTTGGGGTTGGTTTCTTAATTCAGTGGCTGAAAATTTTGCTGCACAAGAAAAAATGGTTAATTCATTACTTAGAATAATTTTAAACTTGGGATTTTTTTTTTAACACTTACAGTATGTGTGACAAATCTTGTATTATGTGTGGTGTGGGAAAATAAAGATGTGGGTCATAGGAATAAACTGAGCTGTATTCTTGCTCACAATTCCTGAATTTTTAATTTGATTGAAGTATATTACTTAAAGTCTAGGAAGTAAGTGAAAGAGCAACATCTAAAGATGACTGGTGATCCAGTTTTTACTGCTACATAAATGAAAGATTGTGATAAGTTGCTTCTTTGTCCACAAGTACCCTTGATTTAGGCACAATTTAGCACTGTACACTTCCATACTGGAGATCATTCTATGCCTGTGTCCTGAGTAGTCCCATAGCCTGCCTGGAGAGCGGAAAGGATGCTGTTGAACACCATGCACTTCCTTCTCATTCACAAATCACAGAATCGTTCAGGCTGGAAAAGACCCTTGGGATCATCGAGTCCGACCATCAGCCCTACTCTACAAGTTCTCCCCTACACCATATCCCCCAACATCTCATCCAAACGACCCTTAAACACATCCAGGGATGGTGACTCCACTACCTCCCTGGGCAGCCTATTCCACTGTCTGACCACTCTTTCTGTGAAAACTTTTTTCCTAATGCCCAGTCTAAACCTCCCCTGTTGCAGTTTAAAGCCATTCCCTCTTGTTCTATCACTAATGACCTGTGAGAAGAGACCAGCACCAACCTCTCTACAATGTCCTTTCAGGTAGCTGTAGAGAGTGATGAGGTCTCCCCTCAGCCTTCTCTTCCTCAAACTGAACAGTCCCAGCTCCTTCAATCGCTCCTCATAGGATTTATTCTCCAGGCCCTTCACCACCTTCGTTGCCCTCCTCTGCACTCACTCCAGCACCTCGATATCCCTCTCGTATTGAGGTGCCCAAAACTGGACACAATACTCCAGGTGTGGCCTCACCAGTGCAGAGTACAGGGGGACTGTCACCTCCCTACTTCTGCTGGTCACACTATTTCTAATACAAGCCAGGATGCTGTTGGCTTTCTTGGCCACCTGGGCACACTGCTGGCTCATGTTCAGCTGCTTGTCAGTTAGAACCCCCAGATCCTTCTCTTCCAGACAGCTCTCCAGCCACACCTCCCCAAGCCTGTAGTGATGCATGGGGTTGTTGTGGCCCAAGTGCAGGACCTGGCACTTGGCCTTGTTGAAGCTCATCCCGTTAACGTTGGCCCACCGATCCAATCTATCCAAGTCTCTCTGTAGTGCCTCCCTATCCTCATGCAGATCTACACTCCCGCTTAACTTGTTGTCATCTGAGAACTTACTGATGATACACTCTATGTCCTTATCAAGATCATCAATAAAGATGTTAAACAGAAATGGTCCCAACACCGAGCCCTGAGGAACACCACTTGTGACTGGCCGCAAGCTGGGTTTAACTCGATTGACCACCACTCTCTGGGACCGTCCATCCAGCCAGTGCTTGATCCATCAGACCGTTCGCTCATCCAGGCCATGGGCAGCCAGTTTTTCTATGAGAATTCTATGGGGAACTGTGTCAAATGCTTTTCGAAAATCCAGGTAGACAATATCCACAACTTTTCCCTCATCCAATAGTCGGGTCATCTTGTCATAGAAGGAGATCAGATTTGTCAGGCAGGACCTGCCTTTCATAAACCCATGCTGACTAGGCCTGATCCCCTGGTTGTCCATTATATGACTTTTAATGGCACTCAAGATGATCTGCTCCATGACCTTCCCTGGCACTGAGGTCAGACTGACAGGTCTGTAGTTTCCTGGATCCTCCTTTCTGCCTGTGTTGTAGATGGGTGTTATATTTGCCACCCTCCAGTCCAATGGGACGTCCCCAGTTAGCCATGACTTCAGGTAAATCATGGAAAGCGGCTTGGCGAGCACATCTGCCAACTCTTTCAGCACCCTTGGGTGTAACCCATCTGCAGACTTCTGTGCATCCAAGTGGTGTAGCAGGTCTCTGACCACCTTCTCTTTACCTGTGCTGACCTCATTCTGCTTCCCCTCCCCATCTCCCAGCTCATGAGGCTGGGTGTCCAGGGAACAGCCAGTTCCACTGCTAAGACTGAGGCAAAGTAGGCGCTGAGCACCTCAGCCTTTTCCTCGTCCTTAGTTACCATGTTTCCCTCTGCATCCAATAAAGGAGGGAGATTTTCCCTAATCCTCCTTTCATTGTTAATGAATTTATAGAAACATTTTTTATTATCTTTAACAGCTGTAGCCAAGTTGAGCTCTAGCTGTGCTTTGGCTCTCCAAATGTTGTCCCTGCATAACTTCACTACATCTTTATAGTCTTCATGAGACACCTGGCCCCTCTTCCAAAGGCAATAGATTCTCCTTTTGTTCTTGAGATCCAGCCAAAGGTCCCTGTTTAGCCAGGCCAGTCTCCTTCCCCACCTGCTTGTTTTGGGCACGTGGGAACAACCCGCTCCTGTGCCTTTAAGACTTCTGTCTTGAAGTATGTCCAGCCTTCCTGGACTCCCATGGTTTGAGTTACCTCATGTTGTAGAAATCCAGTGGGTTACTAGGCTCTGTACATTTATATACACCATTTTGACTCCTCTCCCATCTGTACAGTCACATGTAGTCCATATACATCACATGAACCATGTCTGAGTAAACAACTTCAAGATGTAAGACTTTGACTTTTTTTCTTCAAAATAGGCGCAAAGAGCTGTCCAAAGAAAAACCACCCAAGAATAGTTAAAACAGTAAACTAATGCTTATGAAATGCCCTATATGCAGCCTTTGCTCCTACTGAAGAATTCCCACAAACACTTCTTCGTATTGAAAGGTTCCTAATATTTATTGCTTAAAATGAAGACTGAGACATTATTTTTATGAACCAGAATATAAAGCATAAAAATGAATCACTGTGACCAAAAGGGGATGCCTAATTTATTAGACTGTGATGTCCTAAGTCTGTTTTTAGTGGGTGTTTTTGTTTGTGTTATATTGCATGTGAGGATGAAAAGATTCTATTTAAATCTTGATTGATGTAGACTGATGTTCCTCTAAAGATTCCCCAGGATATATCTTCCTTCTTTAGGTTGATTAAAAGATCTAGGCAGTCCACTTCTTTGTACCTTTTACATGAATGCTAATGGATATTTCTCTAGGGAAAGTGTGTATCAAAAAAACTTAATACAAGATAGATAGACTCACAAGGAATTTACAAAACTATTACAGACTAGCCTGCAGAGAATTCCTATCCTTGATTTATTCCAAATGCATTCTTTTCAACTCAGTACGAAGTTTTGGGACTGGCATCTGCATCTTCGTGTAAGATTTGCTGCAGTCATTTTTCATCAGATGTCAAATAAAAGACTCCAGTGATTTAGCTGATGTTTTGAGACAGTTCTGTTTTTCAGTGGGCACAAGTTAAAAAAACCAAAAAAACAAATAACAGATTTCCTGTTTGAAGAGGACTGGAACCAGGATCTAGTTTGGATGCATTTTCTGTATGTGTTTATAGATTTACAGAAATGGTTTTTTTCATTCTTCTGTGAAATCTGGGATGATACATTTACTTTTTCACATGCTAAAGTTGTTCAGCATTGCTTCTGTAACTGACTTGGTTTGGAGATGTAGTGCTCATCACATGGAGTGTGCAAAATATTGAAAATTACGAAATAACCTCTGAAAAAAATGAAAGATTTTTCACTTTGGACTCCATCGACGGCTTTAGGAACAGATATGTGTTAATACTTAGTATATATTCAGTCTGACAGAAAATTAGAATCCAGAGCTTTGTCCTAGCAGTATAGGTTCTGAAAAGCAGATAGTGAATAATTTCTTTTTCCTACACAATCAGATGACTTTTTTTAATGAAAGAAAAGTTTGATCTGTAGAGTTGACACAGAAAATGTTTGCTGCAGAGTCCAAGAAGCAACTTTGAAGTATTACTTTATTTGCAGTGGTTTTATAATTCTCAGAATGGACTACATTTTGTAAATTAAAAACTAATAGTTACAGCATCTGACCATTATTCTCTGGAAATAAAAAATCAGGCTAATGGCACCAGTGCAAAACTCATTAGCACCAGTGCAAATAGAGTTGGATCAAATCTACCAGTGATAAAATGTAAGCACCTAACACTTAGGAGATTCCCAGAGAGCCATTTGGTCTGCTTTTCAGTATAGCTTACCTTTGCATACGCCTAAACTGTTTGAGCATTTTCTGGTTTTGCTTAACAGTTGCCTTTGTATTTAACTGTAGATGGCTATGGTATTCAGAAGGGTCTGTTCTAAGGCAAAGGCAGCCTGTTTTCCTAAAATGCTCCATTGTATTTGGCCTAAAGCAGATGAGCAGCACCAGAAACCTGCTGAAGCTTTTCAGAGAAAACAATTAAATGTCTTAAGGACTGTAACTCCACTGGGTGTTCCTACCTTTGCATTATCTTACTATTAGAGTGCTTGTCCAAGAAGTGGGAAGTCTGGGTTTAATTATAAAGATTTAACTATGTTTGGGGAGTTGTGTTGGGTGGACCCCACACCTGTGCTCGAGCTGTCCAAACCTTACAGCAAGGCAGTGCCCAGTAGAGGCACCTACACTAGGTGGGCTGTGTCATGTACTTGTTGGTGCTAGGCATTAATCCTGAGGCAGCTACGCTGTTCACTGAAACATCAGTGAAGACAAGGCACCATCTGTCCTTAGGTTTCTTAAGCAATGCGGAGGCTTTACTCTTTTCTGTCAGCCAGAAACCAACCACTTTATTCCTGAGAAGCAAGATGAAGGTTTGAACCATACTCTGTTTAAATGGGAAACATGACAATTGGGTCACACCCATATGTATTAAAATATATACAGAGATAAAATGGGTACCCAATATCTTGTTATTCTGTAGCTCTGCCTATTGTACCTGTTGTAATTGATTTTTCTGCCTTTTTTGAGCAAGATCTTATAATAAATTGGTGCTAAATTTCAGTTGTAAAATGTTTAATTATTCTGTAGTAATTGTCAAGGGATTTGTTATAATAGATAATTTTTTCCTCTTTTCCTGTAGGTCTTCATTACTTCAGAAACATTGTGTTAGTAGGATCTCTGCAGGATCGTTATGTTCCTTATCACTCTGCTCGCATTGAGATGTGTAAAACAGCTTTAAAGGATAAACAATCAGGTAATAAATATCCTGCAAAATAAACAGACCACTCAGATTAAACCTCATAGGTCTCAGATTCATCCCATTTAATTTTGGGTCGTTAACTGAGGCACCTCTATTATTTGTTTGGACACTCTGGGCTTATTTTGTAGTAATGGAGAGAAAAATTCATGTGGGAGCTGACTTGCTTTCTGAATCTGTCCTGTTCTGTTACATGGTTAATGGCTGGACTAGATGATCTTCAAGGTCTTTCCCAACCTTGATAGTTCTGTGATATGCAGGAGGAGATGAGACTGAATAAATTCCTAGCTTTTAGACTCTGCTGAAAGTTAGGTGGGATGAACACAGCTGTTACTCCATGAATAGGGAGGACAAATAGCTTTGATTTTTGAGGGCATGAAGTTGTAGCATCAAGCATGTGGGCTGCATTGTGCTGAGACTTAATACTAGCGCTGAAAGAAAAGATAGTCTTCCCATTTTCAGTGATGGTTGGTTGTGTATTTACTATTGAGACATCCTAGCACAATTGCATTCTAGCATTATATATTGACAAATAAATACCTTTTATATAGTGTAATACATTAATACTGAGGAGCACAATCTCACTATAAATGTACATATACTAAAATGCATACCTTAAAATTATTTTTCCAACATTTCTGGGGAAATTAAACTTCCTGTATATTCTATCTTAACAGAACAACAGCGTAACACGTATCATTACCTCTCTTATTCTGGAATGTGTTCATTTTAAGTTCAAGGTCAAAGAACTGTATTTGTTTCTGGTGATTCACACACTACAACTTTTCTTTTCCTCTACAGGACCAATTTATGCTGAAATGATCCAGAACCTGCTTCTGCCAGTTCTTCAAAATAAGGAATGTAATTTGGTTCGATATAATGTAATTAATGCATTACCCAATACAGCAGATTCTCTCATAGGGAGAGCTGCACACATTGCTGTTCTCGATTCAGAAATATTTTTAGAAAAATTCTTCCTTGTTGCTGCCCTAAAATATTTTCAGTAGAGAAAAGCATTGTAAGAGACTTGGTTATTACCTCATTAACAGATGAATCGAATAATGTGTGGTATTAAAGTATAGCTGCAGCTGTATTTTAAGAGATATTTATACTTTTTATATGGAAGATAATTTATATCATCCACACTTAGGGCTTTTTAACATCAACTTTACTTTCTAGGTAATGTGGCTGTGCAATATTTTTTTATTTTGTTCTTTTTACTTTTCTATTACCTTTTCTTAATTTTAGGTACCTAGTTATTTGGAGATTAAAACACAGTGCGTACTTTTGGTTGGTTTATTATTGGCTCTTAGACTGCAGAAGTCAATGTTACTTGGCTAGATTTTGGCTTTTGATGCCAAAATAAATTGGATTTTAAAATTCTAATAAGGTCTTACATGTTCAGTTGTATTTTAGCACTGTAGGAAGTTTAACTGGAAACACAATGAGCTGCTAAAATACTGGATATTTGAAAATGACTATATCTGTGGGTCTTGCAAAGACCATTACCTAGTTGTCTGTTCAGATATCACTACAGTTTAACAGTTTTCTACAAAGTCATTATCATCATTGTTAAATCTGTTATGCCTGTGGGAATATATTTTCTACTGATCTCAAAAACATGTTAGTTTACATACTCAATTTTATTACTGGAACTTTAGTTTTCAGAAGCAAATGGCAACTAAGGATTTTTGAATGTTTAATGATAGCTGCCTTCAAATAATTGGGGTTTTGCAAACTATTAAAATTGCTCCTTACTCTGTCAGTTCTTCAGATGAACATGGACAGTTTTACATGGACTTCCTTGTATGTACGTAAAATAAGTAAATGTTATAAATTTCTGCAATACTTTTATGAATTTAAGCAATTTTTAAATATTGTTAAAATGTTTTATTGACTACAAAGTATTGTAAATATAAATCATTACATCTTCAAATGGGACAATATTGTAAACTTTACCTGTTTAGTGATACAGATAAAATGTTTTTGATATACAGGAATGTTAAAGGTCTATTGACTTTCTACTGGTGCTGAATAGCATTAAGTTTGGTTTCACCTTCCTTCCCTTTTCTGTGTTTCAAACAGTAATTCACTAAAGGTGTGGGGGGGGAAGAGTTACATGTGCATTCACTAATTGTAATGAACATTTTTTGAAAAATACAAATTTGTTGTATAATGCATGTTTATTTTTAGCATTGTGTTATTGCATCTGGTGTTAATAAAATGAACAAATGACTCTAATGGAAGCAATTAAAGAAACTGAAACGTTCTGCTAATTACCAAAATTCTGGGGAGGCTTTTTGGTGTATAATTAATAAGTTTGTATTATTTGAAATGAATATAGCAATAATAGTTTATAATGAAGTGATTTTGCATTTGATATTGTTTGTTGTATAATATAGTCTTTGTAATTTGTTTTTTTTTCTCTATAGCTTACAAGATGCTCAAATGAGCATCCAGAGTTTGCAATGTAGACACTTAAAAGAGGATTTTACAAGAGTTGTGTTAGACAAGTCCTTATGACACAAAGATACCTTAAATACATTCTCACTGTAACAATGTCTACTTTTATTAATTTTTATTATGATGGTGCTACTAAGTTCTGAATACTTAAATTATGTTCTGACATCTCAACTGTCTTTTATTTAACAGTATTATAGTAGTTGGCTAGTGGCTAAATTTTGAGTATCAGTTTAGGGAGCTAAATTTACAAAATTTTCCTTGATTCACAATGAAGTTAAGTCTTAGTACATAAGTATCTAGATGTCACTATTGAAAAATGTCTGTCTTGCTGTGTCTCTCTGGAAATCGGGAAGTGTAAAGCATGCTTTTGTGATTAGCAAAGCAGAGGTATCCTGGCAGGAATAGCCACTTTTTTTTTTTTTTTTTTTTTAAATAGTAGATTCCATCCATTGAAGGAGGCTTGAATTTGGTTTGTTCTTTGAGGAGGACAGATGGTGCAGAAAATCATGTGATATTTGCATGTAAGTTCATCGAGGAACAGGGCAAATTAAGAGAACATTAAATTCATTTTATCTTCCCTAATTTGTATTGGCCAGCGCAGTCCATATGTGGTCTGGTACCCCTCTCAGTACCGTAGCTTTTGTGGGAGCTGTTTGACATCTCAAAGTCCCAAAGGAATGTGCCATAGTGAGTGGCAGGATGACCCCAGCATTTCCTTGAAGCATATGAAGGTCATATGTGCACTTACAGACTGTATAGTACACTTGCAGTTGGTCTCAGAACAACACATACAATCTTGGATGTTTTGGACAACTGTGCATGTGTTGCATGGCATACTCCTCCGACTCCGGCATATTTCTGCTTTCTATTTACTAGATGGAAATACGGACTCTTACATACATAATTCAATGTCATCTGATGCAGCAGCTATAAAATGCTCCATGTCACCCCTCTTCTGTTTGAATCAGGGCTTCATCTCCCTCCATCTTCTTTATGCAGGTATCCTACAGCTGCTTGAAAGAGAATTATGCTGCTTACAGAATGAGAGAGAAAAATTAAGGTCTTAACATTTCCTTAGAAAGCTGCCAGTCTCTTGTTCCCTGAAGAAGGTAGTAGGCTGCTACTGTTACTTCACAAAGCTCTCAGCGATATTATTAGGACATCACTTTATAAAATGAGATCATATCTGAACTTTTGTTTGCACATAGTGTATATAAATTAATTCCTTGGCTTGTGTTTGAATCTTCCATCAAAATTTAAACTTTATGATCTTGTGGATCTAGAAATTGCTACTAATTTGGGAAAAGAGCTCATGTTCTACTGTGGAAATCACTAGGCTTTGCAGCAGAGCCAAGAGATTTCATATGGATGGAAAACTGACTTTGTAACCACAGAACACCCTTCATTCCAAGCCAATCTTATTTACACAGCCCTGACCAGGTGACCAGGTGTGGTGTTCAGGTAACCAGGATTCTTGACATAGAGAGGAAGAGGAGGCGCTCAGGCAGAATCCACATGCTGGCTGCCTGGGGCAGTGCTAGTTATGGTACTTCGCAGATAACCCCCATAGCCACCTTACAATTGACTCAACTGCATTGACCTGCTGCAGAGTTTGTGCTAGCTCCACATCTTTTATTCCCTGCTTTTTAGAACAGCAAAGCAAAATACAGTATCATTTGAGTCTTCCTCGCAAGGCAAAAAAATGCAGTGTAAGAGATAAATGATCAGTAAACAGAGGGAGGAAAACAAAAAAACATTGCATTTAATCACAAAGTAGAAAATTCCTGTGGCATGTGCTACATTTGTATTTACTAGGGTTCAGATTTATTACCTTCTCAGCCACAATATCTAGAAATACATCATTTAGGAGTTAGAAGTGAATTTTGCATTTTTACAACAGTACAATAAATGAAGACTAGAAAAAATATTTTAAAGACCTCAGCTTATTTTTAGGTGAAAGAACAGTTTCTAATTAATCTTACATTGCTATTTCATCCTTACCATTTGAGATTGCACATGAGTGGTTTTTCATGGATTGAGTTAAGCAGTTTAGGAACAGAGCTTGTTCTTACTTGGTATCTGCAGACAGCTTGGCATGAGTAATTTTAAGGATTTCATGATTGTTTTTACTGTATTGAGCACAGGCATGGTAAGTTCTCGAACTTGGCATCAATTTTTTTTTTTTTCTTGCTGCTTTTGGGTAGAAGAGGGTTTTTTTCTGCATGATCCACCAATATTCCTATTTATTCTCTCTGATCTAGAGGCCCAGCATCTTGCTGTTAGAATAGAGAGGGTTTCCCACTGTTTTCAGTCTCGAATGTACAGTTAACCGTGTTACAAAAAGCTGATCGAGAAAATGCCACACATGAGGCAGTCACTTGAATTTAACCACTTTCGGTGTGTGGGCATTGCCAGATATAGCGCGTTAAACTCAACGTGCCGTGGCTGCTGTTCATTTACCAAGGAGATTTACTTTGTTAACGCCTCCCTTCACCTCCCTTCGTGGCAGAACGGGCTGGTTTTAAGGCCGGTGGGAGCGGGGCTGCCCGCAGCCACCGCCCTGACTGGAACCGCCTTTCCCGCCTCTTCCCCTGGGGCGGGCGAGCGGGGGCGGGGCTCGCGCGGCGGACGCCGCGCGAGCCCCCCCCCCGCCCGCCCGCCCAGGCTGAGCCGTCGGCGTGTGCGCATGCGCCGTGCGCTTGCGCCGCAGCGCCCTGTCAGCGCGGGGTGGTCATGGCTCTGCGGCTGCTGCGCGGCGCGCCGAGAGCAGCGAGTAAGAGGCGGGCGGAAGGCGGGAGGGGCTTGGCTTTGCGCTGAGGGGCTCCCCAGGTTCTCCTCCCCTTCCTCACGCAGGGGAGATACGAGCGAGGGAGAGAGGGACGGTTACCGGCCGGGGCTGTCGGCGCTGGGGGTGCTGAGGGGTGACTAAGATGGCGGCGGGCGATGGGGCCGTGCGCGACCCGCGGTGTGACCCCCGCCTCTTGAGCCCGCGGCTGTGGGTGGTGGGGTGCCACAGCCTTTGCCCTCCCCCATTTATCTACAGATTTCCTGCCTTTTTTTTTTTTTTCTCCTTTTCTCCATCTAGATATTTTTCTCCCCTATATTGTAAACCTACTGCTGTCAGGCCTTACTATCCGTGCTGGAGATTTTCTTTCCCGGTCGTTTCTGCGAACTTTTAAAGGGTAGTAAAATATGAAGCCGTGGTTTAGTATTTGTAGACTAGGAGAGAACTTACTGTGTCCTTGGAAGTTATTGGTCTGTACCCTTTGTATGAGGAAGTTCAGATGATCTGTTCATGGAGAAACCTACGGTGGAGGATAAATAAAGTAGCCTGCATAACAGTGTATGTCTCACATGCTCAGTTTAGGCTGTTCTGTAGGGCTGTAGGTTAGGCCACTTCCTTCTCCATCAAAAATTGAGATTTCTGTGATGCTATTGATGCAACATTCCTGAAACAGACTGGTATGGTATATAGAAGAGCTGGAAAAAAATTATAGATGTTTGTGGGCCCTCCTAGGGTCTATTTGGCCATTAAGTTCATGGCAAGATTTGGCTGATGCATCTATCCCCCAAGCATCCCAATGAGTGCCCAGCTCCCACTGCATGAATCTTTGTGTCAAGAGGAATGTATTCTGGTCAACAGTATCAAGTACTGCAGACAAGAAAATGGATTTTGCCTCTTCTTTCCTGACTGAGATAATCAATTTCACATCAGTACCTCAATCTGACTTATTTGAATATCAGTTTTAATTTAGTTTTCTAGCTAGGTTCTCTTTCAGCTTGCTGAAGAATGACACGATGCTCCGTAGGAGTAGAAATATCCAATGTTTGCAGAAGTATTAGATTCTTCACTGTTGATAGTCCATTATGTCATGCTTTAAAAGAAAAAAATTACTCGTTTGGGGCATTGGCAACAGTTGGCAGGCATAATACAGTTTATGTGACTGTAGGGTTTAATCTTAGGGCTGTGGTATTTTAAGATGAATGAATATGCTAATTCTGGGAATACAGGTGGATTGTTGGTTGGTGTGTATATATAGGTGAGTCAAATCCACACTGCTTGAGGAGGCTTCCTGATACGATCTCTCCAGCAAGGTAGAATAATAGTTCTTTCAAGTATACTTTGCACCCACACTGGTACAGGGAGGATTTCTGTTTGAATCTTCCTTCTTAAGAAAAGTCAGAGCTGCTTTAGGCACGTGTCCGTAGCTAAAATATTTTTAGAGGGTAGTTATGCTCACTGTGGACATTTAGCTTTTTAACCAAATGCAGAAGTATCAGTCCTTTTGAGAGATCTTCATACATAATTTTAGACTTGTTTATGATTCTTGAATTATTTATGACATGATATGTATGCACCTCTTTTTATACTACTTGAAAGAACTTTAGGTATGGATATTAATAGGTTTTCTCCTACGTTTACATTAACAAATGTTAGTAGGAGTTTAAAGGAAAAAAGTTTAGGCTTTTATTTAAAGCATTTGCATGCAGTTACATAATTGAACTTAAATGTGCTCAAAGTTTGTCCTGCTTTTGACTACCAGCTGAATTATTTTACCATCAAGGGAAGCCCAACTATTCTCTACCAGCATTCTGGAAAACCTGTTACTAAGGGAACAACGTTTTATTTTCTAAAACTTTCCTTTGGGAAAGCGGAAGCTTTTTCTGACTCAAAAGCTGCTGGAAATGAGCCAAGACCTGGAAATCATCAGGCTTCCTGGGGGAGGTTAGGACTTCTCCAGGAAAACAGAATGTACTGGTCTGTTTTATAATTACTATTTAGAAGTTAAAATATAAGGAGATAACAGCGAAGATAAGTTCAAGCAGTTTAAAATAACATTGTTTATGTGAACTGAGTTATACAACTAACACAGTTTTGCCTGCATATGTTTCTAGGGCCAAAAATAATTATCTGTGCTGATTCCTTAGGTGTTCGTGAGTTGAATGTTAAACTAATATGTGGAGTTTGTTTTCCTGTCTTCTGCTCCCTCATTTCTGAAGTGAGGGTTTTTCAGAGTTGCTCTGAACAATCATGGAGCTACTCAGTATTAAAGTCTCACGTTTATGCTACACGTGTCCATTTGTTTGATAGAGTCGTCACTGCTTTGCAGCTCTCTGAGGAGCACCAGCTCTAAGACAGGAAGAAGATCTGAACCTGCTAAACAGTCACTTAAGAAACCGAAGTTACCAGTAGGTCGATTTGATGAACCAGAGGAGTCCAGTATAGAGAGGGAACCCCTGGAAAGTAAGTCATATTTTCCCACAATTGAAAGCCATGATTTAAAGGCAAGCCCCTGAGATGCGGTGCTGATGTCAGTTTAAGGAGAGGGGTAGGCATTCAGCACTTGTTGGAATCACTTTCTGAGCTTAATGGTTCTGAGGAAAACAGGCAGGGCAGCGGGCAGAAGTTGCAGCAAATAAGGGAAAGTCTTCAGAACAAGGGTGGTCAAACATTGTAACAAGTCACCCAGAGAATCTGTGATCCCTTTCCCCTTGGAGATACTCAAATCTGCCTGGATGTCCTGACCTAAAACCAGCCTTGCTTTGAGCAGGGTGCCTTCCACCATAAACATTGCATGATTTGGGGAAATATAGCTGGTATTGATCTATTAAGTATAACTATAAATGGTGGTAGTAAACTCATGAGGGCACCAGCTACCTTTTATTATCAAAAAAGCCTGTTCTGTTTCTTAGTCCACAGAAGATTTCTGATTCGTGCTGTATTTTGTGGTCGGTCTTTCTCTTAGTCTTGCGGGTAGTGTTTTGAAAAGCAACAGGATACTGAGTTTACTGAGCCACTCAGTGGGGTCCAGGGAAACCAAGTGACCTGCTATTCTCATTGTGTTCCAGTGACCTCAGTGGGGCTGCATTTAGAGAGCCTGACAAGATGGAGGCACAGATACATCACTGCTGAAGTCCCTAGAAACATGCACTTTTTTGTCAGAGGGGAGAAAGAATCTCTTTCCTCCTTCTTTTTAATTAGCCATCTTCCCTTCACTAAAAGTGCTAGTCATGCTTTGTCTTATTCACTGTAGTGTGATGTTCTGCTACTGTTTACCAGTAGTGATAACCCATGTTTATCTACTTCGAGGTCTCTAGGACAAGCTTTTTTAATATATCAATAGATTACACTGAATATCCAGATGACAAAGTGACTGAAAAATTACAGTATCATCTCCAGAATGGTTGCAAGCAATTTCAGATTGTGACTCACTTGAAAACTGACTCAGAGTTTGGAGTTACTGCTCAAGCAGCTATTTAATTCTTGTCCTTTTATTCCCAAGAAAATAAGCTCCATTCCTGCTTCATTTAAAACAAATGCATAATCATTATCTTTTGCTTTTTGCTTCAATGTTCTAGGTTTAGAGCAAGACTCAAGGTTTCTTTTGCCTTTAAATTTAGTTGTACCTGTATATTTTTTACATGTAACACTAGCGATAGTTTGTTAGAATGCTGACTGCCCATTGTCTTACTAGGAAAAAAACATAAGCGTTTAAGTTGGCTATTTGAATTCCCACAGCTGTGTAGCTATGATGGAGAAATCTTTTGAGCTTCTGCATCCGCTGTCAGCACATCAGTAGTGCTTGGATATTGGGATGATGACATCTAAAAAATAATATTAGATCCATTTGTGCTCCTTGTACTGCTAGAGGGGCTCAAATACTAACATTTCCTATCCTGGTCCACATGAATTTTTAAACAGGCATCCCAATATGTCATCGTGTATAGCCTGTAGCTATGTGAGTCTCCCTCCATCACTGTCTTTTTATCTGCACTCCAAGATTTCTGTTGTTGTCTCTCTCATTTTCAACCCTGCTCCTCATTACTTGTGTTGCCCACCAGGGCTGAGTTGGGGATACGACTGAGGGAGCCCTGAGTTACCGTATGGATGGGAGGCTCTGGAGAAGCGGCGTGGCATGGGGATGTGTGGGGTACAGTGAGCTTTGGGGAGCCCTGCAGGCTAGTGCAGGATGAGAAAACACTCGGCCTGGGACGGTGCTGTGCCAAAAAGTGCTTTGTGTCTTCCCAGTGGCCACGAAGTGGGGATGGCCCTTGTGCAGCATGGGTGGCCTGAGTTACTACTCTTAAGAGATGTCCCTGAGTAAGGGAGCAATGAGTGGCATCAGGGTGTTGGCCATGAGGTGCAGAAAGCTCCGTGGTGCCCGAGTAGGTGGCATTAGCTGGTGTAGGGTGCTGGCAGCAGAAGCAGCACTGCTAATGGGTAAGCGTGGCACGTCGCTTACCAGAGGGATCTGAAAGTGCCATTCACACCCCACTTACAAGGAGTCTCCCTCTCCTGAAAGGGTGTTGCAGTAGCTTAGTGAGCTCAGGTTAAGTTTTAGAAGGTAAAAAGTCTAATTTTAGCTATTCAGGATTTTATAGTACCTCTTATGACTGTGGTATGTAGGCTGGTGTTGAAGTATCAACATGCTATTTCTTGACAAACATACCAGCATCCATGAAAGCATGGTGTTTTAAATACAACAGTAACAGAATCTTGACTAAAATTCAAGCTAAAATTAAAACCTGAGTGCTTAAAATTAGAGACCTAAACAAACACAGAAACTGACTTGGTGTTTTAGACCTAGGGAACATCTGTACAGCATACCTGAGTGATGCAAGTTCTCACTATGAATTCATGAGAAACTGGGGTGCTTTAGTGCCTTTGGACATGGAGTTGCGTTTTTATTTACATAACTGAATATGATCGATCATATGTTTTGCTGACTGTAGTCAAACTCTCTGAAATTGCTTTTGTATGACTTTGGGAAATGCTTTAACTCAAGGTTGCCTTTGAAAAGAGAATTGATTTTGAAAATGAAATTAAGAGGCAAACATTGTCAACATTATAGGCATTTTAATGAACTTTCCCTGTCATTTTAGAATTCCCTGATGGAATCAATCCCGCTACAAAAGAGAGGGGTGGACCTAAAGGCCCCGAACCTACACGTTTCGGAGACTGGGAGAGAAAAGGACGTTGTATAGATTTTTAATGTATAAATGTTTGTGTATTGATAATAAAATATTTCTGGTTGTTGAAAAATATAATGTACAGAAAAATCTCATCTGGATTTGTTGTGAAGTTTCTTGTTTCTGTCATGCTTGTGATGAATTTTCTGAGAGATGTTATGTAAATAAACATGCTGCAACTCGAGTTTTGGAGCTGTTACTTGCTCGCTGTGCACCTGATCTTTAATGCTGTTTACACTATGCGAGTATAAATGCACGTACAGTGATGTGAAATTAGCACTCAGGATGATGTACACAGCGAGAGATATATAAGGGCTTGGATTTCTTTGTGTGTTTAAACATTTATGTAGTGTCTTAAAATTGCTGAAAGAGCTTTGCAGTTCATGAACCATTCATGAAAAGTACAGCCACCTCCGAGGAGATCAGTGCTTAGAATCATAGACTGATTTGGGTTGGAAGGGCCCTTAAAGATCATCTAGTTCCAACCCCCCTGCCATGGGCAGGGACACCTTCCACTAGACCAGGATGCTCAAAGCCCCGTCCAACCTGGCCTTGAACACTTCCAGGGAGGGGGCATCTACCACTTCTCTGGGCAACCTGTTCCAGTGTCTCACCACCTTCACAGTAAAGAATTGCTTCCTTATATCTAATCTGAATCTACCCTCTCTCAGTTTAAAACCATCACTGCTCATCCTATCACTACACTCCCTGATAAAGTCCCTCCCCATCTTTCCTGCAGGCCTTCTTTAAGCACTGTAAGGCCACTAATAAAGTCTCCCCAGAACCTTCTCTTCTCCAGGCTGAACAACCCCAACTCTCTCAGCCTGTCCTCGCAGGGGAGGTGCTCCAGCCTCCTGATCATCTTTGTGGCCTCCTCTGGATCTGCTTGAGCAGGTCCATGTCCTTCTTATGTTGGGGGCCCCAGAGCTGGACACAGCACTGCAGGTGGGGTCTCATGAGACCAGAGTAGAGGGGGACAATCAGCCTGCTGGCCACACTTCTCTTGATGCAGCCCAGGATACAGTTGGCTTTCTGGGCTGTGAGCACACATTGCTGGCTCATACATGGTTTTCCATCCACCAATACCCCCAAATTCTTCTTTGGAGGGCTGCTCTTAATCCATTCTCTGTCCAGCCTGTACTTGTGCTTGGAATTGCTCTGACCCACATGCAGGACCTTGCACTTGGTCTTGTTGAACTTCATGAGGTTTGCACAGACTGACCTCTCAAGCCTGTCCAGGTCCCTCTGGATGACATCCCTTCCCTCCAGCATGTCAACTGCACCACACAGCTTGGTGTTGTCAGCAAACTTGCTGAGAGTGCACTCAATCCCACTGTCCATGATGCCAACAAAGATGTTAAACAGCGCCAGTCCTAATACCAACCCCTGAGGAATGGCACTCATCATTGGTCTGGGTTTGGGCATCGAGCCATTGACTGCAACGCTTAGAGTGCGACCATCCAGCCAATTCCTTATCCACGGAATGGCCCATCCAGCAAATCCATGTCTCCAATTTAGAGACAAGGCTGTCAGGCAAGATAGTGTCAAATGCTTTGCACAAGTCCAGGTAGATGACATCAGTGGCTCTTCCCTTATCCACCAGTGCTGTAATCCCACTGTAGAAGGCCACCAAATTTATCAGGCACGATTTGCCCTTAGTGCAGCCATGTTGGCTGTCACCAATCACCTCCTTATTTTCCATGTGCCCTAGCATAGCTTCTGGGAGGATCCACTCCATGATCTTGCTGGGCACAGAGGTGAGACTGACTGGCCTGTAGTTCTCTGGGTCTTCCTTTTTTCCCTTTCTAAAAATGTGGGTTGTGTTTCCCCTTTTCCAGTCAGTGGGAACTTCACCGGACTGCCAGGACTTCTCAAATGTGAAGGACAGTGGCTTAGCCACTTCATCCACCCATACCCTCAGGACCCACAGCTGCATCTCATCAGGTTCCATGGACTTGTGCACCTTCAGGTTCCTTAGATGGTCTCAAACCTGATCTTCTCCTACAGTGGGCAGTTCTTTATTCTCCCAGTCCCCGCCTTCACCTTCTGTGTCTTGGGCAGTGTGGCTGGAGTGCTTGCTGGTGAAGATTGAGGCAAAAAAGTCACTTGAATACCTCAATCTTCTCCATGTCCTGGGTAACCAGGTCTCCCGTTTCCTTCCGGAGAGGGCCCACATTGTCCCTAATCTTCCTTTCATCACTGATGTACCTATAGAGGCTTTTTTGTTGCCCTTGATGTCCCTGGGCAGATTTAATTCAATCAGCGCTTTGGCTTTCCTAACCTGATCCCTGGCTCCTCAGACAATTTCTCTATATTCCTCCCAGGCTATCTGTCCTTGCTTCTTCCCTCTGTAGGCTTCCTTCTTGTGTTTGAGCTTGTCCAGGAGCTAGTTGTTCATCCATGCAGGTCTCCTGGCATTTTTACCTGACTCCTCTTTGTTGGGATGCATTGCTCCTGAGCTTGGAGGAGGTGATTCTTGAATATTAACCAGCTTTCTTGGGTCCCTCTTCCCTCCAGGGCTTTATCCCATGCTACTCTGCCAAGCAGATCTCTGAAGAGGGGAGTCTGCTCTCCTGAAGTCCAGGGTAGCGAGCTTACTGTGCTCCCTCCTCACTGCCCTAAGGATCTTGAACTCCACCATTTCATGGTCACTGCAGCCAAGGCTGCCCTTGACCTTCACATTCCCCACCAGTCCCTCCTTGTTGGTGAGAACAAGGTCCAGCATAGCAGCTCTCCTCATTGGCTCTTCTATCACTTGAAGAAGGAAGTTACCATCAATGCATTCCAGGAACAACCTGGATTGCTTATGCCCTGCTGTGTTGTCCCTCCAACAGATATCGAGGTGGTTGAAGTCTCTCGTGAGGACCAGGGCTTGTGAACGTGAGGCCGCTCCTATCTGTCTGTAGAGGGCCTCATCCACTCAGTATTCCTGCTCGGGTGGCCTGTAGCAGACCCCCACTATAATGTCACCTGTCTCTGCCCTCCCTTTAATCCTGATCCACAGGCTCTCAGTCAGCTCCTCATGCACTCCAGCTGGTCATTGACGTAGAGGGTGATACCCCCTCCTCATCTCCCCTGCCTGTCCTTCCTAAAGAGCCTGTGTCCTTCCATTCCAACACTCCAGACACAAGAGCCATCCCACCCTGTCTCCATTATGCCAATAAGATCGTAGCCCTGCACATATGCGCACATCTCCAGCTCCTCTTGTTTATTCCCCATGCTACTTAGCTGATCTTAGCCTTTAGCACAGTGGTTCAGTGGTAAAAGCCCCCTTCTTCGAGAACCATCCCCTCTGTCTCCGTTAGAGTGGGTTGGGGTTTCTGTCCTGTTTGTGGAGAGGGGATGGAAACTGTTTTGTCTCATCTCAGACTGACAGCTGTAAATGGGATGATGGAAATGGAGGTTTAATTCCAAGAGGGTCAGCTCATGGTTGCAAGTAGTGTAGGGGTGCTCTACATGCATTTTTAGCATGCTGTTCTTTATCACCTAGCTTATTACATGCTATTTGCATTATCTTTTCCTTGATAAATGGAGATGCCTGTTTGAAAATTGGCTAAATGCTGCTTGGGGAAAAATAACATTACTTTCTGACACCTTATGGTCAAAGGGGACTAATTACATTAGATGATCTAATATTGGAGGTCTTAAAACTAAGTTACCTGGCACTGAACTAAAGATCTTTGAGTCAGACTGAGCTCAGTTCTTCATTCAAGAATTTGCCTAGTTGTAAATACTGTAGTAGAGTACAAATCTACTGCTTGTGTGAGTACTTACTAATAAGAATAAGCTGTCATTATTAAAATGTGTGAACATATGCTCTATTTATTTCTGGGCAAGTTCTTTTTGATAGCCTAAACAAATGGATCTTCTCTAGTCTTCAGCTGTGAATGTTTTCTTCACTCCTTTGTGTTTCCTTCCTGGAGTTTTGCTGATTTTTCAACCTCTTCTCTTTTACTCTACATGCTCCAGCTTATATATTCACAATTCCTATTAGCTGCTGCTGCCACAGCACCACAATGGGCATTAAAACAGAATAAAAGTTTCTTGGAGAGCCCAGGACAGTCTCCCATTTTATGGCCTACATTTCTTTTTCCTATATGGATATTTTTGCCTTTTGCTATGCTGAAGCAAGTTGTACCTGAATGAAAGTCAGCTCCGCTCCATCATTTCTGTTGTTTTGCATTACTCTGGCTCTGTGTAAGAATGCATGGCTTTGCCCAGCTTTGCCTTTTGCATGATTTTATTAGAGCGTTAAAGTGTGTTAGTCCTATCACAAATCTGTACAGCCTCCCTAAAACGCACTTGACTTGCAGCCAGTGGGGCAGCTCCTCACTGAAATCTGCCAGTTTGTACACCCAGTGTGTATCTCCCTGACAGAGTATCATGCTCGGTGTGAGTTAAGATGTTTGACTCGCTGTGACAATGCCCTACAGATGTACAGTTAGGTTTATCAACCAAATACCTTGCTGAAGAGCAAAATGATGTTTGCTAAAGCCTGTTTTTCATAAAGGACGTTAACTAGTGGTAATTACATTTTGAACTTTTAGTCTTCTATAAATTTAAATTCTGCAGCATGGCTTGGATGTTGGAAAATTGGTCTGTATTTATACCTCATTCATTCTAGTTTCCCTTCTAGTGTGACAGTTATGTTTTCCCAAAATCTATTGACATTTTGAGTTACCTAAAGATATGCTGGGTCAGCCATCTTTAATATATGCTGGTTTTAAAAATACTTATTTCTAGTAATGCTTTGCCTCTTCAGTTGCTAGTGGGCTGGAAAATACTTCATCACACAGTACACCATCTTTTCAAAGAGGAAGCAGAAATTTTAACTGGAAAATTCTGCCTTTTCTGCATCGTTATTAATATGTTTAACATCTCAATTAGTGAAGGGGCAGTAACACTACTGCAGTTATTTTATTTTTGAATTCTAAAACTTATTCTCCTTATCCATGGATTGTGCATGAGTTTGTTATCTTCTCTTACCAGGTTTTAGCCTTCCCAGCCCACCCTCCATGATCATTTACCCAGTTCCACTTCTTGGCATTCCTGATTTTCAGTTCTAATTGCTACCTTCAGCACAGACGGCAGCTGCAGTCCTCCCTGGCTCAGAACTGCACCTTTTTGATTTAGCATATAAAGAACCGTTCTCACTCTTCCATGGGTTTTTTTGTTTCAGTCAGTTCTCTCCAGTCTCTCCCTGCTTCGTGATTAAGGGCTGACCCGAGTGCTATCCAGGCTCTGCATGTCTGCTGTCGTGCAGGCAATGGCAGCCACAGTGGCAGCCGCAGATCGGTCCCGCTGGAGCTCAGGCGGGTCCCAGGCACTCCCTGCCCACGTCCATGGAGCGCCTGGATTTGGAAGATACTTCTGAGAGCTCTGGTCACACCAACAGGACAGAGTGCCGCAAAAAGGCAGGCGTTTTGCTTGCTTTCGAAAACTAAAAGGGCTCTTGCTAACCAGTGTTGTAAACAGCTGCCAAGGAGTTGGCACTCAGGAAATAGAGGATAGCACTTCACTCTTGAGGAGCTTCAGACCCTTTTTATCACCTCCCAGGCCAGGGCCAGTAACCACCAAGTATTTGCTTAATTTGGTTAGGGAATGTGTCAGTAAGAGATAAGAAACTGAACATTTGAGCAAAATAACACGTAACAGCCAAAGAGTGAATGCCAAGGGCCCTTTTTGTGTAGTCTGGCAGTCTGGCATTTACCTATAAGAGGAGCCACAGGCTCCAGTAATAATTAAGTCCAAAATAACATCCTGTGGTGCTACAAAAACACTTGTGGTACCTGTCAAAACCAATCATGGTCTGAATGCAACAACCGATACAATGATATTGTAGGGCATAAATGATCATTTCTGGTTTGTTTTCTTGCAGTATCTGCAGTTAGGAAAGAAGCACTTCAGCACTTTTTCATGCTGTCTTCTTGCTCTTCCCAGATGATTAACATTAGCAATTCACTGGGATATAGCATTAGAGTAAAGCAATGGCTTGTGGCATTAGCCATTAGATTAGCCACAGGTATATTTTTATCATAAATACTGATTGCATCTATTTTTGTAGCTCTTTTTGTTAGTATAACAGTGTAAAGCAGCAGGGGTTGTATCCATTTTCTGTTAAATTTCTGGGAGACAAAGCAAAATTGTTCTGCCTGTGTAAGCAAAATCTTGTAGTACTGGAGGTTGCTTGATGCTCCATTTTGTTTTCTTTACTAAAAAGCTGTATGTTACATTTCTGCAGTAGGTTTTCTCTTAAACTTGTTTCTGCTAGTTTGCATAGATACATTTAGTACATTATTAAAATTATGAAGCCTTTATTGTTTGAAAGAATTGCTCTATAATTACTTTATTACAAAATATATAAAGTTGCACTCTACAGTTAAAGAAAATTTTTGCTATATATTGACTTTTTTGGAAAGTATACATTCCAGTGCTGATTTTACTAAGTTAAAACACAAGGTTTATTATATAGTTGAATCAGAGTAAAATTACCCTTTATGGTAGCAGAAGTTTGTAAAGGACCTTAGAATGTTATAAAACTTTACTACTTTTCCAGTTGACTGCAATAAATGATCACAAATTCCAGCGATCTGTAGTGACAGATATGTTACGTGTCTTTTTATGACACTTATTTTGGTATTGTTATTCAAAAAGGACCACAACACCTTGTTCTGAGGTGTTAGGAAAATAGCAAACCTGTGTATTCATTTCTAAGAGAAGAGAATTTGGAAGTTCTGCAGTTTGTAGTTGTTCATCAGTCACTAACATAGCATCAAGCATATCAAAGCACAAGGCAGTTATTTGAGATGTGTTTCTGTGTCCTGATGGTGATCAAAAACCTAAATATTTGTGGTCGCTTTCATGCTTTTGTGACATGCAATATGAAAATACCTTTGCTCAGCCAGTGGTTGGTGTTTCGTGTCAGACCAGGTGAGATGTGCAGTCTACATTCTAATGTCGGTATGGCTGTGCTCCCTCTTACATCTTGGTAACTGGTGGTAGGGGTTAGCCATGCATCATTGACCCAAGGATTTTTGTTGCAGAAAGGGTGGCATAGTAGAAATTGAATCATAATTATAAAATTAGGTTTTGGCAAATCCTGAGAAAAGAGCTCTTTTAAAGTAGTGCTGTGAAGAGCAGAACTAATGTAGTCCTGTTTCCTATGAATCACCTCCTGTAGATCCAGTGTCTTTCTCCATGTTCCCTCGTTGACTGACATTATCTCCACCAGGCAAGAGACAGGGCATCTTTCTGCCCATCTTTTCCCCCCTGTCTTTCCCAGCCACTGATTTTCACAGAGCTTGCAAAAACTTAATTACCTTGGAAACTCGACACCTTTTCAGAATAGGTTGAAGTTACTCATTGGATTCTAAAGTCATGGGCCAGCATAGATATTGGCCTCCCATCCTTTGGAGACCAAGCTGATGAATAACTTTGACCATATATATTTTCTTCAGAAATATTCAGCAGCTCTCTGCATTTTTCTACTGTGAGAGCGGATTTATTTTTTTGCCCTCAGAGAACGTTGAAAGTGCCAATTAAAGCTTACAGCAGTAAGACTTTGACATGCCTTTTCGAGGCATTAAGTCTCCCAGTCAGCTGTAGTCTTGGGCCTGTAAAAAAATCACATATTTTAATATTGCCATTTTTAGGATAAGAATGTTCAAAGAAGCTCTTTAAGGTCCTTACTTAACTGATTAATTTATAATAAAGCTGACATATCTGGCCATCAAAACACAGCTCTAATTTTCAAATGTTAGTCTCTGACAAAATTAGGTGAGCTATGAAATGAACTGCTGGTCAGGTTAGTTCTAGAAGCCAGATACTGAACTATTATTTATACTGGGACTCTCTCCTAATCAGCTGCTTTAAAAAAGTGACTTACCTACCCATCTGTGCTTGCTTCATAATTAGTTGCAAGGGAGGGAGATGCCTTTAAAAAGTAGTCGTCTTAGTACTGGGAAATGAATTCTTCATTACAGATGGTGAATGGGAGGAAGTTTTAAGCATGTCCCTCCATTAACTTTAAAGGCTGTGTAAATAGCTGTCCTAAGCAAGATACCATTAGATAGATGTCACCTTTGTGGTGGCGACAGCAGAGAAGCCAGGGTGTCAGTGAACATGAGGTGTGAACTACTCACTTCCTTCTCAGAGGGAGAGTTGCAATGAGGCAACAGGACCTGCTGTGCTTTTGCTGCCTGTGCCCTTCCCAAATGCTGCTGGCAGGGAAGGGGACATTTAGGGCCAGCTCTTAGGCACCCTGTGAAAGGGAGTTTGCTTCCCTTAAAATGAGAGGAAGAAGGCTGAACCTAAGACTTTAAATTACTTCTGCCATCCACCTCCCAAACAAATGCCTAAAGCATCATACAGCCAAGAGGATAACACTGCCTGTATTTATATCCAGGTGACAGCAAGTACCTCAAACCTAGGAATTTGTGGGGGTTTTTTCCCTAACAAGGAAAGGGTGAAGTGCATCAAACTAACAACTAAACTGTCTTCATCCAATATGCTGCTGAAAGAGAGGGAGCCATTATCAAGATAAAACTGAAAAAACTAAAAAAGAAAAAAAACCAAGTATTTGCTCATCAAACCCTTAGTCTGTGTGACTTCCTCGTGAGAGGTTAAAGAACAAAGGATGGTGTGTTTCCAGTTTCCATATGAAAGCTGGGGAAAATTTCATCGTCTCCTAGAAGATACGTAAACAAATGTTGCTTAGCTCAGGGAACATCCTGCTTTTAGCCTATTTTTTTCCTCCAGGGCTTTCACTTGCAAGTTCTACAGTACGTATGTGTGATTTTTAGACAGATTTTTTTTCCCAGATGTTTTACTTGAGATAGGACTGCAGTATAATGACAGGTAACTTTTTGGTCTGGCAGGCATATTGCTTCATTCTCCCTGTATATGGTGATGTCATTTTTTCTGCCTGGCAATGACAGTTATAGCTCTTTTATTATTAAATTGCATGTTCTTTAATCCTGCTTTTAATTTTTGCCATCCTTGAAGCCATTTTTTCATAGGTATCCTTAATTCCTTTAGAGTAGTAACAGGATACTTCACAAAATTAATCACAAATTGCAGATGTTTCTCCCTCTCCCTCCTTTCTCTAAAGGAAATCTTTTGATAATTTGTATTTTGTATGTGAAGATCTTGCTGACAGCCAAATAAAAAAGATAATCCCCGTGGACTAGAACTCCTCCATCCCTGAGTTGCATCTGACTCTCACATTCAGGTTGATTATTCTAGTAAAATGTAGCTCTTGTGGGAAGTCAAAGATGTAAAGAGGGAGAAAGAGATGCCTCTATCAAGTAGCACCAATCTCCCTGTAAGTTTTACGCATAAACCCAAACTCATTTTAAGGGCTCCTTTAATTGGTCATGGTTGAAGGCGGCTTATCGTTACAGTTACATTATAAAACATTTTTCAGAGCACATGGCTGTGGTCCAGACTGTCCAGTATGGACATGCAGATAGGTCAGGGCAGTCCCAAAATAAGTCACTTAGGTGATTTTTACAGGTCGATGGCTTAGTTTGCACAGAGAAATGCACTGCTAAGGTAGTACAGATCTGGCTGTCAGGTACATTGTTGGCTCACATGTGAATTGACTGTGGGTAGAAACATCCCTTAAATGGCACAGAGCTTTGGGTAAATGGTCCTCCCAGAACATAGTGACATCATCAGTGAGGCACATGCCTGCTAAGTGTGATGTCAGCTCAGATGCTGGACATGACCCTTCCATTTGAGCACCGATGCAGTGGCTTGGAATAGCGTGTGGTTGATCTCTGAGCCGGGCAGTTACCTTCTGGTCTTATACATCACCTCCATTTTGAAGATAAGACGGGATTTATTCCTCCTTAAGAACAGAGATCTCAAAGAGGTGTCTGTACCCACCGCTCTTTCGGGAGATGTGCTGCATCCTCTTGTCCCCTCGCTCAGGAAGATCTCTGATGGGAGAGCACCTGGCAGGGAGAGGCTGAATTACATGCTGAACAGGTGCAGGAGGGCAGGCAAATGCGTGTTTGGGCAGCTGATGACCAGATGGTCCTTCCTGTAAAACCATTTGTAGTAAAGTGTGGACAATATCGGCAGCATCACAGAGGCCTGCTGTGTTCCGCAAACCCTGTGTGGGGAGAAAAAGTGGAATACTCTAAGCAGGATTTGCGCAGCGATTGTGGTGCTTTGCAGGAAGCCAGAAAGCACAACAGTACAGGGATGCAAGGGAAGAAAAACTATTTCATTTCCTCATATTATCGAAAATAAGGGGAAAGAACAAGATCTCCGAAGCATTATGCTAGCGTGCTGTGTCACTATACCTATCGGAGGTAACCCTCTGTGTGTGTATTACTAACCAGTTGTGTTATATGGTTATATATTGCAATACTTGTATCTTGAAATTTTGTCTGTTTTCTGGCCTGCAGCCACATATACCTTGGGGCTGAGGAGAAAAAGAATTTTTTGATTGTTGCCACCAGTGGCAGCTTAGTTGTGCCAGGGCAGACAAGCACCCGAGCGGGAGAGGTGGATGCCTGGAAAGGGGTCACAACCA
This sequence comes from Strix aluco, assembly GCF_031877795.1. Taxonomy (NCBI): domain Eukaryota; kingdom Metazoa; phylum Chordata; class Aves; order Strigiformes; family Strigidae; genus Strix; species Strix aluco. The sequence continues at coordinate 99,532,010 of NC_133933.1, read as the reverse complement.
TCCGCCAAAGGAGTGCTGTGGGGGCAGTTGTGCTGCCCTGCCCCGTGCGCCCCGTGCAGAGGCCCATGAGCACTTGCAGCAGCGAATGGGCTCACCTTTGCCAGCAGGCACGGAGGGGAGGGGAGGCAGGAGGAGGGTTCCCAACCTGAACTCGCACCGGACCTGGGCTAAACTGCTGCAGGGCTGGACCCTGAATCCAAACAAACAGGTCTCTGTTTCTGGAGTCCTTCCTTCCATTCCTGAATGGCAAGGCCACTGTAACATCTAACCAACATTTTCTCCTAGCCTCTTCCTTGTTGCAGCAAGTCCTGCAGTCCTGGTCTTGCAGGGACTCCTGCAGTTCAGGAAAACCCCAGCTGACCAAGTCCATCAGCAGGTCCCGCCTTGTGCCTCTCCTGGAGCCTGAAACGTTCGGAGTACTTGAACTGGCAGCACGTGGAGGTGAGTGCTTGTCCCTCACTAAGAAGAATGGTCCTGACCTACAGTGCTGCTTACCTTTCAAGTCTAGTCATCAAACAAAAATAGAAAACTTGTTTATTTCATTCCATAATAAAACTTTCAATTCTTATCTCTTTTTTGTGCTCTTCCATCTCTGCTTTGACATGATCCCAGGATTTTCCCTGTCACAGCAGTGCATGTGGTTTTTCTTTCAGTTTATGAGAACAAAAAAGGTTTATGTCCTTTCAGATTCTGTTGAAACAGGGGACTGATGGCAGAGCAGCATTAATGATGGTGCTGGCATTATTTTAGACCACAGAACCACTGGAAAACATGACATTGGCTTGTTATCCCTGAGCAGAGGAAAGAACAATTGCTCCTGGGCTTTGGGAGAAAATTAATGCATGGAGCTTGCTTCATCATCTGCTGTTTGCAGGGAGAGCAATGGTAAGGTTTGAAATGAGATGATGAGTGGGGATGGGGAAATTTGGCAAGAAACCCCTCTTAACATTTTGGGCTGCCTGGTCTGTAGGAAATTCTCATACAACCTAATTTGGGAATAGCAGCCCAAATCTCGCTTTGTAGTCCACAGAACACTTCCCATCTGCTGTACTTCAACACCCAGACACACATCTTCATAAAACTTCAGAAGTGGTCTGGATGTCGTACTGTTCCTGGACACACAACAAACTTTTCCTAAGTCTGTGTTGTTGGCCTTTTTTTTTTTTTTTTTTTAAAGTTAGACTTTCTCCAAGGAAATTGCCTTATCAGAGCCAGTTTTCACATGAGTATGCTGCTTTGCTAGACTTGGGGACAAGAGGCCTGGATTTACCATGGATTCTGGGATGGGTCCAGTGTACTGGAGGCTGACCACTGATGCCTTGGTAATTTGTTGACAGATTGGCACACAGGGGTTATTTTTACTTAGTACGTGAGCAGTAGAAGGCACTACGGTGCATCACTGGTAGCCCACATCAAGAACAAGTTCTGTGGGAAGCCAGTCAGCCTAGTTTCCTGTGAACAGTAAGAAATGTACAGTACGACCTAGCATATCACTGAATGTCACAGCCCCCTCTCGCACATCCAGTCCCAAATTCATCACCCTTTCCTACCACCTCCCTCCCAATATTTTCAGCTCTCTTCCCCTATTCCTTGGCTACAGGCTGGGCAAAGCCAAGCAGCTTCAGAATATATGACTCACTGTGCTTTCCCGTTATCCCATGCAGGTGCAGGATAACCTACAGTCTTGCTTAGAAGCATCTCAACATTGTCCTCTCCCGCGGGCAGTTAGGCACTGTAGGCTGCTAAGCCCAGGTTTTCCTCTGAACTCCCTGAGAGCTCTTAGCCACTGTATAGGTAGCAGCCTGGACTCCCAGCATTTCCTGCTGAGTACTAGACATGCGGTTCTCTCTGGTCTTCTTTGGCAAGACAAAATGTGTATGTTGTTCCTCTCCATGGAAGGAAATCATTTCAATGACAGCCTCCCACGCAGAGCTGAAACTGAAAATTGTAACCGTTTCTAGAACATGAATATCTGCATACATTTGCATATCCTTATATATATATACACCTAATACAGAAATGTTTGCAGATTTCATCCCTGTGTGGGAGGGTGGCACTTCATGAAACCATTTCACAATGCATCAAAACTTGATAGATAACAATTATAATAAAATAGTTTATGTAGTAGAACTACAGATAATAGTGTTTCTTCTGGAGTTTGGTTAGTTTATAAATATTTTTTATCATTTTGAATACTGAAAATGTTACAGGCAGATCAAGAGTGGCATAAAAAGCAAATCTAATGTCTCATCTCCACTACTGAGAAGCTGTTTAGCAAATGCACATTTTTTGTGGTCATGAAAGAACTTAGAGTATCTGCCGAAACTATACCCAAAATCCAGCTAGGCCAGTATCCTTCATCTGACAGAGGTATCACCCAGTGCTTTGGCAGAAGTCCCCTCGTAGCAGGCACTGGGGAACAATGGTGGGACAATTTTCTGCTTCAGTCTTCCATTATCTCTTACCATGGTCTTACAGTTTAGCTTTTAAGCATATGCAGTTTTTCAGTACAGTTCTCTTTCAGTTTCTCTTTCCCGTGTTTCTCAAGCAATCCTATGTCTTGTACACAAAATAAATTGTCAAGAGACAGAACTAATATACAAAGGTATAAATTAGCTTTGGAAGCAATTTAAGGAGCATTTGATCAGCTTTTCTTTTGAAATTGTTTCCTTACAGTTGATTTTTTAATGCTCTGATTAGTCAAGAGGACTTGTAGTGTTTCCTAAGTGGGAAAAGATAGTCAATAAAAAGATAAACATCATTAAAGAAAGTAATATAGTGAATAAATTTAAGATACTAGAGACCTGATCAACTGTAACATTTCTACTGACTTTAATATATGTGAGACTGAACCCTACATGAATAAAGATTTTTTTTTTTCCTCATTGCAAATACTCAACTGAAGCCACAAGACGGCATGTTGGGTATTTCTCATTTGTAATAACAACCTCATTATGCTTTTAGAGTAATGGGAGAAGAAATGTGAAACATTGTCAGACGCAGTTATATTTCTTAGTGGAAAAATCTATCAGTCTTTTGCTTAGTTCTGTTTTCAAAATTTACACTCATAGGTGAAGACTTGCTTCTGCCGATTCATATGGCATTCAATCCTATTCATATATGTTATTTTTATGACTTTTATTTCTACATGAAATTCTAATATGAATAGCATCTAATTTCCATGATCTGTATCCCACTCTCTAATTGCATGTGCCAAACCAAGAGATTGGAGGACTACGTCATTCTTAGTTTCTCCCCAGGTATGCACAGTTTGCTATATCCCTGACATTAAAAAACAATTCCTGGCCAGATATAGCCCATATTTCTTACTCTTCTTATCCAGCCAAGGCTCGTGCAGCTTCCGTACCTGGTGGTGTTTGCTCTTCTACTTGTAGGCTGTATTGCTGTTCTGCAACAGTCACAGAACTGGCACAAAATGCTTCCTTCACATCATCAGTAAACAATGGGAAGAATTTGGAAAATACATAGAGACTAATACTCTGTAATCAATGTTCTCTTAGTTTGTGGTCAACAGTGCTCAGAGACGGCTGTGTCATATGAACTAAACCACGTCAGTCATAGCTGAAGTGTGTTTAAGAACAAGAAAAACAAGGAAGGGTGCAAGAACAATGAAGATTGTGTGTGTGAATGAATTTATTATAGTTGGCTGATGGTGGGGAATGCCAGTTACTCCATGGAGTAAGGAATTAGTGTCTGCAGAGGACAACAGTAATTAAAAATTTCTTTGGAAATATACACATACCCCTTACTTACTCTGTAAGAATCAACCCAAAGGCGATATATTCACATAGTTTACTTCCTAAAGAAGTGCACAGATATTAATACTCTTAGATGCCAATGTGAAATATTTTTAAAGGCAAAGAAACGTGGATATTGCGTGCAGCCCGAGAAAGCATCAGAGCAAAGACTAAGTGCTGAGGTCCCATTCTGCTCTCCAGGCTGCTGACAGTGCTGCTGTGGGTTCATCGTTACATTAACAAGTGTCTGTCTTCTCCCTCAAAGAAGAAACAGGTATCAGCAGAATTTTGGAGAAATTATTGATCTAAACCCTTACAGTAAGAAGAAAGGATTATTTTCATTGGACATAGAAGACAATGCAAGCTGAAAACCATGAAGAGAATCACTGATGAACACACGCATCCTGGCCAGGACAACACACAACATGAACAGTTTGCACAACTGGAGGCATCTGAACAAAATCTGATAACACTGTTCAGCCAGGTGAAGGTCACCTTGTTTGTGAAGGAAAGAGTGTGTTTCTCAGACTCCCTAGCAGTCAACATCTGCAGGCTATTTCATACAGCACAGGGGCACATGTCAGAAAAAGCTACGTAACTGGGCTCCACTAAAGGCCACACAGAAGAGAGAAACAGAAGACAACTGATAAGCTGCATCTATTGGTTAGACTGAGGTGAAAACACATGCTGTTCTCAGGCAAGTGACCTCTTGGAAACAGCTGCTAAACCCCTGATTTTAACACACTAAACGACGTGTGTCACATTCGGACTGTCTACAATGTGTGGATACTTTGTCAGTTCCTACACGTCTTCTTCAGAACAAGTATGTCTGCGTGTGACCACAATAAAATTTCTTCTCAGAAGGAGGAATCTCATCAGTGCTTGTGCAACACCTTAGGCTCTTTTAACCACTTTAAAACGGTTCGTTTCTGTTACACTCAGTATTTTTTCTCATTTTTTACCCTTCCTGGAGAATGCTTTTTTGTCAGGGTTTCATTAACATTAAAATCAGGTTAGTTGAAGGAGGAGAAATCCCATTTCATCTTAATTTCAATTTACTATCAAGTTCTTTGTTCTTCTAATAACAGCCAATATTTTTTCATAGTGTTTATGCTAAAAGTATATTTTAAACAAATTGCATCTATGGAAGTTGTTTATCTTTGAAAATTTAAAGGAAAAGAGTAGGACTCCTCACAGCAATCATTCACTAATAACAAAGCTTCAAATTCTACCAGCCATGTAGATTTCATCTATTTTTAAATGTTTTCCTTCATTCACATTTGTAGTAACAAAAGTAAAAATACTTTAAAAAAATTGTTCTCTATTTTTAGTTTACTAAAAAGGGGCTTTTCCATAGCATAAAATATGACCGTTTGCTTCTGACCACAGATGAAAGATTTTAGGACTTCAGAACTTTTAGGCTTTAGGATTGAAACAGAAGGCTGTACCTCCACATACATAAGCCCCACAGCTAAAGAAAGGTGTGCAGAGCACCCAGTGCATGCATTTTCAAGCCCAACTGGTACACACCAACTGGACACCTCTCAGCTAGAGACAAGCTCTGCAGGCTCTGCAGTCTTCACTCTGGTTTTCTGAGGGGCCAGAACTTCTCAAACTTCATGAAATATTGCTGGCTACAAATTGGCTTCAGCTGTAGCTCAGGGTCCTTCTGCCTCCTCCCAGATGTTTACCTCAGTGCGCAGGGGACTCACTAATCCTCTTGTTGTAGATCCCCTGCCTGAGTGGGCCAAACTGTCCATGAATCCTCAGGCAGCAATAGCATTTTTCTATCATCTGTCATTTCTCAATCATCTGACATTTCTCATACTGATGGTTCTTGTAGCATTTCTCACAGACAAAGTAATCTGGAAATATGCATCAGGCTGTTTTCTAATGCCTCCAAACTGCTTTGTGAATTAGGTAAAGTAAGAGTACTAATCTTCAACCTAAGAGATACAGAATCTAAGACACATTTAGTCTCAGCCAGAAATGGGATTGGAAGCAGGAAAACCTGATTACCTTCCAATTCTGCTCCCCTGATGCATATTCTTGGGGGCTGTGATTCCAGGATGAGTCACGCCAGAAACTCTCCTGTATCTGAGACAGCTTGATGTCATAAAGGGTCAACAAAGTGAGACAGCTGCTCTCAAGTGCAGGAAGCAAGTGTTTCCTTGAACCTCAAAATCCATGACACCTTCTAAAAATAAATACAAAGCAGATAGGTATTTCAGAAAGAATAAAGGAGCACAAGGCAAACGCCTTCACCTTAATCCAAGCTCCAGGGATGCAGGACTTGATAGTAAAGTGTTCTTTAGCAGCACTTCACCTCTATAAATCTGATACCACTTTAAAAGGAGGCCAGTACATTATCTTCATCTTATAGATGGGGAAACTAAGCCCTTGGAGGTGAAATGACTTGGCCAAAACCAGACCTGGGTTGGATTAGACCCACTTCATCCAGACAAAAAAGCTGTCTGACTACAACCATCAGACATATCACAGGAAAGTACCAGAAAACCCACATTACATGTGTTGACAAATCTGCCTGTTCACAATATTGTGTGGTGCAGAAGTGAGGTTGATGCAATTGGTAAATTAAATCTTCAGTCCAAAAAAAGCCATTGGAATTTATTTTTTTCTTTCCTTTCATATGATACAAGTAGGTTATGGAAACATGTGCTACAAAAAAGATCAAAAAGCTCAGAATTGTAGTTTTAAATTACATCATCAATGTCATGCAAACCACCCTGAAATTAGAGAGCCACTTAGAGAGCTTAGTTAATCTGTCATGGGTCTGAACGCTGCAACTTGAAGGACATGAAACCTTGTCTTTATCGAAATGCAAGGAAAGAAAGTCACAGAGAATATAATAAACTTGTATAACACTGACATGAATACATTTCAATACTGGTGTGACACCCAGGGAAATGTGTTCCTTGGTTATCTGAGGCGCAGGCAGTGAAATTCAGCTGAAACCAGAGGAAGCTGTGAATTGCTTGCAATGTTTTGACTTACAGGCGACTTCAGAATCATCAGGGAGACAGAAATATCCACTGCTGATCTTAAGAGATTTCATGGAAAGCAGCCCCAAACTAGAAATTAAACTAAGTATTTATTAACATCCAAGTCTAATCAAACTAATAAAACACCCTCTCCCACGGAGATAGCAGAGGAAGACACATGTGCAACAACACCTTTCCATCAGACATAATTTTAACCCATTTTTATTTTGCATTCTTCAGTTGGTTAAAAGTCATACTATCATCATAAGTCTCCCCTGATGAAGCATTCAGCAGTACGTCTTAGCATTCCAATTAGGATTTCTACTGACTAGGATGTCAAAAGGATGACATTTTACATAGCCGCATGATTATCGGAATTTAAGAACTGTTGTAGTAGGTAAGATCTAAGATTTGTTAGAACTATACCTTTAAATTATTTGACATCGCTTAAAAGTACACAACCATTTTAATTTAATCTTAACTACTGTTAATTCACTTATTAAGAGCTTTCTGCTAAAGCTGACCACTTGTACTGCATAATAAAGAGAATACCAAAATCTTATCTGGCATTAAAGAGCTGTCATGGACATGAATGCTCAACGCATGGATATTAAAGACTATTCCTATCAGACTATATGATAAGAATACATAGAGATAATGGCTGACCTTGGGTGTGTCATTTAAACTGTAGATCCAGAGATGATCTCACCTCATCAGAGTTGTAAGGACAACATTGCTCATTACAAATTATCCTTTGGAGAGCAAGTAATTATGTCCTGCCTATCACTAGACTATTATTAAATGTGCTGTATTAACACCACAACATTTAAATAGAACCCTGAGTCTAAATTATGCTGACACAGAACTATTCAAGTGGTGCACTGGACACCTTATTTCAATAATCTGCGTGTTCCAGGTCATTCCTGCAACTGGTCTGATTAAGAAGGGCCCCTTCTGCACACCATCCAAGAACATTAGCAGGGTCTAGCAATGTACTAAAGCTATTAGCATGAAACAGCAGTTGCTACAGCGTGACTTTAAAGTTTTTCTTGCCTTTCCTGCAATAGGAGAGGTATGTACCACCCCATACCATACACTCTGACCTGCATTTTTTAAGGAACAGAAACAGTCGGTTCTACTGCTCCATGCACGTACTTCTGTCTTCACAGAATCAGGTACTGAAATTTAAAAAAAAAAAACATTTTTTTTTAGATAATGATCCTCTTTAGTAGACTCAACTTCACATATAAGATACACTTACATCTACTTTTTTTTTTTTTTAAGACTAGAATCTCTCTGCTTTCTTTTTTATTCATTATTTTATAGTACTCAGTAACATGCTTCATATTTTTCAGGAGACAAATCCCTCCCCCAAAGACTTGCAGTGCATACTGGAACTCTGCATGGGAGTAAAGCCTGAAAATAGACCATCTTTCTGCACTTCAAAGGCCATAGAATAATCTGACAGACAAGTGACATTAAAGAATACAAAATGAAGATTCAGAAGCAAAAAATGAGTTATGGAAAGTAGATCTTGATCTTGCAGTCAAACAAATGGACACTGTATAGACAATTTTTAGAAATGAGACATAGGACTTGTCTTGGAGTCTTTAACAGTTTTTTTTATTATGACAGACTGTCTTTAAATCTGCCCTGTGATTTTTATATGATCAATCTTTTCCTTTTTCTCTCTGTAACTTCTACACCTGCTAACTAGCTGGACTTTTTGTTCTATAACCTTCTCCTTTCACTTACTAAATAAAAAGTTAATTTCATATTCAGTAAATTAAACACATGGCTTTCCGTGTATGTCTTGGAACAGTATACATTTCTTCAAGAAAAATATGTTTCCAGATAAAACATCAGAATGAAATAAACAGAAACAATGTGCCTTTGGGGAGTGTGAAAACACTCCAGGGCTGGTTATATTTGCCAGAACGTTGAACGTGGACTCATCAGATTGATTAAATCTGTCACAACAGCAATTCATTAAGCCATAAAAGAGAAAATTCAATGTACTTTCTAAAGATAGAAGTCTATTTTTAAACAATCAAAACAATATTGCTTTTAGAAAATCCTTGTTGCTTTACTGTAGTAGTATTTTGACCAGGATTTTGACGTCAAAGATGCTGTAGTAATAAAAGCACAGACATTGCAATGTTAATTTTTCTTTTTTATTACATGACGTATCTATCTGGGCCCATGTCCATAAAGACAAACATGCCGGGTAAGGAGTAACCAGTGCCATACAGCACAACACGGAGAGGAAACAGCTGAGGGGCAAAGGACCAACGTAGAATCTCTATGGAGATAAAAACTCTTGTTGAAAAGCAATGCAGTTACAAGGTGGTTTCCACAAAAACTTCCCTATTTTGTGAAAACCTGATCTGATCTGGGGGAAATTCCAGAGTCAGCCTGAAGCGAGCCAGTAAAAAGTTGAAGCAAGCTAGTGAGCTGGAGGGAATCCCAGACAGCCAGATGCCTGTCCAGAGAGATCCTGTTCTCTTGAACACACTGCGTAGGGCCATGCTGCTCTTCAAGAGCTGGAAATTCTTGGAGTCAGAGCTCATATTCTCCTGACATCACATTTCCTGTGCAGTATAACTGCAAATTTTGTACACAAAACAAGGAAAACATCACAGCAACCATCACTCACTTCATGCTTCAAGAGGCAGCCACCCAGAAGATTTTTTTAGCTGCCAGATGTAGCCACTGCACTGTGAGCACATCCAAGTATGTTTCTCCTCAAGTGATCGATCACAGATGGGCTGAAGGAAGAGATTATTTTTTTCTTTTTTACAGCAAATCTCTTTTCTCATTTCTTGAGTATCCAGTGGCTGAGGAGAAACATGTTTTCCTGCAGATATGAGCTCAGCTTGTGAGTGCTATGGACATTCTTTTATTGATAAAAGACTCACTGCTCTCTAAAAATATCCAGCTTTTGAAGTAGAAATGATCCTTCTTCAACATCTCTGGACTTCAGAGAAACTCAGAAGCCAGTATGATTTGCCATGACCCCTTCCCCTCAGTCTCCCCTAGTATGAAATTATCTTGGAGGAGAAAAAGGAAAAAGGAATATTTAAAACGTTTCTCCTCAACATTTCCACTTCTCTGAGGAGGATTCTACCAAGACAAAAATAGGTGGCATTGTCAGGATGTTTTGTTGATTGAGGATGCCAATTAACTCAGACACCAGAGTGAAAAGAGTAGGCTTATTTTACTGCTAATAATTAAAGGATATAACCAAGTAATAGAAAATAAGCAATAAGAAAAATACAGAATAGTACACTTAATTATTACTACATACAGTTAATTATAAAAAATAAGAATAAGCAAGGTAATGCACCTAATCATTACTACACAATGGGGAGAATAGTGATTAAGAAAGATCCATCACCACTTGCATATGTTACCATCATCCAGATCCGCAGTTGCTGGGGAGCCCCAGTTGCAGTGAGGATTTGAAGAACCTTTCCCTGCAAGCGCGAAGTCCTACATGGTTTGTCCATCCGTAGGTGAGACATCCAAAGTCGCAGCAAGAGGGTCCAGCCTTATATACCAAAAATCGGCAAGTCAGAATGACTTGCACTTTTCTTTGAGTGGAAACATGTGGTTTCATCCTCCTTTGGATTCCACCCAAAGCTTGACCAGGGCTCGGGAGGGAGAACCAAGAGAGTTTCTAACAAGGCCAAACACTTGGGTTCTCAGCCTTGAACAAGGCTAAACAAGGAAAGTTGGATACACATTCTCCCAACATTTCATCCTCACTACTGATTATACTCTAAGCTACATCTTTCACTAGTGAGCATACATATTTCATTAATGATCAGATACTAATAATAAATGCTAATGGTAATACAGATTTTACTAATTAACAGATACTAATAATGGATAATGTTTGGTTGTGAGGTTCATCTAGAGGTCAACTTTGTTTCAGGGCCTATTATTCAGGCCCTAGCACTACATAGGACCACTGCAGACTTTCAAACAGGTGAGATCTAGCATGCAATTATTAATTGCTCCTCATCATATGGGGCATTGAAAAGATACACACTGATTTATTTGCACTAGTTTTTAAACAGTACTACAGAAATGAGAAGGCAAAACATACTGAGGAAAAAAATCTCAAAAGCTATGTATATATAGATACACTTTTGTCTGCAACAGTCTGAAGCTTGCAATTCATCAGCTAGTCTTTAACCTGCACTCTCTGCAAGATCATGATTTCACTAGGGTGAAAAAATGGGCTACATGAATCACAGTTCCTATTGTTGAAGAGCTAAAATTAAGATTTGTTCTATGTGAAGCCAAGATCAAAAACTGTCCTAGCTTTAGCGTCTGTCCTGTCGTTTATCCAGTCAACAAAACGTTTTTAAGCTTCACAGACTACCTTTTGCACAGTAGCACACAAAACAGTAATAACAATGGAGCTCAGTTGTCCCTCTTTGTATATTCTTTTTATATTTCTCCCTAATCTTTCAAATTTATGATTTTGCAACTGATTCTACATCTGATTATTGCTCTTCTTGGCTAGATATCAAGAACTACTGATATCTAAGGATGGTATTCTTATCCTCAAAGCCTGAGTGAGCCAAATGGATGACTCACAAAGTTCCATCTAACAGTCTCCCTGTTCAAAAAGCCCAATCTTAGAACGAGATATATTGAAAGGAGAAGAGTCAGGCTGAAACACAGACATAGCCTTAAATAGATGAAAATACGCCGTGAGCTTGGAATGTGCAAAGCATTTGATTTTTAAGATCTCTTCCATGCTTCCATCAGAACCATATGGAGCTTCCATTTCCTTATATTCTACACCTACACTATGCTACACTATAATCCATACTAGAATATAGTGGCCAACTACATGCAGTAGTTTAAAACATAATTGTATATATGCATATTAGCTCTACAGTATGTTGTTTTTTTCTCCAAGCTTACACAATTATGACTGACAGCAAAGCTCATTGAAATGTATTTAGTCATTTGCATTCATCTATTTAATTTATAGTTATCTCCCAAGTACTCATTTGTATTTACAATTACAATGCAGATTTACTAATAGCTCTCAAGAAAACAAGCCTGTTGGTGAAGCGTCATCATGTGCTAGGATGTCACTAGATGATGCCAATTCATAAAAGATGGAGATCACTTTTTAGTTTTCAGAATTTCTGTCTTAATTTTCTGCAGTGCAAACACCACCACAATCTTTTGATTTCAGTGTATTTCAAATGCTCAGCACCTATAGAAATTAGACTGCATTATCTGGGATGTCATAATGTTGATAATTCATCTAATACCAGGTGCTCAGTCTCTGCATAGAAGGAAGAACCAAGAAACTGGAAGAAAAATTTACTACCTCTAATATCTCTCCAGTCAAGTTGCTGTACAGAAACTAGAAGTTATTGAAAATTCAGCCTCACCTATAAATCTTGCTCCTTTTTTACTTTTAAATCATCTCCGGAGTGACACTATAACTGTTTGCCACACGGGCCAGGCAGTAAGTGCTCCAAGTGTAAGATACACATGACTCAATGCCACTCCTGGGGCAAGCCCACAACGGCTGTCGATCAGACTTCCAACTCCAATGACCCTACAAGGCTGTCAAACATCTAATACCCATTTTGGGAATGATGAGATATAATCTTGTTATTCCTATGTACATAGTATTTTCAACTACAGTTTAGACAGCCTTGTCCCTAACAACTTTTTCATTGCATAAGGATTCTTTTTGTAGTATCAATTCATTGTCCTGTATAGTTTAAGTTTTGTAAATGCATAAATTAATGTATTATGTTCAAATATACATATAGTTTTTATATTAACATTAAAAAGGTTTATCAAAGCAGAATTAAAATTGAGCTTTGAATAACTCTAAACTTTCTGATTTTCAAAGGCTGGGGCTTGTTGGGTTTTTTTGTAAAAATATTGCATTTTTTAACACTTTGTTGAATTTGTTTGCGGGGCTGTATTTTTCTTTTTAAGTAAAGAAGAAAAATATGAGGAAACCCTTGGTATAGTTGTAGATTCCCTATTACAGATGTTATTTCATGTAACGTGATGTTACTATGGCTTGGTCTCTTTTTTTGGATTGAAGATATGAGAACTTGAGCTAGGCAGGAATTTTTCTACACAAAGCACATTGCTGAAAAATACTCATTAATTAAAAAAAATGCTGAGAATTCATTTTTTAAATGTCTAACTTTTGTACACGCAGGTACAAGATGCCTTTAGAGTCAATGAGGAGACACAAATGATCCAGAAAGTGATTCACCTCCTTCTAACACAGGCCCTTCCAGATGGTAATTCAGCTCACTGCAGTCAGACACCTGTCTGAGAACAAGACAAACCACCTCCAGGAATGTCTATTTCTCTCCACTGGCTATCAAGGGTAGACAGGGTGACTGGCTCGTAGCTCAAGATTTTTTTAAATCTGTGATAGAAATTCCATCTAAAGTGTTAGCTGAAATAACAGTGGTTAAGGTTAACTTTTCAGGTTCTGCTACTCTCTGCCAGCCAAGGACAGCAGGTACCACATTATTTGACCCCATGGGCTGCCCAGACTCCCCAGCCTGGAGAGGCAACTCAAAGAGTTGAGTTTCACAAACATTACTGAAATGTCTATTTCCCAGGAAGTTATATATATATTTTTTTTTTCTGAAGAGCATGAAAACATTTGAAGCACCAAGGTTTCTTATGAATCAGAAATTCTCAAACTCAGCAACTCTAACTGAAACCCAGTTTATTTCTGGACTTTGATAATGAGGCATTAGAAAAACACAGCTATTTTATCACCTGGTTTCAATCCACTTAATAACTTTGCACCTGATACATTCTCCCCCATTAAGTCAAATTTATGCTAATACTGTCCTCATTAGCAAATACTATTTAAAGCTGGTTTATGGAATGATTTCTGAATAAGGTAGGTGTCTAGAGTCAGTGAATTTTAGCCAGGAAGATTATATTCAGTGAATATCAGCTATCAGATTATAAGAAAACATGAACTTCACAAGTTATCATAGAATCATCGAATACCAGGTTGGAAGGGATCTCAAGGATCATCTGGTCCAACCCTTCTTGGCGAAAGCACAGTCTGGACAAGATGGCCCAGCACCCTGTCCAACTGAATCTTAAAAGTGTCCAGTGTTGGGGAAACCAACTTGTACCCATTACCTCTTGTCTTTTTCATGTGACTCTTTGTAAAAAGGGAGTCTCCATCTTCTTAGCAGTCACCCTTTAAATACTGGAACATGGTATCTATCTATAGGTATTCCTGCAAAACAGTGGAATAGTCTACAAGATGATAAATAGTGACAGCTAGGGAGAGGTCTTTTTCATGCTGGGTAAATCTGTGCTTTTACTGAACACAACACAATCTCTAGCATTGAAAACTGCAGAACTCCAGTATTTAAGTATCTTTATGGAAAATTCAGTTAGCCACCTGAAACTCACTCGATTCTAAAGATACAGGTCTTGAAACACAACTATGTACTTAAACAATTCCCAAACTGGATTGTATAGGCTGTGCTCTGCAGGCCTTAATGAAAGGTGAAGCAAAGGGCACCAAGCTGACGGGCTCAGCACAACTGTGTACCTTCTTCTGAAGGAGACTTAGGTGGCAACATCTCTGGCCTCTCTGCACTATATTTCATGGTATGGTGTGGGCAGAACTTAACTCGTTCTATAAATCACACTGTATCCTGAAAGACATATTTTCTTCCTTTTTTTTTTTTCCTTCTGAAAAATGCTTCAGGCGATAACTTTGCATCTACAACACTCTGCTTCTCTTTAGGATCTAGAAAAAGCAACAAAGGCACAGAAGGGATACATTTTTGTCTTAGATTCATTTGAGTTCTCAGGGAAATACCTAATAACACATTTACAGCATGTTGTTTTTAAAGCACTATCTATTAAAATATTAATAACCTATTCCTCTCAGCCCCATAGTGAAGCAGGTGATTTCATATTTCTACTACTTTACAGAAGCATGGATAAGTACTTTGAAGGAAAGGATAATTTTCAGAGCTGAATACAAGAAGCAGAAATTCATGCTTGACAGTCAGAAGAGGATATCCCACATCAATCCACCCAAGCACGCACACAAAGCGAGAGTTAGACCCAGGAAATACGCAATCAGGACATCTAGTTTTAAGGCACTAAGGGCCAAAGCACACACCAAACAATACACTTTGCACTTGTGTAGGTTTTTTCAAGCACAGGAACTGGATCAGTTGGCACTTTTCATGGCAAGTATCCCTGCATTCATTTTAGAACCAGAGAAACTGATGCACATTAAACCGTTCACTCAAAGCTATTTGCTATCTTCTGGCAACATGTAGAGAGTTACAGACTACATGTAATTTCTAGGTCAAGTCTGTTACAAAATCAACTACTATTTTCTTATAAAATGGCAGTGCTGCTGCTTACCTAGCATATGAGAGGCAAGTTCATATCCTTTTCTCTCTCAGGGAATTCCTACGACAGCACTTGTCTTTCTGAAAAGCATTCTGCTCCTCAGAGCCCCGGGATGATGGCAAGGAGTAGAGGTATTCGCATGCCCTTGTAAAAAGTCCCTCCCCAGCTTTCCTGCAGGCCCCCTTTAGGTACTGGAAGGCTACTATAAGGTCTCCCCAGAGCCTTCTCTTCCCCAGGCTGAACAACCCCAACTCTCTCAGCCTGTCCTCACAGGGGAGGTGCTCCAGCTCCCTGATCATCTTTGTGGCCTCCTCTGGACCTGCTTGAGCAGGTCCATGTCCTTCTTATGTTGGGAGCCTCAGAGCTCGACACAGTACTCCAGGTGGGGTCTCACAAGAGCAGAGTAGAGGGGGAGAATCAACCTGCTGGCCACACTTCTCTTGATGCAGCCCAGGATATGGTTGGCTTTCTGGGCTGCAAACACACACTGCTGGGTCACGTTGAGCTTCTTGTCCACCAATACCCCTAAGTCCTCTTCCGCAGGGCTGCTCTCAATCCACTCATCGCCCAGCCTGTATTTGTGCTTGGGATTGCCCCTACCCATGTGCAGGGCCTTGTACTTGGCCTTGCTAAACTTCATGAGGTTTGCACAGGCCCACCTCTCAGGCCTGTCAAGGTCCCTCCAGCATGTCGACCACACTACACAGCTTGGTGTCATTGGCAAACATGCTGAGGGTGCACTCAATCCCACTGCCTGTGTCGCTGACAAAGATGTTAAACAGTACCAGTCCCAACACCGACCTCTGAGAAACGGCACTTGTCACTGCTCTCCACTTGGACACGGAGCCATTGACCACAACTCTTTCAGTGTGACCATCCAGCCAATTCCTTATCCACTCAGTGGTGCCTGTTAGGTGCTAGCTTAACTAGTAATTAACTTGATATGCAGTATTCTCAGTTCTTTCAGTTGTAACTCTTCCAAACTTAGGGGATAATTAGTTTACCATTAAATCTGAGAAAGATACAGAGAATGATTCAGTAATTTAATGGCTGACAGAGAAAAGACCTGAATTTCCATCTGTCTCACTTAAGTATTTTATAGGCTATATATAGGCTTCAGCTCTTTCCAGAAGGGTTAGATTAGAGGGAAAAAAATAAAGTTAGAATTGAGCTGACAAAAAGGATGTTACTGGTGAACAGACTCAACAGAGTACTCAGCAGAGGCAAAGGGATCTAATACAAAATGGAGAAAGGGGAGACTAGAGACATGGTACTTAAGAAGGGGAAAGTGTAGTGGTGTGCAGCCTTGGTCAGAGAAAATCAGCCTGGGCTATGCCTTCTGCAGGTACTTTGGGTCTAATACACAGAGTAGCCCCGGGATCCAACTCTGCCTTCCTCAGAGCCTCACACCACCTCAGTGGGGGTGAAAATGCACCAGTCTCCTCATCATAAGGCCTCTGCTCCCCATAATGCTCTTTCACAGACAGAAACACATATTCTCAGAGAAAGTTCAGAGGGAAATTAATGCTATGGCAGTGCCCATTCAGTGAAGAGACTGGAACAGCTTTATTTTTTCCCCAGTGCTGGCCTGGAGAACAACGCCTGCCCCAAAGACACAAGACTACGTAATACCACCGACACTGGCAGATCACTTGGCTGTGTGTTTTGGGGTGTTTACCACCTGTGGGGTGCCACTTGGAAAGGTACAGACTGCCCGATACCCCCCATAGTCTAAGGGTAAAATAATTGCTTTAAACAGCAGAAGGCGCAGACCCACCTTCCCGTGGATAGAGAGCTGAGTCCAGTCCGACCACACCGAGGGCAGGTGGGCTACCGCAGGCATGTTCTGGGGACCCCGACCCCGCTGCCTGGGGTTCCCCTGGGGGGTGAGGCGAAGACAGGCGGGTTTGAGGCCGGCGGGGCCCCAGGGCGGCAGCACGAGCCCCTCACAGCGAGCCCCGGGGCTACGAGAAGGGCCCCGACGCGCACGGCACAGGGGCAGGAACAAGGCAGCTGCCTGAGGAACGTCCCGCTGCTCCCGGGCTCCGTGCCCGGCTCACGGCCGCTCCCGCCCGCCGGCAGCCGCGGGGCGGGGCGGGGCGGGGCGGGGCGGGGCGGGGCGCGCCCTCCCTCAGGCCGCCCGCACAGGTGCGGCAGCTCGCGCCGAGCCCCGCCCTCTCTCCCTCCCCCCAGTGCTACCTGGAGGGCGGGGTCACCCGCCGGCGGATGGATATCACCTGGTCTCGCGAGGTGACCCTTACTCCTGGGCATCCCTCCGCGCCCTTCCACAGCCACGTCCGGGCGGAGGCGCCGCTTTTTTAGCTCAACCCCGCGAGGAAGGGCGGTACGCGGCCCGGCGTTAGGACCCGGCGGACTATTTTTCACCGCCGGCGCAGGGCCGCCGTGGCCGGGGTGGGAGTGTGCGCCAGGGAGCGAGAGGCGGGCGGCGGATGCGTCTGTGGCCGCAAGTAGTTCCGGTTGAGGAAGTCGGCACTCGCGGCAGCCGGTTCCCGTGGCTGCGCCAGGGCAGCAGCGCCGCGTCCCCGGCGGTGCCGCGCCCGCCCCGGCCCAGCGCCCGCCCCGGCTCCCGCCCCGCCGCCGCCCGTCCGCGGGGAGCCGCCTGCCGCTGCCGCCATGGCCACCCGCTCCTGCCGGGAGAAGGCGCAGAAGCAGAACGAGCAGCACCAGGCCATCCTGGCCAAGCTGCTGCGGGAGGAGGACAACAAGTACTGCGCGGACTGCGAGGCCAAGGGTACGGCGGGGCGGGCGGCCGCTGGGCGCGGGGGAGGCGGCCGGGAGGGCCGGCCCAGGTGAGGCGCTGCCGGCGGGCCCTGCCTGTGTCCGCCCGCGCCGGCCTTGGCGGGGTCCCCGTTCGGGGTGGGGGCTGGCGGCGAGGCCCGGGGAGGGGCGCTGCCCGCCACCCCGCCCCGCTCCACGTCCGCAGGGGCGGCGGGGCGCTGCCGGGGCCGCCCTGCCGGCGGCGGCGACCGGCCCCCTCCCGGAGCGGGGCCCGGAGGGGCGGCAGCGGGGGTCTGCGCGGCTCGGGGAGCGCCGTGATGGAAGGCAGATAACCTTTAATTTCGTCGTGCACCACTTTCTGCTTCTCCACCGAGCTCAGCCGTAGCTACGTTATCCTAAAGTGAGGAACCCCCCAGCTGAGGCTTGATGCAACGGCTGGCCTAGCCCTTTCCTGAAGTTTCACTGCCGCGTCCTCTTCCTGCACTGCCAGGTATTGATCAGGAGCGGGCTGTGTCAGTGGCCTTCAGGAAGTCGCTGGGCGATGCTGGGGGTAGGTGCTAGGTGAGTTGAATGTTGAGTGTCCAAAACAGTGCCCTTCAGTGTTGACTCAGTCATGTAAACGTCAAGCTCTTTGAGTCTGGATGTGTCAAGTTAAATGTCACAGATACAGCTTTGGTAATGAATGAAAATTTAAAAATTACTGTCAAATCTTACCTCTCTTTAGTCTAATAGTTTTATTCTGCACACAAGTAGCTATATATTTGTGTTTACCTTGCCTTCTGTGGCCTTCAAATGAAAAAATGTAACACATTCCTCTTTCATGTGGAGTTGATTCATTAAGATGTTACTGTAAATAAGATGATTGCACAGTAAGTTATTGTTTTAAGTATAATATTTCCTGAATAACAACCAGGTATTTGCACTGTATGATTAGCTCCAGAACTGCCTTGTTCAGTCCTTCCACACCTCAACTGGCAGTTAAGTATGGTGAGCTAGTTTGAGCAACCAGAAATGGCACTATGTTTGTAACTTCCCATTCCGATCCATGAATGCTACTCTTTTCGCCATGCCCATAAATTGTGCAGTGCCTTGCAGAACACTGATGCATCAGAAACACAGAAATAACGCTGTATTTTCCTAGTGTATACTCCTAAGAAGTATATCATATGGATTGTACCAAAGATATTTATATTTTGCAAGTAACTCTTCTTAATCATTTTCTAGCACAGCTATTCTTGCCCCCAGACTTCTGGTTATTGTGTAAAAGACTCGTAACCGGTGTTTTTCTGGAAAACGCACTTGTATGTTTTGTGCATTATGGACACTTGAGATTTTCATGCTGAATGCTGCTCCGAGTTGCTTGCTGATGGAATTCTGTATGTGTGTTGTTCCATAGCATAGGCCTCAGATCTGGGTCACTCAAGATCAGAGTCTGGAATTCTCCAACTAATTTTTGTCCTGCCTTCTGAGTTCCCTCTTTCTAACCACCACCTGGTCAAGTTTTCATTTGTAAATCTCCATACTCCTTGGTATCTTTTGCCTCTTCAGTTCAGCAGCGCTGACACTTTCATTTTCCTCTTTCTTATTTGTGCTATCGAGCATCTTTATCCACTGTTCCTTACTTTGACACCTCTCTTCTGTCACAAGAGCGTTCTTTTATAAGTTCAATCTTTGATGTATCTTGAGTTTGTTTTTTTCTGTTCAGGTTCTGGAGGACCTACCAATCTCTTGACCAGGCAGTCTTCTGCTCGTACCTGTAATTCGCTTTCCATATTTCTAGTAAATTATTTTACTTGGCTACCTTACTAAAATTTGACTGCACTTCTGAAGGCTTCTGTTTTCTCTTTTGCTCAACCCCACTTCTCCCTTGCTGTCTCTCTATGTGCCAGAGGCATGGCTTCCTTTCACCCTATCCCACCAGGAAAGCTGACATGGAAATACTGTGTGATGCAATGTGAGCTTACAATATTGAGGGAACTTTAAATTCTCTTTCTCCCTTCAAGTTTAATTTGCACTTGCCTAATCCTTTTCTGGCAATTCTTGTTTCAAATTTTGTGTCGTATTAGCTTCATAGTGCCATCTACCTTTGCCTGTACTCCTGTAGTTAAGTGTATGGTTTTCTTGGAGGGGAGAGTGTGGAATGATAAAAACCTTCTAGTTTCAGCTGTTATAGAGGCACTTGACTGAGAGATGGTCATATATGGACACTCTGTAGATTTCTTTTCTTAGGTTTAGGAAGTTTCCTTCTAGGAAGGAGAGTTCTGTGAACAATGTTGAGATGCCTCCACTGTACCCTGAAGTCTGGATTTCTGTATACTTCCAAAAGACATGTGGCTCAGAAGAAAAAATATCAGTTGTTTAGTTGAAAATCAAGCTTGCCATGAGCACATAATGCTACTGTTGAAGTCTTCCTTGTTTTATCAGCCTTTGTTGAAACTTCTTGTTGACCAAAAGAGGAAAAGTGAAGGATACTTTTCAGTTGCAGCCAGCTGTTTTTTCCTAATATGTTTCACATTTAATCCATTGTGGTTGAGTGCTCATGTTGGTGTCTGGCAAAGTTGTAGTTTTGCTAGTCCTGGTATGCAGTGATGTCTGAGGCAGCAATTTTTAACATTGCCCTATTAGCTAACCAGAGGCTGTGAGCTGTGTGGCTTTCCCCAGACTGTGACAGTTTCCTTCACCTCTTGCATCACTGACAGCATCCCTTTAATTTCTAGTTGTGTCTGTCATTAGTTGGGAGCTCCCTATTGCCAGTTCCACTAAAGATTCTCTTCATCCTGGGTTCTGCAGACATGAATGTGAAAGTGTTCATGACAAAATATTTAGGACTTCTCTGGTATCAGTCCTGGTTCAGAATATATGTTTTTCCTTTTGTTAAAGTAATTGATTCTTTTTTCTTTGAAATACTGTCTGCTTCAGTTTCTGTTACTTTCCTCTTTTGTGTGAGCTTTGCTCCTTTGACTGTAATCTTCCTTTCTGTTGTTCTGTAGCATCCCCTGAGTTCTGTTTCTTGCTTTCTTCCTGTTCACCTAATTGTTGGGTAACATTGTGATTAACTCAGGTTGTGTTAACTGAGTTGCGGTTGTATCTTGGATTTTATTCTGGCAACACTTAAAACCGTTGTTTTCAGTATGGTCTTTCAGATAGCTGGCAATTCAGCATGGGTTCTTAACCGGAGATGAGAGGCTATCATCACTAATTCCTTCCTCTCACTGTAGATGTTACAGTCCCTCTTAAACCTTAGATACTATATTTACCCTAGCCTTCTGTTCCGATCACGACATCCAAGGGATGCTGAAGTCTTGCCGACTGTACTTTGAGGGTCTGGGAATTCTTAGGTAGCTAGATATAACTTGAAATCTTATAAATATCCTTTTGACCCTAAAAAATTTAATGTGGTCCTATTTGCACATTTATCCCCCATTACTTTGATAGTATCTACTGTGGTGCCACTGTTGAGCTCTTCCTTCATATCGTTGAGGCTTCTCTGCTGGCGTTTATTGCTCCCATCAAGAAGATGACCATCAGAATTTACTGTTGTCCTACTGATTCATTCCTAAATTAGTGAATTAGTTCTCCTTGCTCTCGGTATATGGCCACCATCAGCATTCCTTCTGAGGAAGTTTCAAGCATGCGCCTTTCCTTTATTATCGCATGCTTGCTCTGTGTAAGAATTAAAAAAGCTACTTCTTGGTTTTCCTCAAAGTAATTTTGCTGTCATTATTAGAGGTCTTGTATCAGGAACAAACCCATCCTTTGGTGTCTGGACTACTTTTTTCAGGGGTAAGGTATGCAGATACATTAGACAGCTTTGTTCTGCAAGCCTTTTGGAAGGTGGAGACTACAGCTGAGGCCACATCTGCCAGAGTAAGCATTAAGCAATAATTAGGATTGCTGACTCTGGCAATGGTTTCTGGAAGTGCTTTTTATTCTGTATTTGCCTTCTAACTGTTGAAATAGCAGCTATGAATCTGACTCCCATTGCTAAAATGTGTTGGAAACTACCTGCTGTAGGACCATACTGTAGTTGCCATATGTCACCTTCCAACTGTAAGTCTTACAGCTACCGGAAAGACTAGATGACACCTCTGTGGGGAAGAAACTTAAAAATCAAAGGTTCTGGAACTGCCTTTGCAATCATTGAGATTTTTGGAAGAGTGAGGAGGTTGGAATGACATTTGACAAGGCAGTGCTTGTCTGTTCTTTACAACCCTATCTGAACAGCCATGTACATAAGGCAGTAGATGGCTTCCCAGTGTTATACTACTGGGAAGCAGTTATCCTACTGTTTCTCATATTTGCAGGAAATAGTAAGGGATGTTAGCAGTAACTTAAGTCATCCTGAATTTTGAGGGATAAGCAACTGAAGTTCCTTTGTGCTCCTTTTGTGTGTATAACTAGGTAGAGCTAGCAGGAATTGGAAGGATCTAGGAGAAGGAAATAGCTATAGATCTGCCCGTCTGTCTTGTGTAGACTATGCTGAAAGCTGTTGTAAAGCATGTGACCTTTTTTTTTCCCCTATCACTGTAGAGGGAGACTAAATGCATTTTTATTGTTCCAGTGCTGTTATTTGAATCTCTTAAGCAATAGCACCTCTTAGAGATCTGTCAAATGGAGCCAAAAACCCCCCAGCCTGTTAACTTCAGTCAGCAACCTTTTGACTATAGGGGCTATAATTTGCTATTTCTATGTACTTGATATCTACTTATAACATGCTAGAAGTCTCTTAGGTTTGTGTTACTGCTTGGCAGCAAGGCTGGTGGTATTTGGGCACTGATATTAAACAATACTGAATCAAGTACTTGGTAGTTGAAGAGTGTGATGAAGCACAGACAGAGATGCTTTTTCTTAGAAGGGACACGTATTCAGCAGTATCAAAGGACTAGCCAACAAAGCAAACAGGCCTGTGAAGTAAACCGAAGGCAATCAGTCTTGGTCTAGTGCGACTGTCTCTGCAGATGTGGACCGTAAGACTCCGATTACTGTTCCTAACCATGTTTGAACAAAAGAGGTATGTTTGAAACCAGTGCAAATGTTCTCTAATGTACCTTTTCTGTTTGTTACACTTGTATTTGGATGTTGGTTTTAGTGCAAATGGATTGACTACTGAAGTATGCTTGTAAATTAATCACTCTGTCGAGAAGGCAATTACCTGAGTTGTCAACTGCTTTAGAATTTTAACTGTAACAAAGTTAAAATAATGTAATTGTAAGCTTGCAGACCTTTGTATAGACAATTGCAGATGTCTTGGGCCTTCAGAAAAGGCAAATAAACTTATGTATGAGAGGTGTTCTAGTTTTTTTGGTTTGGCGTTTTTTTAAATGTTTACTTACTTTGTGCCTGGTAGTGCTTGAAACCTGGTTAAGTGATCTCTTACCAGAATCCTAGTACAAAGAGTTCCATCGACACTGTTGCTTGTTTAACCAGATTAAAATTGGTTTACTTTGATTATAATATTAATGAAAATACTTTTCAATATTTATAGTTTTACTGTAAATCCTTGGATATCTGTGTATGACTGAACACTTGATCTTTTCTGTCTGAAGAGTGACAGGTACAGGCTTTTAGGAGTATGGGGAGAGACTGAACAGGAAAGTGCAGTACTGAAATTTGTGTAGGCAGAACCAATTACAGTTTTGGCTTCAACAATTTGCCAATCCCAAAATACAAAGTCTCTTAGCAGTGGGGGAGAAAAAAAATCCAGTTTAAGTTGAAATGGGCAAACTAGCTATTGAAACAAATCTATTCCAGATATGTTTATAGCTGTTCAGAGTCAGGTTTTTTGTAGACAATTAAGTCTTGCATATGATCACTTCTGTGGCTTAGAGACCAACTTAAATGTGTATGAACATCACTTTCTGAAGCTGCTTTTGCTGCTTACTTGTTTTGATGGGCTGGTCTTCTCACTGTGTTAATCTTGCCTGAATACTTTAATAAATAGTGTATTTCTTCCTCAGGAATTAACCTAAAGCAAATGAATAACTCCTACAGCCCACTGCCCTCAGCCTGGGGAAGGCTTTAGCTTTTGCCTCTGACTGTAAGTGTAAGAAAGCCTTGGGACAGCTTATCAACAGTATTAGCTTGCTCTAGGACAAGGCACTAGCTGCTCTGCCTCCTCAGGTGAAGACTTTTGTCCTCTTAAGGTGGAGAAACTGCTGAAGTAGGACGCCAGGGGAAATGGAACACAGTTGGATTGTGTTGGAGGTCACTTCTACACATCAGCTCAAGTGCAACTTCTAGCCCTGTGCTGAAGTTCAAACACAGTAGTAACCAACCAGTAGCTGATTACTGCTCTATGGATATCTTGTACCAGTGAATATCGCTGCAAATATCAAATGTGACTTCTGGTTACTTGGATCAAGAAATTGTTAGTACTTTTCTGTGTGATTCTGTTGCAAGGTTGGTGTTGCTGCTGATTGGTAAAGATCGTATGAGCATAACAGACTAGAATATGAATTGACACATGCAACAACTGGAGGCTTCTAGCTGTCCAGTGAGGCTTTGCAATATCTTTCCACAAAGAATAATGAAACCAAACCACTTTGATTCAGGGTGGATCTTGCTTAAGCTTAGCAACTGAATGATATATCTTGACCTCTAATAATAGTAAGGAACTAGAAATCCTAGTGATCATCTGGTACTTACAAGGTTATTTTTCTCACCTTCTAAGACCTTAAGGGACCAGAAACTGCACTCAGTCTCTCCTGAGACTATCACCAGGACTTTGTTCATGATTTCCTGCTACTAAATAAAAGTACCCCAATGCTCTGTTTTTGTTCTATATCCTTTTACCAATTCCTGACACTGATTGCATGAGACTGAAACTTTGTTAGGAATTAGTTGCTTTGCGGCCTGAGAGCTACAATTGTTTCACCCAAGAAAAGAGCTCTTAAGACGACACCCCTCTTGCTGGGAGAAGAGGAGCATGGCAGCTTTAGCTTAAAACTTGTGGGCAGGGTCTTGCAGTATTGGATGACTCTAGTGGTATGTTTTCTGCCTGTAAGGAAGGGATTTGTTTCCATCTCCTGACTCTTACAGTGCAGAAAAATATTCTGAAATAAGTCACAGGAAATCTGTTTAGCTTCTAATAGATCAGGGTTGTCTGCAAATACAGGTTCCCACTGTTGAAATTGTGTGCACAGCCTGAAGGCTTTTTACCAAAGCCCTTAAAATGGTGTTTGTGGGTGCAATCTCCGTTTTTCAGGACTGAACCAAACATGATTGGATGAGACCCAAAGTCGTGTGATGTAGCTTTGAAGTTAGCATTGCTTTGGCAGGAGACTGAACTAGATGACCTCTGGAGGGCCTTTTCAGCATAAATTTTTCTGTGACTACTAATGAAAATATTTGTGGGACTTTGTTGGGTTTTTTTTTTTACTATGTTGCAATTTTTTAGGTTCTCTGAGGTGGATTATAGAGGTGTGGAAATCCTTACATCCTTAGCTTGCTGCCCTACATTGCCAAGGCCTATACTTCTCAATCTAAGCTGTTTCCTTTGTGAGCCAAAAAGGTGGGACAGTTCCTGAAAGGTGATTATTAGTATTGATGAGACCATGTTTTTGCCTTTTGAAGTGCAAGACACCCTAGCTCTTTTGGTTAGGGGCTACTGGTATGTGTCTCCTAATGGTACCTAAGTGTGGTTCTGCCGCCTAGTGACATGAAAAAGATTCCACTGCAGGATGCTGTTGATACAAGCTGTTTACCTTTGCTTTGTTCCTAAATCTCCTTTTGTGGAACTGAAACTGATGTTGTCTTAGAATCTGCCCTCTTTGGTCTGAACACTGTAAAGAAAGAGCAACTGTTCTGTAGCCTTGAGAAGTCCTGGTCAGAGGAAGCAGTTAAATATATGTATGTGATAAGTAGACTTCTAGGGAGGTACCTTTTCCTGGAGGGTGACTCCCTCCCTCTTTAATCCCTGCTTCCTGTAGGATTTAAGAAAGAGTCAATTATCAGCCATTACTCAGGGAGTAGTCAACAGTTAATTTAGCTCAGGTGTCACATTGTCCTAGACTGGATCACTAAGGTTTGTTTCAGCATGATTCAGCTTTACATTAGGAATTTAGATGCTTTGTATTGTTCTCTTGTGGCCTCAACTAAATTCCCCAAGACTTAATGGCTTTGCCCTGTGAACAGGTAAAGTTGTTCAAGTACCTCAATGTGAGAGTAAGATACCACTGAAGAGTAACACTGTTGAACCCATGACTAGTTGAATCCATCTTCACTCTACTGTTAACAACAAATTGTTTTCAGATATTATGGAAGAGTAAAAGTGAGTTAAGTCTGAGCTATGATTTTATTGACATCACAGAGTGGGATAGCTTGGACAACTAGAGGACTACAGTAGATGGGAACAGGTGCTTTAGGAAGGGCAGCCTGGGATGGTGATAAGGGGAAGTTGCTGTTTTCTGTGAGAGCAGTGGGGCTGTGTGCAGCTTTATGTAAAGATTGCCAATGAACCAGCTGAGAGTTTATGGGTCAGGATTAGGGTGATGGTGTGGGTATCTGCTTCAGATCCTGATCAGGAAGTAGTAGTAATGAAGCCTTCCTCAGACAACTTGGGCCTAACATTCACAGACTCTGGTGCTCTTGGGGGACTCAAACCACCCTGATACTTGCTGGAGGGACAGTGCAGCAGGGAACAAGCAATCTAGGAGGCTGCTGGTGTGCATTGATGATCACTTATCAACACAAGTGGTTGAAGACAAAGGAAGATGCTCAGATGGACCTGATAGACCTATTACTTAAAAGAAGGGAAGCACAGGCTGAAGATGTAAAGGTTAGGAGTAGTCTTGGCTGCAGTGACTGTGAGATGAGAGTTCAGGATCTCAAGAGAAGGGAACGTAGCAGAGTAGAATCACAACCATAATCTTCAGGAGAGAAGACTTTGGTCTGTTCAGGGATCTGCTTGGAAGAATCATTTGGGAGGTGGTTCTAGAGAATAGAGGTCCAGGAGAGCTGATTAATTATTTTTTTCCCCAGGAGTCACTCCTTTAAGCTCTAGTGTGGCACATCCTGATGAGCAGGAAATTGCACAAAGGCAGCAAGGGGCCTGCTTAAATGAACAAGGAGCTCCTGACAAAACTCAGACATAAAAATGAGACATATAAGAGGTGGAAGCAGAAACAGATGACCTGCGGGGAACATGGAGACACTGTCCAAGCATGCAAGGATGCATTTAGATAGAAAAGACAATGTCCATGTGGAGTTGAATCTGACAAAGGATATGTGAATGGCAATGAGAGAGGCTTTTACAGATACTCGGCAGCAAAAAAAGAGAAAATGTGGACCTGCTGCTAAATGTAGCAGGGGCTCTGGTGTTTAGGGATGTGGAAAAGACTGAGGAGTTGCATGCTTTCTTCACCTTGTTCTTTACTAGTAAGACTTGCCTTCAGGAATTCCAGGTCCCTGAGACTAGTGGGACAGTCTGGAGCAAGGAGGGTTTACTCAGTAGTAGAGGAGGACCTGGTTTAAGAGTGCTTATAAAGAAACTGGGTGTACCCAAGTCTGTGGGTTCTGATTGGATGTACCTGTGAGCACAGACAGAGCTGGCCAATGTAATTTTGAGGCCATTCACAATAACTGTAAGGTCATGGTGACTATGGGGTGTCTTGACGACTGACAGAAAGCAAATGTCATTCATTTCTCTCTGAAAAGGGCAGGAAGGAACATCTAGGGAACCACAGGCCAGTTGGCTTTTCTCAGTCCCTGGGAAGGTGACAGAGCAAATAATCCTGAAAACATAATGAAGGAGATGATGACTGGGAATAGTTAGTGTGGATTTATGAAGGGGGTATCATGCTTGACCAACCTGATAGCATTCTACAATGACCAATGAGCCAGATGACTGGCTTGGTGGATGAGAACAGTGGCTATCCTCTTGTGAGGCTTTTGGAAACTCTGTCATATAACATGCTCATTGATAGCTTGATGAAGTGCGGTCTGGATCAACAGATGGTGAGGTGGATTGACAATGGCTGAAATGCCAGGCTAAGAGTTGTGATAGGGAGCTTAAAGTTAAGCTGGAGGCCAGTCACTAGTGGCATACTTCAGGGGTTGATACTAAGGCCAACGCTGTTTAACATCTTCATTAAAGACTTGTGTGATAGGACAAACTGCCCCCTTGACAAGCTTGAGGTGATAAACTGGGAGAAGTAGTTGATAGAGCAGATGGATGTTCTGCTACTCAGAGCAGAAGAGTTGACAGGCTGGAGAAATGGGCCAACAAACTGCATGAAGTTCAATAAAGGGAAATGCAAAGCCCTACCTGTGGATGGGGGTGCTAGTGGTGCAGAACTAATACTGGGGGTCTTGTGGATTACAGATAGGTCATGAGCTAGTAATGTGCCCTTGCCACAAAGAAGGCCAACAACACTCTTGGACTAAATTTCAGGAAGAGCATTGTTAGTGGATGGAGGGAGGTGATCCTTCTCTCAGCACCGATGAGACCACATCTGTAGTACTGTGTCCAGTTCTCTGCTCCACAGTATGAGAGAAACATGGACAGACTGGAGCAAGCCCAGCAAAGAGGCACTTTGAAGAGGTTGGGGTGTCTGACATACAAGGGATTGTTTAGCCTGGATGAGAGAAGGCTGTTGGGGAGATTTTATCAATGTGTACAAATACCTGGTGACAGGGAGCAAAAATGACTGAGGCAGACTTCTCTGTGGTATCCAATGATGGGACTAAGAGCCAATAAATACAAATTTAAACACAAAAATAAACTCTTACTGTAGGAGAGGTTGAATGTTGGAGTTTCCATCCCTGGAGATACTCAGAACCTGACTGGGAACAGCCCCAAGCAACCTGCTGTAGTTTGCTCTGAGCAGGGGGTCTGGACTAGATCTCCAGGGATCCCTTCTAATCCCAGCTACTTCAGATCCAATTCAGCTATTGTATCACTTATGAGCTGGTTTGGAGTCCTACTGCTGATAAGCTTCTATTTTTCCAGTGCAAGCATCTGCCTATATAGATAGAAAGTAGATTATTTGTTTAAGGTTGAGGTCCTTTATGAGGAAGTGATTAAACAGCAGTAAAAGCAGACTGTAGTAGAGTCCTGACTTCTCTTGAAATAGCTGATACAGGAATCTTGCTGTGGTTTGTGCATCCATGGGTTAAAAGAACCAAATCTGGATGTTTGAAGCAAGTGGGAATTGAGTGGCTATGTAGAAAGGTTACTGATGTCTTTTGACTGAAATGCTGTTTAAATCTAGCTGGGAGAATACCTTCACAACTTTAAACTGCCTCCTAGAGCTGTTAGAAAGTTGCTTAGAACTGGAGACTCTTGTGTCAGAAGTATCTCTGTCTTAAAATTGCTGGTTGGAACTCTGTATTATGACTACAAATGTTGTCCCCTGGAAGACTGGGACAAAACAGACAACTACAGATTCCTGTTCTCCCATTCTGACCTCCTATCTGATTGATTGTCTGCTGAAAGCTTGAGCAATACTACTATTTACATTTTTCTCTTGAATTGCTTCACAAAAAGCCATTCACACAAAACTTTCATTTTCTTTGCGACAACTTGGCAAGCTTAGATTTGAAGGGATACCTGTTTCATATTCATCTTTGTTTACAGTAGACTTTGAGTACATAGTATAATGCTAATGCTTATTTATCCCTCACTCTCTTGTCTTGATCACTTGTTGCTTTCCAGTAGGTGTTAAACGTATGTCTGAGTATATACTATCATGGAGTTCCTGCTTGGTGTTATGTACTTGACCCAATCTAGAGAACCTGAGTTCCTGATTTGTTTCCAGCTTATCCAAAATACTTATGAGTAGATCTGTATTACTCTGACCAGCAGAGCTAGATGCTTTTGTGTTCTGGGGTCACCTTCTGAAGAGGAGGAAGAACTTGGAGGTTCAGAGAACATCCTAATGCTGCAAGTCTGTGGTAGGTGTGGATATAGAGAGCACTGATTCTGTAGCTCTCGGAGATGGTGACAGGTTTTATGGGGGAAGTGAAGACTGCATGGGTCAATGTACTGCCTATCCCAGTAAACCTAGACTGTCAGTTGCCCCCTCTTTCTCTTGGGGAAAGGTATTTACTTCCAGCAGACCATGGAGGAAACAGGGGTAGAGATTGTAGCTCAGTCCCTGTGAGAGTGGAGCTGGGACAGCAATGTGTGATACTTAGAGGCAGTGTTGCCAAGCAACTAACTTTGCAGCTGTGATTTGGTAAAAGAGCAGTTCTGCTTCTCAAAGCTATGCCTGGCTCTGATTTTGTGTAAGAATATGGTTATATTGATGAGGAGTAGGGAGCTGTCCCTCTTGCATGGATGAGAAAAGGAATGTGATATTCCATGTTTGGCTATCGATTGCCATACTCTTGTGTGCTACCTCCTTTTTAAGGAGGAAGGAGCAAGAATCTGTAATGCAATTTTACTGAAGTGCTTTAATGAATATGAATAAAGCTTCATAGTACAGGACTTCATTAGTAGGATTAAAGGTAGTAGTAGTAGTCCTATAAGAATTTCTGCAAAAGAAGATGGAAGTGATTCACTGTGTATAGCCTTTTATTCTTGAACGCAGCTGAACTTGCAGGTGGATTCAAAACATAGCAGTGACTGGGACTGAGTGATTATTTTAAATAAGCTCTGTGTAATGTGTGCAAGTAATTTGGGTTTAAATTTGTCATTCACAACAATTTCTAGAAATGACGAGTGTATCATTAAGTAATGATACTTTTAAGTATAGGGATTGATTTTTTTTTTTTTTTTTTTTCCCCCCATTAGGGTAGGTATCTATGGGGTATTTGTTCAGTTGCCTGTTGTCTGCAGATGATGGCAAAAACATCCCTTTCTCCAAACATGGCAAATGCCATACTTAATGTTCACCCTTTGGATCTCCAGCAAAAATGTGCTTTTGCATTTGAGCTCCCCTCCTAAGTAGTGGTTAAACAGAAGAAACACACCAGTAACACATTGTGTAGGCTTTTTGGTCTTTGTTCTCATTGCCAAGTGATAACTAGCTGAGTTATTCTCAACTTCAAATGTACTGAACTGTATTGGGTCTGGCTGGGATGGAGTTAACTTCAACTTCCCCATAGCAGCCCTCATAGTGCTGTGCTTCATATTTTTAGCTAGAATGGCTTCGATAGCACCAGTGTTTTAGCTGTTGTTGAGCTGTGCTAGCACAGCATCAAGGCTGCCTATCCTTCCCCCACCCCCGCAAGGCCTCTAGGCTGGGTGTGGGCAAGAGGTTGGGAGGGGATGTAGCCAAGACAGCTGTTCCCAACTGACCAAAAGGATATTCCATACCATATGATGTTGTGCTCAGCAATAAAAGCTAAGGGAAAGGGGGGTGAGGAGGGCATTCATTGTTAAGGTGTTTGTCTTCCAGAGCAACTGCTATGCGTACTGAGGCCCTGCTTCCCAGGAAGTGGACGTGGCCTGCTGATATGAAATAGAGAATAAATCTGTTTTCCTTTGCTTCTGCGTGTGGCTTTTGCTTTTCTTTATTAAAATGCCTTTATCTTGACCCATGAAGTTTTTTTCATCTTATTTTCTCCCCCTTGGTGGGCATGTGGCAGCCAGCCAAGGTTAACCCACCACAACTGCTGAGGGTTTCTTGTGTCTTCCAAGTAAAAAGTAACTATCATGCCCCTCAGTAAAGATTGTGAAGCCTTGGTTCACTTTCCTGGGTGTTCTGCAGCCCATAGCAAGCAGCCTCTGAAGGAAGTGATGCTAAATGCCTGTTTACACTTGTCTTGTTCACTGCAGTTTCCATGGAGTTTGGGTGTTCATGGAGTTCCTGTTTAAAAAGGTTACTCCAAAAATATGTTTATACAGCAGAAAGATTGTCAAGTGTTTGGTCTTAAATGAGACTTTACAAAATAAAACAGATTCAAGATCATGTGCTAGAGGATCCTGCAAAATTTTGGGAGTACATATTGAGTACTTCTCAAGCAACCTTAATTCCGCTCTGAACGCTTACAATTCTATATTCCAGGCTAACTGCAGCTAAGTACTTTGGAATTGTATTCAGTTTTTCTTCCTGTCTTCTGAAGAAAACAATATTTTGAGGAGAAATATTTTACAGTCACAACTTCTTTTCTTAGGACGACAGAAGGTAGCAATCACTTTGGAAAAATAGCTTTCAAAAAAATGGAGCGCAAAGGTTTTTTGTGTAATACAAATCTAGTTAAAACAGCTGTGAAGAACACTATGTAAATTCGTTTCTTCCTTTCCCAGTTGCATGTAGCTGATACAGTGATGTATGATGTCTGAGTGTTGATGATTGTCTGTCATGCCAGAATGCTTAACTGTGTTAATCTGAATGATATTTAATTTAGTATGAGATCACTATAGTTTTAGGAAGCAAGAAAATGCCTTTAGAAAAATGGAAAGCACATGCCAGCCTTGTGTGACATCGTGCATTTTGATTGGATATAAAGAAGTTCTTTTTTTTTAAACTATGCAGTGATCAAATACTGGACCAAGTTTTCCTTGGGTGGTAGAATGTACCTTAAAGGTGTTCAAGACAACTGAACAAAGCCCTGAGCAGCCTGGTCTAATTAGATCTTATTGGAGCATCAAGTTAGCCTAAATGACCTCAGGAAGCCCCTTTACACCTAAACTATTTTATAGTTTTTATATACTGACTGAGGAAATACACTAGCTGTATCTTTTAGAAAGCAGGTGTAAACTTTTCACAGAGCACACATGCCTTGTGTTTTGTGGACTGGCCCAAACCCAGCTACTAGACTTGGGTAAGGAAGCACTCAAAGATCTGATGTTTTCTGAGACTTTGGGAGAGTACAGTAGTGGGGTGTAGCTAGCCTGGCATGTAAGTCCTGGGGATTTGTGGGAAGGATTCATGTCCATGCCATGGGAGTCTGAAGTGGGGGAAGGGCTTGTTCTGTCTGTCCCCTTTGGTCTGTTCTTTACCATGGTCTTTTAAGTTAAATACCCTGAGGTCCACAGAAAGTGCTGCTCTGAAGATTAATAATATTTTTACAGTAAAACTCGGGGATCATCCAAGAATTGAAGTTGCATTTGCATGGTAGGCTGTTCCTGTGCCTGAGAACTGCAATATATTAGTGTTTGGAGGTGGGCAGATAGGCTCTCTCTAGGTAAGAGAGGTGAATAGTGCCGCATAAAAACCTACTTAGTCTGGTCTATTTAACCTGCGGAGGAGGTGAGGGAAGGCAGTATGTAGGGGAGGAAAGTAGGTGAATTAAGTCTCTGCAGTGAACGCAGATGATGTGGGTTAATCCCAGTAAGCAGCTAAGCACCACACAGCCACTTGCTTTGTACCCCCGCCCCCCCCCCCACCCCCCCCCGGCCTGTGGGACGGGGGAGCGAATCAGAAGGGTAAGAGTGAGAAAAATTGTGGGCAGTTTAATAGGTAAAGCAGAAGCTGTGCAAGCAAGGAAAGCAAAACAAGGAATTCATTCAGTACTTCCCATAGCCAGGCAGGGGTTCAGCTATCTCCAGGGGAGTGGGGCTCCATCACATGTAATGGTTAATTGGGAAGACAAATGCTGTGATTCCAAATGTCCCCATCTTCCTCCTTCTTTCCCCAGCTTTTATTGCTGAGCACAACATTGTATGGGATGTCCCTCTGGTCAGTTGGGGTCAGCTGTCCCAGCTGTGTCCCCTCCCAGCCTCTTACCCACCCCCAGCCCACTCACTGGCAGGGCAGTCTGAGAAGCAGAAGGGGCCTTGATGCTGTGCAAGCACTGCTCAGCAATGACTAAAATATTGGTGTGTTATCAACACTGTTTTGGTCACAGATTCAAAACACAGCACCATATGGGCTGCTGTGAAGAAAATGAGCTCCATCCTAGCACAAACCACTACAGCAGAGAAGATTGGTACAAGAAACTAACTGGCCAGTCTTTACAGATGGTTTCAGTGTATTTCTACAGTCCAGAGCCTGAAATCTGGCGCTTTGCTTCTTGTCTACAGATTTGAATATTCAGTTTCTCTCTGCATCTTTCTCAGACATAGGTTCATGTGGGAGAGATCATGGAGGTGCATTTGCCTGCTTTGTAATACAGAATGTACAAGGGGAGAGCATCTCCAGAGTCACTGAGGGCTGCACAGAGGTTGTATAGTTTGGGGAGTGTTTACTTAAGTCTCTTCAGTTGTATTTGAGTAAAAATGGTGAAGGGAAGCTGATGATTGCAACTAATAGATAATGTCTCTCTGGTAGAGAAAGGTAACCTTTCATTCTTGTTTATGGCAAACAGGCTATATTATAAATGCATCTTGCAAACAAATCTTATTTCTGAGGTTTTTGTCGTTGTTAAAGGAAGAACTTCAATTGTTCCTTGAAGATTTTTTTTTTGCAGCAGATGCTTATATAACCTTTATCCTGTGTCTGGCTGTGTTGAGGGGCTCTTGCTACATCCCAACAGAGTAGCATAGATTTACACATTTATTTTTTTTGTATCAGTAATGCTTTTACTTGATGCTTAGCTATCAATTTATGAAAACATTTTGTAAGAGCTCGCTGTTCCCCAATTTTCCTTTTATTTCTGCATATAAAAGGAATATAAATTGTACACTTAAAACAGTAAATCTTTTAGCAGTTCCTTGCTGACAAGGGAAAAATTGCAGTCAAGACCAGCTCCAGAAGCTTCCTATTAATACTGTAATATGCTAGGTAACCTTGTCTTTTTTAGAAAGTACCAAATGCTGCTAACAGGAAATGACAGCTTACACACCTTATTCTTGCAGCTTGAACTCTGACACAAGCAGTCTTTCTCTTTGCCAGCTAACAGGCAGGATAAAATTAGGGTACTACTCCTTAGCCAAATTGAAATTTGATTTTTGAAGCTGTTAGCTTACTGAATGTGCCAGGGTTAGCACCTCTGTCATTTCTGGTTCTTAGGGCAGTGACTGTACTTTCCAAAGGGTGTGCTGTAGCGGGCTGGTATCCCCCAGGGCTGGTGGGAGTGCTGTGCCAGTGTCCCATGTACCCTTCATGTGCTCTGGGTAACCAGACGTGAGTGTGGCAGGTGTGGCTGCCAGCCAAGGATCAGGAGCGGCTCTCTGACAGTTCAGTAACCTGTTATGATCCTGCTTGCCTGGGCAGTGTTAGGATGGTTGGGGAAATCTGGTGTGAAATATGGCCAACTCAGGAGTACAAACTTTGGAAAACTGACCTGCAACAAAACACCTAATTAAACCGATATTTGCATTAAAAATAAGTGTTTTAATGAGGAAGGCGGTCTATTTAAATCCTGTCATCTTAGAAATAAGATGAATAGGAGGCCTTGGTGACATTTTGGGGAATGAATCCCCAAAAACCTTTTTCTCTTAATACTATTATATGTGAAGAGTGGTCAACTATGTATGTATGTAACTTCACAGTGAACTCTAAATATTTTATTTAATTTGTTTGACAACTTAGTATTTACATGATACCATTACCTAATGTTTCGTAAAGTGATTTTTTTTTTTTATTTTGGAAAAACACACATCTCGCAAAACTCAGATTTTTAGTAAATGGCTGTTTGTTTATAGGGCCAAAAAACTTTAATTCTTTCACTTTGTCACCTTATAAGATTGCTTGTGCCAGATGGGTATTACACAAGAAAAAGGCTGTGCATCTCAACAATAAACTGGCCTTACCTGTATATCTCCAATAGCTGTAACTAGCCAGTCCTCTGATTTACAAACTGCATTTTTTCCATGTTCCTACCTTAATTTCCTGTATAAGGCTTTTGATGTTTGAAACGTTGTATGACTTGAATATATTCCAGAATTAAAGCAGTTATCAAGCCAGCCAGTTAATTTTGTGGCTTAAACATAGAACTGAAAGAATACTCATGTCACTGTACTTCTTTACACAGCCCTTGAAATAGGGATGCTGTCTTAATTTCTCTGAAGCATTTTTGACAATTACTGATGCTATTGAAGCAAATGGATCAGTGAGCTGAAGGAATAATTGAAACTGGTTGATATGTATTTCTCTCTGACCTAGAGGTGGAACAGGTTATGCAGGGGAAGTGTTTCATTTGGACTCTTCGGAGTTGTGAATAGGATGGAACTTAATGGATTTGTTGATGACTTCCATGAAAAACGGTTATCCAGATAGAAAAGACAAATTTGGAGGGTATCTGTCCCTGAAATTCTATACCATTTACCAGACACTGGCTAAAAATAGCCAAGTGATGTTCTAATGCTTGTTTTCCCACTGTTCTTGCAGTACATCTTGAACCACAGAAATCTCTGCTGTTATCAAGCAGGGCTCTGGAACAGTGTGTTTAGTTGCTTGAATTGTCTGCCTTCAGTGCAACTTTATGCTGTTGAGTTTGATTTTACTTAAAACTACTGAAATAGCTCCTCTTGTTTGAACTCCCCCCCCCCCCCCCCCCCCCCCCGATTTTTAATGTGGCTAATTTTAAGTTCTCAAATTCTGGTCTTGATTGTCAAAACACAGACTTACTAAGCTAGCTATAAGAGACTTCTAAAGACTAGAGGTATGTTTAAGCTACAGTCTTTTGTTGCCTCTGTTTATATAAAACAGTATTTTGCTGCATACTTAGACAATGACATCTGAAAAGCATGTGAAGACTGCACTTGCATGGTTTTCC
Organism: Strix aluco; assembly: GCF_031877795.1. Lineage (NCBI taxonomy): Eukaryota > Metazoa > Chordata > Aves > Strigiformes > Strigidae > Strix > Strix aluco. Next base: position 99,495,550 of record NC_133933.1, on the reverse strand, counting down.
TACTCTTTGGGTATGGAAGTAAAGCAATGAAGCCCCTTCTGTAGAAGAAAAGAAAGCAAGCTTAGTATGGGGGAGTAGATGTGACACAATAATGTGCTTCAGGCTATTCATTCTGCTTAATCAGATCAAGAAGGTAAATAGCCCCATATCAGCAGTCTCAAAAGACTAAAGGTTCAAGGACCTCAAAGGACATTTTATTTGGGAATAAAGATTCTTGTATTGTGGTTCTTGCACAGTTTCCTTTGGTTCAAGATCTTTATGCAAGGTCTGCAAGATCTTTTATTCTTTCTAAGATTTGTTCTTTAATTCACAAAGTCTGATTCAGTGGACATGATTAATATTGCAGTTAGGTTTTTTGTGTTGTATGGGGGGGGTGTGTTCTCAGATTTTTTTCTCTTTTCCTCTCTGAGAGTCTGTGAATCAGAAATGGTTGGAGATGGTAGATGTGATACTATCTTTTTGGGGGAGAACTAAGCAGCCTCCAATGAAGTTAGTAAGAGATGGTCTTTGAAGCAGCAGGATTAGACTGAAAATCGGTGATAGTAATTGTATTGGTTTTGAGCATTTCAGTAATGCCTTGACTTTTAATCCCTGTCTCTAGTGGGTTACACTTCAGGGAGAGAAACTATCACTGTTCTTCCCTGGGTAGCCACTGGAGGAGGGACTGTGTTACTTAGCTCTTCTTGTGTTGAATTACACAAAGTACAACTTCTGCTTACTTGTTTTCCTTCTTTTCTCTGTATCTGATATGAGTGCTTGTCTTCTGTTCATGAAATTACAGAAATTGCAGATGTTTCTTGAAAACGTTCATTGATAACCTGGTTGAAATCTTGCATAGCGGGACACTTGCGCAGTATGAATTGCGTGGGGGATTAATGGAGAGAGAGCACTGCATGGGCATGCTTGTACTGATGCAACCACTGAGGCTTTTTGGTGAGGCCTTGGCCAAAAAGTGATAGTTTTTAGGAACTGGAGTCGGAAGATGTGTAGGTTTTCTTGCAGTTAATTCTCTGCTCCACAAGATGGAGCCAGTTATTTGACAAATGAAGTCTGTCAACCATCAGCAGAATTTGAAGACACAGAAGAGAATTAAAGTAACTTCACCGTGCTTTATGGTCAAAGGACAGGCAGGGTGCAGTTGAGTGAAAGGAAGAATTGTAGTCTGTCAGAAGTCTTTGAAGATGTTGGCCTAAGATAAGGTTGCTACAGACTATATTGAGATGCAAAGCAGTTAGTGCTCTATGTAATACTTGGCTTCCTTCCTTGTAGAATTGCTAATTGGTAACTGCAAGAATGTAGAGTGAAAACTAACTTTGTTTTTATGTGCGTCTGTAATACAAACCTTATTTAAACTCAATCTTGACAAACTTTCTTCATTTAAAACTTTGTCTCAAATTTATTAGTCTCCTAACTGGTTTTATGCACACAGTGTAAAGGGTTCAGAGTAGTTTGCTGAGATGTAAAACAGTCACCCTTCCCTTTGACAGCAAGTAGAAGATGGAAGGGCTGTGTGTTTGCTTTCTCTACCCCAATTCTGACCTCTGTTGCTCTCTGTAAGTTGTGATGTTTAGTAAGAGTGGGCAGCACCTGTGTTGCAGCAAAAGAAGTGTTTCAATATTAACCTGCAGTTCCAGTAAGCTGAACAGATGGTAGTGGACTGATGGAGGGGAGGAGATTTTGAATTACTGTGGTAAGGGAGGCAACCATCATCATTCTACTTTGTAGCCATATCTGCAGTAATCTTATACTTCCTTCTTTGTGGACATCCCCCAATTACGTCATATCCCAGTACTTTTGTTTTCTTTTGCCTCTTTTTGGTTTGTTCTGGTCTCTACTGCTTTTTTTCTTTTAACTTGTTTGTATGACAGGTAGTCCTATTCCTGCCCAGTCTTGTCTAGTAGCAGATAACCTTTCTCACTAATTCCTTACTGCAGGTAGAAACTGAGTAGAGGATGGAGTGTTGACTGAGATGTTTAAAGCAGTTAAAGGATTTTTATACAAACTAATTAAACGGAGAGCTAAAGGGATGTTTCACACTGTATTGACTGCCTGGATTCATATACTTTTAGTATATAAGGCTTCCATGTTTTTTGTAATGCAGATAAAAGTACTTTTTCCTCAGTCTTTTAAATGAGCAGTATCTTATGAACCTTGTTTTGTGCTTGGTACAGGACTATGCATTCATTGATGCAAAATAAAACTCAAGCAATTTGTAATAAAACTTAAACCTTGGGCTTCTAAAAACTAATGTGCTTTGTCTTGTGTTTGCTTTGGAAATGCACTATACTAGCTTCAGTATTACCATTCCTGTCATTCTTGCCCGAAGGTCTATATCAGCTGTACCCACAAAAATTTGGTTGTTTCAACTATAATTACATTAGCAGAGCATCAGCAATGCTGCGAGCGTTTATTGCAGCTTCTTCAATCAGCTTTCTAATCTAGCGGAGTAGAACATACGTCCCAAACTGAATGAGTTATAGGGACGGGGAAGAAAGGTACATAAAGGAGTATATGCACACACATTAGGCACGTGCAAGGTACTAGTCCACTTTAAATAATATGGAGGAGAAACATCTCATCAAAAATTACATCCTGAAGAGGGGAAAGTGTGGGGAAAAAGTGGGTAAATTTTTGAGATGTTGGGACAAAACCTTTCACCTCACTAGAGAATATGCAAAAATGATGCCTTCTTCACAAAATTCACACTTTGAAGTGCATTTTTAGAATAAAAGAATGTCATATGAAGATGGATAACTTTCAGCAATTGCCTCATGTGAAGACTGGTATCTGAAATTATGTAAATTTCTTTCAAGCTCTTTATTGCTTAAGCTTTAAACAGCTGAAGTCAGTTTTTGAAATGTTCTCGGTTTTTCAGTAGCTGTAGATATTTCTGCAAGTAGAGAGAATGTTTGTTCTGTACAATAACTATACTGGTATGAAGTCTACTGTAACTGGAGAAAAATCTCTTCGGGTTGTTTCTTAAATTCACAAGTTATCTAGCAATTCTAAAAACTTAGACATACCAGGAAACATTGTGTCTTGTGGCTACATGTTTCTTTCATTCTTAGAGTCAAAATGGTCTTTAATAAAGGAGTCCTTAAATAGTCTAAATATGTCCCAATTAGTGCTGTTTCTGTGCATCTAATTGAGTTCTAGTTTCCGCTCAAAACTTGGTATACAATTCCTGAATGCAGACTAATGTAGTAGTGGGTGTGGTGGGTTGACCCCATCGAGCAGCTGAACACCCACCCTACCTCTCATGCTTTTTCCTCTCCTGTGGAATAGGGAAAAAAATAGAAGGAAGGTGAAAAGACTTGTGGCTTGACATCATGAAGTTTAATAAGGAAAGCAAAAGCTGCACATGCAAGTGAAGCGAAAAGAGAAAGTAACTCACTACATGCCATCAGCAGGCAGCTACGTCCTGGAAAGCAGCAGGGTCTCGGCATGCGTAACAGTTGTTTGGGAAGGCAGATGCCATTACCACAAACGTTCCCCCTTCTTCCTCCTCTTTTCCGCCAGCTTTTGTTGCTGAGCACCATGTCATATGGTTTGGGATGTCCCTTGGGTTAGTTGGGGGTCTGCTGTCCTTGACTGTCCCCTTCTGGCCTCTTGCCCGTCCCCTGTCTACTGGGTGGGAATGGGAAAGAAAGCCTTGACTGTGCAAGCGCTGTCCAGCCATAGCCAAAACATTAGTGTTATCAACACTGTTTTAGTCACAGATCCAAAGCCCAGCTCCATACCAGCTGCTCTGAAGAAAGTTAACTCCACCCTAGCCAGGCCCAGTACAGCGGGACATGTTGCTTGGTATTCTCCATTTAACATGTAATAGCCAAGACTCCAAATTAATTTGTGTGAAGCCATACGACAGCTCAAATCCATCTTTCTGTTCAGCTCTCACAACAAGTTTGCACTTGTGCTGTGTTTAAATTTCAAATCAAAACTTAATCACTGCTTTTTATGAGGGTAACTGAATTACAGTTGACAGCAAGACTAAATATGCACAATAAACCTTGTGGGATTTTATTCCGGATTAGTTATTTTAAGGGTTACTTAAATTGTTAATGGTAGACCATCCCAAGGAAGGTTGTTAGGCGTTCACAGGAATGACCTAACGCATTCAAAATTTTGTCTTGATAATTTCTCTGGAAAATAGCACACACCTTCAGAGCTGACTTAACTACCTATTAAGAACTGAAAAGGAAATGTAAGTCTAGTCAGTACACAAATGTAAGAAAGAAATGAAAGTTAAGATTGAAAACAAAAAAAAATTTCTCATTTTGGAAGCAGCAATCTGTCTTCAGGTTGCTGAATTTTTTTTCCTTGGTTCATCCAGGCAGGTTTCAGGGACTTCATAGTATCCTAGCATATAGTCTAGGATAAACATTGGTTGCTTTCAGGACAGCAGAAGTCCTGTGGCTTTTTTCCTTAAATTAACTTTAGCAAAGGATGAAAGAGGTTGAAAATATTTTTAAGCAGTTATCTGTATCTTAAATGACTGAAGAAATTACTTGAAGTGTATTTTTATATAGGAGTGGTGCATTGATAGTGGTGCAGCAAGCTGCTGAAGTACAGCTCAGCTCTTCTGGTAGAAAGCTTGTATTCAAATGGCTTTCAAAAGAATAAAATTACAATTGTATTAAAACTTATTTCAAACAGTATTTCGTGTTAATATTGGCTGATTGGAGTTGCACTGTGTAATGCAGGTCTTGATAGGTAAGATAGCATTACTACTGACATGTAAAGGTGTTTGAAATAGCATAAAATAGCAGTCATCAAGACCCTTAATGTCCAGTCTTAATTTCTGAAGCCAAATGTCTGTCTTCTTATTTGGCTAACAAAATATATGCAGCAGATAAACTAGGTTACTTTTGTAAATTTTGCTGAAGAAAAACAAGTGTATCTTTAAGGACTCAACCAGAATAAACCTGTGATGTTTCTATTAAGTGTGAAATACTTCCTGTGTACAGAAATAAGGTTCCTGACTTCACACAAAATTGAGATAACTGTAAATTGTTTATTGAATCAGTCCAAATTACTGTTAAACATTTGTCACACAGGAAGGTTTACAGACTAAGCTTTAGTTGACTCTGGTTAAGTCAAGCACAGCTGGTTTGATGCCCATGCAGAAAACATTATTTTGTAACTTCCTTTGCTTAACTGTGACTGTAATTGATTGAATTAATTAAAACATTTTTCATTTGAAATGTTTAATATTCCATATTGTCATGAATGAAATAAATTCAGAGATTGCACATGAATATTTTTGTCTGGCCTCAGGTTTGTCTGTTATTCCACTGCTTAATTTGTTACTTTATTGCTTAAATATATTTGATTTCCCTAAGTTATTTCAGAAATAAGTACAAATTAATGAAATCTTAGCTTCTGGGGAAATATAAAACTGTTATTTTCCAAGAGAAAATCAGCTAATTCACAAGCTGTATTATGATCTTTTTTTTTGTTAACAAAATTTTAAGTTAAAATATTATACTGCGAAGTTAATGATCTCTCTCTTCATTTATTAAGAGAGACTTCAGTCATATCAAGCCCTCATTCTGGTCTTGCGTCATTAATATAGAACTTGCCTATCTGGGATATCACAGCTGAGGAAGAACCTCAAGAATAGGAATCTCATATGGTGTGTAGTTGTACAAACTCTGCTGTGGTAAAAAGATTATAGTGACTGTGTAAACACCCTATAGGATAAAAATATGGACATCATATAGGTACTACAGATGAACACCTCTTCTCCATATAGTAACCTGACCAAAACTGGCTTCCTGTTTAGAAGGCACATCCTTGTGTTACAGTTCAGGGGAAAAACTGGAGAAGCTGTTGGGCACGCAAGACCTTGCCTTACCTTTTTGTTTCTGAATCGTCATGGCTCCATTAAGCAATTGCATAAACTGAAGTACTTTATCCACAATGGAGTGGCTAAGGACGTTTTTTGATTAAGTTTCTTCTGGTGTACTACTTTAGCTGAAACTTGATTAATATGTTGAGGCAAATGGCCAGCAAAACTCTATCCTGAAGCACTAAAACTTAAAGTAGTATAAATTGTAAGTGGGATCTTCCTGTACTATAGATCTTCACAGACTGTAAGGACAGGGTGAGCATTTTGTGTCTGTAGTGTTTTATAGGGGAAAATAAAAATGCAGGTCAACAGGTTGCTAGTTGTTAAACTATTTGAGACAGACATTGCAAACAGCTTCACTGTTCATTCTTACCTGACAAGTAGTAGTTTTAACATAGAAGTGGCATGTGGGAAATGATGTGTTAGTTAACAGAGTAACTGATAGATCTCTTGACCCCTGAAATCTAATTTTATGATGGTAGCACTTATTTCAAAAACTGACAGTCACCTTAATCATTTTGGTCTTAAAGGTCAAGCAGTGGACATCAGGTGGTCTGACTTTTTGAGATCTTGAACAAGACAAATTAAAAGCAGGGTGGCTACCCAAAATATAGCCAGTATTTCCACTAGTAAGAAGACTTCTTGCAACAAATCTGGGGAGCTGTGAATACGTCTTGGGACTTTTGAATACCAATTCAAAAGAATGGAGTCTAACTGAAAGGATTTCTCCTGCTTCCTCATTTTTGCTATTGTTGAACAGTATGCGCTATCAGGACTTTTCTTTTTTCTGTTCTGTCCCTCACAGATGAGTAGGCTAGGGGTGGGTGGGCAAGAAATTGGGAGGAGACACAGCTGGGACAGCTGCTGACTCTTAATTGACGATTCCATACCATGTGATGATGTGCTCAGCAATAAATGCTCAAGGAATGGAGGAGGAAGAAGGGACATTCTTGGTTATGGTGTTATCTTCCAAAGCAAGTGCTGTGTGTGCTGAGGCCTGGCTTTCTAGGAAGTGGCTGGACGCCTGCCTGCCACTGGGAATTGGTAAAGAAATTTTTATTTTCTTTATTTTCTTTTTTTTCTCTTTTTCCCTCTTTTTTTTTTTTTCTTTGCTTTGTGCAGTTTTTGCTTCACTTATTAAAACTGTTGTTATCTCAGTCTACAAGTCTTCTCACCTTCCTTCTCCTTTCTCCCTGTCCTGCAGGAGAGGAGAATGAGTGAGCAGCTCTGTGGGTGTTTGTCTAGGGTCAACCCAGCACACTCCTAAGCTAAAGATCAGGAGAGGAAGGCATAAAATTATTTTCTAGGCCCCAGGAAAGCGTTCATACAATATATTAATATTGAAATGCAAACTGCTGCAGTTGCATGAGTGGGCTAGATGTGCATCTGTTGTTCAAAGGCAGAAAATAATTGCTCAGAATGTTTTCTGCCTATTCAGTGCACCTTCTTGCTTTTGATGGTTACTTAGAGCTCAGAACTAGATGGACTTTAAAGCAGTACCTTTAACAGTGGTGGTGTACTGACCTGGAATAAACAGATATAAACGTGTTTAATTTGAGACTGTGAGTAACTTCAAGTCAAACATCCCAAATGTCACTGTGGGAGTTCAGGCCAGCATACTTTAGGTCTGTCTCAACATGCCAACACAGCTGAGAAGTAATAGTAAGGTTTATAAATCCACCCGATTCTGTGAGAAAATTCATTGGGCTGTGAATGGCAACTCATAGTGTAGTTTAGGAATCAAGAATACTGAATATATTCAGTTTCCCACCATTCTAGTCATGGATATTTTCATCAGTTGGTTTTGCAAATCTCTGTATAATCAAAAGTTGCGTGCTACTATTGTAAAGTCTGTTCTATGTGAGGTATTAAAGGATTTGTTGCATTAATATAAGATTGCCCTGCATATAATATCAAGTTAAGTACAGATGCATGTCTTAGGAAGCTTTTAATTGGAGAGAAAGGGGCAACTTCTACTCATTTCTGATGATTCTTGTATCTGATGCATAGCCTTAAGGATTATTCAAGATGTAAGCAAAATCTTCTTGTTACTAGTAAGCCAACTTTCTAAAGTGGGTTTTTTTGGTTGGTTGATTGGTTGGTTTTTTTGTTGTGTGTGTGGGGCAGTGGACACAACATATGACTTCCTAGCTTAATCTAACTCAAATGTTACGTGACATCCCTTAGAAGTAGAAAGCCATAAATAAAATTGCTAACAATGGAGATTATTAGAAGTAATGGATATCCTAGAGAAAGAGCTGTGAACCTTTATTCAGACTTGTTTATTTCTGTTGTCAATATAGAATTATGCCAAAGAAAATCTTAACATTATATGGAATTTTGAAAATAACGCATTTATTTCCCCATTCCCCTTAGGTCCAAGATGGGCCTCTTGGAACACCGGTGTTTTTATTTGCATCAGATGTGCTGGAATACATCGAAATCTTGGGGTCCATATATCAAGGGTCAAGTCTGTCAACTTGGACCAGTGGACACCAGAACAAATACAGGTAAAATATTCTAAAATATGTTTTCAATTTGGAGGGAATGCAAGGAGCTCTTTTGAAAGGATTGGAGTTTATCATGCAACCCCAACTTACATTTTTTACAATCAGAGTAGTTCTTAATGTGTTATATTTATACTCTAATGAATTTAAGTTCTGAAAACTCACTTCAGAAATTTGTTTAGCTATCTTTTCTGTATCATTTTAGATGTACTGTACCTTGCCACGAGGACTCTGAAAGCTGTTTCTTTGTCAGAAAATATGTTGTAAGCCTTTTCCTTTTCAGTAGAGGACAGTAGGTAGCGTTCATATATCTGTCTGATTCTTGATTGCATTTTTTTGGTGTACCAAGTACTGACTTCCAGGTATGTTCCAGTCTGAAGCCTCTTTCTGTTGCCAGACAAATTTTATTACTTCGGTTCCTCCTGGTCTGAAGAGCCATCCTGAGAGATGAAAGCTTATATTTCACTGGATGGGTTAGTTTACACCGTAAACAGCATCTATGTTGTTAGCTTTTGTCCAGCAAGTCTTGGCAGCAGCCCTCCTGTGCCATGGGAACATCTCCCAAGACATACAGCAGCAGAGAGGTCTCCAAGTTAAAAACTTGCAGTGTCATTTAAGACACCAATACCATTCTGACTATTTCAGGATTTAAATTACTGATGGACATGAACTAACTGTTTCCTACCACTTTTCCTTAGTGCATGCAGGAAATGGGAAATACTAAAGCAAGACTACTCTACGAAGCTAATCTACCAGAGAACTTCCGAAGGCCTCAAACAGATCAGTATCCTTTTTGTTTTAGCTTTCACATTGAAATGACTTTTAATGCAGTTTAGATGTTATGACTGTCTCAAGGAACTGCTACATTTGGCAACTCACCTTATTTATTTCATTGATATTGTTGTATAAGAAATGACAGAGGAATTTGGGAATGGTTCAGAATAGATTTAAATTACTTCAGTTATAGCAAATCTGCTTTGTAATGAGATTTGGCAAGACCCAATTATTTTTGCTTTCAAAAGAGGTGACTTCATAAATTCCCTGTATGTAGGAAGTTAGAGTGATACTAGAGAGCTCTTGAATATTCTGTCTTTATCTTGAGTAACTGACAACTGAAGTTAGAAACATTTGAAGAGGAAACAATGAGCTGAATGGTAAAATAAGCCATTAGATCTTACTCAAGTGGTGTATGGTTTTCTCCTCTAGATTAAATATTCTGTAACTTTTTGGAGTTGAAGTGTATACGTTCTGTGAAGTGTGCAAACACAGATGACTAGCATGGGAATATCTAAATAAACCAAACCTCCCTGACAGCCACCACTTGTGTTGGTGTGTGGTTATCACCATGTACCTAGAAGGGGAGGATTGAAGAAAAAGTTGTCTACTGCCAATAAATAGCTTTCCTCAAAAAATACCTTTTTCAAATGTACTGAGTCATTAGGCTAATGTATAGTGACATTAATTTAGGTTTGTATTAGCTCCTGATTTAGTGATGTTAGTCCACAGGTAGGATTTGCTTCACCTGATCTTACTGGAACTCTTCAACTATAATGAGATCCTAATGGAACTCTTCAACTATAATGCGATCCTAAACACGTACTGTTAAGTGAGCTGAATCTTTCCCCAACTCTCTTAGCCTGATGATGATACAGGCTGTGGAGGCTGATAAATGGACTTAGTTGTAGCTGGATCTGAATTTTCTCTTTCTATATCCAAAAGTCATTTTGTTTCTTCTGCTTATTAGATACTATGCTCGATATGCTATGTGCAGAAGACTTTTTTTGGAAGGGTTAGATTCCTCATTATAAAATGCACTTGAGCAAAACAGATATGTTTTTTCATATTCCAGTAACTTTTAAATTATACATACACATAAGAAAAAAGTGACTGGAATCAGATAGCACTGTAGTATTCCAACTGTAACATTATGGGACTTTATTTCAGCCATAAGACTGAAAGACTTTGGCTAAAACTCACTCAAAAGTGGATCTTGAAGATGTTTATTTTGTTCTTACTGCAGCTAACTTGAATTCACTGGTGCTATTGCAGGAGAAGCAATAATGCTTTACTCTAAGCTTTCCTTGTCAGACCAGACCAAAACTCTCATTTTTAGACTTTAAAAATAGTTCTTTTGTTGACACTGTATACCTTGAAATAATTACATAGCCTTTTGAACAGTTGTCAGTTTCTAAGTGGTAGACTTGGTCAACTGACTGTATTTCATTGCATGTCTTTTCTTTATTAAAAATACAGTGCCAGGAGAGAGGAAGCCAACATTTTCTGGTTTATTTCTCAATTTCCCCATAACTTTGGCAGCTACTTACCTATTTGGCATTCATGACAAGCTGTTGTGTTATGGTCTTTTTTTGCCTTCCCTCTTTGCCCTTTGTATCACTACAAAATCAGCATTGCGTCTCGTCAGTATTCTGATTATGAACATTCTCAATATTCTGAATATTCTTTTGGATGAACTATGAAAATTCTTTGCATGTAATGATCACTTTTGTATATGTTCTATATTAGTGTTTTAACTTCCTGTAGCACTTATTTCTGGTTTTTAGGTAGTAGAATGGAGACACAGGAGAAACATGTATGTGGGATCTGCCCGAAATCTCCTGCTAAAGGTTCCCATCACTTCTGTTTCTTAATCACAAGACTGACCTTTCTGAGCATTTTTTTATTCTTCCCTTGTACTTGACAGGGATACTCTGGCATAGAAGTTAACTTTGAGGATCATCTTGATGGTTTTTTGTATGGCAGCTTTAGCTTCCTGTTTCAAAGTGTTTTTTTCCAAGGGTAGAGCAAATCATTTTTTTGTCTCTTAATTTTGCTTACTTCTTAAAACAGTTTTGACATCTGTTGAGGTTGCTTAAAATTCTTTTGTTAACAAGAGCACAGTTGGTTATTGATCTGAAGAAACTTAGATGTGGTCCAAAAATTCATGGATGTTGAAGTGGCGTAACTTGAATAAAGTGGATGTTTTTCAAAATATGCAGCTTAATACCCCAGTGTAATAGCATCCTGAAAAATTAAACCCTATGAAATATAAATACTTATGATTCTGTGTTAATAATTTTCAAATTAAAACTTTCTAATTGTCTGAAATACTAAGTGTGCATTCTGGAAAACTGTTGAAAATAGGGAAATATTTATGCAAAAGAACTAAAATATCTAACACCAAAATCTGAGCAACCAAACCTTAGAACACTTGACAAAATAAATGGGCCATCTGAAAATGTTAATTTTGGCAAATAACTTAAGACTTTTTATTTGAAGAAAGGATAGGTTGTTCTAAGGTGTTTTATAACAATCAAGTTTTGAATCTTTTCTGTTTACTTCTAAATTAGTTATAATTTAATACAGTTATCCAGTTACAGCCCAAAAACATAGAAAAAAAAATTAAATTCCATCTCTATCTCTTCCCCCCACTGAGATTATGTAATACAGTAATTTGTACTGCAAGTTGAAAATAAACTTTCTGAGGGAATCCTGTTTAGTCTTAGCTAAATTTGAAAAATTGTGGAAGTTGCATATTACACAATTTCCATTCATCTGTAATTTGATAATATACATTGATTTTTTGGCAAAATGACAGTTCTTTGGTATGTGTAAAGAGTAATGTAGTATTAGTACTAAGGTAGATGTACTTTCAAAGTGCTCAAGATCCCCTTTAGAACGTAGATATATTTGGAAAGAGATAGAAAAGAATGTTTTGGTTTTTGCAGCTTTTATGAAGCAATGTCTTCGGGTGACACTTGCATACAATTTGAAACTAAATGTGATTGTTGATGGTATAATTTGATGCACAGAATGAACGTACTGAGTGCTCTGAGCTTAATGTTAATCTTAAGAGATTGTACGTGGAGCTAAGGCATTTTTCCATCAATTGAGGAAAGATTGCTATGAAAGTTTAAGATGCAATGAATCTGACCTTCCACAGTTGCAATTTCAATTTTTGAATGGATAATCACATTGCCGAACAAATTAGTTAAAATTTATTCTGCAGATACCAGAGAATCAGCTTTAGTAAAGTTAAAGTATTGACACTGCTTTGGATGAGCTGCTTTATGAGGCTGAAAAAATAATTGAGGAAAACAACTAGTTGTCCTTTTTGTGCTTGAGCTAGTGAGTTGTCAGTTCCAGTCTTCTACATCAATATGCCTGCTGCTATTTCCACCTTTGCTTCAATATCTTTTTATCACTAGTGTTTTAGTTTTCTTTCCCTTCCACAGAGATGTTTGTTGTAATAGGAGACTCTCCTTGAGGACTTGCTGATCTCAGGAACTGTTTATGATCACCTTTTGATGCATGGTATCATTTGTGCAAATCAGAAAACAGGTACATACATTTCACCTTTTATCTGAAGAGAAAGTATTTTTTCCCAAGTTATGATGGTAAACAATTTACTGTATACAACTACTTTTGTTCAGGTATTTGCAGTACTGCAGCATTGTAGCTTATAAAAACGAAGTGAAAATGTCCCAACTGTGGAACACTGAGTTACTTCTAGTCCATCTTTCTCATACTGTTTCATTAAGAGATTAAACTGATTAATTCTCTGTAGTAAAAAGAAACTCTTTTTGGACACTGCAGTTATTCTGTATGTAGCAGTTCTGTTGTTTTAAAACTACAAAATGAGTGGAGAAAGAATCTGGTGCAATTCTTCAATTAGAATAACCTGTCAGCTTTTTAGGTTAATGTTGCTATTTATCTGAATGCGTATTTTCCTTAAAGTAGCTACTTCCAGAGCTGTGGAATTTTTCATCAGGGATAAGTACGAAAAGAAGAAATATTATGATAAAAATGCAGTTAATGCCTTCAATGTAAGTAAACAAGTTTCACCAAGAATTCTGTCACTTTTTTGAAAGCTACATAAGAGAAATGTAGAAAACATTACACATGTTAAAATGTCTTTCACAGTTGAAAACGTCTTTCACAGTTGAAAACTTGATACGGAGCTAAATGCTTTCTTTTGTGTCTCTTGAAAGCTCTTCCTAGGTTCTGTAAGTTCAACATACATTGTCTATTACATATGTAACAGCAAAGCATTATGATCCAACGAAGAGCTTTCTTATGACTCTTTATATTGTGCTTATTTCTTTCAGTGATGGGTAGTTCAACAGTATACTTTGAGTCCTTCCTGAGTATCTTTTTCTGTTACAGGGATAAGATAGGATTACGGTTGCTGGTGACTTTGTCTTCCCTTATTCTCTGTAATACCTTGATGAGAAATCCTAGGGGGTTTTGGGCCCCTCTTCTGAGGGTCTTACTGCTCTGCTGAATTCCAGACTGTTGCTTGCAGCGAGGTGCACTGTAATAGCAAATACAAGCCGCATGGCAAACCGGCTGTTTAATCATGTAGCTGTGTGTTCAATACAGTAAGTTGGTGAGTGCTTTTCTGGCAAGCAGTTTTGAGAGTGTCAACCTTTACCCTGAAGTTCACAGCCTTGTTTGTTTTTTTGGATACAGCTATTTCCGGGACATACAATCTAGTTTATATATTTTTATTTATATAGGTGTGTTTATGCTTAAACACACAGTCCTCTGTACCTACATTATTTAAGTATGGCCTAACATATAATTTACTACTCCATCTTACTAGGCAGTGACCTTTGACAGGGAAATGGGTGCAAGGGTGGACGTAAAGAGTGGAAATGTATGCTGCCTTTCTCATCTGAGAAAAGGGGTCTTTGAGTGATAGTTTCATTTCAGAAAGAAAAAATCAAACTAGAGAAGTGTATTTCATTAAGCATTGTTGAAGTAGGGGGAAAATTGCTTTACTTAAGAGGTAGAATACAATTGTGGTTTGAATTACATTGTCAGTTACCCTTCTTCTATTCCAAAGTAGAAAATAGGAAGAATTGTTTAAAATTATGCTTCTTAAAAAAGTTCAAAAGACTCCCAAGATCCTTCTGAACAGACAACCTACATATCTAGTATAGTAGTCCACTGCTGCCTTAAAATGTTTGAAGGAGTAATCAGATTTTGCTTTATTGTGTTGTAGACTAATATGAGTCACTTACCTGTCATAGAAACAAGGATAGAATCCAGACTGCTGAGTAGGGAACACCATTTTATTTCTTGTTACCTGGGCTTTTCTTTCATTGACTAATGTAAATGACTTAATTTCTCTGAGATAGAACAAAATCTGATTATGAAATATTTTAGCAATAGATGACTCATGCACATTCACATTCACCTGTGTTTCTTCAAGGCCACCAAACATCAGGTTTGAGGTAGGCAATCTGAAATCACAGTTAGGGCAAAATCCTAAAAGCACACAATACTAAATTAGCTGAACTAATGTAGCACCTATAGTCCTAGTCTGCTGCTTGTATTGGGTTACCCTCCTTGGCTCTGTCCCCAGCCCATCTCCCATGCACCTGTAGTGCTGTGACTGGTATTCAGGGATCATCTTTCAAGTGGGCCTGGGACTGACAAGGAAGAGGAAGAAAAGGTGAAGCTGAGCCTCCATTCTGTGTCTGATATGCTGCTTTTCTGCTCCTGGATACTGTTGGCAGGGAAGAGGGGAAGTTACTTCCAGCACATGGGGGTTTGTGGGAAGTTTGAGAAGAATGGGATGAGGAAGGGAGTTCTGCAGGAGTATGCGTTTCTGTCCCTGTGCAGGGGGTGGTGACAGTTTCTAAAGCTTTGCTTTTGTAGTCATGATGACATCTGACACACCTTCCCACTTCCCACCATGCCAGTTGGTGGCTAAGATTCCCTGGGAACTGAGGGGCAGCTGTGGAAAAGGGGGAGATTCCTGCTTGTAGCCTTCAGCCCCCTGCCAAGTGTTTTGGTAGCATCAAAGCACTTGCTAGCATGATACTTTCATGAGCAATAGTCTTGTGAACTGTTCAGGTGGGGTGTCTGTGTTATGTTGCGGCAAGCTCTTTTCTTCTGGAAAATTTCTTTACCCCACTTTTGCAGAGAGCACCCTCTGTCCTATTTTTAATCAAAATCAGCATTGTTGGGGTGAGGTGAGCTTTTTAGCACACTTACTTTTTGTTACCAGTTCTGAAATAGCAGTGCCTTCTGCTTGGGTTAGAAACAATTTAAGTTGGAGATGTGTATGTATGTTGTCATTTGGTAAAATGAATCCCTTCTGGGTATGAACAGGTAATACAGAAGTGCAGAAACAGGCTTGCTGTGCCCTAAGGCCTGCTTTCCTTAACCAGGTAATTTTGCTGAGGTGGTGTTTAAAAATTTAAGGTGCTTTCCCAGATTTCATCCACTGTTATAAATTGCATGTAGTAAAAGCAATTTCTGTAGCAATTAGCTGCACCTCTGCAATAACATATTTAAGAAAGGGAACCTGGGAGGAGTTGTGGGAGGTGTGAGGAGAAGTTTCGAGGAGAACATCTGTGTGAACACCGAGGTCAGTGGAAGAAAGAAGGAGAAGGGGGAGAGGTGTGCCAGAGCAGAGACTTCCCTGTATCCTGTGGTGAGAGAGCAGGGCTTCCCCCTGCCACCCATGGAGGTCTACGGTGGAGCAGATACTGATTTGTGGCCCATGGGGGGCTCACGCCGGGACAGGTGACTGTGCCTGAAGAAGGCCTCTGTGGGAAGAAGAAGTCCCACTGTTGTAGTTTGGCACTGGGAGGACTGCAACACACAGGGGTGTCCCACGCTGGAGCAGCTAGGGCAACACTGTGGCCCATGGGAGTGACTCATATCGGAGCTGGTTTGTGGAGGACTGTCTCCTGTGAGAGGGGGACCATGCTGGAGCAGGGGAAGAATGCCAGAAGTCGTTCTCTCACCCTGCGGTGAAAGAAGCGGCAGGACTGACTGCACCCCCCATTCCCTGTCCTGTGCGCTCCTGGAGGTGAGGAGGTAGAGATATCAGGAGCAAAGCTGAGCCCAGGAAGAAGGGAGGGATGGGGGAAGGTGTTTTTAAGATGTGGTAATGCTTCTCACTGTCCTACTCTGTCTGTTAAGTGTTGTGATGTTAGTGTCTGTATTACATTTATGTTGTCTTTTTCTTCCCCTAACAAGTCTGTCTTTTGCCCATGATTGTCATGTCATGGATGAGTCATCCCTCCATGTCCTTATCTTGATTCCCGAGCCTTTTGCTTTACTTTCTCCCAGTGCCGGGGGGGAAGCGAGGAGTGAGCGGCTGCGTGGTGCTCAGTTGCACTCTGAGCTCGAACCACGACACCTACCCAGGGAGGCAAACTGATTTTTTTGTACCTCATGGAAGTATCTTCAAATGAATGTCAGCTCTTTGAAAAACTCTTACAGTTGAAATGATCTATAAATACTTAGATACAGTTGTAGGGTTGTGATATTATGACTAAAACTGTGAAGACAGCTGTATGGTATTTATGATGTTTAGGAAAATGTATCCTTATTCTCAAAGTATATTCCATTTAAGCAGTGTAGCCCATGACAGAGTTAGAAGTAGCCAGCCCCTATCATAATTCTCTCCCAACATTAACAAGAGTCACACCGGTATGAAAGATTAACACTTCCTTTCTCAGAAAGTAGTTCATAGTCATACTGTGGTGAGAAATCCGTTTGTCAAGACTTCTAAAGACTGACTGTTTAAGAAACCCACAACTCTTGTTCTGACCAGATGCTGTCCTGTTTTGCTTTGGTATGATGTAATTTTGAAACATTCAGAACTTTATTTTTTTTTATGCTTTTTATGTATGCCTAAATTTAAAAAGAGGAATAATATAAGTAAAAACACTTGAAACTGACAGGATGTTACTTGGGTGTATATATGTATTTTTTTCTGTGAATAACACGTGATTTGGTATTGTTAACAGCAGGAACTTTTTTTGCTCTTTGAATAATCAACTGCGGAGCAGCAGTAGCTGTTAGCAAGTCAACTTATTTTAAATATCCTCAGCACAATACCGTCGTCCTAGAGTTAATTTTCTGCCAAACCTCATTCTTGATTTTTAGGCATACGTAAGCTGTGAATGATGCAGTAAAACCCAATAAAACAAACTATGCATAGTAGTGAAATGATTAGGGCATCTTTATAAATGTGGTGCATCTAAGATACAGAGCAATTAACTGTGCATTATGCTATGCTGTTTGATTTGATTTATCCCTGAAAGCTTGTACAACACAATCGAGAGCTTGCATCGCTTCTGTCATTAACTACAGACATGTTACCATAGGTCAAGTGGCATGAGGTTATTTTGTATCTTAAAACTCTCCTTCAGGTGGGTGCTGACATGAAACTGTTCAGGAATATCATTCTACTTCAGACTTGCACCTGATTATCACTTCCAAGCACAGGCAAATCCTTTTATATTTGTCATAGGGTTTTTTTGTACACAACAATCCTAGAACTGAAGGGTAAAGCATGCAGAGCAGTTTCTCTTCTAACAATCTTAGTCCTGAAGACTGTTGCTTATTAAATCTTTTGTTTGCTTTGCGTTCTCATTAAACTCTTTGTGCTCCTTTAGTTTGCTGTCTCCTGGAGCACGCTTAGAAGAGAACAGCTTACAGTTAGACAGACACCTTTCCCCAAAAAGCTGAACTTGTATGCACTTGTATGAACTAAATGACTTGAAGGACTTTTTCAGAATTGTTGCAGTAAATATAAGTGGAGCAAATATGAGCCTTGTTGGAGACACCCTTTGAGATGTTTGTTTTTATGAAAGTAATGTCTGAACAGGGTATTCATCTTGACTGATGATCTCTGTTTTGAGTCCCAAATACTTGTAATCAAAGCTATGCAACTGGTAAGGTGGAGCGACGGTTAATGAGGCTCATGATCTTAGATGCAGTGGCCAAGAGAAATAGCAAACGTTGCTTGTTTTAGGTTTTTGGGAGTTAATAATAATCTCCCAAAATTACTGGTTAGAGGAAGTAAGCTTTGAAGTAGATGATTACACCGTTTACCAATAAGCCAAGAGGAAATGTGTGACTTTCAGAATTGAGGTTCCAGAAAGAATAAAATCTGTCTAAAATGAGCTGTTGAGTAACAGCTGCTGGAGTGATTCTTTGAGACACAGGACTGCACTAATGAAGGGGTTTCTGGTACCCCTTCCAAATCATTTAATTTGACTATATCTACATGCTGCTAAGTTAAAAGTTTACTAAAATTGCACAGAGGTTCGGGAAACCAAGTTTGAAGCAATCATATTTTTCAAATTTTTTAAAAACTTAGCACCTCCTCTTTGATGTAAAATAAAAACTGTAAAAAGACAATCTTTTTAAAACTATTGTTTATTTTTATATCTAACACAATGACCCTTATGCCATACAAGTAATGAGGAGAAGCAGTGAGGTCACTGTTGAGTGTGGATAAAGATTAGCTGTGTAGGTATTATCACAAACAATCTCTGCAGCTTTTAATAAAAATAAGTATATAGGAGAAGAAAGAGCACAACTTCCCAGAATGCATATGGAAGTTGCTTTATTCAGGGTGTATGTTGAATCAACTAAGTGGATTCCAGTTACTTTCAGTCTCGAAAATTATGAACTGGAACAATCTATTCCACTACATGAAGTAAGAATGTATTATCACATCCTGACAATGTTTAGAGAATAGTAAACGAAGTTTCTATATTTAAGAAAGGGCTTGAATTATGTATGGAGCAGAAGTTTCATATAACTTAAGTTCACTGAAGGAAAAGAATAATGGGTCTGTGTTTTCCATGCTTTCCTAAGATGTGTATAATTTAAGAAGTATGAACTTAGGCAACTGGATAAAATGTGATGTGAATTTAGAGATTGTGATGGCACATTTTCCAGAAAGTTATCTTAAAGGAGATTAAATCCATAATACATTTACCACACTAAAATATGTCATGTAGCCACCATAAGATGAATAAATTGGGGTATGATAGCGTACATGAACAGTAAGTTCAGAAGCATTCAGTCATTGGCTTGGAGAGAGGTTACCAGTTACCTCTCCCAGTATTGCAAGAACTGTAGCAGGTTTTTTAGTGGTCTGTGAAGAATTTGTGAATCGAGTAGTTTTGAAATATGCTGATGAAGATAGGCATCAATAGGAAGCACTGAAATACTGTACAAAAATGATGACTTGAGGGCAGGGATAGTGGAAGTGGGATACATTATTTAGCAGGATCATGCTGTTAGAATGGGTTGAATTACAGAATCACAGCATAGCTGTGACCCTTGGAGATCATCCAATTCTCCCTGCTCAAAGTGTGGTCAACTACAGCGGGTTGCTTAGAGCCTTGTCCAGTTGGGTTTTGAATATCTCCAGGCTGAAGACTCCACAACCTCTCTGGGTAACCTGTTCCACTATTCAACCACCCCACAGTAAACTGTGTCTCAGTTTACGTTCAGTGCCTCTTGGCCGTGTTTCTGAATACCACAGGCAACAGTCTGTCTTGGTCTTTGCTCCCGGCCACCAGGTATTTATATACATTAGTAAGACTTCTCCCCTCCCCGCCTCCTTTAGCTTTCTCTCTTCCAGGCTAAACAGTCTCAACTCACTAAGGCTGTCCTTGTCTGAAAGGTGCTCCAGTCCTTTAATCATCTTAGTGTTCCTCTGCTGGACTTACTCCAGTCTACCGCTGTCTGTCTCTCTTGTACTTGTGAGCCCAGAACTGGCCATGTTGTTAGCTCACGTCCAACTTGTCCACCAGGACCTCCAGGTCCTCTTCTGCAAATGTGCCTTCCTGCCAGTTGACACCCAGCCTGTACTGGTGCATGGGCTTATTCCTCCCCAGGTGCAGGACTTGGCACTTCCCTTTGAACTTCATGTGGTTCTTGGTGGCCCATCCTGTCAACAGTGCTCTGAATGGCAGCACACCTATCTAGTGTACCAACCACTACTCCTCACTTTTTATCATCTGCAAACTTGCCAGTGATGTACCCTGTCCCATTGCATGGGTCATTAATGAAGAACTTTAATAGTGTTGGTCCCAGTGTTGTCCTGGGTATACCACTAATGACTGCCCTTGAGCTGGGCTTTGTGCAGCAGTGGTTAAATGGATGAGTTAGAGATGCCAGGGTGTGGATTTTCAGTACGCTGGCTGCATTTCCAGTAGCTCCCACATGCAGGGTCTTGTTTCTCCAACTTCTGTAAGTACTTTCATTTGAAGAGTAGTAGTTCACACAGCTGGACCACCTAGCTACAAGTTGCTATGTCCAAGTAAACAAAACTTCTGCCAAAGCTGAAATATGTAGTGACTGCATTGCCAGTTTAACGTGAATCATGAAAATGTAAATGATTGCAGCAAGGCAAGCCACCTAGGAGAAAAAAAGGTATTGTTCTGAAGTTTTGGGAAGCTCTCACTAAAGACAGTTTTCCCTGGAACAAATACAGAAAATGTTGGTTAGATTGGACAGGCGAAATGGAGGGCACTC